>NC_140296.1:19794229-20994229 GCF_964211825.1 Aythya ferina
TGTAAATGAGCAGAGCACATTTGTTTATTTATCAAAACAACTTCATCTTTGAAAACACTCCACTCTGATTGCCTTATACTCTACAGATAAAAAGCTTGGACTGATAAACTGCAATAGTGTTTGCCAATGAACAAGAATTCTTCAGCAGCAGCCGATGGTTTCAAACACTCTTTCTTTCTATTTGATGAATATCTACCTGAACAGTTGAAAATGAGCATCAGCTTCTCTAATCCTGTCTAGCAATGTTTAACACCTCATGCATTTTGTGCTAACACATTTGTACAGGTTCCAGGTTGTAGCTGTCTCAAGATCAGCAAACTCATTTTCCTGCCCTCTCCCTGCCCATTGAGTACAGTATTGATAGCACACTCCTTGCAGGCTCTACGGACCAAATGCAACAAGGACCGCAGCTCCTCCTGGTTCCTACTGCATTCATTCTGATGGAGTTGTGCTTCAGATACATAACAGTTTCATACCCAAGGGTCTTACTGAACTTTCTTGAAAGTAACTAACTGATTCTAAATAAAATTTTTTTAATTATTTTTAATAGAAGCTTTTCTGCATCAGCTTTGGCAAGCAGTATGGGAAAGCAAGTTTCTCTCTTGCAAGCAGCAGCAAGAAAAAGGAAGAAACACACTCTGAAGGTCTCAGCACATTGGAGAATTTGGTTTTCAGAAAGCTCATGAAATTCAACAAAGGCAGATGCACATTTCTGCAAAGTGATTTAGAACAACCCCATGCAACAGGACAGGCTGGGTAGGAGGCAGCTCTGCAGAGAAAACATGGGAGTCCTGGTGGACGACTCCATTTAGTGAGAGTAGAGTCTCCAAACTGGGGGAATAGAACATTCTTTGTCATTTCTGAGACTACATTTGTCTAGTGCAGTTTTGGGCTCCCCAAGACAAGAATAGTTCTAACGTACTGGAATGAGTCCTGTGTACCACCAAGGGTGTCCTGGTTTCAGTTAGAACAGAGTTAATTTTCTTCCTAGTAGCTGGTGGAATGCTGTGTTTTGGCTTAGGATGAGAAGAGTGCTGATAACACCCCGATGTTTTAATTGTTGCAGAGCAGTGCTTATACCAAGCCAAGGACATCTCAGCTTCTTGCTCTGTCCTGCCAACAGGCAGGCTGGGGGTGCAGTAAGAGCTGGGAGGGGACAGACCCAGGACAGGCGACCCAAACTAGCCAAAGGGGTATTCCATACCATCTGACGTCATGCTAAACAATATATAGGGGTGGCTAGCCGGGGGGAGGGGGCCGGACTGCTTGGGGTTAGGCTGGGCATCGGTCAGCGGGTGGTGAGCAATTGCATTGTGCATCACTTGTTTGTACACATTATTATTAGTAGTGCTATTATCATCATTGTATTATTATTATTATTATTATTATTATTATTATTATTATTATTATTATTATTATTATTATTATTATGTCTTATTAAACTGTCTTTATCTCAACTCATGGGCTTCACTTTCCATTTCTCTCCCCCGTCCCAGAGAGCGAGGGGGGAGGGTGAGCAAATGGCTGCATGGTGTTTAGCTGCCGGCCGGGTTAAACCACGACAAAGGGTCATTGAGATAATTAGCTACTAAGTACTTGATGTAGAAGGAGAAGCTGAGAAATCTTGATATGCTCAATCTGAAGGAGAGAATGTAAATGACATCTTATTGGTGTCTTTTCTTGGAGGTGCACAGCAAAAGCATGATAAGGAACTGTAATGCAATGAAGTTTCTACTCTATATGTGGAAAACAAATCACAATGAGGGTTGTCTAACATTGGCATAAATTGCCCAGAGAGATTATGAAAAGTCAGTCCTTGGAAATACTCAAAATTTGACAGGAAAGAGCCTTGAGCAACCTCATATAACAACAAGCCATCATATGACCCCCTGAGGTCTCTTTAAACTCATCTTATGGTGAAGATCTTGGATGAAGATCTTAAAAATTTAATTTTTGGTCTCAGGTGTTACCATTCTGGTGAGATTAGTATGGTGAATACAATTGTGAAAGACTTGAATCTACTTATTAAAATGATGTTTGTGTAATAATTGCATGAGGTAATGGAAAGAGTCACTGAAGGGCTGTAAGTTTCTTTAAAGTATCTAGTTGTCATATCCATATTCAGAGATATGCTTTTACAGAAAAGAACATGCCTTTTGGGTCATTTACCGTTATAATCCAAAGGTTGTATTTTTTTATTTTTATTTTTTTTTTCAGAATTTGCTATTTACAGTTATTACCTAACACTACATTTTCTTAGCACTTGTAACAGATGTATAATATAAACATGTTTCACAGGTGAAAAAGAAGTAAAACTTTTCTGACTTTGTAAACAAAATGAATAGCTGGTTTTGTTTGTTCTGAGTGTTTCTGATAATACAAAGATATGTGACCATGACATAATAAAGTCTGCAAGACAAAGTTCAACTTCTCCCTTTCAAACCTCTATTTCTACTGTTGTGCAGAGCAAGGTGCAACCCTGAGAGATAAGCAAATGCCACTGTTTAGAAATTCATTTTGACTCAGAAGAGTTAAGGCAGTCAAGAGCAATACATGCTGCCAGCTCAGTGCAGTACACTTAACTTCTGTTACTCGTTCTCTTTTTCCTTTGAGACACCCACATGAAAGTTGCACAGCTGGTTCCCGTTGCTGTTATTTACTGCTGTTGCACATTTAATAGTTTGCCATTTCTTGTGACATTTTTCACACACCTTAAACATAATTTTCTGTGCTCTTCCAGAAAAAAAAAAAAGACTATTTTGCTTGGGTGCTGAAAAATGTACCCTTTCAAACATGACATTTGTGGGGAGGTTCACCTTTGGTTATTCTATCAAACCATTTTCCATTTATCCTGAGGATACGCCACACCTCTATGTACCAGGATAGACTCCTGAAGGGATAAAGGAGCATGATTCTTAGAAAAGGGAAAAGTTGTAACTGTGTTAATAATCCTCTGAAGTATCCACATCGTATCTGTGAGGCTTTGCATTGAATTACTCCGTAGAAGGCAAATGGAAACAGAGGCCTCTCTGCAGCCTTCAACATATACTCAGCATGCTAATGGAGAAAGCATTATGTAAAAAACAGCAAGAGCCTATAAAAGGAGTAAGAACTTTGAATCTATGGCACTGGGAAGAAAACTGGCTTCACGGAGTTTTCTTTTTTCCTTCAGAATCAATTTAGAGCCTAAAAAAGCTGCTGAACTGAGAAACAAAATTCCTTTCTTAATACAAAAAACAGGTACAGAAAATGGTGATTTTGGAGCTTTCCCCATAGTACTGGTGCATTTCAGCCCTGGTTGAGGGGGACCACCTCCAGGTGGAGAAGGCAGTTCATCTTCCAACCCCAAGTGGATTTTTTTTTTTTCTGTGTTCACTGCCAACAAAGGCACCAATTAGTGCATAGCCTCAGCACTGAAGCAAGTGAAAACAGAGACAACAGAATAAAGGGAGATATGTGTGTGCTCCTGGAATTCTGTTTGACATTTATTTTGGATTTCATCAAGGCCTACAATCTTTTGCATTAATTTAAGGAAACAAAACAAAACAAAACAAAAAACAACCAAAACACCCAATCTCATTACCACTGGATATGATGATGGGGGAAATGGGCTGGAAAAATCCTGGATCTTTGCTGTGCCTTATTCTGGAATTACAAAGAGTAGAGCAAATTCTTTACTGCTGTGCCATTCTGCTATTATGTTTAACAATCTAATTAGAAAGGCTGTGTTGCTTTTCCCCATTATAAAAGCAAAGACAGTGCACACAAGCAAAACCAATTAGACAGCTGTAGTTTACAGAGAGGACTTGCCTTGAGGCTGGTTTCTAATGAACCCCCAGTAGATGGTTCGTATCCAGAAGCAGGACAGAAGAAGCACAGCAATAACACATGCTATCTTTCTTGCCATCAGGCGCTAACTCCATTGCAAAATGCTTTAGTTGAGGGAGCTGTTACTTGTGATGGCCGTTCCTTCTTGCAGTTGCAATTGGCACCAGCACCAGCAATGACGCTCACCTGGCTGAAAATGCATGTCCCCATCTTGGCTCAAAATCATGCTAACAGGTGGTGATAAATCCAAAATCGTTCTTTCAGTTTTATGAATGTTACTTTCTGCTCACCAGGGACTTGCCTTAACTTAAAGCAGACAGAAAACTATACAATAAGCTGCATAGTTACCACGCTTTTATTTTTCACCATGTATGGCTCAAATTAAGGCAGGCTGTATTGAGTAGATTGCTCACTAGAAGTTAGTCATCTGTTTAGTGTTTCTGATGTCCCACAAAGCAGTTGTGGTTGTTCACAACTCTATTAATTAAAAAGAAAACGACTAAGGAAACTACTCAGTGGGTTGATGAACCATTCAACCACTTCAAAACTAAGGAAAACATTAAAACAACCCCCACTCCCACATTCTTTTCCTTGAATAGCCTGATAACAGGTATTTGTTTGAACTGAACTTTATAAGGCTTGTGAAAAAAAGCAAGCTCTTGTCATCACTACATTTAAATGAGTCTTATATACAAGGAGCAGAGTAGCACTGTCTGAGCTAGAATAGATGAGATTGTGTCAGCATTCCCATTAAATATACCCCTATATTCAGTGGGAAATGACTCACCTATAAACATTCACTCCAGGCTAAAATTTTGCATTATTTGACAGTAATACTTGGGTCAGATCAGGCAGGCTGGGGACTTGTAGGGGAGTTTGTATAAATTTATGTATATTCATAAATAAAATGTACTTGCATAAGTCTATATTCATATTCTTATTCAGCTGTAGAATTGCATTGCTATAGCTGCTGTTGTTATTTATCACTTCAAGCATGATGTTCTCATTCATATTATTCACAATTTCATAAATAAGTGCAGAAAGTGTTCTTTTCCCTCATTTTCAGAATCTATTTGCCTCATCTTTTCTTGTTCCAGTGGGGTATGTAAGGGTGGAGGGGATTAAGAAAAGAAGAGAAAAAAAGGAAAAATCTGAAGATCCAGGAGTAAGAACAGAAATCCAAATTCTTGTAACTTATATGAACTTAAAGAAGACATTAGAATTTAAGACTGATCAAATAAGAATTTGCAGTGCATTTCAGTTTCAACACTACCACAAAAAATCATTTTTTTTTGACCCAAATATTTTTGAAAGAATGCATATTTTACAAATGGACCAATGAGAGGACAGCAGAATTTTTCAATGAGGTGTCATTGTGGTGATGCATTTAAAATGAAATAATGAAAAAAATTGTACTTGAGGATAAAGCCTGAACTGGCAGAAGAGTTATATCTTCAGATTCACCTAGACAAGGGCAAAAGTAACAAATAAAAGGGTAAAAGATAAAAGTCTATAATGTTCCCAATTTATATCTTCACTTACTGCTTTTTAAAGGAGTCAGTTTTCAAGGCTGGTCAGATAGAGTAAAGATCTAGTTATGAACTTTATGAAGTTCTACCCAGACTGATAGGAGTGGCTTAGTATAACACAAGTATAACACAAGAGTGAAAGTAAACACAAAAGGAGGGGTTACCTAGGCTACTGTATATTTGCAAGTACTTGCCAATAATATCTCCAAATGTAGCTTAAAAACCAACCAAAAAATAGATAATGAATGCTTGTAAGGATTAGGAAAAGTGCCAGAGATAATAGATCAAGGAATTATTCTTCATGGGAAAAAAATGTAGGATCAGATTTCCAAAACTAAAGCTAGTATGAATTCTTTATACTGAAGCAATTTAATTCCCCAAAGTGCTTTGGTGGCTGGGTGAGATGAAAAGGCAGTTCTTAAAGGCATCTTCCTGTATTTGTAATGGTCATTTATTGTTTGGAGCAAAACTAGGTCAATTATTGTTAGTTCAGAAAGAAGTAAAAACTATGTCTGGATTAATTCCAAAAGCGTCATGTTGTTCCCCTTTCCCCTCCCCTCCATTTTGTGCTATGCAAACAACACAAAAGACATGTTCTCCCACTGATTGACAGTCCACTGCAGGATATCCTCGCAAACGTTGATAATGGTGTCTCCCTGCTGCCAACCCTAGACTAGAGGAGTTCACTGCTGCTGATTTTTAATTTTAACCTGCACAAGATGGATGTTGTCTGAGGAAGGAAGTCAATGACTTGCTTCCTTCATGGTTGGTCTATATGAGTGCCTATGCTCTAAGACCTCCATGACAGGATGAGGACCACACTTTGTGTTCAGATTCAGTAGAAGTAAACAAAGGGAAAGAAAACAGGGAAAAGAGGCATCTTTTCAATAACTTTTAACACATTTCTTATGTGTTAAATACGCCCCTTGTATTCAGTCATTCTCCTTTCAGGTTTTGTTATTTTGAGGCCACAAACGTTGATAAATAATCTAGATTGCCTTGTTGTTAAATATAACTCCTTTACACACCTGTCAAAACTGTTTCATATCATCATGCAGAGGAACAATTTCTGAACTTCTGGGCAAACTTCAAACCAGAATCTGGAAAGCAATCAATCTTTGCAAGCACATAATCATGTTTACTATCCTTCACACGGGATTAAAGACCTAAACTGTGGCCTCAGCCTGTGCTTTCACACAAGAGTTTAAGGCATATATACAACCACATCTGGGTAGAGCTTCTTTGCAGAGGAGTGTAAGGTTAGAGGAATCCTTGACTAACTCAGACTAAAGAGACATTTTGTCTGTTATTCTATCTGAAATAACCAGTACCAGATGCTGCAAAGAACAACAGAAGAACCCTGCAGGAGGCAGAGGCAGAATAATCTGCCTTCACAAAGGTCTCCTGATCCTGCTTGCTAATTGTCAGAGATTAGCTTAAGCCCTGAAGCACTAGGTTTAATATCTTTTCCAAAAGTTTTATTTTCTTTAATTATGATAACTCTGGATATCCACGATATTGATATAATATCCAATCTCTTTATGAATCTGGTTAAGTTTTCGGTCTCAACAACTTCCTTTGGCAATGTGTTCCACAATTTAATTACACGTAATATAAAAAGGTATTTCCTTTTATCAGTTTTGACTTGCCCACCTTTTAATTTCAGTGAATGCCTTGTTGTTCTTCTTTCCAGAGGCAGGGTGGAAGCCCCTGTTCTGCTTTCCCTGTGCTGCTTTATATGATAACATTAATTTGTAAAATATTTTCATTTTGTGTCTCACTCATCCTTTTATAAGGGGAAAAACCTCTGTCTTTCCAATTTCTCTTCATATGACCACATTTCCATTTCTGTCATTTCTCTGTGAACTCTCACCAAGTCTGTTTTATTGTTTTATGGGGCACAGCGTCTGGTGCTGCAAGAACTATCTTAAGTACACTCTATCATTTTTATTTTTAAAGACATTATGTTTTCCATGCTCTTTCCATCCTGTCCTCTATGCTTCTACAGCATGCAAAATGGTTTAGTTTTTTTTGGACCGCAAGCACGCTGTTAGTATGCTGTCTGTAGTGGTACCCGCATTTCCCTTCTGAACTGAGCCATTAAATAGATTCTAATGATTTGTAAAAGTAGTTTCACTTTTATCCTCTGATGTGTTTTACTTTGCATTTATCAGTGATACTTTCATCTAATTTAGAGCTGTCTGTTCCTGAATAACAGAAGTGATTTTGGATGGGGTCCAGTCTCCATAAGTAAGGCGCTTAACTTGGGACTGAATTGTTGGTCCTTAGTGAGACAGCTCTGCCCAGATAAGAGGACAATTTTCCTTCCTCAGCTGAAGGAGAGAGGCAAATGGTGTGAATGCTTCTGAAGGGAGATCCTGTCTACCTAATCTAAGTGCTTGAATTTACATGTGAATTAGGATTCCACCTTTTTTGTATATTTTAATATGATACTGTTCAATATTACCAAAACCTCCACACGTATCAAAAGCACACCTAAGAATGATACTTGGGTTCACTTCACCAGGAACTTTCAGCTTTAAAAAAAAATCTAGAAACCTTTCACTAGGACATTCTGAATCATGGAATCATAGAAATGTAGAATCATAGAATGGGTTGCAAAAGACCTTATAGATCATACAGTTCCAAGCCCCCCTGCGATAGGCAGGGATGCCACCAACTAGATCAGGTTGCCCAGGGTCCCATCCAACCTGGCCTTGAACATTTCCAGGTATAGAGCATCCACAGATTGCCCAGAGAAGTCTGTGCAACCTGTTCCAGTGCCTCACCACCCTGAGTGAAGATTTTCCTCCTAACATGTAATCTGTATCTCCCTTCTTTTAGTTTAAGATCATTCCCTCTGGTATCATTATCTGCTCATGTGAGAAGTTGTTCTTCATCTTTTTTATAAGCACCCTCTAAGTACTGGGTCACAATGAGGTCTCCCTGGAGTGTTCTCTTCTCGAGGCTGAACAACCCCAGCTCTCCCAGCCTGTCTTTGTAAGAGAGGTGCTCCATCCCTTTGATCATCTTTGTAGCCCTCCTCTGGACCTGTTCTAATAGATCCACATCCTTCTTGTGCTGGGGACCCCAGAGCTGGACTCAGTGCTACAAGTAGTGGAGTGCCTCACGAGGGCAGAGCAGAGGGGCACAATCCCCTTCCTTGACCTGCTGGCCACCCCTCTGTTACACACACAGAATCACAGAATTTCTAGGTTGGAAGAGACCTCAAGATCATCGAGTCCAACCTCTGACCTAACACTAAGTTGATGCAGCCCAGGACACAGTTGGCCTTCTGGGATGCAAGCACTCACTACTGGCTCACATCAAGCTGTTCATCCACCAGAAGCCCCAAGTCCTTCTCTGCAATGTTCCTCTCATTGAATTCTTCCTGTCTGTACTCATGTCTAGGTTGTTCTGACCCAGTTGCAGCACCTTGCACTTGGACTTGTTGAACCTCATTAGGTTCATGTGGGCCCAGTTCCCAACATTGTCCGGGTCCCTCTGGATGGCATCTTTTCCTTCTTTGGTATCAACTGCACCACTCAGCTTGGTGTCATCTGCAGACTTGCTGAGGGTGCGCTCAATGCCAGTGTCTATGTCATTGATAAAGATATTAAACAGCACTGGTCCCGAGACAAGTGTAAAATAATATATAGCTATTTAATCCAGAGAGTTGATATAAAGGAGATTTAGAAAGCTGGATAGCATGCTAAGCTGTGTCCTAACCCTGTACAGAGAGCACTGGGAGGAAGAGTGGCTTTTCTTTACACTTCCCATAGTACACCCAATCATGTGTCCTGAAAGGGAGAGGGATGAGGGATGCTAAAGTGCTACTGATTAGGACAGTTTATGGCATGCTGGAGTCTAATATTGGAAGTCAAGATCACATAATTATTAGTCTTATTCATTCTACAACTCAAAAGAAGATTCTTCATATAAGCAATCCAGCCTAATGGAAGCCAAGAACAAAGAAGAAAGTGTACAACAATACAATAATATTAAGGAAGATGAAACATAAGGAGTGAAATGGATATTTATCCTTACAAAGTACACATTTTAGGTGGATGATGCTTTTCTTTTCTTTTCTTTTCTTTTCTTTTCTTTTCTTTTCTTTTCTTTTCTTTTCTTTTCTTTTCTTTTCTTTTCTTTTCTTTTCTTTTCTTTTCTTTTCTTTTCTTTTCTTTTCTTTTCTTTTCTTTTCTTTTCTTTTCTTTTCTTTCCTTTTCTTTCCTTTTCTTTCCTTTTCTTTCCTTTTCTTTCCTTTTCTTTCCTTTTCTTTCCTTTTCTTTCCTTTTCTTTCCTTTTCTTTCCTTTTCTTTCCTCTTCTCTTCTCTTCTCTTCTCTTCTCTTCTCTTCTCTTCTCTTCTCTTCTCTTCTCTTCTCTTCTCTTCTCTTCTCTTCTCTTCTCTTCTCTTCTCTTCTCTTCTCTTCTCTTCTCTTCTCTTCGCTTCGCTTCGCTTCGCTTCGCTTCGCTTCGCTTCGCTTCGCTTCGCTTCGCTTCGCTTCGCTTCGCTTCGCTTCTCTTTCTTTCTTTCTTTTCTTTTTTCTTTTTTTCCAGACATTGTATACAAGGACATAAGAACTGTCCTCATGAACACCAAATAACTGTAAGTAGATACTGTCAGCTATCTAGCCTTGTAGCACTACATGTTGTAGGTTCTGATATTTTTTTCATATATATATATATATATTATTTTATATGCATTTATTAAACAATATAACGTCTTAACATTGTCCTTATCTTATATGTACTTATTCCAGCTGTATTATTTTATTTTGATGTTTAAGATTTATCCTCAACCAAGATTTTTTTATGTAAAACTTCATGTAGGTTAATAGAAAGATAAAGACAGTTGAAGGTCAGTGCCTTAGGACACACACATACCAGCTGGTCACGTGGAAATATCGTAGGTGGCCTAGGATGTGGCCAGCTGTGATTTTGGAATTGTCTGCAAATACCTGGGAAGTTATGATAAACCTGTTCCTGAACGGATCTGGTGAGTCTGACTTTTCATGCTCTGTA
Source organism: Aythya ferina (assembly GCF_964211825.1). Lineage (NCBI taxonomy): Eukaryota > Metazoa > Chordata > Aves > Anseriformes > Anatidae > Aythya > Aythya ferina. The sequence continues at coordinate 19,804,613 of NC_140296.1, forward strand.
AGCCGCTGGCACATGAATGTCAGCATTTATAATTGGAACCATTGCATAACACTGTGAGTGAAACTCTGAACCATACCCTTTGGAAGCAGATGGCTTTCATCATGTGCACCATGTCATATTGTAATAGTGGGTAGGCCTTTCTATGCTGAATTCAACAACATATTGAATTCAAAAAGGTTGTTTACTTCATTTAGTGGCTTAGTAACAATCAGGAGAAAGATGAAGAAGTAAGGAACTATATCTCTGTTGAAACTATATTCCAATTTAGTCACTAGAGAATACTTTTATAGTCAGTTTACTTCCAATTGTATCATTTTACTTGCATTTTGAATATGTAAGTGCTGTCTTCCATTTTATACACACATATGCACAGGCAGACAGGTTGTTACTTTAAAATGTCATTTCCATGAAGTATCACTTGAAAAATCCTCATGACTTTAACTAAGATGGAGTAACTTGGGCAAAACAGTCCTACATGGCAGATCGTTGTTTGCCTGTTTCAGAATGCTTCAAAGGACTTACTTACTTACTGCCAAAGCTCGGAATATGTGTCAAAACTGCTTAAGATAGGGATCAATTTTAATAACTGTGACCTCAAACCTTCCAAGGTGTTTAGGTCTGGGAACACTTACAGGACATCTGTTATTATTTTGGTTCAGCTGAGTTTGCTGTTTTAATCAACAACATTTCAAGAGAGCTCCTATAAAAGACTTGCATTAGAGATACTAACTTGTTTTCCATGTTTACATTTCTGCAATTATGTAACTGAAGTTATGAGATGTCTTGAGTTGTGGCAAAGCAGCACCACAAGTCAGGACTCAGTATCAGTCTAGACCTAAACTTCCTGTAGCTTCATAGCTAGAAACTGCAGGCCTATAGTTGGAGTGACTGGATAATATCAAAAGGATTGTTGTTATGCAGAAATTAAGACTACATGGGTTCTCTCCTAGATATATCTGGGGATCTGGGGATAGGTTAAAAGTTATCTTCCATGTCTCTTCCTTATTCTCCTAATTAGTGCCTTCCCCCAGGGAAGCTTCTTCCAGTGGAACTGTTCTGGGTGGGTTGATAGAACTTCTCCTATGTAGATCTCTGGTGTGGGTACCCCAATAATGATATAACAAGGAAAATAAAATCCAGTTGTGTGAGGGATACAAAGAAAGCAGGTTTGGAGATTCTGTTTACTTCAGCTTGCAGCACCTGAACAAAGCAACGTACAGTGAAGCTTGTTGGGGTCAAATTAAAACTCTGAAAGTGTTTTTTTTTTTTTTTTTTTTTTTTTTTTTTCCAGAGAATTGGTTCTGTGGAACCTACTGCACTGATAGGAAGAGAAGGTGTCCTAGATTAAAGAGACTATATACTGGAAAATTAGTTAATACAACAACTCCTTGGAAGGAATATCAACATTATCTGTCAACATACTGGCAGGTCTTTGAAATTAGACCAGGACATTCATGGGAGGTATTCTGTCCATACTTCTTAAAGAAGCACTTCAGTTCTTCTGTCAGAGTGCTGCTCATAGTTGGAGTCATGATGCTGAACCAGCAGGGCTGTAAGTCAGTTCCAATACAGAAATTGTTTTTTGTGCTGCGGTGGTCCTTCTCCTGAAGGAATTAATCAATACCTTTGGGCATGCCACTGACCCTACTTCACAGAACAGGGTTCAAAGCTCTGTTCTCCCCCGCAGTCCCATCACACATCTGTGTGTGCATCAGAGGTCTCCCCTTGGTTCATCAGCTCAGCCTGTGCATCCTGCAGCTGAACCTGCAGGTAGGTTCTCAACTGCCAATGGGCAGATTTCTCAGCATTTTGACCATGGTTATTGAAATCTTTGCTGTAGTCAGATGGCATAGAAACTGGACTGAAAACAGAGTGAAGAAAATTCAGACCCCACTTAAATTAATAATGAAGTCCTTTTGCTTTCCTCACTGGGGCTAGTCTTACCTCAGTAAAGATATAATGTTAATATCTATATAGAAGCAGGTAAACAAAAAAATGTTGGGCATGATCGTTAACATCCACCTGTAACTAAAGGAATGATGGTAAACAAAACTGATCCTTTTATAATTTTATTTTCCTAATTTCACTCAACACTTACGTACTAAGTAAAAAAATATTATGTAAGTATCTGCTAAGGCACAGAGGAGATGACAGAATTGTCAGGGAAAAGTGTAACTCCTAAAGACTTTCAGGCTATATTTGGTTATGTACACAGTACACAGGCTGAGTATGTGGTTCACACCACTTCACATGATTCTGTTCATAAACTTATTGATTGCTTTCTTAAAACTAGTTAGGAAGTTAAGTCTATTTAAGCCTTATTGAAGGCTGTTCCTGAAATTCTATCTTCTGATGGCTAAAGACCTTGGAATTTTCCATGCTAGTAATTCACCTGTAAATAACCAACTGAATTATAATGCACCAGAACTAGTGGAAAAATTATTATTATTTATCTTTGTTTCATTCCATGGAATGAATGTTTTGAGCTGTTGTGTGTCTTACTACTACTATGTGTTTTTTTTTTTTTTTTTTTTTTTTTTTTTTTTTTTTCCCTCACAGTATATGATGGTATCTTAAATTATCTCTTCTTTGACATCATTCATTTCAAATATTTGTAGACTTTATTTCATCTGCAATCTATCATTCAGTCAAGCAATCCACTTGCACTTCCTCTGGCCCAGCAGTCCATTACTTAATTTTCTGACTGGCAGCTGTTTTACTTATTTTACTGCTTCAGAGGGAGTAAAAAATATGAAAGATCTAGGAAAAAAAGGCTTGGGGAAGGCTGGAGGCTCTTCCTATCTCTTCCAGATCTATCTCATGCTTAGTCACTGAGCTGGGTGAATATTTTTGTTTGTTTGTTTGTTTGTTTGGTTTGGTTTGGTTTATTAGGCTCAAAGCCACAGTAATAAATAAAAGACTAATATATAGAAAAGTGTCAGCTTAAACCAAGATTCTCAAAATATCTTCCTTGTCAGAAAAGTTTCAGAACATTTTCAGGCCAGACCATTTTAATTTCTGAATTTTTAGTACTTCTATACCTTTATAACTACATATATATTGAAACAGTGACTTACCTACCTCACGAAGAGGCACATGGACTTTGCTGCAGTATGTAAAGTATTTTGAGACCCATAGATTCAAGACCTGGGGCGGTGGTGCCATGTACACTTGAGTGGACAGAGCTAAGTGTCCTGGGGTAGATTATTACAATGCTGATTTACAGACTACAGTTACAATGCTGATTTACAGACTACAACTATACATACATTTCACACTTCAGATAAGACATTGAAGAAAGCACAGCTTCAGAATGTACAGCAAGCTTTAGCTTTATAGACAATCATAGAGAAATATTTGTCTTGTTCCACAGCAAATATATATATATATTTTAGCTAACCTTTAATCCCATTTTACTGGATATAATTTTAGATAAGTTTATTACTCCAGAAAATTAGAACGGGAAAACTTTCAGTGTAGAAATTACTTTAAGTACAGTAAGTCTTCCAATTCTGCTGCCAGTTTACTGTTTTTCCTGATGCTAGGTTCTGAGCTCCGTGCAAGAGAATTTTACAGAAAATCAAAAAGTGATTTGTTTCTGTTAAAAATAATGATGGATTAAAACATTTTAAATGAGTATTCTATCTCTCTGTCTTTTCTCATAATTTATATCATACAACTCCAGATTCCCAATACTCCTTGAACACCTAATTCTTCTAGTCAAATATTTTTCTTGTTGGTCTTCTGGTCTGAGCATTCAAGTTCCTCAAATTTCCGAATTCATCCCATTCAAGCCTAAGACTTAGGAAATTCACGATACTGTCTTGTTTGGAACTGAACTATTCAGGGTCTTATTTGGGTTCAGAAACCTCAACAGACATTGAAATAGGAATGTGGTTTTCAAAGCCTCAAAAATTTAGGATGCAATTATCTGAGATCATTGACATTTTATTGTAACTAAGCAGGAAAGTTTAAAGGGTCTTAGGAAGTCTGTACCAGCTTTGAAAGTTTTGGAAATAATAAAATTGAGGACATAGTAAAATTACTTTTTTTTTTTTTTTTTTTTTTTTTTTTTTTTTCCCCAGGAATGAAAGAACTGTACACCATTCTGATCTTTTTTTTTAGCAAAGTATCCAGCACAGTAGCAAAAACCACAATCTGCAGAACTTTGATACAGTATCTGGGAGCCAAAGACCACGGATGGTTGTGGATCAGAAATGGGACAGCTAGAAAGGTCCTCTGCATTACATTGGGTTACTGAAGATTGGATGGATTGTTGCATTTTTTACGGTGCTTATCTGACATAGGTAGTGATCTGATTAATTATAACAGGAACTTTAACAGTGAAGAGTGAGAAAGGCTATAAACTAAAAAGAAAGATTTTGAGGGAAAAAGGGAAGAAAAAAATAGACTTTTTAAAAAAGTCTATGCACAACAGATTTCAGAAATTGATTTTTTTTCTTTTTTCTTTTTTTAACTGGAAAGAAAAAAAAAGATCTTTCAAAGGCTTTTGAGAAAAGGAAAAAAAAAAAACAAAAACAAAAAAAAACATAGTAATGAAATGTAGTTATAGTGGAAAATGTCAGGTACATTAGCAAAAAGGCCAAAAAGTTTTCTATTCTGTATTGAATAAAACAGGAGGCAGATTAATGTCATATTTGGATTTTTATTTTAATGATTGAAGAAAGTGTAAAATTAAGAGGCTGAAGTTAGACATTTTGAAATATCTACCTGTTTAAAGAGAGCTCTCTGAACTGTTACTACTGATTTTTCATAAGCCCTGTGACTACGGAGAAGTTTCAGAGGGATGGAGGAAATTCATTGTTGTATCAGGTATTTTAAAGTGTATTGGTCTGACACTGGCCCCAAAAATAAGTAGAATGGGACTCCGCAAAGGGAAAAGTGAAGGAGGGTAATGTAATTAGTGCTAATCACAATGAGTTCATGGATAACAGATCAAACATCAGTGCTATCATAAGACATTTAAATTCTACATTGAATTTGATTTGTTGTCAGACAACATTTTGATAAATAAAATTAGAAAAAATATTAAACAGTTCAGTAAGTTAACATATAGGTTTTAAAATATAATTGGAAATAGGCAAATCATCATTATTATGTGTGTTTTTCTCTATAGAGCCCTGTAGAGACAAGTCTTTGTTTTTTTGTGTCAAAACTTATGCTCCTAGATTGAATAAAGGTCTACAAAGATCTAATGATTATCAGTCATAAAGTCAGCTGTGTAATCTATTCTGGTTGTCTGGTCCTGTAGAGTCAAAGGAGAGTTACCAGCACCTCCAGAGGACAATCTGTCACATGTCATTAACTGAAACAAATGTGAAGAGTCCTCTGGAAGTACCTATGACTTTCCAAAGGCTCTAAAAGGAGTCTATGTGACTAGCTTAAACTACAGGCCAGACTCCAGGGTGGTGGAAGGTAGGTGACATGGATCTTTCCCTGATACAGCCCTATCTGTATCACTTAGTAAATCAAGCACAAGCAAATAACATGAACTGCAATGTGATCAGCTGTAATGTTATATATATATATATAAATGTAAGAATTACAGCCCTTGTAGAGGAAAAATAACTATATTTTGTAAAGAAGGGACTGTAAAAGACTTGGATGTCATCTAAATATAGTGATTTTGTGGCCCAAACAGATATGTGCTAATGTAAGTATCATAGAAAAAAAAAAAAAAAAAAAAAAGAGTCAAGAGGGGACAACTTTTCTGTTTCTATAGCTGTGATGGGTGTTGTGATGCAGAGCCCAGTTCTTGCGTCTAGTCTTCAAAAAACATGTTGAAAAAATGGGGCCGCAAGAGACACAAGAAAGATTAGAGGATAACAGAACAATTTAAGAAGTGCCACCTATTCAATTTACTGAATATAATCTGTCATGATGGCTTGCTCAGAGGCTTTTACATACCTACATTGTGAAAAAACAGATCTGATGATAAAAAATTAAGCCTTCAGAGAAACATTCACACAGTATGAATCACATGGTAAAAAGCAAAGAAAAACAAATTCAGTTTAGGCTTTAGGTTCATGTATTTTGCAGTGAGAGAAATTAACCATCAGAGGATTTTAGCAGGCATTGTGATGAATCCTCCAGTATAAAAACTATTTTGTTAAATCAAGCTTGGATATATATCTAACCTTGATTTGATGTAGCAATTATATTTATGTGATGAGGCTAATTGTGTTTGCCTTTTTGCTGGGAGTCCCCTGCACTATTGGCTGATTTCCTATCCATTTGATAGTTAGGCAGCCTTCTCACAGACAACAGATGTTTATACAAATGTTATGAAAAGTAGGCTGCCTGAAAGAGTAGTGCCTAGATGTGCCGTGGCATGGCAGTGTGTGTTACTGTATTTTTACCCCTGAAGAATCAACATGGTGGTTGATTTTTCTCACTTCTAAAACTGTGAATGGTAAGCCTAGATTGAGTGTTTTTAATGTCAGTTTTAACACTTGATTCAAACTGTGATTATTGCTCTAAATAGAGTATATTCCTATGACAGAAGCTCTAATCAGAATTCAAATGGGTTAAAGATACCTAATTTAATCAATGAGCCAGGAGGTTCAGGGTCACAGGAAACTTGTTTCATCTACTCTGGTACTCACGGAATGACCTCTCTGAAGCAATAGAACCTAACTCCAATATAGGCATTAGAAGTGAAGTTAGTCATGAAAATGGGAAGACATCTATTAAAGACAAAATCATTCTAGATGACCACTGATGTGTTTAGTAGCCATAATATCTGTAAATAGTAAACAAAATTGGGCTTTCGTGTTTATTCAACAACAAAAACACATTATTCTGTTTGGTATAGTGACTTCAGTATTTTATAAGCCTTTTTTTCCTTCAGTGATAAAGTTATAAGGTTAAGCTCCAGAGTAGTTTGTTGGATGAACTGGTCTGAGACTGCTTAGACATTATTATTATTATTATTATTATCATTATTATTATTATTATTAAACTCCTTTCCAATTCACCCAACCTCCTTAGCAAATCATGCCAAGGAGTGTAAAGGACTGAAGTTAGTAATGTGCCCATGGGATTAGTCAGTTCATTGGAATGGCTTTGTAATCTGATGACAATTAAGTAAAATATTTCCTTTACTCCTCATGCTACTGACAGGTTCAGGATGGTTTTGATACCACAGGCGATCTTATCTAGCCTTTAATATTTATTTGTGAAAATGCATCAGTGAAGAGCATGGATGCTTTTGGTTTGTGAAAGAAAAAATACAAGGGGACAAGGCATTACTGTTTGAGGTTACCAGATGATGATGGTATTCTCCCAGTTTGTTAAGCCTGGTGATTGACTGCCTTATCTTCAAAGGGTGTGATGAAAAAAGTAAACTTTTCCTGAGACTAATACATTTCAGCAGGTCATTTCCTGGGTAGAATGGACATACGACCTCAACCTTCATCACAGCTGGAAAGAATCTCTAAGTTCCTCAATGTTCAGTCTAGCCAGTACCTGTAACAGGTAGTTTACCTGTGTGAACTCATCACTGCTATGTGGGTATGTGGGAACAGATGCCAAGCTATTCTTCAGATTTGCCTATGAGTGTATGAAGACTGTCAAAAGGCTGCCAGGCTGGGCAAGAAATCCTGTTAGAAAGGGATGACTTTTTTTTTTTTTTTTTTTTTTTTCTTTTTTTTTTTTTTCCTCCGGGAGCTCTCCAGGCAATGGAGCAAGGGTAGATCAACCTTTGGTTGATTTAGTTCTTCTCCTGATTGATTATACAGATAGTCAGAAGATTCAGTTAAGAAAAAAAAAAAAAAAACACATGCCAAAATAAGAATAAAAGTTGAAAAGACAGGAAGGGCCTGGGGATCATGAGAAGATAGTAAAGAAGGCAAGCAAAAAGGTAAAGTACATGTAGTATCTATGGATAGAAAAAAGATGGCACAGATGGGAACTTCCTCTCTTCCTGCCAATTCCTAGCTGCTGTCACAGCACTTTTGTGCTACTGACAGGAGGGATAATTTAAAGCAAACAATTTATGTTGGAAGATCAGATCAGCACGTCACTAGTTTGGGAGTGGCACATTGCAAATTTGGCCTGAAACTCCCTTTTCACATGTTTCCTGTGTTGTGTAATAAGCTTTGTAGTCCTAGCCAAAGATCTAGGGCTCTACAAGTATACCAAGAAACCATACTGATGCATATCAGGGATTCATGAATGCAGACATACTTTATATATACATATCTTCCCTATAAATGAGTCAATCAGATACTTCCTTTTAGGTGTGCAATGTTGTTCTCCGAAAGAAACAGCTATGCAGTATCCCCCAGTTCTACATACACTTATTGCGTATTTGCTAGTAACTGTATGGAAAGGCATAGATGAAAAACATAGCATAAAAACAACAGAATTGTTGGTGGGAATTAAGTTTTTGGCAGTGAAATCACAGGTTAGAGTGTAGTAAGTACACAACAGTGGCACTCAGTGTATCTTCTTTGCATTTAATTTAATTGAAGTAACTTGAAGGACATGTGTGCTCTTTGTTTTTTCCACAAGCAGAGGGATAGTTCTGTTTTTTTCTGATGTTGGCCTTTTGCTGTACAGCAGAAATTTACTTTTCCTTGTTTTCTAGGTAGCTGTGACAGTTGTATGTACTGTAGAGGTGAAGAGGTAAAGAAGAATCACAGAATCACAGAATTTCTAGGTTGGAAGAGACCTCAAGATCATCGAGTCCAACCTCTGACCTAACGCTAGCAGTCCCCACTAAACCATAAAACCCCTTTGAGACCAGCGGCTGCTGAGGAAAGGTTTTCCAAGAAATATTTTCATCACTTCAGTGTCCATGAGCTATTAAATCACTATAAAGGTACTGCTAATTTGACTTCCTCTACATAAACAAGCTGTGCTACTCTTTGAAGATCTCAACTAAAGCTTAAATAGGTTCAGCTCGCAATAATTCAACTGAAAGCATTAGGTTAATTAATCTTATTTAAAAATCAGTGAAACAGAAGTTAATTAAAATGTAAACAATGGGCTGCATTGTTACTGACAACTTTAGAAGAAAGAATCTCTGAAATTCTTTGTGTAATGGATTTTACCTGACTGGCCTCTGAGGAGAGTGCAGTTTTGCAACAGATCACGTTACTGAGCTAGCCTTTCTTTCACTTTTAAATGAAATATATTCCCCCAGTGCAGTGCAGCTGCACAAACTGGAGCCAGTCAAAAGCTGTCAGAGCCCTGTTTACCAGGGAGGTGCTGGCTACCGGGAGTCTGCTAGACATGAAACACATCAGAGAATGGCCAGAGTCCCTGGAGCAACCAAAATGTAGTGTTTGAGAGCACCAGGAGGAGAGAAACAGATGATCTGGAAAGTCAGAAGGCATAAAAAAAGTCTGTTGGTGAGAAATGATTAACACCAGGCCATTTATGCCAAGGACAGAGGGTTCTCTCATGCATTCTTGTGCAGCCCTGGCTGTCAGCTGAAACATGCTGAGGATCAGAAGCAATCCTATGTAAGGGCCTGATCCAGAACTAGCTGAACTGAGTGAGAAGAGTCAGGGGGTTAGGACTGGGCCACCATTAAAGGATTAGGAAAAATATGTCACAGAATTTCCCTTGGTTTGTTATTTTCTTCTGTGTCTGTTTCAGGGTTAATATTATTATTCCTGCTCTTCAGAAAAAAAAAAAAAAAAAAAAAAAAAAAAGATGTGCCAAATAGGTGGGGCAAAAATTCTGGAATTTATAAGCCTGAGGGGGGGGAAAGAACCTTGCCAAATTATCTTCCTGCCTCACTGATGAATTATTTAGTAAATATGTGCCTTCTAATTCAGTATAAGCTCAAAATATCTATGAAGGCAACAAAAATCAAATTTAAACAAAAAGCCCTACAGTAGTAAAAATAACATGACTAGTCATAAGGATGACAATGGATTTTATGTTTGGCTCCTTCCTTTGTGGTAGTTAGCACGCCAACATAGATTAGCAGGGTATGTTATGCATATTACCTGAAATGGTCTTCTGTCCCACATCAAAAGCTGTGAGGGAAAAACTGAAAGTGACTGTTGTTCTTCACATAGAAAAGTGGGGTTTTCAGTAAAGACATAAATGGATTCATGGAAGAGTTTTATTCCCCAGTGTCTTGCTAATGATGATGTTTTGAAACTGCAACTGAGAAATCAGCCTTAGGGACTTTCAGTAGCAAAAACATGTAATTATGCAAGAAAGGGTATGTTCTCATAGACTATTTTTTCTCTGCTGCACATGCTGACATCATTTGTTTGTTTACATTCTGTTGCTTCAAGGTACAACACACAAATGACTTAATAATAAACAATTATTGTTATCAAGTCATCACCATCAGTTTTCATATTTATTCTGCTGCACAGAAATAATAGAGAATAGTGGAGAAATTCGGTGGCTTCATGAATACCCAAGACAGATTTCCTGGCGATGTGGTTGCAAATGACATTCTGGTCTCAGCATAACCTGTCAGAGTCAACGTGGCATTACTGACCCATCTATAATTCAGAGCGTGAGACAAGCATGAAGGCTTGTTCACTCCTAGACCCTGAGTGAGTATAGCAAGCAGAGCAATTGTGTAAGTAAATATTAAAGCATAGCCAACTTCCTGCCAATTCTGTGAAACCTAAATCATGATTCAGTCCTGTCAGTCTTGTACCCCTTTTGTTTGCATTCCCAGAGAAACTGCTGTAACCAGTTTTTGCTAGCCCACATGTCTCAGAAGGAGGTTTTATTTGGACATGAAGGTAAATGAATGAGACTGCTCATTCAGATGCCTTTGGCCTTCGTGTGCCATGCTGATAGTCAGTCATGATTTGGACTCAGGGCATCAGTGATGATAAGTCTGCTAGAGAGAGAGAGGGTGGAGAGGCTCAATCCTACCATCTAGAGCTAAGTGACAAAGCAACACAAAACACATAGATGAGGAAATTGAGCAGGCCTTTCAAAGAGGATGTACAAGGTAATAGAAACATGTTTTATAACTGCAGAACATGGCATGAGGAATGTACCACAAGGCTATGTACTAAGAGGAAATATTCAGCCTGTGGATATGCCTGCCCAAAAGATCAGTTGTATGCCTGGGAAAAAGAGTGTTTTTTTTTTTTTTTTTGAGTCCACTGGCAACCCCAAAGTTTTAGTACTGAAGAGAGGTCATCAAATCCTTTCTGTCTTGAGGAAGAAGTGTCTTCTTTGCAAGGCACAATATATGCTGTATTCACTTCTCAAAGAAATGATGGATTTGCATGGTGCACTTATTTGTTTATGACCCATCTGCAGCTGTGGAAGAACAGTGTTAAGAACTGGGGTATTTGCAAATGGCACTTTCTCCTGTTCACATAAATCTGACCTCTTTGGCAAAGAATACAGAAGAAGGAGGAAGAGTGCCTCTTTGGGTTTCAAACTTATGGAGCCTAACGGTTTCTCAAAGCAAGTCTTCCCATCTGCTGCACTGAAGATAAAAAAAGCATTTCTCATGTGTATGATATATCCTAGAAAAAACTTATGTGCATGATCAGGCTAAATTCAGGGAAAACAGTAAGACAGAAGTAAAAAAGATTTACAATTAGTGGTACATTAACTGCTCTAGCCCTGACAGAATACTTTTCTCTAAATGAATTCAGCAAATTTTTTCTTCATCTGAGTTCTTTAGAAATGCTGATAATGAAGACAGACATGTGTGAACCCTTCTGCTAAGAGTCAGAGCTTAACCCTAGTTCTGCTGAGAGTTAACCAGGGCAAGTATATTAAAAATGTATATGCCTAACAATATGTATGTATAATACATATATATAGGTATAATACATACAACCTGGATGATGGGATGGATTTGCACAGATTGTGCAAAACAGGGAGAGAAGTAAATACGCTGAGTAGTATTAGAGCAGGTGTCCAGAGGGATTTTGACATGTTGGATAAATGGACTGACAGGAACCTCATTAACCAAATAAAAGGAAATGCAAAGTTTTGCATCTTGAGGGAATGAGTCCCAAGATACAAGACCTGACTGCAAGGCTGGGAACCAACTGGATAGCTTTGCAGAAAAAGACCTGGGGGTACTGGTAGAAAAGAAATTGAAAATCAGCCAGCTATATGCCCTTGCAGCACAGGCTAATGACATCCTAAGCTGCAATAGTAAGACTCTAGCTATCAGGCTGAGGAAAATCATTGTTCTGCTCTGTTTGGCATTTTTGAGACCACACGTGGAGTGCTGTGCTAGTCTGAGTTTTCCAGCAACTTTGAGTGAGTTCATCAGATGTTGCCAAGATGGGCAGCAAGCCGGAAAAAGACCTACAGGGAGTGACTAGGAAAATATGACTTGTTCAGCCTTCAAAAGAGGAGGCAAAAGGGAGACCTCACTGCAGTCTTCAGTTACTTCATATAGATATATGGCCAGGCTCTTCTTGTAGATACACACTGAGAGGACAAGGCACAGCAAACATGAGTTTCAACATGGGAAAATTTCTGTTGGACATTAGGAAAATAACATCACCATGAGGGTGGTGAAACAAATTGACCATACAAGTTGTGAATCTGACGTCTTTTAAGGTGTTCAGATTCTCCTGGACACAGCCCTAAACCATCTAAGCCTACTTGGAGAAAAGAGTTGTATGAGATGACTTCTGGTGGTCCCTTCCAACCTGAATTTCTGTGATGTGTGATTCTGTGGTTGTGCAGTGTTACACAGGTTCGTTAGCATGGAGTTAGTGGGGAGAAATAAGAGGTTAGTAAGAAACAAAGGCTCGTGGCAAATACCTTACACTGAACAAAGAGCTCCACTAAGCTCATTTCTGTGTATATCAGCTTACAAAAACTGCCTTTCATAAGTATGATGATAATAATTTATAATTTATACAAGTTATAATGTATGCCCACTCTTGTGGTATAAATAGAGACACTTTTGCTTTTGGGAGAACTCATATGGTTAGTTATACTATCTTAGATAGCTCAACATTTTCAGTGAACCAACCAGGAAAGGTGCCCTTAGATCTGTAGTTTGAGAAGGCCTTGTGGGAGATGTGACAGTAGGTGCATGCCTTTAGCCACAATGATCATGAAACAATGATCATGAGTTAATTTTTTTTGTATAAGGAGAAAGCACGTTAGCAGAGTTGCCATCTGGACTTTAAGAGAGCAATGTTAAGCTACTCAGGGAGCTAGTTAGCAGTGTCCCATGGGAATCTGCAGTAGAGGATTTAGGGGTCCAAGATATTTGGTCACTTTTAAGTACCACCTGTTAAAAGCTGAGGAACAGGCAATTCAATTGCATCACAAGTCAAGCAAGCACGGCAAAATATGCCTGACAGGGAGTTTGAGGAGAAAAAGAAAATATATAACTCCTGGAAGCAAGGTCAGTCTTCACAGGGAGAGTACAAAGCTGCAGTTTGCATCTGCAGGGAGAAAACAAGAAAAGACAAAGTTCAGCTTAAGTTGACACTGACCAGTGCAGTGTCAGAAAACAAAAAGAGTTTTTTTAAGTGTTGACAGCAAGAGGAGGTCTAAGAAATGATACTTGAGAGATAATCAAAGTGGGAATTGGACTGATACTTGATGAAGATGGTCACCTAAGAAGTAGGAATGAGAAAAAGGCAGAAGCATTTAAAGCCTTTTTTTTTGGCCTCAGTTTTTAATACTAATTATAGATCTTGGATGGCCACTTTTCTGAGTTGGAAGACCATGAAAGGGGCAGCAGTGACTTTCCTTTTGTGGTTGTCAAAATTATAAGGGATCAGCTGTATCAGCTAAATGTTCATAAATACATGAGACCTAATAGGATTCAGCCCAGAATACTTAAGGAATTAGTATAGCTGTATAATAGTATAATGTCATAGCTCTAGACAATCTACCTAATGTTTTGGGAGTCTGAGGAGATCCCTGCTGACTGGAAGCTGGCCATTGTTATACTGATCTACAAGAAGGGCATTTGAGATTGCCCAGGATACTACAGGCCTGTCAGCCTAACCTCAATACCTGGAAAAAAATGGAGAAGATTACCATGGGGGATACTGAAAAGCATTTAAACATAGCTGTTATCAGGCATAATCAATATGGGTTCATGAAAGGAAAGTTGTGTCTTAGTAATTTGATGTCTTTCTAAAAAATAAGGTCATTCCCCTCAGTGGATGGAAGGAAGGCAGTGGATGTAATCTTTCTGGACTTTTGTAAGGCCTTTGATAATGTCCCTCATGGCATACTTGTGGATGTATTCTACAATTGTGTGATGAACAGGTACACGCTATACTTGATGATGAACTGGCTCAACAGTAGAGCTCAAAGGGTCATAGTAAATGGGGCTACATCTGACTGGCAGACAGTCACCAGTGGTGTTCCCCAGGGCTTGGTTCTAGGGCCAGTTCTGTTCAATATTTTTATCAAATAACTGGATGCAGGAGTTGAACGCACCCTTGACAAATTCACAGACAATACTAAACTGGGGGGTTCTGCTGACTGTCTTGAGAGACAAGAGGCCTTGTAGAGGAATCTGTATATATTAAAGCATTGGGCAATTTTAATGGCGTGAAATTCAACAAAGGTAAATGCTGGGTGCAGCACCCGGAACAGAGTAATGCTAGACACAGGTACATATGGGGAGATGAGTGGCTGGAGAGTAGCTCAGCAGGAAGGGATCTGGGGTGTTGGCCAACAGCAGGCTCAGCATGCGCCAGCAGTGTGCCCTGGCAGCAAAGAGGACAAACCACATTTTGAGGTGCATTAAACATGGTATAGACAAACGGGTGTTGGTGCGGCCTCACTTTGAATATTGTGTACGGTTCTAGGCTTGAAAAAATTGAAAGGATATGTATATGCCTGAATGTACCCAGAGGAGAGCAAAAAAACTAGTAAAAGGGCTGGAAGAAGTGGAAGACATTATGAGGAGAGGCTGAGGACAATTTGTTTGTCTAGTCTGAAGAAAAGGAGGGACTGAAGCAACTTCATTGCTCCCTACACCTTCCTGAGGAGGGGATGCATAGAAGAAGGTGCTGGAATCTTTTCCCTGGTAACCAATGGTAGGATGTGTGGCGACAGCACACAACTGCACCACGGCATGTTCAGACATGGCATTAGGAAAATTTTCTGTACTGTGACCACCCCACTGCTACAGGTTTCCTCAGGAATGCTCGATGCCTGTCAGTGTTCAAGAAACATTTGGACAATGCCCTTACTAACATATTTTAACTGCTGGTTAGCTCCAAAGTGGTCAGGCAGTTGGACTCAATGATCTTTGTAGGTCCCTTCCAACCAAATTCTAACTCTTCTCTTCTCTTCTCTTCTCTTCTCTTCTCTTCTCTTCTCTTCTCTTCTCTTCTCTTCTCTTCTCTTCTCTTCTCTTCTCTCTTCTCTTCTCTTCTCTTCTCTTCTCTTCTCTTCTCTTCTCTTCTCTTCTCTTCTCTTCTCTTCTCTTCTCTTCTCTTCTCTTCTCTTCTCTTCTCTTCTCTTCTCTTCTCTTCTCTTCTCTTCTCCTCTCTCCTCTCCTCTCCTCCTCTCTCCTCTCCTCTCCTCTCCTCTCCTCTCCTCTCCTCTCCTCTCCTCTCCTCTCCTCTCCTCTCCTCTCCTCTCCTCTCCTCTCCTCTCCTCTCCTCTCCTCTCCTCTCCTCTCCTCTCCTCTCCTCTCCTCTCCTCTCCTCTCCTCTCCTCTCCTCTCCTCTCCTCTCCTCTCCTCTCCTCTCCTCTCCTCTCCTCTCCTCTCCTCTCCTCTCCTCTCCTCTCCTCTTTTCCCTTCCCTTCCCTTCCCTTCCCTTCCCTTCCCTTCCCTTCCCTTCCCTTCCCTTCCCTTCCCTTCCCTTCCCTTCCCTTCCCTTCCCTTCCCTTCCCTTCCCTTCCCTTCCCTTCCCTTCCCTTCCCTTCCCTTCCCTTCCCTTCCCTTCCCTTCCCTTCCCTTCCCTTCCCTTCCCTTCCCTTCCCTTCCCTTCCCTTCCCTTCCCTTCCCTTCCCTTCCCTTCCCTTCCCTTCCCTTCCCTTCCCTTCCCTTCCCTTCCCTTCCCTTCCCTTCCCTTCCCTTCCCTTCCCTTCCCTTCCCTTCCCTTATATTTGGTAAAGGGAAATACAGCCTGGCTTGCACAGGCGTTAGCTGCCCACTACAAAACAAGACTGTGTTAATCAAAAGTGTTATTTTTTTTATTGTCTACAGCATTTGTTTCTTTCTTCAATTCTGCAGCTATGTGTATGTGTAGTAAACTTTGCTTTCACTGAAATCAAGCTCACTGTTTGTGGTAGCAAATACAAAAATCTATGCCAGTAAAGATTATTTAAGAAAGGACTTGCCATTTATGTTTGCACACAGAGCAAGAGGTTTCAGGATGTAAGCTGTACCTCTGTTGCAGTCCAATAGATAACATGGTTAAATACAGAAAGGTGAACAGAAAGTATTACAAATTACTAGCAAGTTACATTCAAACACAGATTTTGATATTCCTTCTAAAATATTAAAATGAACCAGATACTACAATAGCTAACACTATTAACACTTTAAAATAGTTTTGTTTTGTTTTGTTTTGTTTTCCTGACCATGTTGGTTAGGAGAACAAATAAAGATGGGAACATTTTTTACAAGGCAGAAGAACCAACTGCTCTGCAGGTATAGCTTGAAGTCATCAGGAAGAATGTAGTTACACCTCAGTCTTAAAGTTCCTTGACCACTACAAATATATGTATATATATATATATCATTCAACAGCCATGTGGAAGAATCTGAAAACAGAACTGAAAAAAAAAAACACACACCAGGAAGTCAACTCAATTAGAATTTTATACTTACAATAACAAACAAACAAAACCAAACCAAACCAAAACAAAAACACCTTTTGTAAGTGCACTAAAACACTTGGTCTCAAATGCAATTGATATATTCTTTGAAAGCTTACTTTATTTTTCTGAAGCTTAATAAAAATGAAATGGGAAAATAATAGTTGAATTTTATAATGACATACTTAGGAAAAAACAAAAACCAAAAAAAAAAACAACAAAAAAACCCACCAGTTTTTCTTAGGAATCACTATTTATTAACTTCAACAAAAACTGGAGATTCTGTAGGTCGATCCTAATCTGTAATTTTCAATAAAGAAAGAAACAATACCAAAATCATTGCTTAACACTTGTTCCATCTCCACAAGTACATTTTTGTCTTTCTTCATCTGACTTGACAACAGCACGTGAGGAATCCTGGATGAGAGAACTGTTTTACTGTCATTTCTGTAGCTAACAGTGAGAATGAAATTTAGTTATGTTGATGTGATTTATGACCTTGATATGTGACCAAGTGTAAAAAAATGATAAGGCTGCTGGAGAGATCCTTTTGGCTTTAGATCACGTAACTTACCCAGACTATTCCAAACTTTTAAAATGGGCTTTTATTCTCATACAGAGATGCTTTCCTGCAAGACTTATGGTACTTTTCCAGAGAGAATCAGGAATGAGACAGGCAAGAGAAAACTGTTGTAAACACTACAATGTATCAGATAAAGACTAGTTTCAAAACTGATCAAAGGATGGATGAATTTTCCATGTATGGGTAATCAGGACACCAGATGGAGATTATATTTATTACTTGAGCAAACCAAAGGGAGTTTCCTAAATACAGGTTGCATATTCAATACAACACCAGACCCTGAGTAGAATGCATAATGTGTATGTAGAAAGAATAAAAAACATCTTAGAAATATAAGGCCAAGGCACAGTCTCAATAGATTCAATCATGTGAAAAGCCTTAAGTGAAAACCAAGTAATTGTGAAGCAGAAAAATATCCGCAGCACAGCTGTTAACATTCAAGCTGGGAGCCAGGCTAAGATTTCATTGCTGCAGCTAATAGGTTGTTCTTCTATTTCTCTGTTTTAGCCTTTATCCAGCTCATCTTGTCCTTACCAAAAGTTTTCCCTCTGTTCTGCAGTCCCTATCCATAAAACAGCCATCTGAGGGAGAACTCCTGCCCCTCACTGTTTTTGTAATGCTTTGGATGACTTTTGAGTTCTGCTTCAAATAGGAGGCATGCTGCATATCCTTCTTGAACATCATACTTCATGTGTGCTTTCTCTTTTACTTTGTAATCTTTATGCCAAATTGAAATCTGAAGGAGTGTTTCAAGAGTTAAGATCATTAAATCTGGATGATTTTCTATGCAAAAATTCAAATCTCAGGGGGAGCAAATTTAGTGATGGACAGTCTTGTAGAGCACTTCAGGTATCTCATGAAACCATCGCTTACATGACAAGGATGTCTGGAAGCTATCAAACTTCTAGGTCTTTCACAGATGATTTAAGCAGAAATTTGAACATGTCCATTTTAGACATAGCTGTGTGGTTGTTTCGCTAGGTAAGTAGTGTTCGATATCTGCTACTCCTTGAAGTTTCTGTGTTTGTTTCCTTTAGCTGCTTTTACATAAACATAAAGAATTTCCCCAGTGCATGATGACCCTGCTGAAGGAAAGGAGCTGGAGGAGAATAAGCTTGCATTGGATAACAGTGAATGGACAAACAAATCATCAGAAAGGTGTGATTTTTTTTATTATTATTTTTATTTTTTATTTATAAAAGCCTGAGAAAAGACTGCAAGTTTTCCTTCATTTTATAGCTTTGGGTCAACCAGAAGCTCTCTGTCTGAGCCTGAATAAGCTAGGGGGCAAAGTGCAGCAACTGGAATTGAGGAAAGATTTTATGCAACGAATTGGTGGATCTCAATTCAGACCGGGGTACCACAGTGTTGTGAATGATCTACTGAGAAAAACAATTGTTTTGCAGCTTCTCAAGTGAGTCAGAAATGGGGCTGACCCCTTTTCCTTCAGGGTATCTATGCTGCAGAATCTGGCAATGATTTGGACCTCTTGTCAGCTTGCCAGTGAACAAATAGGTTGCCCATGTGGGAACCTCCCTATCCATCTATAGTGAATAGAGCAAAGGGAGTGATGAGGATACTAAGAGTTAAATCACATTAAAATCTGAGTCTACATGCCTTCTTCAAACTCTTCCTACAGCCCAAACTTTCTGGAGCTAGCTGGCTATCACATGCCAGTCAGACACTTTCCAGCATGAGTCACTCTGGTTTCCAAATTTGTCTTTCCCAAATAAAAATGAAAAATTCCAAATGTCTTACATTTTTCTATAGAAAAAGGGGACGGAACATCAAGTGCATATAGTTGAGGAATTGTTTTCTATTTCCTTTTACATCCCTAGTCTAGACAAGAGGTACTATGATGAACCTTGGCTTTGCTGCCAATACCAACAGCACTTTGTGGTCTTGTTACCTCACTTCTGGCTAATTCCCAAGGACAGTCATAGCTAACGAGTAGCCCTTTCAGTGGTCATTCCAGCAATTCATTTGGGCTACTCTTTCAAACAGCATGGAGAATTCTTAAGAGAGAAGGTCTTTTGTACTGGGCAATGTTTCACTCGCAGTGTTTAAACGAGAAGGGCAGTCAGGTTGTAAAGATTTATATAAATGAAAGCATTGTATACTCAAAAGGAGATTGGTATGTTTGATCTCAGCTGTTATTGATTTACCTTTTACACATGATAACATTCATTAGGCAGGATAAGTAAAGGCTGGTGTGTTCCATTTCAATTATCTACAGTTAAAATACAGACATTACACAGGGTGGAGCTTCAGTCTAGTTTCAGTGGGCTGAAGTGTGAAAATATTTTCCTACCAAACCATTACAACAGATGACTTATGACTTTTTTGCATCCTTTCCTGTTTCCTCCTCACCTTCCCACCCCTCATTTTTGTTTTTTAACTCTTTTTCATTGTTATTAAATATTTGTTTTCTGGTAAAAGGAAAAATGCTACTTGAAATTTCCTGGGAAATTCAGCACTTCTGTTGTGCTCTTGTAATGTGTGAAGCACAAGAGTGCTGGCAAGGCACTGATCTTCCTGCTTGAAAACTCCAGGCATCAGTGTCGCAAGAGGTTCACAGGTTTGTTAGAGCAACCTCCTCTAGGTGACCCTGCTTTGAGCAGGGGTTGGGCTAAAGGATCTCCACAGGTGTCTTCTCACCTCAGTGACTCTATGAGGACTCATGTGAGCCCCGAAGTGTAAGTTTGGTATGGGACTGTTAAGCTATATTTTCCTGGAGTTTAGAGGTAAGGGAAAACTAACAGTAACAACAATTAAGCACAAAAATAATATATACTCAGAAGACATTTCTCTCTTATTATTGGCTTCAGAGGAGCCTTAAGTGTCTTACATTTAAACTGGAAATTTCCAGAGCTAAGGGAGATGAATACTGCCCCAAATATTATGATTTTTCAATTGAATGAATGAATGTGTTTCCAAATGTTCTTTCCTTTCATTGGATGATGTTTTTAAAACATTAAGAAGTTCCCATAGCATTTCAGATTAGATAAATTGTTGCAAAAGACTTAATACTTAAAGACTTTAATACTTAAAATTACTTATTTCTTGTCTAAAACACCAGAATCTAAAATTTGCTTGCATGTATCTGCAAACACATTTGTAAAAAGACTCCATTAACTTTGGATTTTAATTTTCAGATTTGTTGAGTGTTGACGGTTCCTGTTAATTTGTGTTGAAGAGCTAAAATACCCACTTCTACAGAACATCAGGCCCAAAGTTTTACAAGCTTTGAAGTTCTTGAATATTTAAAAATGTTTACCTTTTATGTTCATGGCATTTCTAAATTACTTTGATATTTTAGGGATGACCTTAGCTGTTAACATCAACTTAAATATTTGAATAGAGACATATTCCATTATACCTGTGGAAAGTAACATGGAGTCTATGCCACATAATGTAGCTGGTGTCTGAAAGTGGTAAAACAATACAGAACTGTAAAAAATTACAAGCTATGACTTGTACTTTGACTTGTACTTGAAGCTGCAGGTACTGCAGACACGACCTCCTCCTGATTATTTTGCCAGATAAAGAGAAGGAAGAGTTTATAATAAGGATTTGTACTGATAAAAAACAACCAAACAAAGCAACAACAACATACTTCTCTGAATATACTTTATAAAAAGAAACATTAGAAACACATGCTTTCCTTGTTTTGAGAGAAGGCAGAAACTCACAGGTGTTCCCTTCCAGGCTCTTTTTCTTATGCATCTGCTCTTATAGCTTCTTTTCTCCTTATACTTGACAGCGCAGCTGAGACCTGGTAACACCAAATTTTGCCTCAACTGTGCTTCCAATTCATTAGGCAGAGCCAGGCAGCAACACCCTTTTTTTCTAAGAGAAAGGTTATAATGGCTTGCACAGTCGGGGAAGTGCTGTTCCAGGTATCATAGCCGTGAGCAAGTTCAAAATATATTTGCCAGTTAGTATGGTCTTTACACTCCATGTGATTTGAACAGGTTCTGGGAGGGGACTGTCACACCCCTAGATACATTATTCTGATGTTGACTATCATGTGCCTGATTTCTGGTAATAATTTGTCATTTTTTACAAATCGTATTCTAGTATGACGTTTTCCTGCCTGATTTACATGCTCCCGAGATTTTTTATTTTTATTTGTTAAGGGTAACATTTTTACATGGAGATAATATCATGTCCTAGAGGTCACTGGGATACTGTCTCCAAGAAATGCAATGTGTCTTGGAAGATTTATAGAATTTACCATATTATATTGTCTGATAAATATGCCATAAGAAGTGGCTGGTTAATGAGCAAAATTAGACTTTGGGAAGGAATGGCTAAGGTAACAGTCTTGTAATCAGTGAGGACTGGCATTTATAGGAGGTGGCAATACTTTTGTTTGAGGAAGAAACAGCATTAGGAGAAAGAGGTAAATATTCCATATTTTTGTTGGTGATACCTGCCACATAACTTTGCTTAGCACTGGCAGTGAACAGATTAGAGCAGGGCTGGACGTGCTCAGGATTTGACATTTTTTCTCAGACACCTTAGCTCCAGGGAAAGACAATCTTTGGAAATTTTCCCATAAAATCCTATAACCTGGGTTATATAACCCACATGGGGCTAAGTCTTAACCTGTATTCTATGGATTTTGGGGAAAATTTTGCAATCTTCTTGCCACTGAAGCTTTTTGATCCCACTACCTAAAAAACAGGACAGACTCAAGATGGTGAAGACCTGGCAACCTGTCCCTACTTCATCCCTACTTCATCCCCATGAAATGAGGCAGTTTTTCAATGGCTTAGGCAGAGCAGGACTATGACTTGCTCTTTCATGGACTTCTTTTCCAGACAGGTCTTTTTTTTTTTTTTTTTTTTTTTTTTTTTGCCAACCGTGTACATGTTTTTTCTTGTACTTTTGACTTCTGGTGTACATAAATCACACAATGAGCTGTTTTTGTTTGTGCTGGAGAAAGCTTTTGTCATGCAGCTCATGGGTAACTCTATGATGCCTATAAGATGTTGCACCCAGATTAGCCTTCTGCATTCACCCATTGTATGAGGTGAGGCACACTCTTAGAGTGAACAGTGTTTTGTCTGTCCCTTCTGCAGGGTACGGGAGAATTTTGTTTTGTTTTGTTTTGTTTTTCATGGCTGGTGGACTATTTATTTTTCTTGAGCCTCTGTCACGTATGTTGTGCAATTGCTTCTCTGGCCTTCTTTCTCCTTTTCCAGTGTGCACTTCACTAAAATCTTGGCACATCCTGACAATGTGACGGCACTTATTACTCATGAGCATATTGTCTAACTTTTGATTGAATGTCAGCACTTCTTTGATCAGGTTCCCTCTGCCTCAGTTAATTAGGGGAGGAGTGACATGCTGGTCCATGGGCCTTGGCTGGCCTTTATCCCCATACCTTTGCAGGGAGGTTTATGAAACTGTTGAAATGACCCTAAGTCATGAGGAACTGGGAAGGAACTATGACGGGAGATCAAGATCTCAAACATCCTGTGGGCAAATGGTTCCTTTTGGCCTACAGGCTCTACCAAGGGGTGCATTGTGCCTGATTTAATCTAAGTATATCCTTGCTTTGCCCTTTCAGGCTGTGCAAAGGGAGGATTTTTCATGCTTTGTCTCTGTTCCAAGCTGCACTGGCTACTGCTTTTGTTTCGGAGTGTTTCTTTCACTTGCTCTCTTGCTCTGTGATTATTTTTGCTTCATGGCCAGGCCATGCACAGCCTCCAGCTGTTAATGGAGGCCATACACAGCCTCCAGTAGTTCTTCTGATCTGATATACCAGATTGCATGCTCATCCTGCATGTTTTTTGTCCTTTGCAGTGAAGTATCCCGTCACAGGGACAATCAGGAGCAACAGGACTAGCTGGGATCAGGCCAAGTGTGTATCTGTCCATTCCTTTCCCTGTCTTCAGTCATCTTTATCTCTTCTTTCCATTTCTTGTTCCTCATCAGGAGCTTTCAGTGTAAGTTTAAAAATAGTTGTGGAGTATTCTTGAAAGTTTTGTTTTGGATCAAGCAAAACTATCTGTTTTGAAAAGCTGTCAGTGTAAATTATGTCCTACTAGCTTTGCTGTAGGTTGTATGCAGTTCAGACAGTTAACTTTTATATATGACCACTGTAAAATTATTAAACAGTGGGTTCCTGAACATGTTTTGTTGCACATGGGCAACTGGGCTTGAAGTGGTTATTCTTCTGAAACTTCTGCTTTTTCTTGTTTTCCATGTGTTTTCTGTAGCACTGTGGTTTAGAGCATTTTAATAATCAAATCTAGCCTCTTTCTCTGTATCAGGTTTCTCTGATGGAAAAGAAAAAAGTCTGTATATGTACATGCTGGTGCACATCTGTATATAGGCCGGATTTTAACAGGGATGGTGGGTGAAGCATGTGTTATGGTCCTTTGGTTCTGTCACTGCTACATGTTTTTAGATGGTAGCTTTATGTTTTTAAATTCAGGCAAGCTTGTTTCTTCTCATTGCATGGTTTCTGTGAGCTAAGAAAATTTGGAAAAGGGCTTCACATGTCCAGGCTGTCTTTTCCTCTGTAAACATACCTCCTTGGCTATCATGGTGATAAAGCCAGGTAGGGGAAAAAAGCATTCATAGTTCTAATTCCATATAAAAAAAATAAAAAATAAAAAAATTAATCTAAACCAACACCAGAGTAAATCTAGTGACGAAAAGCTGTTCTTAATGTACTCTGGGTGAAACTTCTCTCTACAATTACCTCAGAAGAGGTTGTAGCAGGTCAGTCTCTTCTCTCAATCAACAAGCAATAGGACAGGAGAAGATGGCCAAGTTGCACCAGGGGAGGTTTAGGTTGGGTATTAGGAAAAAATTATTTAATTGCAGGGTTGTGAGGCATTGGAACAGGTTGTCCAGGGAATTGGTTGAGTCACTCCCTGAAGGGATTCAAATGACATATAGATGTGATGCTTAGGGACATGGTTTAGTAGTAGACTTGGCAGTGCTAAGTTAATGATTGGACATGATGATCTTGGAGATCTTTTCCAGCCTAAGTGTTTTTTTGATTCGATGAAATCAGTTGACCAGTCATTATGCTTCTCTAACCCACTACTCAGTTAAATTCGTTAAGAGTTTTTATTAAGAGTTTTGTTGACTCTCTAAGGCTAGTGTCAAATTATTGGCAAACTTGAGACATCCCTAACCCCAGACTTTCTTTCCTGTCCTTTGTCTCTCTCATCATCAGGTCTACATACCACCACCCCAGTAACATTGCCAGAATCTAGTTTCTCTTTCCTCTGCCTCTCTTCAGTACTTTCTCTATGTCTTAATCAATTTGCGTTTAATTGCTCCAATTGCCTGTTGCTGTTGTCTTCCTAAATCCTTTATTTCAATCTTCTGCAGTGAAGTTGGTTGACCAACAAGAAAGAAAGAAAGAAAGTCAGTCCAGACCTGTGTCATGTATAAATCACTGAAAGTTCAGTGATCCCATTGTTGGCACTAGAATGACAAGGATTTTTAAACAGCCTGGAATATCAGACCCTGAAAATGTTACTCTTCTTTTTTTTTTTTTTTTTTTTTTTTTTCTCATTTTGATAACTGTGCTACATAGAAACATTTATTGTTTGTTATTATTATACGTATATTGGATGGATTTTTGTTAATATATGCATAGTGAATAGTGACTTGTATTCACCTAGAAACAGAGATATTACTATGCAGAGAGAAAGAGCATTTATTTCTCATTGCTTCTAAATTGTTTATTTTCTCCTATCTGAACTGTTTAAGTCAAGATCCATTGCTGGCTGACTACTACTCATAAATAATGACTACCCAGTATTCTGCAAACAATTTGTACTTGATGGAAGTAGATTTGCATAAATTATTGCACAATTACCTATGGCAAGTCCTCAAAGCTAAGGACATACTTGTCAATGATTCTCAGATAGGAAAATATATCTGAAGACTTCAGATAGTTTATTCACAATGACTGTTTTGTCACTTCTTTCCCAGAAAACCTGACAGCTAGAAGTGGGCTTGGCTTTCTTCTAGACCATCTGTCTGTGCCCCTATCTAGCTTTATTTTATTTTATTTTATTTTATTTTATTTTATTTTATTTTATTTTATTTTATTTTATTTTATTTTATTTTATAAACCTCCATTCACAAATTCCACTTGCATCTACCCTCTCCCCAGCTCTTCCTTCATTCACTCACTTTTTTTTTTTTTTTTTCAAATTAGTGGCCTGATATTTTAATAAGGAGGTGGATAGTGTTGACATTTGCCCTGTGTCAGGTACCATGAGGTAGGAAAGCACCTCTATATATTGTCTGATCCAAACTGTCTGCTCAGAGCAGTCAGCTAGAACATACATGTGCACGTAATATACTATCTCTGTGTTCATCACAACCTGTCATGTAGACATACCCGAAGATCTGAAGATGTCAGATGGTCACTTGCAAGCCTTTGAGTACATCCCTGTCACTTTGAATGTTCTCTCATACTTAGTGCATGTCAGAAAATCTTTGATGGCTGTGTATGTTTTAACAATATATGTACAAATGCACATGGTACACTGGTATTCTGGGACCGGTCTTTTTAAGAGTGTCGACTCAGGGTCTATTTTTGAAACTGCAGTTCAATGCATAGTTAATTGCTGGCCCAGCTGATACCACTTATTTATCGCACTTCCCAAATTAAAGGCACAATCAAGTAATAGGATGTCTAAGTGTCATTATTTGCACATGAGCTTGATTACAGATGCAAAATATAGAAAGAAGAAAAAAGATTCCTAATACTGTGTTTTTCTGCATGCTCTATATTTATCTTTGGCTGTGTTACTTCTACAGCTTCTGGAGAACATGATATTAAGCAGGAACATTAAAAAGAAAGCCTCCACAGATGCTCACAAAAATAAGCAAAGCAAAACAAAATCCCCAATGTTATTTTTATTTCATATCACCACTAAAGAAGAAAGAAAATAGAATATTAAATCCGGCTGATTTGGAAACCTGCCTAGACTGGCAAGTTTGACAGATGGCATATTTCATGTTTCATTTATACTAAATGAACAAATCTCAAATCTTGATAAAATTTTGCATTTTTCTTCTGGATGTTTTTTTTTTTTAAATTAATTAATTAATTTATTTTCTTAGTCTATTCCCATCTACTGCAGGTTGTTGTTCTCTTCTTGAACTTTTTCACTAAGCACAGTGGCCTAAGAGATCTTCATGATAAAACTGAGTCAAAGAAAGCAATTAGTACCTAAACCTTACTCACATCTGCTGTCACAAACTCATCTGCCCCATCTAGCAACAGGCTCACATTTTCCTAGTTTAGACTTTTCCTACGGATGGAATAGTAGAAACTCTTGTTGCATTTAACATCCATTGCATATCTGAACTACATTTGAGCTTTGGCTTTCTTGACACTGTATTCTGCAGTTTACCTGCTGAATTGGAAATATTTTTATGAGTTGTATCTGAGCCTTGCAATGCTCCTTTAAAGAACACTGTTTTTCTTACTCTACAGGTATCTACACCAACTGCAGTAGTCATCAAGTCAGATAACTGAACAAACAAAATGGTGGATGGTAGTTGTAGAATCATAGAATATCCTGAGTTGGAAGGGACCCATAAAGATCATCAAGTCCTGGCACCACACAGGTCTGCCCAAAAGTTTAGACCATGTGACTAACTGCACAGTCCAATCGCTTTTTAAATTTGGACAGGCTCGGTGCTGTGACTACATCCTTGGGGAGCCTGTTCCAGTGTGCAACCAAGTTGTATGTCCTTTAATGTAAACGTAATTAGAAGGAAGATTCAAATGGCTCAGATTCAGTTCAGGTAAAATATACAGTCTGTTGATTTGCAGCTTTAACAAATATGTTTAATTTTCCCAGGGGGAGAGATGGTTTAATTTTAGTTTGAATATATTATACAGCTTCTTCAAAGTTGAAACCAGCAATTTCCTGACCTCCCAGCTGCTCTTCCTGTGATCATGGGAAAAACACCTGCAGATTTTGTAGTCACAGTTGCTGTAAACTATTTTCTTCTCCTTTTTTTTTAGTGACACACTTGAAGCATAGAACTAAATACTCCTACTCTTCTGCCTGGGAAAAAGGAAGAAACCCTATATCCAGAAGTATGGCCAAACATTTTTTTCCTCTTATTTTTTATTCATCTTTCTTTTTTCCCCTCTATTCTTCTTCTTCTTCTTCTTTTTTTTTTTTTCTCTTTTTCCTTTCTTTTTTCAATCTTTCTTTCTTTCTTTCTTTCTTTCTTTCTTTCTTTCTTTCTTTCTTTCTTTCTTTCTTTCTTTCTTTCTTTCTTTTTTTTTTTTTTCCTTTCTTTTCCCACCGAACAGAAAAGGCATTGAAAGAAAAATTAAATAAATTGTTTTTGTCCTGGACATTAGAAATTATACTTCAGTATTCTTTCAGATATGGTCCCTGTACCTGCTTCTGTTCCCATGTCTGAATTCCTCTCAAACTTTCACGTTAATCCTCATAACAACCCTTTCATGTAATTATGTATTTATTATCCTCATTTTACAAACAGTAAACTGCAGTCATTATTTGG
The DNA here is from genome assembly GCF_964211825.1 of Aythya ferina. Classification (NCBI taxonomy): domain Eukaryota; kingdom Metazoa; phylum Chordata; class Aves; order Anseriformes; family Anatidae; genus Aythya; species Aythya ferina. Next base: position 19,832,472 of record NC_140296.1, read on the forward strand.
AACTGGCTGATTTAATGCTGAAGACGGACTTTGACTGGGAAAAGCTCACCAACCTGCATGTCTTTGGGGGCGCCCTATGCCCCTGGCTCCGCAGAGATCTTCCAATGTGTCCTGTGGATGTTGCCATCTGCTCCCTTTGCAGCCCACTAGCCGGTCTTAGCTGTGCAGGGACAGACCAAGACCCTGACACATCCAGCTACTCTGGGGAGGGGGGCTCATCCCACAGGCATTTTCCAAGCATGCTGGAGGCATTCAGAAAGTGATGAGGATGGCTCGAAGGACAGAAATTACAGCCTCCTTCACCCAGGGCCACTGTTGGAGAAGGTATGGACTGGGGGCTAAGGTGCATGCTGAGAAATGTGTGCCCTAGATCAGAAGTGAGGGCAGCACTGTGGCAGCAGTGTGCCTTAACTGATGTTTCGCTCTTCTCTTTTTCCTTATTCTAGCAACTAAATTATTTCTGGACAGTTGACTTGTTATGCAAAATCAGCCCCTTTTGCTGTATTGTATATGTGAGTGCTTCAAATGAAGGAATGAGGGCAGTGGTAGTGACTGGAGCACTGGAGATCCCACAAGTACCATGATCACAGCCATTAAGTTATGGCCACAGCCAAGCTTGGAAGTGCAAGTTCAGGAAGTGCAACTACCTGAACACTGGGTGCTTGCTGTTTTGAATACCACAAATTCAGCAGCCCTGATAATCCCCATTAGTCTATAATATATGAGGAGCAAAATTACTAGAATCAGAATTGCAGGAACCAGGACAATACAGTGGGAAGGACAGGACATAGAAAATACCTTGGTAAATTCAAGGGTTTGATCTATGCATATGTCTGTATGTGCAAGTAAAAATATTTACCTGTACTTTTTCCACATTATCAATAAGCACATACTCAGCATTGCACCAGATTGTCCACTACTGTAATTATACATAATTATATTGGTTCCATGTGAGTGACTGGTTCATTAATATGGTTGTATATCTGAACTAGAAGGAAGTTCACCAACTAAATTTCTATTTAATCATAAATCAGTGTCAAAATGCAGATTATTTCTTTATTTTCTTATTCTGAAAACGTAGACGCTAAGCTATTGGAATCCTACTAGATTTTCAGGCTTCGGAAACAAAGTGGTTTTATAATGCTCAGAAGCAATTTGTCATCTCAGTTGATTTTCAATTTTTTTTTATTATTATTATTTTTTTTAATTAGAAGGGGGGAACATTATGATAAGATGACATTATGAAGACTAGACCACTGCTATTTTATTAGCAATCAAATGAAAGCAGAATTTTCTGCATTGAATCATTTTTTTCTGTTTTAGTCTTTTCAAAGCAGAAACAGTCTTTTTTCTTTTTTTTTTTCTTTTTTTTTTTTTTTTAAATCTTTCTTTGTTCAAAAATCAAAGACCTAATATTTTCTAGAGCCAATCCTTTTTTTCATTTTTGTCTCACTAGCCTCATTTTCACAGCTTTTATGTTCTTCACTTCTCTTGCCAGACTTGGAGGGTTGTGAGCTGTTTTGTTTTGTTTTGTTTTGTTTTGATACCCTTGACGCTAAAAGTCAAGATTTCCAGACACTCCTTGCCCATTGCCAAAGGGTTAAAGAAGAGTGTTTGCTTGTTTGGTAGTTTTTTCCATGCTTTTATGGCTCTGCAAAATGCACATCCAAAGCAGTAAAAACAAAAGGGACTGACTTGGAGATTTACTATGATTTTTCCACCTTCGTCATTGTGTGAGATTTGCCTCTATACCCAATTTACACTGGGAGTAGCACAATGAAGACTGCTCTCTAAAAAAAGTTTTTTCTGGCCAATCTGAGGATGATCATAGATATTCATAGATATTTTGTGCAATTTTCTTTCCCAGCTGCTGTTTTTCTCTTTTTTAAGCAAGAGTATGATGGCTGTGTAACATAAAGTTTTACTGAAAACATCAACTATTTTATCATTTATTTATTTATTTATTTATTGTGGTGCTATGGTTTCACACTTAAATTCTGTTCTTATGGTCTGCTGTTCTAGGCCAATTCCATAGGAATTCTATGGGCTTACTGTCAGCAGGTGCCCAGCAGTATTAGCTGCAGCATCAAGAGGTTGAAAGAGGATGATGAAGCCACGGAGTGTATTGGCATGTTTATCTTCAGTGTTATATTCAATCAAAACTAACATTTATAACTCAGATGCTTCATGGCATTCTCTACCACAGTGTAAATGCCCAAGAATAAACATATCAGCTTCAGATGGAAGATCATGGTAGCAGTTGAGACAGATTGTCATCTCATCTTCAGGGTAAAAATTAAACTTTCCTAATGTGGTTAAACTTGCTTACTGCTGTGTCTACAGACTGTGAAAAAGCAGACAAATGAAAATACATTGAGTATTAGGTTTTGAAATGACACAAAGTACATTGTCTGTCAATTGAAAAATAACACTCAATTCAAGCAATATACTTTTTTTTTTTTTTTTTCTTAATTGCAGTCACAGTCTGGTGTGAAATTACTGTTTCTGCACAGGGATAAATATTTTATAGACATTAAGGAGAAAGGAGCACATTTTATTAATTTTGTGAAGCTGCCTGGCTATTGCTAGAGCCAACAGAAACAAGCATTTGGAGTCTACTTTTATTCCCCTTTTCTATCTGAAGAAGGAACTTCCTTGTTTTTTTACCAATTGCCCAGTATGCTAACACTCACCCAGTTTCTTCAGTAAAGAAACAACGTAATAATAAATGCCAGGAATAATTTATCAGTGTCTCCAGCAGGTACGAATGCCACGCGTTGTCAACGTGCAAGAGATCAGAGAAGGAGCTGTCTAGTGAGATGAAAAGAGGTAGCAGACGCAGCTGGGCTAGTAATTATCTCCCTAACTAGAGTAGACCACACGCTAAACTAGCTTTGTGTGCATTTAGTTATCCTCGTGCTAAGTATTCCTACATGGAAATCCTCTGCAATGGCTTGGCTCTTTTTAGGATTAGATGCTGTTTTAAGACATTGTCTTTGTATTACCCCACATGCCTGAGATTACTGTGCAGTGTGCCGCCATTCCAGCCACAAGCAGGCAGGCATCCCTGAGCCATCACCATTCCCATGCTACGATGCACAGAACAAGTGTCTGGGCACTACTGAAAATAGCAACAAGCATACAGTTTTTGCTTTTAAGGAGTTGGGTGGGAGCAGAGATACATTAACAGATGTTTCATCGCATTCACATATTTTCCATATGACAGATCCTCAGACAAGCAGCTGTCGAGTAAGAGAGGGAGAACAATGACAGCATCATTCTATGTCTTGGATTGGTTTCTTATCTTTTTGGCTCAGGCCTGGTTGTGTTTCAAGCACCACTGCTTTTAGATTGTAATCTATGTTCTGTGGGTTTTTACACATGTATATATGTAGCTCAAAAGTGATCATTACTGAGTTGTATCAGAATTTATGTTCAACTCTCATATATAACCATCAGAAGATGGGCCACATTTTTCTCTTCTTACTCTTAATTCCATTGGGACTGTGCATCTGACTAAGGGATGTAGAATTTGGCCTCATCATAATAGTTTCTAACAGAGAATGCCTTCTAAAAATAGCTTTTGTCTACATTGTCTCAGTCTTCAATGGCTGTAAATCAGTGTAGCTCTATAGTACTGATTTGGATGGAGATATGTCGTTTATTATGCCAGACAAGACTCTGTTCCTCATATATGTAAACTGAAGTCAATATTAGGTCACCTAATTATTGACATAATGATATTTATTGTCTCAGCCCAGTTATTATCTACCTGGGGTGACAACAAATTATGTCTCCTCTGCTCTCAGAGTTCTATTCAAGAGAATAAAACTTTAGCAACAAAATTCTATCTCTAAAATCTTTATTCCTTCTATTTGCAAAAATCTCAAGATTCAAAAGTAACCTGACTTAATATATGTACAAATTACTCATGGTAGTCATTTCTCATTCTTATGAGGCCCCTCTGATATTGTTTAAATTAATGACATATGGTAACCCTTTCAGTTCTCATTGCTCATTGGGAAATGAGTCAATGACTATTTAATGTCATCGTATTATGGTTCCATAGTAACGGTAAGTTTAATCAGTGATGGTTACATTTGTTGAGAGCTCTGCTTATGTTCTGCTCCGTTCTCACAGGGTAAATTTCCCCAGTCCAGTAATTCTGAGCAGGCACAGAGTGACACATGTGCCAGATGCCCAGCACATGTGGAAATGCTCAAATTCACAAGCAAAATCAATCGTACTGTATGGGGTATATCAGTTGTTAGGACTTTTGCTGAACACTTTTCTCATACTTCCCTTCAAGGTAGATTTGAACACAGTGTATTTTCCTTCCTTCCTCCCTCCCTCCCTCCCCTTCTCCCTTACTACTCACACAACACTTCAGTGACCTGTGATGCTGTAAGCAACAATCCTGGAGTAACAGACCGCCAATGTTTGCACTGCATAGTAAATTGGCTCATAACATTAATACTAGAAATAACTGCAACACAAACACTACTATAAATATTCCCATTCCAGACTAACAGATGCTCTTCAAAAGTTGTGTATTTGATCATAGATACAGCTGAGCAACTGGTTCAATAAAAGTGACATATTTAATGCAAAGAGTACTTAGAAGCCTACTTCAAGCACTGAGGCTCCAAAGGCGCAGTCTTTTAAGTATATCTTAGTGTGATTATTATAGGAACTAGAGATGTTATGAAGTGATGAGTACTTAAGAGTATCTAGTGCTGTTTTGACTTCATACTTTTTTAGTACTTTACATTTATACAGGCATTTGCTTAACTTATTAGGAGGCATTACAGGTAGGGGAATGGATACAGTCTAGAACAGAGAAGTAATACGATGAAATTATTATTTCTTTGCCTTACTAGCAACCTTTAGTAGCTTGTAGCAGTGGTTCCCAAATTGTGCTCTGGAGTCTTGATGGCCTGCAACACTATGGAAAATGTCCTTCTGAATCACTTAATGCTCCATATTTCAAATTTCAGGTACTGGAGTAGAAAGTGACCACAAATGATTTAGTTAGGTGACAATTGGATAGTGACATAGATTTTTAGAAGTTGTTGGAGAGGTACATAATGCCAAGCCATGTGACTGCTTCTCTGGAAATTGAAATAACTTTCTGTCATATGTACTGAGAGTTCAAAGGAAGTAACTAAAAGCTATCAGTTAGGCACTCATATTTATACTGGATGTTAGGCTTTCATGGATTAATATTGTGTTATTTACGTTACTATGTTCTGTTCTGTTCTATTCTATTTTATTCTATTCTATTCTATCATACTTGGCAGACCATATCATACATCAAAAAATAAAAAGTGGGAAGTAAAGATAAAAAGAAGAAAACAAATGTACATATCAGTGGTTTTCCCTTACGGCATTCCCTGGAGAAAACATGGTGGAGAAGATAAGTTTTCCAACTCAGTCTACAATATTGTAATGAATAAGAGAATGGGGAAGGAGGCAATTTTCCAGTTTTTACTGTTTTCTGTTGCAGCTGATATTTGCACTAGGAGCATCCATATGCCAAACTAAGGCATATGTTTCTTTTTGACTATCTGAACTGTGGATGCTGCCAGAGAAGAGGTTATAGGATCCATGTTTTAGCCCCTTAATAATTATGGTATGGAAATCTCTCACTTCCCCATTAGGAATACCTTACTTTTCCATCATTAGAGCTGTGCTGCAAATGAAGAAAGTATGCAATTGGTAAGAAATAATTGAACCACTGAAAAATAAGTCTCTCAACCCTACATTTTTCTCTTGTTCCCTGCAAGGACTTCTGGCTGAATGAGATCATAAATTTGTCAATATTAAAGGACCCATCACACAATAATTGCTGTACTTTCAGAAGAAAAAGATAAGAGCTAAAGAATTGATATTATTTTTAGTTTCAGATATCTTGATTTTACAGTACATAACTTTGATTTCTTTAAAGACTGGCAGAAGGTCAATCCTTGCATATGAATGATTTTCATGATGGAGATTAAACTCTGTAAAAGATTTACTATGTAGGATTATAGGATTCTCTCCATGATGAGACATTTGCTGCCCGTACAGCTGATAGGAACTTAAATGGAAAAAGCTTTATTTTTCTTTTGTAAACCCTGGCCAAGGTGTTAGGCTTATTACTGATGTCTGCTCAAATAAGGCTCCTACAGAGGAGCAAATGTTAAGACTAAGAAATTTTACATGTGTGAGGACTTTAAAGAATCACATAATGGTTTGTGTTGGAAGGGACCTTAAATACCACCCAGTTCTAACCCCCTGCTATGGTCAGGGACACTTCCCACCAGACCAGGTTGCTCAAAGCCCCATCCAAGCTGGCCTTGAAAACTTCCAGGGATGAGGCATCCACAGCTTCTCTGGGCAACCTGTTCCAGGGCCTCACGCCTCACCAGCCTCACAGGAAATATTTTTCCTTATATCTAATCTAAATCTACTTTTTTATTATTTTTATTTTTATATATTTATTTATTTTTACTCTAAAACCATTACTCTTTGTTCTATCACTACACTTCCTGATAAAGAGTCCCTTTCCTACTTTTTTATAGGACCTCTTTAGGTACTGGAAAGCTTCTATAAGGTTTCACTGCAGCCTTTTCATCTCTAGGCTGAACAACCCCAACTGCCTCAGTTTGTCTTCATAGGAAAGTTACTTCAGCCCTCTGGTCATCCTTGTGGCACTCCTCTGGACTTGTTCTAGTATGTCCATGTCCTTCATGTGGCAGTGGCTCCAGAGCTGAATGCAGAGCTCCAGGTGGGGTTTCATAAGAGCAGAGTAGAGGGAAAGAATCACTTCCCTTGCCCTGCTGGCCACACTTCTTTTGATGCAGCCCAGGATATGGGTGGCTTTCTGGGCTGCAAGTGCACATTGTCAGCTCACGAGCTTCTTGTCAACCAATGCCCTCAGGTCCTTCTCCTCAGATGTGCTTTTAATCCATTCTCTACCCAGCCTATATTTGTGCTGTGGGATTCCCCTGACCCAGGTGCAGCACCTTGCAGTTGGCCTTGTTGAACCTCATGAGTTCCTTATGGGCCCATCTATCAAGCCTGTCCAGGCTCCTCTGGATGGCATCCCTTCCCTACAGTGTTGTTGGCTGCTCCACATAGCTTGGTGTCATCAGCAAACTTGCTGAATGTGCACTTGATAACAATGTCCATACCACTATCAAAGATTTTAAACTGTAGATTCCAACACTGATCCCTGAGGAACAACCCTCGTTAATGATCTTCAGCTGGACATTGAGCTGCAACTCTGAGTGCAACCATCCAGCCAATTCCTTACCCACCGAGTGGGTTGGACATGATGATCTCTTGAGGTCCCTTCCAACCCCTACAATTCTGTGATTCTGTGATTCCCTCTGGACCTGCAGATGTATCTCATCATGTTCCATGGACTTATGCATCATTAGGTTCCTCAGCTGATCCCAGACTTGATCTTCTCCTACAGTGGGTGGTTCATCATTCTTCTAGTCCCTCCTTTGCCATCTGGGATTTGAGTTATGTGGTTTGAGCTCTCACTGGTGAAGGAAAAAAATCCATTGAGTATATCAGCCTTCTCCATATTCCAGTTGACAAGGTCTCCTGTTTCCTTCCAGAGAGGGCCCACAATTTCTCTAGTCTTCCTTTTATCACTAACATACCTAGTCTTTTTTTTTTTTCCTTTTTTTTTTTTCTTTTTTTTTTTTTTCCCATCTATTTGTTTATTTTTATTTTTATTTTTCCTTTGCAGTTGTTTCCTGGTTTGTACTGTCATGTAAGTCCAATTCTCATAAACTGTGAGCAGAAAGTGACTTTAATGAATATTTTAGTGTCAAATGTCCTAATAGGGATGGTGATGCACTTTATTTAGCCTGTGTGAAGTAAATTTCAAAATGTTCACCTTGCTGTTATGATTTATGAAGTTCCTCTCCTGTTTTTATTATTATAAAAACTGTGGAGTCGAGTACAAGAATATTTCCACCTCAGTCTGGGAAGGTACTTCAATATTTGCTTGAGCTGGATCTTACTTTTTCTGGGTTGGACTAATTTAGGAGCAGAGCAGTTCACTAACACCAACTTTTACTGGAGTGAAAGCCTCATATTTGGTGGCCAGTTTATTTGTAAACTTAATTTCATGAGGAAAGCAAAGCCGAATTTTGCTTGCTTACTGTAATCACTCACTATAGAAACTGACTTAAAATCATTGTTAATATAAAAAGGAAAGAGGGGTTAATGAAACTGGTTTTCCTTTCATGGTTTTATCCTCATAATTCTTCACTTATAGCAAATGAACACCCCAACTGAAATCTAGCTTGTAGTTGAATTTGAACTTCCCTGAAAGGTAGAGACCTATCCATGGGAACCTCTGTGTAGGAAGTTTTAAGGCCATAGTGCCACCTAAACATACATTTATTAGCATAGAGACATGAAAATAAATAAAAGTGTTCAGAACAAATCTCATAAGATAGAGAGCTGCTTTCTGCTTTGTCAATGCATATCTTAAACAAGACAGAATCACAGAATCATTAAGGTTGGTAAAGACCTTCAAGGTTTTCTGGTCCAATAAACTACTAATAAGATATTGAGCCAGATTATAAAATATTTGAGACTGTCTCTTGCACAGTCTTGGATAACCAGGGTAGCTGACCCATAAGATGGTCAAGATGGTCACATCGGGTTTATTCATTCCTTACTGCCTGGTTCCTATCAAGCCAACCCACTTTATACTTGTTACTACAGCCCTGAAAGACATTTAGCTTCAGTTATCTTAGATTCATCATGGGAACTTTTCGCACTGTATGATACTGTTAAACACATTGATACTGTTAAACACATTTTTAAACTCTTTTTGAATGCTCATCTTTTATCCCCCAAACTGTGCTTGTGAAGTATTTCACATCAGATCAGTAAAACAGACTTAAATTCAAGCTTTTCCAGTATGACCTAGTATTATTTTCAGACTAACTTTTCATGAGGGATATAATGTGGCTAGCTGAAGGTATTGTTAAATTACTGAATGTTCCACCAATAAACACCTTTGTTTAGTCAACTGTCCTTTTGAGCAGAGAGAGAAATATTAGAGAGGCATTAACCTTTTCTTTTTTAAGGGACCAATAAAGAAGAGCAAATATAAAGCCATATTTTAGGCTAGCTATGTTGTTCACTGAGATTTTTTGTCTTCTGATGGATGCAAATCATATTCACAGATTAAAGTAATTTTCTCTGGCCTAAAGGGAACTTTCTGGATCCAGTCATTAAATTTTTGTTTAAGCATTTTCATATGTGGAGAAAACTTGTTTGTTCAAAAAATGTAAATTTTTATCACAGTCCTTGAGAAACACATCTTATTATATGTCTGGGATTTGTATGTTGGCTGCAGAAAAGCAATGTAGTGATATTAAGTTTAAAAATGCAGAGATCAGCAGAAATTATTTCAACGTATAGCACTTCCAGAAACCCTCACAAGTTTGTAGGAGCTTCAGATGAACAATTTTTTTGTTTGCATCCTAATCCTGCCATTGAAAGTGGACAGGGAGGCTATTTCTACTGCATCAATGATGAACCAAGCAATCCAGCCTCCCAAAACAGAAAGCTTTATAGTTTATGAAACCTTGCCAGCTGTTGCCTACATTTGAGCATTTTACAAGCTACCACCTCAACCTGGAATGAATAAGTAGAAAATTGCTGTTTACCAGGTGTTAAAAATGTTTCAGTTAGCAGTTGTATTAATGCACAACAATTTGTGACAGAAGTAATTAGGTTATCTTTTGCTTATCTTTTTCTATGCTGCCTTTAACATAAGAAATCCCTGCAAAGTAAGCACACCTTAGAAATACCATTTTAAAAATGAAGACTTGTTTCAACAATATGAATACTTACTGATTTCTTAGAAATAAGAAACACATCTTGAATTTTATGAAATTTATAAAAAATATCAAATGGGGAATGACTTACCTTTAATTAAATGCTCATTAATAACATTAGTTAAAAATACTGATGTTTTTCTTAGAATATTCTGTTCATCTCATTTTAAATATTAATTAAGAGCTTTGTCAGATGAATTCCTTATCTTCACAAAGGAAAAAACCTGACTTTCTCCAGTCTTTTATTATTTTTTTTTCAGCCTATTGAAAAACAATTTACCACCATCAAGAGAATATCTACATTGCACATGTATGATGCATCTCTTGCAGTTGAATACCTTTTAATGTTCTTTTATTCTTCTGAGATCATTTTTCTGGGACTTTGGAATAAGTAAAAATAGTACTGTTTTAGTAACACCACACATGAAAAAAAAAGTGCCCCAGATTCGACACTTTTCCATGCATACATACTGCTGAACACAGTCCTATTGATCCAATAAAATATATTTTCTCTTCAAGATCCCTCAAGCTACTTTGCAGATTTGCAACAGGCACCTAAAAATGTCTGGTCAACTGCATTTTGCCCTTTTGCTACATTCTCTGTGCACTCATAAACTTGTCCATGTGTTCATTTGTGACCAATGTTGTCTCGTGTGAGTTTTCTCTCATTCTTCCCAGTGCCTATGCACTTTGGCATTAGCTAAGAAGTAGAGTGTTTTTCCTCTTTTTCTTTTTCTTGTAGATTGACGATGGGGGAATATCAAATGCTCTGCTACAGTTCTTATGCCGGTTTGCATGTAAAAAAGCTCAAAAAGTAAGAAAGATACAGAATAGCTATTTGTGCGAGCTAAATCAGCCCAAAGGGTCTACAGCAGTCATATAGCTCATACATTATACAGATAAAAATGCCTTGTATTTCAGAAGACATTAGGGAAAAATTTGTATATGAAACGGCTCTGAACTATACTAATTTCTTTAAAATATCAGAGTTTTTTTGCCTAATTGGATTAAGATCAACTTTATTAAAAGATGCCTGAATCAGTTAAATTTTCTGTGATGCAAAGTGAACTAAAACAAAAACACCAATGATAATAGTCATGGTTTCTATTAACAGTTCACATCTGTAGTTAACTTGAAACAGATGCTTTTCAGTATAAGCCATTGTTTTTAACTTGAATGTGACAATATGTTTTGATGTTTTCTCCTTAATTGTAAAATTATGTAATGAGGTCTCTTTAGTATGTGTGTGGTAAATTGCTGAAGCCTCTATTTTTCCAAAACTCTGGTAAAATTTCTCATGCTGCCTTAGTTATTGTTGCTCATGACAATCAGATGATTCCCCTTTCAGACCAGCAGGTCCATTTGGGAGTTCTGGAGAGGTCTCAGAAAGTTTGGAAACATAAATATTCATCTCTTAGGCTTCCCAAAGGTTGGCCAGAGGGGGCTTTCCTGAGTGCAAGGGCTGCCAGTGGGGCTTCTAAAGAAAATACTCCTGTGAAAGAAATATGTCTCTATGATTTCTAATGAGCTAAGAAAAGGTATTTGTTGATAATGTATCAGATCACTGGAAATAAAATTATAAGGAAAAAAATGGATTACAATGTCTTCTCAACCTGGTGACTGTGCAGGTGATTTTCACAGAATGAAGAAAACTGAAATTGCAAACGACAGTTCATCACCCAACAGAAATTGCATGTGACAAGGAAAAATACCCATGGCTCCTTATTAATTGTAGGCCAGATTGTGGTGTCTGGTAGTAACAATGAAGGTACGGATGATAGAAATGGAAAATCACAACTAATTTTAAGTCTTCTGACAACAGATATGAAATAATAATTAATAATAATAATAATAAATCACATTTTATTTCTTCAGTAGAAATGTGAAGTGCATATGCCTATGTAGGGTAGAATGTAGGAATAAAAAAGTCGGAAAGACTGTCCAAAATTCTAAATCCTTGTGAGATTTTAGACTTATAGTGACTGAAGTATGAAACAAAGACATAGAACTGATTGTAAGAGCTTGTTTTAAAGGAGGGAGAATGGTTAGCTAAACATTGAAGAATCTGGACAGCATTTTCGTGATTTAAGTGTTCATCTGGGAACCTCAGGTAACATATGATCAGAGAATCCCTCTGAATTAGAGAGGATTGTGCTATGTCTGGGCTGATTTAGCATGAAATCAGCTAAAAAAACAATGACAAGGATAGGTGATGGATCATTATGGAGCTCCTGAGCTCCTCACAGAGTAAAAGGGATGTGACCAGATCATAAAATATCCTGAGTTGGAAGAGACCATCGAAGGGATCATCGAGTCCAACTCCTGGCACCACACAGGTCTACCCAAAATGTAAGACCAAAGATAGATGATGATAATACAGGTAGGTAGGTTACTGCCCAGGTCAGGCTACCCAAATCATATCTTCAAACACAAGTAAAGAATAGAACAGTAAAATATAGGAGTAATATTAATTTACAGAGAAAATATTACTGCTTGGCTTCTGTATGAAGATCACCATTGACCACTCACCTGGATCTACTTGCTGCTTTCAGATAAGCAATCACGCATTTGTATGTCTGTGGAAGTGTAAAATATGACTCCTTTTTTGTTTGTTTGACACTGTGATTGGCTTGCTGGACATTTGTTACTAATGGTGGGATATGAACAGCATCTTCCATCAAAACAGGTACTTTTCTCTGTATATGTTAAATGATCTCACCTTTCTGTAGAAGCAGGAAATAGGAATATGTAGGAATAGGTACACATTTGGCCACTGTGTAAGTAATATGGTAGTTAACAAGAAATCTCAGCACTCATTTGAGACATATAATAGTCTCTTCCAATTGCATTGTGTGTTGCTGTTTTACACTGGGCTATATAGAATCATAGAATAATTATGTTTGGAAGGAACTATAAAGACCACTTAGTTCCAACCTTTCTGCCATGGGCAGGGACACATCCCACTAGACTGGGCTGCTCAAAGCCCCATGCAGCCTGTCCTTGAACACTTCCAGGGACAGGGAATCCACAGCTTCTCTGGGCAACCTGTGCCAGGGCATCACCACCCTCATATTCGAGAATTTCTTCCTTATATTTAATCTAAATCTAACCTCTTATAGTTTAAAATCATTCCCCATTGTCCCATCACTCTACTCTCTGATAAGAGTCCTTCCTCATCTTTCCTGTAGGCCCCCTTTAAGAACTATTTTATTCTGAATTCATAGAATCATAGAATATCCTGAGTTGGAAGGGACCCTTAAGGATCATCAAGTCCAACTCTTGACACCGCACAGGTCTACCCAAAAGTTCAGACCATGTGCCTAAGTTCACAGTCCAATCTCTTCTTAAATTCAGACAGGTTCGGTGCAGTGACCACTTCCCTGGGGAGCCTGTTCCAGTGTGCAACCACCCTCTCTGTGAAGAACCCCCTCCTGACGTCCAGCCTAAATTTCCCCTGCCTCAGCTTAACCCCATTGATCAAGAAACAAGATAGATGTTAGGCCTGAGTGTTTATTACTATTATTATCATTATTATTACTACTATTATTATTATTTTAATGAGGTTAAATGCTTCAATAACTGTGAAATTTGCTCCTTTGTTGCTTTATCCCAAAATATTAGAAAACCTTGTTAGATGTGTTTACCTATCCTAAACTAACACAATCACAAGAATACTTTGCCAGCCCAAAGGTCTGCCTAGGCCAGTAGCCTTTCTTCAACAAGTCCTGGGCAAGCCTGTATGAGTATTTTCTCAGCCTCTGACTATTTCCAGCTTAGGAATCTTTCTAAACTGGATGTGGTTTTGCATTTAGTAACCCTCAGTGGCTTCCTTGTCTACTCTCCTCCTCAAATTATGTAAACTACTAGGAACCACAAAATCACTGGAGGACTACTATGGTCTGTGTGAAGAACACCCCCTTCCCTTCCCTTCCCTTCCCTTCCCTTCCCTTCCCTTCCCTTCCCTTCCCTTCCCTTCCCTTCCCTTCCCTTCCCTTCCCTTCCCTTCCCTTCCCTTCCCTTCCCTTCCCTTCCCTTCCCTTCCCTTCCCTTCCCTTCCCTTCCCTTCCCTTCCCTTCCCTTCCCTTCCCTTCCCTTCCCTTCCCTTCCCTTCCCTTCCCTTCCCTTCCCTTCCCTGCCCTGCCCTGCCCTGCCCTGCCCTGCCCTGCCCTGCCCTGCCCTGCCCTGCCCTGCCCTGCCCTGCCCTGCCCTGCCCTGCCCTTCCCCTGCCCTCCCCTCACCTCCCCCTCTCCCTTCCCCCTTTTTTTTTTTTTTTTTTTTTAATTCTTGGTATGGTTTCTACGAGTTCCTTTGGAGATTTCTGGTTCTTCTATTCAAGCAGATGATGAAATCCCACTATTTACGCTTTTTATCCCAATAATGATTTCATTAACTCCATTCATATTTCCTTTAAGTTATCTTGTCTGTATAATATCCTGGTCCATTCAGCCATTCTTTGTACAGACACCATCCACAGCTTTGAGCATAACAGTGACCTTTCTCTGGTATTCCCTATTTTACTTACAGCCATCCTAGGACAAGGGCACATGGACTTGCCCACAGTGTCTAGGTTTTGTGTGGATGGGGGAATGCATGCATGACAATGTTTCCTATTCTGACTACTCTTTCCTAAAATTCTGTGGGTTTATTTTTTTCTTTTGTTTTGTCTACTAATGAGAGCTGATCTGATGATTTCATGAGCCATCTATGAAAATCTTAACACCTCTCTCTTTGTAATCTTTACCTCATTTTAAACATGCATCACTTTATAGTAGTCTACACTTATTTTCAGCTACCATTTGTTGCTTATTGAATATTTTTTTTTCCCAATTATTCACAGCCTGCCTTTGCCCTCAATTATCCTGAATAATTCAGAAATATCAACACCATTTCTCCTGATGAATTTACTTCTTAAGTGTTTCTGGCTCACCTTTATGTTAGGGTTTTTCTTTCTCTCTCTCTCTCTCTCTCTCTCTTTCCTTTTTTCTTCAAATCCACTTTACTTCTTCCTAATTCTGCATGAAAGAGTTAGGCTTGAGGTGCTCAAGCAGTTCCAAGAAGGTTAATACTGTAAATGAACTCTTGGGGATTTGGGGAATATCATCTGTTCTGTAAATTTACAATTCTTGACTCTTATTTCCTTCAGGTCATCTTTTACTGCAGCCACAATACACAAGTATTATAGATTCTTAGGAAAGATTGCCAGGAAAAAATCCTTGTATGGTCTTTGCTTTATTTTGAATTTGATCTTTTCTGTTAAATTTGCATGCATATTTATATAAGGGTCTTTATTATTCTGCTCCTGGAGTTATACGTATTTTTTTTGAAATTCACCTGATTTTTATTCACAAACATGCTAATGACTTCCCAGGCTCAGCTTTGTCAAAACACCACATGAAAACATCTGATTATTGCTCAGGAAGTTATTGCTCTAATGACTCTTCCACAGCTTTAATGTTGAGTTTCTGCCTGGGTGAGAATTGGGAACAGCAGAAAGTGGCTCCACAGAAATTTTTCTTTCCAGTGGAGTGATTCCATTTGAGGTGAGAACAAGTACCTAAAAAGCATGAAAGGATGGCTTCCTGCTGGTGTGTGGGCAGGAGGTGGGGATGAAGATCTTGTAGCCATCGGCAGGTGAGACTGGAACAGGTGCAGCAGGCATGTGGGACAGGGACCCTGTGCCAACATCAGTCCTGGGGGCATGCAGCCGTGAGCATCAGTGTTTTGGGGAAGCCTTTGAACATGTTCCTGTCAAGGACTGATCTGCCTGGACACTCCCTGCTCTTATTTAAAATCAAATGGGACTATTCTCCTCTTGGGCACCATCACCAGTGGTGAAGTTTTGGTGTAATACTGCAGTAATATTCATGCTCCCCTGAAGTTGTATCACCAGTGACTGCTCATGCTGTGGGTAGGAAGCAATAGAGACTACTGCACTGAGAGCTACATTGCCTTTGGAACAACCAGGCAAATGCATTCAAGAGAATTAATCTGAATTCACTTTTAGGCTGGATTCAGTCTGGAATCCAGCCCTGCTGTGCCTGTGGGGCTGGGAGTAAGCTGGGACCTGCTGGGTATCCCTGTGCTGGTGGTGGCAGGGAACAGGGCTTCATAGCCCAACAAAAAATGAAGGAAAAGAGAGGACCTTTCTGTCCCTGCTGTGAAAGAGGTTATTTAACCCTTTGTGGAGTGGCTCTGGGGTGCAAAAAGGCTTTATTCTGATTTCATCTGTGCCCCTGACTTGACCGGTGACCCTGGTGTAGGCACTCAATCAAGGCTGTCTTCCCATTTAGAACAGACCTATAATAGACCCTCCTCTAAAGATTATGATAGTGAGTTTTGAAATTAATATTTGTAAAACATTTTGAAGATGGGAAGCAGGCCCTCCAACCACCAGGCTCCTGCTGTTGTTGGCCTGTTTCCATACTGCAAGTGCTTGCTGCTCTGGTATTTCTCTGCAACATCAGGGTGCTCCCCTGTACAGCACAGGTAGGTTTTTGGTTCTCTGTTCCTGACTTTGCCTTTGATATGTTTTGTAACTGCTCATGTCATTTAACTGCCCCGTGCTTCACTTTTCCATTATGCCCAGTGGTTACAAAAGGTATTAGCTAGCTAACATGAATCATGAAACAGAGGGACCTGATGAGCATCACTGCATGTTTTTATTGTCTCATGTGAAAGACAACATGAGAGCCAAGCAATCAAAATTTTACTGCTGTTATTGTTTAGTTTGATATTTACTGTTTAGTATGGCGGAAAACCTTTACAATACAATAGAGGACAGCTCTAGCAGAGGAAACCCTTCCTCGGTCAATGTGGGCTCACATACCAGATACTTAGCATATAGTGTACTTGATGTGTCTGGCAGAAGAAAAAAGAGAAGCAGAGGGAAAATGTGGATGCTGCAGTTCTGTTTTCACCAGGCACTGGCCAATAAATTATGTCTAGACTTTGTCCCTCGACCACTATGCAGAAGGTCTGGACTGAACTACCTATAATAAATTAATTGTGGTGAGAAAAAAATCACAGTGGGAAAAGAAGCAGGGTCTTCATTTCAGCTTCCCATATAACTTCTCTGCCAATAAACAGCTTTACTATTGCAGCTCAGCCAGCAGGCACTTTTTTGAAAACTTGTACCGAAGCCCAGACTTTCTTACAATATCACAGTTCACTGACTTGCCAAATAGTTTCTGGGTAGATAGCACATCTGTATCTGGATCCATCCCAGTATTTCCTTATACAGCTAGGCTCCATCTCAAGTATTTTACATAAAACCCTTTGTAACCTCTTCTTGTTTCAAGCTTTGAA
Source organism: Aythya ferina (assembly GCF_964211825.1). NCBI lineage: Eukaryota > Metazoa > Chordata > Aves > Anseriformes > Anatidae > Aythya > Aythya ferina. The sequence goes on from NC_140296.1 coordinate 19,849,634, forward strand.
ATCAAAAGAATAATGAAATATTCAATTATCTGTGTGTCCTGCCCAGGCTTTTTTATTACTTACCTTTATCTGTCTGTATGCAAGACGTTAAAAAAATAACAACAAAAATCAGCAACACAAGGAAGGCATTTGCTGAAAATGGGACTGCATCTGGGTAGGCTTTGGGAAACATCAGCACCAGATTTCTGTTTAGGTGCTGCAACCCTGTGTCTCATGTCAAGGGGAGAGAAAAGATGTGACACCACAACTGATCTCTGATCCAGCTCTGATCCAGCTGCTCCATGGCATGGAAACTAGGAAATAAAAAGGATCACCACTTTTATAGCCACTCTTCACAATTTTCACCTGACAAATACATGCCCACATCATTGTGGCCACAAAAAGAGTTATAGCTATGAAGCTCAGCATGTGCCACTTCTGCTCCCTGATTTATATTCCCGCTGAGGTAGTCAGAGATGCAAACCTCCTCAGGTTTCAGCAATGAAGTGCAGACATGGGTTTTCTGACAAGAATGCTCTTTCGCAAATGCATCCTGTTGCACAGCTTTATTTCACTAAGACAAGAGAGTGTAGGTCTGAAGCAGGAGAAAGTAAAATGTAATAGCAGCTACTTTATAGCCACTCAATGTTTATGTGATGCTTTGCTTTTACAGTGTAATTGTGTTTACTCTTACCTTAAATACAGCATCTGTTGCTGGAGGGATGGTGGAGCAGGTGACCACTGCTCCTCCTCCTTCTGCTGGTCATGGTCAGTGGGAGCAGGTGGGGAGGGGGTTTGATACTCTGTGCACGGTGGCTCATCCTGGCTAAGGCTTTGTTGAGCTGCAATGGCAGCTTTGAGTTTGCCCTGGAACGTGAAGGTCTCCAGGGAGGAGACTTCACAACCTCTTTGGGCAACCCGTGCTGGTGCTCCATCACCTGCATGGGAAAAAAGTGTTTTCTGATCTTCAGACAGAACCTCTGGTGTACCAGTTAGAGACCACTTCCTCTTGTCCTGTCCCTGGGCACCACTGAAAAGAGGCTGGCTCTGTCCTCTTTTCAGGTATTTTTTTACCCTCCCTTCAGGTATTTATAAACATTGAAAAATCCTACCTTGAGCCTTCTTGTCTCTGGGCTAGGCAGTACCAGGCTTTCCTCATGCAAGAGGTGCTCCAGTCTCTTCATCATCCTCATTGCTTTTCATTGGACTCTCTCCAGTATGTCCATGTTTCATACAGAGAGCCCAGAACTAGAGACATTACACCAGGTGTGCAGCCTCACCAGTGCTCAGTAGAGGGAAATGGTCATCTCCCTCACCCTGCTGGCAACAGTGGGCCTCATGCAGCCCAGGGCATCATTTGCCTTCTTTCTGGCAAGGCATATTGCTACTTATGTTCAAGTTGGTGTTCACCATGACCTCTAGGTCCTTTTCTGCAAGTCCTTTTCATTTTCTTTGAGGGTGGGTGGGTGTAGGCACACTTGGGTGTAGGTGCTTGGGGTTGTTCCTGAGAGCTGGGCCCCTGACCACAGCAGGATGAGTTACAGGGTGGCAGCAGGGAAAGGCTTGGCAAACTTGTTATTTCAGGTCTTTGAGACCCATAACCTGCTAAAACCAACCAACCAACAATAACAAAAAAAAAAAAAAAAAAAAAAAAAAAAAAAGTAGACATAAAGACTGTAGCCAAAAGAATTTAAAATTAAAGAGTGGTTTTGACACATACTTCACTTACCTAAAGCCTCATGGTCTTGTGCTCATTAGGCTAGCAGGATAACTGCAGAGATGTGCCAAAGAGTTTCCTTTTCTCTGTTGTTTCTCCCAAGCAACAGCTTGGTGTCTCTGGAGACATTCATACAAAATGTTACCAGCATCCTTTGTTCTTCTGTCCTTGGATAGCTGTGGGTCCTTTATTGTTCTCAGACAGAGCCAGAGGTGGAATCACCATCAAAGCTATCAGTTCTGGCTAAGCCTCTTAAAGATTTTTAAGTATTAGTTTTTTTTCCAGACCGAAGCTTTGGTAAGTTAGGCCAGTGCAGTCATACAGAAAACATCTCAGTAAACAGGCCAGCACACAACATGAGTAAATTGTTGCATCGCAGAGCCAAGTCTATTACTCTTTGAAAACAGCATTAGAGCATTCTATAAGGTATTAAACTTGCCTATTTAGTCATTCATTCACCAGGGAATAACAAAGTTGAGGCATGATGATTGAACCTGAAACCTTTAATATGTTATTTGATGTATCATATCTTCAATGGGTCTTTAATTACACATTAGCATACTATTTCTCAAAGAATATCCTCCAACTTTCCCTGTGACCACAATTATTCCCATGTGTAGAATTCTGTAGTGCTTTTCATCATTGCATCTTAATTGTTTCCTTGGAATATATAATTAATTTGATTGTTCTTCTCTTTTAGAGACACATACACATTCACACACCCCAGCATTTTTTTATAGCTGTACGTTACAGTTATTTCTTAGAGAAAATTGAATATATATCTCTATTAGCTATGTGAAATGGGATTTTTGATTTCTGTTTAAACCTTAATCCTGGTTTCTCTGAAGTTTGTAGCACAAATGCATTTGAAGTTTATGATGTAGAATTATATTCCTAGGAACCAAACTGCATCATAAGTCAGTAGATTTGCACTGCAATTTTTGTAGATACATTGAAAATCCAACCATATACATTGCATATTTTTGAATGGCTTTTTTTTTTTTTTTTTTTTTATATATATATATAAAATGTATTTTTGGAGTTTTTATCTCTTACCACTAATGGCAATGATACTTGAATTTCAAATTTATTTTCAAATATCGAATTTCAAATATTTCAAATATCTTTCAGAAATAAAAATAAGATATGTGGCAGGCTTCTGTGCTATAGAAAGGTGGAATTTAGCAGCAGCCTGTTTAATACTGCAGTATATGAATAAGCTTAAAGAGACCGTAAACATAGTAGGTCTTGGTTTGATAGGTTTGCTCCTTGACAATGTTCTCACCAAAGTCTTTGAGGATGCACATGTTGGTGAATCATGGGGGACTTGAAGGTGTAAGGAGGAAAGATATTAAGCTGACAGTCTCTGTATAGGGTGGGTGGAACACAGCTGGTAGTGGGAACTGATGTAATCAAACCCATCTTGTACAGCTCCCTAAGTGCAACAGCAAAAAGTGCACAGTAAGGAAGGACTTGACATGAGGTACCGTGGTGTCTTGTAGATCCATATTATATCACCTCTGTCTTTTACTTTAGCAATACAACATTCACTGCATGGGTTGCATATAGGTCCCCATTTGGGGGTTAAACAAGGACAATCTGGGAGGAATAAGAGTGGCAAAGATAGGGAAAGCTGATCAGGGAGCAACAAAAGACATAATTCTTAGGAGCAGTAAGCCTGAGAGAAAATGTGAACATAGCTGAGTACTGGGTAAATTGTTAAATGATCAGAGAAGTGCATTTCAAGTGTTCTATAAAGGCTTGGAGGACCTCATGTATTACTTCTGTGGTGCCTGTTATTGTTTTGGACATACTGAGCTCTGCTGACTACAAGAGACAAAACATGGGGTGATCTGGGATCTACAAAACTTTGGGGAATTCCTAAAGTGGTCTCACACTTAGCATGAGTGTTTTGAAAATGTGGCAGTGTCATTTAAAAGGAAATGTTCAAATTAAATATTTAAACACTTTCATAATGATTTTTATTGTTTGTTTTCATTCTTCTTTCCCCTCCCCCAAAGCTGTGCTATTTCATTTTCTCATCCAAATCTGAGACAGAATTATGTGTGAAAAACTGACATTTCCATTTGAATAGAAATTTCTGTGGTGTTTTTTTTTTTTTGTTTGTTTGTTTTTGTTTGTTGTTGTTGTTGTTGTTTTTGTTTGTTTTTGTTTTTGTTTTTGTTTTTGTTTTTTTAATTGTAACTACTAAAAGGGGAGAATAAAGAGAATCATTCGGGATGACCTGTGCAGCAGTGTATCTCCATGTTCAATTAGAGACCTGGGAATGAAGCTACACACAGAAAAACATACAAAATAAATCAGTGCAAGTTAAGAAGACTTGCCCACCCATCTTTTCATTGCTGGAATGAATCTTGTCTATGTTTCCACTAGATGATGCTTTGATTGTCAGGAATGATTAAATATTTTCTGCTTTCAACTCTGAAGAGATGCTTTTAATAATTTTTTAATATTTTATCTGAGTACTGTGGATGCTGGCTTCCATTAGTAATGAAATCTGTCCAGTGATGTTTGGATTTGACTGAAAGCACAGATTTTTTCCTTTTTTCAGTTACTCATCTGTTGTTCACCAAATGGTTGAGTGGTTAGTGGCAGAAGGATGCTAGAAATAAAAAAGACCAAAAGAATACTTCTAGTCGGGTCAATGAATTTAAATGTTATACTGTATGTTTAGGTCCATGTGAATGCTTTTACTTTTTTTTTTTCCCCATTTCATCACCTCCATGTTATGATTTTATTTTATTTTATTTTATTTTATTTTATTTTATTTTATTTTATTTTATTTGTCAGTAAGTTTTACCAAAAAATGCCTGTCACTAAAAAGCTGTACAAGTTACATAAAAGTATGTGGGTAGCTGGGTGGAGTGTATTCATTTCATGCAGCTTATCCCTTCTTGGGTGTCTTCAGGCACCTGTGAGCGAAGAAGGCATTTTGGGGATAAAATTCTTTATTCTGATTTTCTGAAGGCCGTATTCATCATCCGCTGCAGCTGATGAGAGCAAGCCTCTTTCTATCTGTGTTCCCAGGGTCTCTCAGAAGATTACTTCTCCTCACTGGTACAGAAATATAATTTTCAAGCTATTAGGCAAATGTCACCTATCCCTGTCTGTTTGCTACTAATTCATTTCATTGCTTTATTCTAAAGCTTTCTATTAGCTTCACCTCTATATGAAGGACAGAAATTTTCTAGCACATGACATGATAGTTTGGGGATCTGCTTTCTTAGTGGGAAAACCTTCCCTCTCCTCTATTACACAAAGCCCCTGAAACACCAGTCTTTGAGACTAGTTGGCATATTAATAGCTACTCACTATGAAAGTCATTGCTTAACTTCTGGAAGATGATCATTCCTAGTCATTTCAGATTTGTAGCAACTAGTCGGGTTAAATCAGGGAACTCTTGTCCTCAAATGATCCATGACAAGCTGAAGTATCTCAGTAGGGAGATAAGAAATGGCAAAGATAATACACATAGCAGTTGCGTTGCTGATTTAGGTATTATAGTCAACTTTGAAATGGAAATAAAGATGAATTGAGAAAAGCAAAAACTTCATTTTATTTAGATCATCATGTTAAAAAAGACTGAGGAACTTGAGAGCATTTGGAAAGCAATGAAAGGAGTTTTTAGCAGAGCTAGAACAACACATATTAATGAACTAAAGATTTGGGCTAAATTGTTACAGACATAACAAATAGTTAAGGCATTAAATAATCATCATTGGGCATGTTAACAGATTTAGAAACCTTCTGACCTTTGAGAAGTCAAGTTAATCTATTTTTTTTAATCAATAATCAACCTTTCCTCTTTTGAAACTATACATTTTAATGAAGTACTGAAGACAATTAATTGCCCTTTGAAGAGACTGGTGGATGAAATCCCCCTTTTACAGTTCATATCTGTGATCATTCTCTTTTATGATTCCTTCAGCACATCTCAGTGCTTGCTGAATCTCTGAACAATTTGGAAGACTTTTCAAGCACCAGGAAGGTGGTGTTTTCTTGGATTTAAATAATCGTAGGCTTTCGGCTGCTTTAATGTCATTAGCTAACATTTCCAAATGTTTGGTGTATGGACAGATCAATGGCTTTATTAATTTAAGCACATTACTCCCCTCACCCTACCCTATTTCAAATCTGGCTTTTGTTTAAAGCACTCCATAACCTCAGCCTTATTCTAGGTTAAATGTGATATTAATCAAGCTGTGGATAAAGGCCACATATATGACTGAAGCTGTGTTTATTAGCTTTAGTGAAGCCTTTGATTTGGTCACACATTCTTTGCTCTTAACAAAGCCTCAGAATAATACAATATGGGTTTTATGTCAATCCCTAAATTGGTTATCATCAAATTTAAGTAATAATGGAAAACAAACTATGTTCACTATAGTGGCATATGATCTGATTTTAAACTCTCTGGTGCAGGTGTTCTCAATGGTATACTTCTATTGCTCTGCTTGTTTTCTTTTGAAATGTCATATTCAATATGTGTAGACAACTAGAATATCTGATTATGTAAAGAACGTGGTTTTTTTTTTTTTTTTTTCATTTTTTTTTTTTTCCCTACAAATCCCTCCTTTAATCATAAAGTAGACTTTATTTGTACTTTGCATCTTATTCAGGGTATATTCTGAGGAAAGGAAAACTGAAGATGTGCAAATAGTTAATTGTGGGCTATATCTACTCAGTGAAATAGAGAGCTGTTTTGAGGCTGTGTGCAAGCATGACCATCCTGATGGCCAGCAGCCTTCCCACCCAGAGGGATGGGAATCCTGCAGCTTGATTCTGCTTTCTGATATGCTGCATATGATCCAAGCCCAGGATTAGGCAGGTGGTATAAGCCCAGTCTGGCTACCTTGAAGTGAAGGATATACTTTCAGGTATTATTCTGGAGTAAGGGACCCTATAGGTTCCAGCACAGTGCAGAATGCAAGAAAGCTTGTTGTGAATACCTGCCTTTATGCTGGAAGAGCAAGGAGCAGAGGGAACAAATATGATACCTTCTTGCAGTATGGTGATATAGTAACAGGCTATTTTGTGTGTATATATATATACCAACAGTATAACAGATGTGTTAAAAAACATTATTATATCTGCGAAGAATGTGGTCACCAGAGCTTGAAGCAGGGTTGTGCCTCCCACAGAGACAGTGGGTAGAAAGGTTAGCCTTCATCCCCTTCATGGACAAATTAATACTATGCCTCTAGGGCAAGTTTCAGGACTTTGTTGTGACTTAGTCTCCATGTCTGTTTTCTACTTACATGGACAATAATTTCCCAAAATACAGGGAAACCCAAAGGTTAACATAATTTTCCCTTTGAATAATAAAGCTCTGCAATGTATAGCCACTTACACAGTCCCTAGGGCAGTGACTCAGTCCATTACAATGAGCAAACCTGATTAAGAATATAGGATCTTAAACTGCTGACACCTTTTTTTCATAGAGCTTTTTCTTGCCAAGATCCAGTGGCTGGGTGCTAAAGGTAGAAAAAAATCCAGTTGTAAACTTACTGCAGTTCTTGCCACAAGGAGAGTTAAGATTTGGAACCTGCATGGAGAGATGTGATGCAGTTATTGACACGTGGACACTTTGTGCTTCAACACTAGTCAGTGCACAAAATGATTCTGTGACAAAAGAAAAAGATGCTCGCCTCTGTCAGGATTACTTGGTTAAATGGCAAGGACTGCTTTGTACTGGAGGCTGGGAACAGCGGATCTAAAATCTTTTCATCTTTTAAATTAAGAGCTTTGTGGGGTTTCTGAACTATGTTTTCCTAACTTATACTGTTACTATTAACTAAATAATAAGACATTTCTCTGTAATGTTATTGTTTCCAGTGATGCCTGCTGCAGTTGTCTGGATCCCTTTGAGAACTGGCATTGGCTTTGTTGCACCTCTGTGTGGCTTTGAATAAGACATGCACTTTTTAACCTTCAATCAAATTCTTTTTTCAGAAACAGGGAGGGGAGTTTTTCAAATACAGCAGTTTCCAAATATTTTTCTGGAAGAAAGTTTGCATTAATGTTCAGCACAGTTAATCTCTGCAAAATGTAATAGCTTCCATGCAGCCACCCTGTTTGGTGGAGCTCCAGAAATGCCTAGGAAAAGCCGTCAGATTAGGAGTTCTAGGTAGTGCAGGGCTCTACATACAAATAAAAGCTGAAGGTACCGGGGGACATTGCAACCTGATTTTCCATTTTGATTTTATTTCTTTGGAGAGTTCTATTGTTCAGGCAAATTTCCTTGCAAAAAGACTTTTTAATATTGTCTGACAGTTCTTCCAGTGCTCCCTGATTTTGCATCCTTCCTAATAAGGAGGCTTTCTGTATGGCCTATGGAGCTGTATATGGTCTCTTAGATCAAGTAACCTGGTCAATAGCCTGTCCCCGTGGTTACTTGCTTTCACTAGATCAAAAACCCATTTCTGACTATTATCTTTCTGAGGGCCCCATGGGACTTAACAAAGCTTTGACAATATAGCTTTAATTTGAGAAGCAGGCAAGCAAAAACATGACTGGGAGTCGGATGTCATTGCCAGAACAACTGATATCGTTTCCAGCCTGATTCTTATGCAAGTCATAGCAATCCCCAGGGAAAAGGTGGCCAAAGCAGTTTCTGTGGATAGCTCAGGCACTGGCAGCCAGACACAAGTTTTTCCAAGATATCCCTCCATGTTGATCAATGCATGAGCAGTGAATCTGGCCTTGAATGGAGACTGTCAGTCCTGTGCATATGTAGACCATTAGAGATGTGTTTGAGCATCCTGTCCAGTCATCTGAGAAAGGAGGTGCTGTGCTGAATGGTCTTTCCCTGCCACCTTCGAATGTCCAAGAAGATCAGGCACCTTAATTTTACAGGTATTTTCCCAATAAAACAGAAAATCTGCAACCGAAGCAGTTTAAATATAGCATACCTTCACATTAAAAATAAAGAAAAGGCAATACTGGACAATATACAATTGCTTCAAATAACACTGTATCTAAATCAATGCAAGCGAAAGAGAAAGAAATAACTTTGCCTACATCTGCTGTAGTGTTTAATTATTTATTTATTTTTGTGTGTGTGTCTTTGTCAACTGCTGCAGTTTTCAGAGATATTTTCAAAATGTGTGGAGCTGGCAGTACTGTGGACTTGCATGCCTGGTAATCGTACTGCTGTCCTGTCTACTTACTCAGATTATTGTACTGATTGGAGGCAGCTGCCTCAGACGAGTTAACATGAGTCAATGTAAATGGCTTTCCTACCACTGACCCTCTCTGGCCCCTAAATGGTGGGGAAGATAGCTTGTTGGATGTGGTGAACTTCAGTATGAACTTCCAACTTGGTTTGTGTTCCTTCATTCTGAAAATCTCTAGTGGCCTTCTTTCCAGGTCCTTGCACTTTATAACATATGTAATGTATATATATTTTGATATATATGTGTGTGTTTGTGTTTGCTATAATATATTTATATCCTTTACAGGTCATTTATGTCAACATAGAGTAAGGAGTAACCAGAAACAGTATCTCACTCTAGAAGAAAATTATCTCACGTCCTCCCTCGCTTTATAGCTTGCTTTCTTCCTTAGCAGCGATTAAAGGAGGAATTTTGTTAATTCTACCAACAGTCACAAGATGGAGTGGCTCCTGCTATGCTTCTTCAGCACATTGTTCTACATGGCTGCATAGGATAAACAATTTATAAAATCTTGGCAAAGCTATTGAAAAATATTACAAAATTTAAAAAATCTCAATATTAAAAATAAAAATTAAAAAAAAAAAATCTTGACAAAATTATTAAAAAGCTCTTACAAAAAAAAAAAAAAAAAAAAAAAAAAAAAAAAAAAGTTTAGTACTTGCACTGAAAGCAAGTACTTGCAGAGATGTCCTGAAGATCTGAGAGCAGAAGTCCCACCCAGAAACCTATGTTCTAAACTATGCAAATCTGGATTCACAAAAGCCACTTCCGTACTCGTGTCACACAGTTCCAGCAAATACTCCTGGGTATTGGAGCTTGATTGAATGCTGCTACATGAGACTGGTTTCTGCCACGTGCTGGTGTTGCTGATTGTCATCCTCCCAAAGACCTTTAGGCACATTTGGGGAGCTAGCACAGGCAGGGAGGTTTTCCAAAGGGCAGTCTGCATGTGATCTCATTTTGGAGAGTCAGAGAGTTTAGTGGTATGGATATGAACTCTTATGTATCAGTTAACCACAGTGTCAGGGAATAGTTCTGAACATATCCAAATCTACATTGTCATATGTTGCAGCATTGCTATGCTTAGGGCAGAGATCAAAGAAAGACACCCGTGAACACAATGTAAGACACCAAACCCCTTAAACAAGAAGAGTTCAACACTTCGGACTAAATCTAGCAAAGGTAAAAATACTGGATGGAAAGACACTAAATGCAGGCCATGGGAAATACCAAGGAGAAAAATGTGTCTAAAATCCCGCTTTTCTCACAGGTCTGGGTGCCTACCTGCAATCCTGAGATAATGCACTTATGTAAAAGGGCACTGACATCCCTTTGTTTACAAGTGCTTAAGTTCATCTTTTGGACTTGGTTTATTCTGTGAAAAATGTTTATGGTAAAGATTACAGTTTAACTGCATAAAACTGCTGTAGATGGAAAGTGGGTGACTGCTCAGGGTGTACTTCCTAAACTCACTTTTCTCTTCTCAAGAACACCCTGGACATTGCAGCTGGTGTTGAGGCTGGGACAGTGCCAGTCTTCACCCTTCCTGTTGAAGTGGGGCTATTGTGTTGAGAAGCCAGATGAGAGTTAATGGGACTCAACACAGGATGTTTTAATTTTTAATTTCTTTGTAAGATCATATGCAGAAGTCATTATGGTGTGATCACCGTAGCAGCCTGAAGTATCTTTGAGTAAGATTTGGAAAGTCACTTGAAAATGGCAACTACACAACTTTCAAGTACTGGACTATCCCTTCCCTCCCATCTCACTATCCCTCCATCATGTTATATGGAATGATATCGGCGGGACCGGGTCAGAGTTAAGGTTGGTTGCCAGATTTCAAAGCTTTCAAGACCTCTTTATTTCATAACTGCAACATTGTAATAGCACTGCTTTAAATTAACTGATATGTATTTACTAACTTAATCTTAGTACAATGCAGGGGTTTAAGGGTCTGGGAATATTGTGCAGCTTTGATCTCCGTAAACCCTTATTAGCACAGGTACTGATACAATTATCTGCCGGGTCACACTACATACTTACAGGCTAGCAGTCTAGTCAACAGATTAAATTACCTCATTTATCATCATGTGATCTGTTTCTAATTAGTTCACTCCAGTTAATGGTTTCTTAAAACTGTCTTTTTTGAATTATTTTTTTTTCTGAAACACATAAACCACTTGAAATAACTTTTTGAGGGTGGCTAAATATACTATTTATTTCCTGGCATTTTTCCAATTGTGTGAGTTACACAGACTTCATTTACTTCACGAAATAGGTACGTTTTTTTTGCTCTCAGAAATAGAGGGTTCAGAACTGTGGTGTGATGATGGCAGGATCTGATAAAAACCTTTTTAGCACATCCATTATGTTGCCCTGGCTCATGGAGTCTGACATTTACAGATCTGAAATAAGTTTAAAGACAGCTAGTTTTATCTCCTTCCAGGAAAGTAAAACCATGAGTCTTATGAATGACCAGTATTCCATGAACAAATGTCAAATCAGATTTAAAAGTGCAGGTTGTACTACTAGTATTGGAACAAAGAGGAAACGTCAACGGTTTTGCTTGCCAGTCATAAATTGCTGGTCTTAATTAAAGTGTAATAAAAATTTTAATTCAATCAAAGTGTGTAGCACCCATTGTAAGCCTACTGTTTCATCAAAGAGATTTATATCCTTTGCTTTCTTCTCACTGTACTTCAGTAATTGCTTCTGGTTATTAGTTGATTTGCTATTAGAAATACACCTCTCCTGATGGCCTACAGGCCAGGATTTAGTATTACTAGGACTGACCTGGTTTACTCCCTGTCAAGGTAAACCCTTCAGTCCCCAGACTTTCCGAAGCAAACATGGCTGGCGTACCAGCAGGAGCAAAATGGAATTTAACTAACTGTGTATATTGGAGTGTGTAAAGAGCATGAAATTACCAGTCTCAGAAGAAACCATTTAGTTAAACTGGTAAGAATGGCTGTCTCAAACACTCACAAATTTGGCTCTTATCAAGGACTGAAATGTTGATAAGTTGTCATATTAGTTTCTACAAAGCAAATATTCACTTCTGAGGGAGAGCAAACAAGGAGACAGGCCAGGACTGAAAACCCCACTGTACTCTATCTAAAATCTACTGAAGCCCAATGATCCAGATATCATGAGTTCAGCACCACCTTTTGCCTTCCAGGTGACATCGTAGGTTGCTTTCTGGTAAGTCTTCTTTTCCGGTAAAATTTTAAAGGGAGAAGAGGAAGGTAATGTCTGAAACAAAGCAGCATTTTGCATTAGCAGATACCTGCATATGGAGTGTGCCAGGGAAAGATTTACAGGCACAATCTGTACCTTCAATCTTTTTGTGAAAAATCTTGACGTCCCAGCTTAAATGACAGGACATCTGTGTGGCAAATACTTATCATGCAACACCATATTTCTTTACAGGAAGAAGCCAAAGCCAGGGTAAGAAAAGGCCACTGTTGGAGGAAAGAAGGAATTTAGAGAAGGAGAAAAAGGTTAAAAAAACGTAACTAAGGAAATGGGAGAGGAAAACAATGTTTCGTCTCCAAATGTCAGTGACTCAGGCACCGAGACAGACTCCTGTCCTTGGATATCCAAGCCTTGCTGGGAGCACATAGAGTCCAGAGCTAGATCTCCTAGTCTCATATGTTTCCTGTTAGGTCACCAGAAGGTAAAAAATGAAAAGAGAGAGAGAGAGAGAGAAAGGAGAGAGAGAGACCCTTTCCCCTTATATTTTCCAGATTTAGAAAATCTAAATTCTCCACGAATGTTTCCCTCTCTCTCCATCAACATATATATACTGTTTGCACAAATGAGGACTCAAAAAGCTTCAAACTTTTGTGGTAAGAGCAGCATTCATGTCCCGCTATTGCCTGGTTATCAGTTGAAGCTGGCTTTCATATCTTATGCTTATTTTCCATTGTAAGGAGGAATTCCTATTAAGGCAATTATTGCTCCCAAACTCAGAAAAATCTCTTGTTTTTTGACACCCTCTTTGCAAAGATTCTTTGTTTCCATGGAGAAATTTTGTGCAAAGCTGTTTTTTGTTAGCAGCTGGCACCTCTAATTATAGCCAAGTGGATACTTCCAAAATTGAAATAAAGGTGGCTTCAGCCACCTTCTCATGTTAAATCCAGTCTTGTCCTTCTGGAAGCACCAGGGGCCTGTTTCTCAATTCATGTATACCTGTTACAATTTGGTGTCATGTCATTTTTAGATAGTGACACATGAGTTAGATTGAAAGTTAATGAGGTAACACTTTTCCTTATATTCAAAATGACTTTTTCTAACCTCCTTTTTAAACTTTTTTTTTTCTTTCTTTCTTTTTTTTTTTTTCATGGAAACTAATTGGCAAAGTGGAAAATGTACCTGTCCTTTTAGAAAACGCAAGTAATAGCCACAGTCTGATGTCTGTCACAGTATGTAAAGTTATCACATTTTCCCCAGTGTAATAGAGAGAATATTTTCAACAGAGTGAAAGGATCTTGTTATAAGGGTATAACGATGATAAATGTGAAGTAATGGCTTCTGTCATAACAGAGTGGCTTCTGATCTTTTCCTGTTCCTGAAATTGTTACCGTTAATTCCTTGCTCTTTGCTTCCAGCCGTATGTGGATATGTTAAGGGCTCTCAAGAAGTTTGTTCAACTGTTTAAACTGTTCAGTGCTTCACAATTCCCTGCTTCCAGTGGGAGTCACAAGTCTCTTACAGTCGGTATGACAGAGTACTGTAAAACGATTATTATGTCATATTGGCATATACCATACATTTTGAACCCTGACAACATTGTGGTTTGGTCAGATCCATTGCTTCATGAGCAAGGCTCATGCAGATGTTCTCATCCACACCTCCACCCTGAAGTCTCAAGACTATCCTAAACTTCCATCATGACTCTTTCAACAATAAATATAGGTATATTTTTAGCTTTTACTTCCTGTAACGTGGCACATACCTGGAAATCAAAAAAAAAAAAAAAAAAAAAAAAAAAAAAAAAGAGCATTCAAATGTGCAAATATCACAAATATCACTTAATGCATGAAAATTAAATTCCACAATGTCCATGGAGAATAAATGCCAGAGATTGCATAAGGAAATGCTAGTATAAATTTTGTGGTGTAAATAATAAACTCCTCACAGTGTATCCAAGACCAAGAAGTCAAGTAGGCTTCTTGCAATGGGTAATAGTTTTCTTTTACAATTTTCATTCTTCTTTCTTGTAGAAGAAGATATGTCACGAAGTCAGGGAAGAAAATGTATTTGTTTCAGTAAATGACTGGAATTGTTTAATTTGTCACCTTAAGGAAGTGGGAAGAGAAAGACATAATTTCTTAAAAATATTTATATTTCATATACGTCTTAAATGAGTACTGGGGAATAGTACAGCCTAGAACGGGAACTATCTTTATTTTTCACAGCATTTGGGCTTTCCTTGAAAGATGTGGAATTCCTATTTGCACTCTCATGGAAGCTGTTTTTGTGGTTTCACATCTTCACACATGAAACAGTTTTGAATCACATGCTGTAGCATATGCCTGGCCCAGCTGTTCTCTCTGTACTTATATGGCCCCATCCCCATAAATCTCGGAGCAGATCACAAGTATAAACAAAATGACTTGCAGTACCATTGACTGCCTGGGGAAGCATTTGGTATTTGCCATTAACTAAATAGGTAAATTGGAGATGAGATCTATGAAGTGTTTAGTGTCAAATGAAGCAAGAAGTCTCTGGTTCTGCTTGAAATTGGTCCCTGCTGAGGGTGCCCAACCAAGGGCACCCTCTTCATTAAACTTCTTTCCAGGAAGCAGAGAATATGAGTATGTATCATCTGCAGTGGCATACATGGGCAGTCCTCACATGAGCGCTGGGGTCTTCATTGATTCAAAAACATGCACTTAAAACCTCAGTGCTGTTCATTTGTATTCTGTAAAGCTCTGGGGAGGCAAGGAAGTTCTGATAAAGGAGACTGAAACCAACAACCCAACTCTCTGCATTTATAGAATTGTTATTTTTTTTGTTTGGTTGCTTGTTTGACATTGTTATTATACTAGTGAACCACCTCTGTTCATGAGCCTTCCCCTGTCCCTCAATAGTTTCCTGACTTGAAATTTAATGAAAAGACCAGTTCTAGCATATGCATTTATCCTTTTTATAAACTGCAGTATTTTACATGAAAATAAAAGAAAGAAGTCTTTTGATTGAGTCATAGCAAGATGCAATAATATATCCTCACGAATACCACAGCTTTCAAAAGCAGAAGTAACTCTCAGATTTATACCACAGAAGGTGCTACTGGGATCTTTCAAATTCCCCCTGCTCTCAAGAGATCTGCTACTCTCAGAGGAATAGAGGCAGGGAGGGTGTTTGCATGGACCCAGATTTCACAATGCTGTGATGAACTTAGAGGCATTAGATATTCAGGACCCAGGCACAGGGCTAAAGGCTCCTCTTGCACCTGAGCGTACAACCAGCTGGCCTCAATGGCAGATCCCAGTCTGGCTGAATTAGCATCATACCACTTTCAAACAGCCACAAATCTTAAACATGCCCTTCAATGAACCTCAACAGTAGGAAAAATCTGCTAGTGGGGCTGAACACACATCTGAGACTTTCCTCTGGCTGCAGAGAAAAAAATCTTGTTTGGATTTATTGTTGGCATTTAAACACACGAAATAACCCTCTTCTGTACACTTATTAGATGGACACATCTAATAGGTGCAATCACTCAGGCAGTACAGTGCAGCTTTGTGGAGACCATCTCAACCCTGTGATGAGGGGTGGTGCAGAGGGAAAGATGCTTGTGCTCCATCACTCTCACACACGGAGACTGCCAGCACAGTTTACCAGAAAACAAAACTCTACAACAATCATCTGGTGGAACTTTTACAATGCCTTACACCAATCAGGTTGTGTTTCCCTTCTGTGATAACTACTTTTCAAGCAGTGAAGAAGCACTATGGCACTCAGGACACCCAGACTATCCCAGCCAGGTTCCACTGCCTCAGTGGTGAGTTCGAGATAATTAGTTCCTGTACTTGGGCAGCCCACGGGGGTCATCACTGTCTCAAAACAAGTTTTGAGATCATATGATGTGCTGTGTAGTGGACTGTACTGTACTGCTGAATCAAACATCTACATTATGATGATCTGGATGAGGAGATCGAGCGCACCCTCAGTAAGGTTGCAGATGACACCAAGCTAGGTGTGTGTGTCAATCTGCTCGAGGGTAGGAAGGCTCTGCAGGAGGATCTGGATAGGCTGCACCGATGGTCTGAGGCCAACTGTATGAAGTTCAACAAGGACAAGTGCCAGGTCCTGCACCTGGGGTGCAATAACCCCAAGCAGAGCTACAGGCTGGGAGATGAGTGGTTGGAAAGCTGCCTGGCGGAGAAGGACCTGGGAGTATTGGTTGATAGTCGGCTGAATATGAGCCAGCAGTGTGCTCAGGTGGCCAAGAAGGCCAACAGCATCCTGGCTTGTATAAGAAACAGTGTGGCCAGCAGGGCTAGGGAAGTGATTGTCCCCCTGTACTCGGCTCTGGGGAGGCTGCAACTCGGGTAGTGTGTTCAGTTCTGGGCCCCTTGCTACAAGAAGGACATTGAGGTGCTCAAGCGAGTCCAGAGAAGGGTGAAGAAGCTGGTGAGGGGTCTGGAGAACAAGTCCTACGAGGAGCGGCTGAGGGAGCTGGGTTTGTTCAGCCTAGAGAAAAGGAGGTTCAGGGGCGACCTTATCATTCTTTATACATGTAAGTACATTAAAAGAGGCTGTAGAGAGGTGGGGGTTGGTCTATTCTCCTACATGTCTGGTGACAGGACGAGGGGGAATGGGCTAAAATTGTGCCAAGGGTGTTTTAGGTTGGATATTAGGAAGAACTTCTTTACTGAGAGGGTTGTGAGTCACTGGAGTGGGCTGCCCAGGGAAGTGGTGGAGTCACCATCCCTGGAGGTCTTTAAAAGATGTTTAGATGTAGAACTTAGTGATATGGTTTAGTGGAGGACTTGTTAGTGTTAGGTCAGAGGTTTGACTCAATGATCTTGAGGTCTCTTCCAACCTAGACAATTCTGTGATTCTGTGATTCTGTGATTCTGTGATTACATGTTCAAGAACTCTTTTCGTAGCTGAGAAACTGCTCCTGGACAGAAGGCTAAACTATGATGAGGATATCCTACCTGTTCCCTGCTGAAATCCTCCTCTTCAGAATAACAGTCTGAAAATACTGAGCTATATCAAAGAAATATATATGAAATAATGTAAATAATTTAAAAATATGGTTATATATTTAGGGCATAGTTGACATTTGAAGCAACACTTTAAATGGATTGCTGCAATGGCTGAACCTAGAGAGGGAGTTTCAAGAGCAAATGTGTATTGCTGTCAAGCCAGTAGGTGGGTTTTGACCTTTTCTTCCAGCAATCTTGAGGCTTAATTAACAGACATTCATGGTATTGTTAAAGGGTATCCTCCTTTGCTTTCTGAGGACTATGATATGCAGGCAACACAGAAGCATTCAAATCTCATCCTGACAGAACCTGACTGTCACAAAAAAAAAACAAAACCAAAAACAAAAACAAAAAAACACCAAACCATCAATTACAGACAGATCAGTTAAAAAACCTTGAGGAATATTGTGAATAGTATCTAAAGAATCTAAGAGAGTAATGAAAGACTGGTTTATATGCGATGGCTTATATTTCCCCAAAATATTATTAACATAGAATAGTGAAATACAGTATGCTTGGACTAAGATTTTAATAGTGATACTACAAAATTTTCAATGATTTTTTTTTTTTTTTGGTTGGATATAGAGATTTTTCTGGGTAAAAATATTACTTTCTTCACTTCATCTTTTTCTTTTTTTAATCTACATTTCTAACACTGCAGGTTATTAAGAGTGACTGATAGTAAAAATTGTCTCGTCTTTTCAATATAGATAAGATTCAGCTTATGTGCCCCTCTGTGTCCAGCTTCAACAATGAGAGAGATCTGTATCAAGCTAGAGAGCTTCTGTAGCTTTGCTGTGCTATACTGTTTGGACTCAGATCATTGAAGAGAATCTTTCCTTGCCAAACCTTGCATTTCTTTCTTCACTATTCAGCCTCTAGTCCCACTTTGACTGATTTTTAAAACATATAAACACATTCATTTTCTGTGTTTCATTTACTAAAGCTTTTGCTTTTTCCCCATTAAAAAAACAAACAAACAAACAACAAAAACAAAACCACAGAATTAAATACTAGAATTAAAGCAATTTCCAATTCATTCAAAAAATTGACACTGACTGAAAATAAGTCTCTGATACAAATCATAAACATAGAAGCCTTTGTCTTCATTTTCAGGTGCTTCAAACCACAGACTCACATACACACGTGCACCCCATTCACCTCCAGTGCAAAACTGACCTCACTGAGACTGGTAGCTGCCACCACTCACACAGGCATAGTCGTAGGCATTTCTGGTACAGCATTCTCAATATTTATATATAAAGGTTGTGTCCAACTTCTCTGCAGGTTGCAGAGAGTTACGGTTTTGTATTTCTTTATCTCTTGCCTTCACAAGAAGGAGAAAGGATAAGCAAATTTTTCTTCACTTTTGGGAGTAGCTTTTAGGACATGAGTATTTCACCTTTCACAGGTTGAGAGGCCCAGCACTCATCTGACCTTCTCTGTAGCACAAACCATACTCTTGTCATCCAGTCACTCGAGTGAATTTCCCTGAGCACTTGTACCTGCAAGACTCTCCCACTCAAATGTTTATGTGCCAAGCTAGTCAGGGCATGAGGAGTGTGACTCACTTTCAGATGTAAGAAAATAGCTCTTTAGAAGAATTGCTATATACAGCAACTCTGGTAAGAGGCTCAGCAGGAGTTCAAGGTCTCCCTCCTGTCTTCTGTGCTAAGGATGGCAAAGTTATGGAATGAGTAGACTCTTTTCCTCTGCAAAAGTAACAGCTGCAACTAGAGAAGTTAATGAAGAGGGAAGAAAAAAGCAAAAGAAAAAAAAAGAAAAAAAATAGCACAAGAATCACAGTAACTCCTCAGAGCCAAATTGTAGAGGTTACATTCAATACATCAATATACCTTTCTTTCTTATGTTAATGAAATTTAGTCAATAACTCTGTCTAGAACAAATCCTCTTATATGTATAAGCTGTAGCTGTAACACACCAGAGTAGCCCAAAGCACTAAAGCAAAAGATCGTCAGCAAGGATAAGTCAGTTTAACTACATTAAAACATTTCCAGTTGACATCAAATGAGAATCTGGCTGTACAGCTGAGGATAGCGTTAATGCCAGAGTGCTGCAGTTTTCTGTTCTCTTTCTTTTAGCTGCCATTATCTAGAGCATTAATAGTTGGCTTAGATAGCAATTCTTGTCTCCCATATGCAGCTGGTGCAGGTTCCAGCCTGGATCTAGACCTGAGACTGGATGCAGGCTGCATGTGGGGACATTCCTCCAGGACTGGACTAGAGCTTTCTCTAGTATGATCTGTCTTTGAATTTATTTTGAGCTTTACTTTCTGGTGGTTTTGAAATGACATTAACTGCTATATGCTCTGACCAATGCCGAAAAAAAAAAAAAATCAAAAGCATTTCATTTCCAAGGATTTGCTCTTTCTCAACATTTCTGAACAGGCAGAATACACTGGAGGTGGCAACAGCAACAGAACAAACAAACCAACAAAGAACCCACAGCATCAAAATATCAACAGTGACTCATAAGGCTTACAAATTGCTACCTACTAAGTGATTCAAGGTATCTGAAATAAATCATTTAAACTCAGCATAAGCCAAACATGGTCACAGAAGCTGAATTTTTCATTTCTTAGTTTGATAATATTTTTAACAAAAACAATGTAAATTTAAGAAACCAGACCTTTTATACAGTATTACTGTAGGAAAAATGCTTATTTATTATTTGTTTGTATATTTTAAGGCATATCTAAGTTATGAGGCAGATTTTCTATCATGGCTTTTAAAAAGTGAAGATGCTCGCATATTACTGGTTCCCAAGAAACATAAGATAATTTAGGTAGTTATACTCAGTGTAATTGCTAACACATCTAGGAATTTTGTTGGCAAAATATACTCAATTGAATCCACTATCTGCTGTCAGCCATGAAGAGGTTTTCTTCAGATAAACTGATTTATCACAATAGATTAAGTATAGATGCTCTTTCTCAGATCACATGGTGTCTAGAACTGGTGATGATCTCTTCAGGGATATACAATAGCCCAAACAAACAAACTTGCAGGCTTTGAATAGTTCCAGAAATCAAAAGAATTGATGTATGGAATGTTTATAGAAAAAAAAGAAGTTACAAAGGACTATATATATTTCCTGCCTCAATTTCCCTGTCATTTTCTGTATTTTGTAACTTATAGTTTTGGTTGAAGTTTTCTAAAAATTTTCTTCAAAATTATGGGCACTGTTTTTCAGCTTTGTCTCAGCTTCTTCTGTCTCTGTGAACCCCTAAGTGGTACAAGTTGGGATTTAGCATTTGCAGTCAGAGAACAGGAGAGGAGGGAGCTGGAGACCATTGCTGGTCACTCAGATGTTGCTTCATACAGACCTACTCAAGTAGGTGAGCAGGTCTATAGGAATACATGGTGGGTTTCTGTGCAAGACCTTGTGCATGAAAGGGTAAAGCTAAAGATAGAATTGGAGACAGGCTGCATTGCTACACATATCCACTCAGTATACTCTGAACATCAGAAAAAGATACTCCTTTCATGGGAGTTTACAAGTGTTTTGACTACTGACAGCGTATGTCTCTGGAAAGATATATCCTATACTATATTCTAGGCTTCTTGAAGACGGAACAAGACCTTTTTTCAAGGTCACATGTTCACCTCATCAAACTAATCTGATGACAACTTGACAACATTAAAATGCTGACACTGAAAACATCATCAAGAGTTTGAATTAACACCTTGCAAAATTTGCTGAATGGAGCAGTCCCTGCTTCTCAAACCTATTTATTTCAGGCTCTGTACAAACTCAGGAAAGCTATATTTTACACTCATCTCAGGTTTTGAAGGTTTTCTTCACAACTACAGTTGTGAAAGCTTCACTTCCAAAATAAAATCTGAAATTCAGAAGAGCCAGAGGGAGCTGGTGGCACCTAAGGTCAAAATAGTTTGCCTAAAAAATGACTTTGTACGTCTGCTCTGTGCATATGTGCATGTATGAATGTATTTGGCTTTATGCCATACTTGTCATTCTTGTGTTAGATGATACATGTACTACTGTAAAATGGAAAGTCAGGTTTTGGAAATGGTGGGATGACACTGTACCTCTAAATATAGATGAAGAGTAGCTATGCAAGTTGCTAGGCTTATCTTGTATGTGGTGGAGGTGATGGGAGACAGCTTTCTGTGTTGAGCAGGAAGGTCTGACTGCCCGAGGCACTGAGATTAGAGAGTTGCTGTGTGTGTGAGTGCAAGGAACAGCCTGGAGGACATGGAGCGTTTGGGGAGGAAATGAAGCTGCCCGAAGGCTGACGTCTTTGGCAGAGCAACCAGGGAGAATGGGAACATGCCAACAGACATGTGAAACTTTGCAAAGCCTTGAACATGAACAGAAGAAACTGAAGCTTGACAGGAGTGGTAAAGGGGAAGTCGATGAATTTACAATTATTTTGATAAGAGAATTTTCCATGGGGGAATTACATGAAATGACTAACAGTCATTTCACTTCAAGGTTGCAAAAAGCTCTCAAATGAGAAACACACTTGTTATGAATAACTTTTTAAGTTGCCTCTCATTAGTGAAAATCTTTGAATACCACTGCCAGTTCACCATTCCCTACAGTGTAGACTTCAATTTGTAAGTGCTACTGAGCCTTATGTGGAGCGTCACAGCTGTCACTTACTTGACTTGTGCCTAGAAGTGGCTGTAAATCTTTAAGCCAGGATGTGTGAATCTGTTTTTGTTGTTGTTTATCATCTGCTCTTGAAATGCAGTAAATTTCAGAACAAATTCCTTCTGTGTTAGTTTGGGAAGATGACCCAGATCCTCAGTGGCTTCAGAACAGCACCCAAATCCATGTTGATCTGACCTCCACTGCACATATATGTCAAGACGATACTAAAGCAGCACCCAATAATAGTTGCTACCTACCCTGAAGAGGTAGAGGGAAAATAATAATTGTTCTGTTATTAGGTTTCTCTTCAGCCAAAGAAAGAGTGACATTATTCTGTCCTTTCTCCACCTTCAATTCCTTTTTTTTTTCCACTTGAACTAAAAAACTTCACTGGAACAGGCTGCCCAGGGAAGTGGTGGAGTCACCATCCTTGGAAGTCTTCAAAAGACGCTTAGATGTAGAGCTTAGGGATATGGTTTAGTGGAGGGCTGTTAGCGTTAGGTTGGAGGTTGGACTCGATGACCTTGAGGTCTCTTCCAACCTAGAAAATTCTGTGATTCTGTGATTCTGTAAAAATCTTCCCAAAGAACAAGACTCAAGTTTTTTAGGAGACTGTTAGATGCAAGTACTACAAATATATTTGCACATGGTTAACTTCATGCATGGGGGTGGTCCTGCTGATGTCAAGTTAAGCACATGCCCAAGTGTTTAGAAAACTCAGACTTATGTCTGACATCTAAGTAAACAGATGATCATCTTAAGTTCTCCAGGAATTTCTAATCAGAAAAGACATTTTATTAAAGGGAAAACAAATTTGAAAAAGTACCTAATTTACAATAAAAAATCTTTCTAACATGAAAATGGTATTCATAGCTTGGAACCTTTATTTAGTGAAATCCTTTTTAATAGGACAGGAGTTTTAAATTTCACCTGTATTTTAATACCTAAATGACAGTTTATGAGTTATCAAAGGCCAAATGCACTTTCTTTAAACAGAATTTATTCTATTTCTATCCTAATTAAGCATCAGCTACTCACCTTCATTATAATCAAGCCAATTCTTTCCTTTATTCTAAGGTTTTCAGATAAAAACTGTTTCAGCTGTGATGAATTCTGCTTTATTATGACACGTTAGTAATAGTTTGAAATATTATTATACTTACATAGCCTCTTCTATCCATTGATCTCAAATCATTTTTTAAACCTCTCACAAGCATTCTTAAGCAAGGCAAGTTTTACTAGCCACTTGAAGGGCAACATTCACAAGCACAAGTTACGCAGGTTGCTTAGGCTTTGTAGCATGTGCTCGAGGATCAAGTTCTTAAAATCTAAAGAGCATTGTTAAGTTTTGTGCTTTGGCGAGGCAGGAATTCAGGAGGGCCCTGAGCAGTTACAGATCATGCCACTTAAAGTCAGGCAGAACAGTGGCTATTTGTGGTCTCAGGTGTCTGCAGTGTGCTTTGCTCTGAAAATGATGACCCAGGACGGGGCACATTATCAACAGTCATTTCTTCAAAGGCATGGCAGGCAGAACAAATAGCTGGGCAACATTGTTTGAAGCTAACAATTTAGTTGATAAATTTAGTCAACATGTTCCATTTTCCTGTTTCTAAATTGTCTGTAAAGTAACTGCCTTTTTCCAAATCTCTAGATACTTCAGAAGTGTTTTTTTGGCTCATGGGCTGTTGGAAAAATGGCTTCTCTGACTAGTCACTGTGTGCTGATTACTGCTTGTGCCACATGGTTGGTCAGCTTAATGGTATAGTATTTCTGTTTCCTGATTGCACACTTCAAGCTTTATGAGCAGGAATAATCTTTTTGTTCCTTCTGTGTGAGTTATTCACGAACACACAATATTGCTCAATGAGTATATACAGGTTAAAAAATGTAGTATCTAAACGTTTTTTGAGAGTATCCCTGATGCTGTTAATCGTCCATATCCTCATTTGGTAGCCTTTGCTTCCCAAGGATATTAAAAAATAGAATCTGTCATCTTCCAGATTGCTGGGATGACTGGGTTTGCAAATATCAGTAAAGCAGAATTTTGTCCATAAGATTCAGATCTTGTTATGTAGCTGATATATTGTCTGACCTAAACCATCCATTTCTACCAAAGGAACTCAGACTCAAATAGCTTCAATCCCAGTTCTGCCATAAAAAAAAACAAAACAACAACAACAAAAAAAAACAATTCAGAAAAGACTGTAACTATGTAAGAGAACATACAAAGCTCTGAACTACAAATAGACTGTTATTTCTAGTTTACTAATGAATGAATGTATGTATACAGAAAATGCATCTGATATCACTCAACAGAAGAGGCAGGTCTTACTCATGAGCCATGAAGATTCAGAATACTTCTGAAAATATTTTAAGTGCAGCAACTAATGATCTGTATTTTTTTATATATACATATGCCAACACTACTAAGTCATACAGTAAAAGGAATATAGGACACATGACCTCAGCTTCCAAAATATACAAATTGCTTCTTTGCCTGGAAAACCACTTCCATTCAGTGAAAGAAATATGCAATCAACATCGGCCTGCTTGACATGCAAGGCATGGGTCCTTCTGGGAATTATATCGCAGCATCTAACAGGCAGCATCAGCATATATGCAGCACCCTAATGGCACAAATGATGGCAGAGTTCAGCCAAGTTTAGAGGTGAATAAGTTAGGTCAAATTTCTTGTCCATCTGCCTTGCAACTTAAAATTTTATTGTAAAGCCAATGATCTGTGAAAACCATTTTTCACAGTTAGAAGTGAAAACTCCCTGATTCACGTCTTGAAGTCTTGAAGGGTGTCTTCTAAGCCTAAGACTATGCCTAACTAATTGTATCACACTCACAGTACAATCTTAAAAGAAACTGTGAGTGGAATTCACAGTGAATTTTGAATTTTTTAATTAGCACGTTAATATGTTCCTGAAACTTTAAAATGACTCTTTCAGGAGGATCTAAATTATCAGAAATCTATTAGCTTGTCTGTGCTAAAATTGGATTAAAAGTACCTAAGACAACTTCAGGTGAAAATAAAACCCTTCTGGACAAATTTTAAGAAACCCTAGATAATAAAAGCTGTGTAACTAACTAAAAACTAAATGGTATATTTCGTAGCCATTAAATTTTGTGTGCTAAAAATGGTGAAATGAATGTTGTGGAAAAAGTCACAGCTCCCTCCTTTGGCATTATTTTATGCAGCTGTGTTTGCTGAGGATCAGTTTGGCAGCAAGCCTCTGGAATAGAGAGAAGGTTATGCCTGAATAGTATTACACCAGCCTTTGCTCAAACCACTAGTGAAAATACATTTGAGTCAACAGAAACTCTCCAGGAATACACCTCGCCTCACTCCTATGGGAGGGGCTGGTGGAACTAGTGGGGTGGGCCCTGTAAACTTGGATCATGTTTTTTTCTCTCCAGGACAATGGTCGCCAAGCATAATGATGTTTAATAACTTAAAATGACATAAATTCACTTTTCTGTAATCTCCAGAAGTTCCCAAATACAACTTTCCTAAACACTTGTAGAACAATATTTTCCTTCTAACCCTAACCTCTGCACATGCACTTGCACCCCATAGCCCAGATGATCCAGGTCCACAGTTCTTGGCCTGGTCTGATGTCCTCCATGCTCTGCTCACCTCTGTCTTGGTCCAGACCATGTTCAGAGCTTGAAATCATGAGCTCTGTCCCTGAATATACAGACAGTGGTGATGGCTTTGTGCAGTCTTAACTGATGTTTGGTTCAACCTCATGGCCTCACAAGATGAAGCCATAAGGCGGTGCCTGTTTTCTTGTGAGTACAATAGAGAATGGAGGCAAGCTGTTTGCTGGGCTTGCCAAACTTTTCCCTTGGGGTTCCAGAACTACACCGGTAGTCCTTGTCTTTGCCTCACTATCCTTATTTTGGCTTTGAATTGCACCTCCTCATATATTTATCACCACTGTACTATCAACAGTCCTTTCTGCAGTGCTTTATAACTCCAGGCTTTAGCACCAACTGTAGTAGGATCACAGGTGTCCAGCTGTGTTACAAATTGGCAGGGCAGCTTCTTGTTGCATTTTAATATAAGGTTATAGTTCAACATGTTTGAATTCTGAAAGTCTGTAGGAACAGTAGTCATTCAGGTGACCTGCACTTAAAGAAAACTCCGAATCCTTTCCTCCGCTCCCCAACCACAACTCTCTCACATTATTATAGCAGTGAGGAAAGCCTGGGCCTGGTAGACATTAATTCTGAAGAAATCACGTTGCTGTTTGATGCATTTGCTCCAGCCACATTAGTGGTACTTGAAAAGTGATTCCTGGCCTGGTGAACGGTGCCAGGGCCAAGCAGAACATATGGCGCCTGGCCCACAGGGGCCGAGTGGTGCTGGCTGGCTGCCCTTACGGCCGCCATCTGCCCGCTGCACAGGAGGCTGATGAGGGCCAGCCACCACGGTGGTCCCGCTGCCAGGCACCCTTTATTCCTCCTCTGAAGCAAAGTGATGGGCCTCCCCACCGCTGGCGACGGCCCCCACCATGGCCACTCACCAACAGGGCAGGGTCTTGCAGGCCTGCTGAGAGCCAACCTTGAGCGTGGTGCCTGGTCATGTAGGCCTGCCAAGTGAAGGTCCCTTTTCTCCCCAAACATTCTTTTTCCAGAGAAGGCTTGCCAAAGGGGATGAAGGAGAGTGTGGGTCACTTAGGGAGGTGGTGGGTAGAGTTAATGCTGGGAGAAGGTGTGAAGGGGGCGATGCATGGCTGCCAAGGGTAAGGGCAGAATGGAGCAGGGCAACCCCCCCCCCCCCCAGATAAATGAATAAATAAATAAATAGAATAAATAAAATAATGACATGCAGTTAAAATTTCTTATTAATTAATTTAATTAATGTGTTTACAGTTGCCCATTAAACAGCTGATGTTCTAAGGCAGGTCTCAGGAACAGCACAGTTATACCAGAGGTTCTCCTCAGCACAGCTGTGCCTCCTCTTATCTCTTGCAGTAAATAATCGAGGCTAAAGTGAAAAATTCCTTTTCGGTGTTCTTCAAAACTCTGCCATCCTTGGAGAAATTATTCAGAAGCCTCAACTAATGAGCACTGTCAAAGGCTGATCTGCTCTTCCTTGATCTCCTTATGAATTACTCATTTTGCTGGCAGGTTCAGAAAGGCCTCAGTTCAAAAAGGCCTCACAAATCTCACGCTGCCTCAGCTGAAGGCCATGTTCTGCCACTTCTCAGCACTGCTGATGCCAGCTGTACCAGGGGTAAAGCTGTTTTCTGAAGATTTCTGTCCAGTATTTACAGGATAATCAGATGAGGAAAACTTCCATAGCCACTGGTAAATCTTCCTGTATTTTTTTTCAGAGTGATGTTTTCTGGGTGGTCTATTTTAGTTTACATAATGGATGCTAAAGTACTGTGAAAAGTCCCAACATAAGGAGTTTTAATGTTGGCAGGTTCTTTTTGCACTACCATCTTTTCCTCCCTCCCTCCCTTCCTCCCTCCCTCCTTTCCTCCCTTCCTTCCTTCCTTCCTTCCGGCTGATCTAATTGTTCCTCCCTCTTAGGGACAGCCAAGAAGAATTTATCCAACATGACAGTATATGCAAAACGTGAGAGAGGGTAGGTCAGCTGGTAATGGAATTGCTTCTGTACATTTCTTAATGGAAAAAAAGGACTGGCAGTCAATGGTGTGCTTTTTCTTTTGTATTAAATAAAAAGTCATGAACAAAATCAGAATACACATTTAAATTGCAAAAATGCTATGTTAGCAGTTCTCGAAATTAGGAATTCTGAAATTCTTGAATTCTTGAAAATAAGAATTCTGAAAAGTTCCGTTTCTAACACTAGATCAGGGGCCTCAGGAGCTCTACAAAGGAGGAGCAGATATTCAGGCTGTGAACAAGCAACAATTAGCAACAGCATTCCCAAACACCTGCCAAAAGCCTCCAAATATGACCAAATCCTGCTCCTGGTGCATGCTTTGCTTTTACACAGTACCCTTGGACACAGGGTGTTCTTCTTCACCATTTTGTTACTTCAAAGTCATGCTGTATACTTTTAAGGTGACTAGCAATAATTAAATTGTAGGGAATTGCTTATCACACAAAATGATTCACTTGGATAGTCCAGAAATAACCACTGGGAGGAATTTAGGAGCATGTTGCAATCAATAATATTCATATCCGAATCAATAACATTCATTATTATTGACTTTATGTTCAGGAGAAATGTAATCTTTCCATGTCTGTACTTCACTGGGTGAAAAGGCAGGCACATAATTTAGAATATAGAAAAGCACAGGTAAGTGGACATAAAAGCAGAAAGTCTAATGTGCAAAATGAATTTCAGTTAGCACATGGGAAAGAATGGAGCAAGAAAAGTCCCTTGAGAACTAAGGACAGTATGGATCCTACATAACAGGAGAGGAGAATGAAACAGAGATGATGAAAAGAAGTCTAATATACATATATACTTTTTAATTGTATTTATTTTATTTTATTTTATTTTATTTTATTTTATTTTATTTTATTTTATTTTATTTTATTTTATTTTATAACTTTATTGAGGAGATAGGAGCTCAGGACAAGTATAGAATGAGAACATATTGAAGAGAAGATAGAAGTAGATATATTCAAACTGGCAAGGCCCAGTAAATATTCCAGAATAACCTTGGAATCCCTGGGACTCCCTGTAGGAACATGAAATGAAATGAACACCATTGTTCTCTTGAGAAAGAAAAAAAAAAAAAAACAAAACCAAAATCCAGGACATTATAGCTCAATTCCTTATTGAAGCTCCTGGCCAGGCTCTGAAATTAATTTCAAATTAGCAATAAATAAGTTGCAGGAGGATCATAAAGAGTTAAAATAGCCAACATGAGTATGCCAAGAATACACTGTGTCAATCCAATCTCAATTCCTTTTTTAAGAGCATTACTGATTTAGTGAGTAAGAGGAAAGCAATATATGTGATGCCTTTCCACTTCATTCAGACTTATGCCACACAGGCTTCGTGCAAAGCTGAGGAAAAAAGGACTGGGATGGTTCACCTAAACTGACTGAGCAGCTGCTTGAAATGCTGGTTTCAGAAACTTCAGAAACTTTCAAAGTCATCAGCAGTTTGCTGATAAATTGTATTTGTAAGTATATCTTACAGGACTAGTGTAGAGCATTTTTTTTTTTTTTGCTAACAACAATGCTTGCCATATAAATAAGGAACTGATACATTTTCAATTGTACTTATTGTTCAGAAGTATAAATAAATGAATAAATAAATAAATAATAATTAAAAAAAAAAAAAAAAAGCAATAGTGGAGCCACAAAACAAGAGAAAAGGGAGATGAATGCCACATGGAGTGAGTCAGCAATCAGAAGGTGATATAGAAAAAGCAAGCCTTCTCTGGGAAGCACCACTGGACTGCCTTGAAGAAGATGCAGGATGCACCTACTCCGTTTAGCAATGTTTTGGTAGATACATGAGATATGCCACAGTGCCCAGGGCACAGTATGCTGGAGAGAATCTGGAAAAGATCAAGAATGAGAAGAAGGTGTGATCTGTATGGCTGAAGAGGGTTTGTCATTGGTCTTCTAATATACTGTTTGCATGCCGGGCCCAAAGAGTCGTGGTGAATGGAGTCAAATCCAGTTGGAGGCCAGTCACTAGTGGTGTTCCCCAGGGCTCAGTACTGGGGCCAGTCCTCTTTAATATCTTCATCGATTATCTGGATGAGGGGATTGAGCACACCCTCAGTAAGGTCGCAGATGACACCAAGCTAGGTGCGTGTGTCGATCTGCTCGAGGGTAGGAAGGCTCTGCAGGAGGATCGGGATAGGCTGCACCGATGGTCTGAGGCCAACTGTATGAAGTTCAACAAGGCCAAGTGCCGGGTCCTGCACCTGGGGTGCAATAACCCCAATCAGAGCTACAGGCTGGGAGATGAGTGGTTGGAAAGCTGCCTGGCGGAGAAGGACCTGGAAGTATTGGTTGATAGTCGGCTGAATATGAGCCAGCAGTGTGCTCAGGTGGCCAAGAAGGCCAACAGCATCCTGGCTTGTATAAGAAACAGTGTGGCCAGCAGGGCTAGGGAAGTGATTGTCCCCCTGTACTCGGCTCTGGGGAGGCCGCACCTTGAGTACTGTGTTCAGTTCTGGGCCCCTTGCTACAAGAAGGACATCGAGGTGCTCAAGCGAGTCCAGAGAAGGGTGAAGAAGCTGGTGAGGGGTTTGGAGAACGAGGAACAGCTGAGGGAGCTGGGTTTGTTCAGCCTAGAGAAAAGGAGGCCCAGGGGTGACCTTATCGCTCCTTATAAGTACATTAAAGGAGGCTGTAGCGAGGTGGGGGTTGGTTTATTCTCCTACATGTCTGGTGACAGGACGAGGGGGAATGGGCTAAAATTATGGCTAAATTTATGGGTAAAGTTAAATGGGCTAAAGTTAATGGGTAAAGTACCAGGGGTGTTTTAGGTTGGATATTAGGAAGAACTTCTTTACTGAGAGGGTTGTGAGTCACTGGAGTGGGCTGCCCAGGGAAGTGGTGGAGTCACCATCCCTGGAGGTCTTTAAAAGATGTTTAGATGTAGAACTTAGTGATATGGTTTAGTGGAGGACTTGTTAGTGTAAGTCAGAGGTTGGACTCGATGATCTTGAAGTCTCTTCTAACCTAGACAATTCTGTGATTCTGTGATTCTCCTTTGTGGCAGTTTGGTTGATATTTTTTTCTGTTACAATGCTGAAACACTGACAGAAGCTACCAAAGATAACATGGAACCATGTTGAATGGAAGATTTTCAAAACAAGTTAAAGAAAAACCCTTCCAAGGATAGCTTGTACATATTAGATACAGGAGTTAGCATTGTGCAATTTACTGAGGTTCCTTCCGGGTGTACTTTTCTGTCACTCTTTTTTTGGGCATCCAGCTAGCTTAGTGAAACCTTCGTTTGTGAAAATTAATATTCCCTTGAAGATTAAAAAAGGAAGTTGTTTGGAAGCAAAGAAACAATAATCACTGTTTACCATAATGTATGAAAAATATGCTGCTATTTTGCTTGCTTTGTCCATCACATGATTATGTCAATTCAGTTTAATCTATAGTAAATACAGACTTTTTGGAAGAAGAGGAAAATGGAAGATAGGAGTAAGATTACATAATTGCAAACAGGATGAGTCTCAAAACTCCAGAGCCAAACTAGCCCTTTCTGCCCCCTTCTCCACATTACAGCATTTTCTATTCATATCTTCATTCCCTTCTTCTTTGCTGTCTGGGCAATGGCAAGGCAGATGTCAGCTAGTGTTTACTAAAACAAGGTGTAACTATGACATAGAGTCTATAATTTAATAACAAAGAAATGTGAGACATTCATGATTTGGGATTTCTAAACAAAATCAGAACCACCGATGGAGTTTAGGCTTATTTCAGATACTTTGAACCTGTTGGATTTTGATTTCTCTAGAGCATCCTTTCTTTGCACACAGTTTCTGTTGCACATTCACTTCTATCAATTCATGTGTCAGTTATGTAAGTTTATAAATATTTTCTTCCTTCAGTTTGATTTTCAGATGAAAAATGCTTGAGCTGCTTTGGCTTCTCCTGAAAAGAATTGCCTTTCACTTATGAAGAACAGAGAACAAATTTAACTATCAACAGTATTTATTTTTACATTCAGAGTTCCGTCTCTCCTTTGACTTAACTGGCATTTTGGCTGTTATAATAGATTAGCTAACTTAAGTAGTGTTCACTTTACTGGATGCTTAAATCTTGATGTACATCTAAATCTTCTAGCTACTTAATATATTTTTTATAAATATGATTTCTCTCCCTGGATGTGTAACTAGAATTAAGAAAGCCAGGAAGGGAAGGCTGAATGGAAGGAAAAAAAGTAAGGTTCCAGCTGAAAAGAAAGGCTCAAGTTCTTTCATTGCAAAGCTTAGTTTCTGCAGTTTCTGCTTCCTCTTCTGAGCAGCAGCAAGAGAACAACAAAATGGAGGGAAATAGAAGGTGATAATTGTCATGTTATGTTATGAGATTCCAGAAATGCTCAGAGGCAAATAGGAAGTGGGCTACACCCAGATCAAATATAAGTGTATGAGATAGGGAATGTTTCCAAAAGGAAAAATCAGTTTGTGAGGCTAATGAAAACGAAGTATTTTCAAACAGATGAAGAACAGCTCCTGCACTGAGGTAAACTGGCATAGTGCAGCTGATCTGGCCCACATGCCCTATTATTCTTTAGGATCTGTAGCACATGCTAATAAAACAAATGATCTGTTATAGTAAATACAGAGGCATGTCATGCATCAGGCATGTGTGACAGGAAGAAGGGGTTGGTTCATTCTTACATTTGTATCGGAGATCTCTGCTGAACAATTACCCATTCTCAAAAATGTCATTTATGTCTTGTAAATATCTGGATACATATTTTACTTGCATTTTTGTGGTTAGCATCATAAATATAATAGCCTGAATAATTGTTCTTTATTAATGCATTTGGATTTAACTACAGAAGCTCTATATGTATCTAATAAAAAGAAAGACAGTAGTTCTGTAAGCAGAGTACTAAGACACCCTGGTTTGCTATGGCTTTTTTCCAGAGACAGCAGCTATCCTACAGGATTCAGGAAGGCTGCTGTGTTGCTGAGCTGAGCTGTACAACATGATGGCACTCTGCCCTCCATGTCCTGGTGGCAGACCAGCCACTTGCTCCACAGCTTTCCCTAGAAAGTGAGTCAGGATGATTGTGTTGGGTGGGAGATGCCACTCCAGCAAGCCCCATGACAGGCTGGACCCAAGCAGCATTCACAAGTGTGGCCCAGCAAGAGGATCTGGGTACATATGTAGGTACTTGTGTAAAGAACTTGGTTTTTAATAAGGTGTGTGTTTATACTTCTGCCATTCCTCTGATAAGGGCAATAAGGTCTCTGTCCTCTACCCTGAACCTTTATTTGTGCAGAGTGTGTAAGGATTTTATAGTTCTGAAACATCTCTCAAATTTGCCTGAAACTGGCCACCTGTGTAAAATTGCTCTAGGCATCCAAGTCAGAGAGATGGAAAAACAGATTTGTCAGATATGGCCTGCATTTGGAGAATACTGGTTAAAAGACCTCCTCTTCACCTGTCTTACTCGTTCCAGCATCTACATTAAAGATCTGCATTACATGAATGTCAGACAAAAAAATGTGGAAAAAGAATTTCAAACTTGCAGTAGTCATGAATGTGCCTGCATTTCCTGTGGAAGCAAGAAGGAAGAAACCAAGGATTAATCTGTATTTGCTGAAGACAAAAAAGATTAGATCAAAAGGTGCATATTGGCCATAAAGTGACAACTCCTCATATATTATTAGGTATCTAAAAGATAATTATCTAATCTGAAGTATTTGTTTAGGCTAACTGCAGTCTTTAGGGAGATCACATGGGCATCTTCAAAACACCATTTTTTATTGTTCCACTGTAATCTTTCAAGTTTTCAGGAATCATCTTCTGGAGTTGACTGTTTCTGTGTAATTCAGATAATCATTGAAAACCCTGAAGATAATATTCATGGGGCATTTAAAGAATGTCTGTCTCTGTTCACATTTAGTCTGCTAAACATGTATATGAGAAACTGTAATATGAACTGGAGATGAAATACATGAGTATTTTGGGGCGTAATCTTTCAGATAACACCTGCCCCCAGAAGAAGATGAACATCAGGTTCTAGGTGCAGTCGAGGCTATACAACCTTCTCTGTAGAAGTGCAGAGACCAGTTCAGAAATGGCAGTGTATCATGCACCTCCTTTAGAAAGAATGTGCTTGGGAAGACATGTCTTGAACATGACAAAGAAAATTACTTCATATGAAGCAGACCACTTAACCAGGCAGCTAACAGGATGGAGTTCTGTATTTGTTGGTCAGATACTGCTGGAAGTAATTATCTATCTTGTGTCCACACAGAGGGTTTGCGTATTATATATAGTAGGATGATATTTGAATTGCTACGCCCTGCAAGGAAGCTCAGCACCCAGGTGATGTGGATTTACCAGACTTTATTATCCACATTCCATTAAATGGTAGCTGTAAGTAACATAGTGCCCAGTGTTTAGAGTATAAGTGAACATATATCTGCATTAACCTCTTTAAAAATAAATTAATAATAACAGTATTCTGTCCTGATGTTTTACTGCTAGGTTGAAGGCAAAAAATCATCAAGAATAGTTTTGCAGAAAACTGATCATACATTAAAACTGAAAAGTGGAAGATTCAATTAAAACTGTACAAAACATGTGCACAAAAATAATGGAGAGCAAAAGTGAAGAAGATAGGAGATACTTTTCATGAAACACAATGAGACCTCTGAGGACAGGAATAGGAATAAAATGGAAATGAACAACCTGGGGAAAAACAAAAACAAAAACAAAAACAAAAACCAAGCTATACTACTTTTGGTAAAGGAATTCCTATCATCCCAGAATAGAAAAAAAAACACATGGCTTAAGAGGGTCTCTCTGATAGTCTCCATACAAGAAATATTTTCATCGGGAACTTTCTTTTTGGCAACAGCAATCTCCTTGAAAGTGCAAGGATTCGCCTTGCGAGTCCACAGGCTCCTCTGTCTGACAGATTGACAGCTCCAAAGAGGAGGATGGGATAGTGTTTATAATGGGACACGGTGGAATGCAGCTCTATCCAAAAATGCTATGGATTTACATACATTTAATATCCACATTCCATTAAGTGACATCTAAAACCCAGGGAGAGACTTTACTTAAAAAGAAAAGAGACACTGGATGATTCAGAGGCTTAGTAATGGAATACAGAACCATTCACCTCTGGGTCAACTGTCTGAGTTCAGCTCAAGTTATTATTGACCAAACATTTATACTAACTGCAGGCTGTGTGGAATATCAATGGCTTTATGGCTCTGCTAGATATATTATTTGTCCAAGTCTGAGGTGTCCATATGGCAAAAATCACCTCAGACTCCCTTTATAGTCAGGGAAAAACAGGTACTTTTAAAGCATAAATCATCTGGAAGATGTCTTCTTTAGGATGAGATTAATTGCACCCTAGAAGTATCTATTTCTCTCTGTTGACTACAAAGGGAGCACAGGGTGACTAGCTCCTATGTAGATGTTTATACTGCAGGAGTCTAAATTTGGATAAGATGAATACCATACTAAGTGACTTCTCTGTAGTCACCCAGAAATCTGCGGTAGGTCAGCAACTGAGCTCAAGTACTGTGGTTTCACCTCCAGACTAACACTTGCTCATACCTGCCTTTGGTCACCTGGATCTCACCCTTTACTATGTCACAGTGTCATCTGGGACATAACGAGCAGCCTTGCTTAGTCCTTATGGGAGGGATGAACCAAGCTAGAGAAAGGCACGCCTGGTGCTGTCAATGCACTTTTTCTTAATACCTGTCAGCAAAATGTCTTAGCAGTAGTGTGTGGTCTCCAGAAAGACTATGTACTGGGATGTGTTCCTGAATTTCCACTGTGGCTTTTCATTTGCTTAAGAACTTGTATTCAGTCCCTCTGCTGCTCTACCAGGCTTTTCTGCCTGGAAAATGTCAAAATCCAGTAAATTGGCACTTCCAGTTTTAATCTGTGAATGGGGAAATTACTTCCTCTTGCAGTTCTGTTACAAGCTTTTGTTGAGTGACAGAAATAAGATTTGCAGATTGCATAAGCCTCTGCCAAGGCATTTAATAATATTAGTACTAAATAATAACAATAGCATCATTCTCAAGGAAGTCCATGCAGTGGCATGTTAAGACAGTATGCTGAACATGACTCGTGTGAATTAGCCATTTTGCTGTGCTTTTACAATATTGGCTCTATTTTAAGTGATAAACCAGGGGAAAGAACAGGTAGGCTCTGCATATATTTGCTTTAAAAACTTTGATAGCGTATTGGCTGCCATATGATCCATATTAGGTTGTGAGATGTTAAATACAGCCTGTTTCTGAAAGTCCTGGTTAATGTCTGGCAGACGCTTTTTTCAGTAATATCAGTGATGTCTGCCTCATACATAGTGAAGTGGTTGTCCACTTGTCTCCGCATCAGCTGGTATGTGCAGACAACTGGACAAATTCTGCTTTTTTGGCATATGCTCTGTAATAAAGCATCTTTTATTAAGATGGCTACAGAAGGCTGCCCAGATGTGTCTGTGTGCTGGACGTAAAATTACTTCTAGGTGTAAAGTAAGACATCCCTCCAGTCTCAAGCTATTTTGTCACTCCCATGAATCATGTTAGCCCTTTGTTGTGCACTAGAGCATATGCAGCTTCTCAAGTAACCTTTACAATTACAGTGGATCTTTACATTCCAGAAGAGACCTTGCATTTACATTAACAGCATTGTTTACTTGCTTGTAAGACTTTTTTTTTTTTTTCTCCTATCATATCCATCTCTCTTCTCTGCCTTAAAGCCCATAAGAATTACTTTAAATGATGGAAGCAATCATCCCTTCACCTATTTAAATTCACATTATTTACAAATTTAGAGATACCTGTCTCTGTCTCTTCCCCTGTCCCAGGACAATCAGATAGTGCTTTTGTTCTTACACTCAGCCAGGATGACACTGTCAGGGCTGAAGAGACAGCATATAGCACACAGGAGTCTTTGTTCTGACCAAAGTCTTTAGGCTTTGTGGTGATATTATACTTAGAGCAATAAGTTAATATAAGTCACACAGTAAAGCTAGAGGACTGAAGTCAGGGGAAGACTGCATATGAAAATAATGAGTTTGGCACTAACAAGGGGACAATGGACAAACCCTTCTGCACTCCTGGCTGTTTCCCCTGCACAGCCTCTGCCTCTGCCATGTCATGCAGCAGTGGCACAAGCTGTCCAGTGAAATGAAGAGCTCTTGCAGTGCACCAAGTGTTTTGTCCTGGAGCTTTACTGTACCAACAGTGTGTGTATGTTAGCATTTCAGTTCAGAGCAGGAATGAGCTGTTGAATTTAACTGACTATCTCCAGTTACTGTTCTGATTGTTTCCTTTCACCATGTTTTGCTCTGCATTGCTGACCAGGGTGAAACTAAACCAGAATCTGTGCTCCAGATGTTCTTCAGCTACAAGCAGGTGTCTGATTCATGGGACCAGACCATAACTGATCTAAAGTAAAGGAACTGTACAGAGGCTGTTGTATCCTCAATAATTGTTTTGCTCTTTACATCCTCTCCTGCTAGTCCTCATGTCTTGCTAATGTAGACATTTCCTAAATGTCCTCTGCTTTTGAGAGTGAAGGTGACTGTGCAGTTATTGTGCACCCACAAAGGAAGGTGGCACACAGTGGCTGTGACTTCAGTGGACCTAAAACCGCACGACTGTACTCGGCTACCATGGCACTGCAGTGTAGGAAACTGTCCAAACTAGATCAATTTTTACCTCTATCTCTGTGTTATTAGGATTACAGTTTAATGTAGATGATACTAGTGCTCCTCATGCATTACTGAAGTAGTAGATGTGATATATTTTGCTTTGAGTTAAATAAGCCAAGTCCATACCATGTTCAGTTCAGTCCTAAAATTACCCTACAGCCATACTGTGTTATATCTGTATTATATACTATAACTGTCTACATTGTACATATACTTCAATGTATCTATCATAACATATTTTAAATTAACTAATGCTATACTGTTTTAGGTTAGGTTTTTCACAGTGGGATGTATTTTACAAGTTTAGCTAAATAAAAATATGATCTGTAGTCTAAGCTGCAATAGGTATTCTGAAGAGATAAGATGGAAGTATAATATCTTGGGTCAGAGGTTCCTAGATGTGCATCCAAGGATAACATTTAAGGTACATGGAATGAATCATCCTTTGGCTACTGAGTGAGTGTTGACAAGTGGTCTAGGCAAAAACCTTACCTTTGAGATGGTTGATGTAGTTTAGATGACTCCATACGTGGCCTTTAATGAGGCAAAGCTTCCCTACCAGTGAACTGGAGAAAAATAGAAAGCTCTCAACTCAGTCCCTTGAGGAGAGCAACAATAAACACAATGAGCAAAATAGATTCAGAAAAAAATACACTGTATGAATCAAGCCAAATTCCTCGTTTCTTTTCCAATGAAAACAAAATTATGAAGTGGTGAAGTTATATTAGAAGTGGCTCTAGTAAAGTATCTGTCACACTTTCTCATAGCAAGAAAAAGTGTGCAGCATTGAAAGCTATGAAAAGGTCTTCATTAAAGCCAAGGCTAAACAGCAATGTGTGGTTTTGAAAAGGAGTCTGTAGAACCTGGAAGAGGAATACAAACATATTAATTCTGCTTACTGGTATTTGATTAGAAGAATTTGTGTGCACCTAAGATAAGAACTTGGACTTGGAAATTGAACACAGTGAACTCATATGGAACAATGAGACTCAGTTTAAGGCAGACTGAAAATGTCTTAACAGACCTGGCTATGTTTTCACACTTATATTTCTTTAATTCCTGGTTTTCCTGGTTTCTCTCACCCTCCCCTCCAACCCCCAGCACCTCCACCAATACCTGTTTGTATAGACTGGGACGAAGCTGTCATATTTTGTCTAGGTGGGCAATGTCTCCCTCTAACAGACTTCCTGTGCTGCTGCATGCAGTCTGAGCAGATTTTGTCAAAAAGTAATGCAAACCTTTCTAAAGGAATGAGATGATCAGGAAGATGAAGAGGTTGAGTTTTAAGAGAGTGGTAATCTTATTTTGTGAGTTGTTTTCAAGTAAGGGGAAAATCTGCTGTAGTCAATGCTAGAGACTGAGATCAAAACAGATACTTGAAATTGTTTTTGTTTCTGTAAAGCCCTGAAAAAAAATAATTTACTAGAAGGGATGGTAAGAAAGATGAAGCTTGTTTTTAGTATATGTACTTTGGTTCACACCCCTCTGTTCTTCATTTTTCTACTGTTTTTATAATTCCCCCCTTATTGACTTCCATTAGCTTTACCAGCATAGTGACTCAGTCTTCTGCTCCAAATGACCTATATCCGTTTACCATCAATATCATTCCAACTCCAGGTTTCCTGACACCACTTTAATGTGAATTCCAGACATTAACACAGCACTGCAACATTGATCTGACTGATGCTTAATAATATACAAAATGGACATACAAAGATGTTGACCAATCTTTCCTTTAAACCCCTCAGATATTTTCCTTGTCAAGATAAAATATTGATATGTACACTATATATATATATATACACATATATATATATATATTTC
The DNA here is from genome assembly GCF_964211825.1 of Aythya ferina. Lineage (NCBI taxonomy): Eukaryota > Metazoa > Chordata > Aves > Anseriformes > Anatidae > Aythya > Aythya ferina. The sequence continues at coordinate 19,888,556 of NC_140296.1, forward strand.
AGAATAGTGGATGCATTTAGTAAATTCCACATTTATTTGAAAAGTATTTTTAAATACTGTTTGGGAAAGTACTTACGTACATGCTTAAGTTATGTTGGCTGAAATGTAAAGCTTTGCCGTCACATATCTGGTAGACCTCTTTCTTTCTAAATACCCAACAACCTGAAATGGTGAATCTCAATACACTGGGGCTGTGTGGTTTTTAACAATGCTGGTAAATTGCATGATTGTGTTGCTTGTGACCTTGACCTCTCGTCACTTTTCTTGAACACAAGCTCGCTGTCTGTTGCACTTACTCAGCTATGGGGACATACAAATCAGCTGCCCAGCTCAACAGGAGAAGGGATATATGATCTTTCCCTTAATCTCCTCTGCTCTCAGCAACTTAAGCATGAACCCTTCCAAAATTTCAGCCACATGAGACCTACCAAACTATTGAAATATTCAACTCTTTGCCTTCATTCCAAAGTTCTGTTTGTGGCTGTCTGACACCTTCTTTGCTCCCATCTTACTTACTGTCCACCTTCCTGCCTCAAATCTCCTGAAGCACTCCTTTATCAGCATTGTCTTTTTGACTAACAGCTAACTACAGCTGTAAAGATAATAACTTGTCTTTACCTGACCTTGTGGGCCTATGTAATAAACACTTTCAGTAAATAGTGGACTCTACACAACACTGGCAAAAGACACAATGACTTTATAGTTGCAATGGGAATTTATAAATTACATGGACTTAGTCCAAATAATCACCTATTTTTTAGGTGATTAAAAATCAAGGATCATCTGAAATCAAGGATCATAAAGTGGATCATGTCCTCATCTAGAATAATACTGGCCCAGACATATCAGCTATGTGTGTCTTTCATGTCTACATTAAACTGTAACCCTCATGGGACATAAATTTCAAGTACCTGACATGAATCTATTTAAGAGTGTCCTGTATCTACAAATTGTTAGATTTTCTTCATACTGAGCTCCATTTCAAAGATCTGATCATTTACATTGTCATGTTTTTGGCTAGGATAGAGTTAATTCTCTTCATAAAGGCTCATGTGATTCCATGGTATAGATTTCTGTTTAAAACAGTGGTGATAACACACCAATGTTTCAGTTGTCGCAGAGCAGTGCTCACACAGAGCCTTTCAGCTCCTCATGCTCCCTGCCAGCGAGGTACCTGGGGGTGCACAATGAGCTGGGAGGGGACACAGCGAGGAGCTGGCCCAGACTGGCCAAAAGCCATGTCCCATGCCATGTGGCATTGTGCTCAGCTATAACAGCTGAGGTAAAGAAGGAGGAGGGTGGAAATGTTGAGAGTGATGGTGTTTGTCTTCCCAAGAAACCATTACACACGACGAGCCCTGCTTTCCTGGATGTGGCTGAACACCTGCCTGATGATGGGAAGTTGTGAATGGATTCTTTGGTTTGCTTTGATTGCATGCACAGCGTCTGCTTTACCTACTGATCTGTCTGTATTTCAACCCATGAGTTCTTTCACTTTTACCTTTCCACTTCTCTTTCCCATCCTACTGGGCAGAGTGAGCGAGTGGCTGAGTGGTGCTCAGCAGCCTGCCAGAGTTAAACTGCAGCACCTACTTTCTCATGCAGGTAGAGAACACTGTGATCACACAGACCAGTGGTACCAGAGGTACATGGGGGGGTGGAGAACAAGGTATTAAGCTTGGATTCTTTGCATCTTTGGGCATAACTGCTTGATACAATTAGTTGTTATGCTAATTTTAAAGCAGTGTGTAAATTTAGAGTAACCTACTTGTGGTCTGAATTTCCACTCATTCAGAAAAGTAAACCTAGTTTAACCAGTGCTTCTTGTAGTACCAGGAAATTTTTTCAGAGAAGCAATTCAAGTGGCCAAGCCTTCCTCCTATTTCCCTACATGAAATATGAACATTTCAATCACACTTCATTAGCATAATATATTCTGGTCAGAGAGTAAGAAAGAGCTAGAAAAACACATAATCACAAAAAGTCAGAATTTCCTCAGCATATGACTACATGTAACTACATGTTTTGTCAGTAACTCCACAGATAAAATTCCCCTTTGCTTTCAATTATTATTTTTTTTAACATTTTCAGCATACGGACTTTGTGTTCCTTTGTCACTGCTGGCTGTTTCTGACAAAGCGGTAGGTTACTATACAGCTACCTGTGTGGTCTCTAAGTGCTAAGCTCTTTTTTTCCTCATCCTTAGCTGATGAAAAGTCTTTCATCATTTCTGATAATTTGAGGAAATGCCTATCTTGTTCTTCCTCATACTTTGTGCACTGAAATGAATAATATCTCCATTTTATTTTTTTTTTTCCTATCAAGTTGATTGCACAATGACTTTTCTCCAAGGTGAACTTTTTAATCTCCAGTTTCCATCTCTTGCTAATAGTCTTGGATACTTTATGTAAAAACTCTGCTATAGCCCTAAAATTCCATTATGTGATAGCCTAAGAAGACTGTAGAGGTGGCCCGAGTTAGTTTTGAACTATGTTTCTCAGAGATCAGTACATCAGATATACTTAGGAATATATCAGCCATACTTTTCACATTTTCTGCTCGGAACTGGGAAACTGCTCCTTAAGTGTTGTTGAGAGAAGGAAGTGATAGTGCAAACATGGGTTACAGCCTTGGATCACTATTGCATCAAGATATTGAAAACAGTTGCTGTTTTGATCAAAATGACATGATTAGCTCGACACTTATTTCTACACACTTATAAGGGGTGAGTAGAACCCTCCAGGATAAAAAATACATTAACGTGAGAAGTAACTTGAAATATAGAGTTAGAGAATGCAGTTCCTCAAGGACTGGTTATTTAGAGAAAAATCCCTGACAGCAATAACAAGAAGGAAGGCAATACAGATCCAAAAGATACACAGAGTGTTTATAGAAGGCACAGGGAATAGTCAGAGGGTTGTCATAGATGAGGACTGTGGCAGAGGTGGAACAAATCTGGAGACAGATATAGGCATTTTTCTTGGGAAGAAAGCTAGCAAGTCAATAATGACACCAAGAAGCAGAGCATGAAGAGCACTAAAGCCAAGCTGAGTAGAGCAGCCATGCACAGGAGAAGGTGCATATTTTCTAGGTCTATGAAGAAAATAGTAAATATGGTGGTAAAACGAAACAAGCAAATAAACAAACAAAAAAGCCACAGGTGAGTAGCTGAGAACCCCTTCATGGAAATACAAGAAAAGGTAATAGATAGCTTGTGTCATAGAGGTTAATATGATGGGTGCAATTAGAGATGGAGACAAAAAGGAGAAGTAAAGGGAAGTCTGAAAAGAACAAATGATTAAAATACAAATGTTAAAAATGACAAATGGAGGTCATAAAATGCATTTAATCACCCTTCACTTGTGGAGGAGAACTGCTAACCAAAGCAACCAGGGAGAAGACTGATAGGAAGGAGTTAAATGAGAGGACCTACTGAATTTCTCTGGGGTTTATTGTGTGCTGAAGTGTGCAAATGGCTAAGGAAGAAATGGGGAAAACACCGTAACACCAAAAAAGGTGCTTTTCCCCTGTAGCCAAACTTATGCAGCAGCATCAGGGAAAAGATGTGTAAGAATGGTATGAAATTGCCCAAACAAGAATTTTTGCATACTTACAAGTGTGTTTTTTTTTTTTTTTTTTTTAAAGTTACCCCTGGGCAGGTAAAAACTTTGGCAAAAGTGGATGCATTGTAATTCTGACTTCTCTTAATTAATGGAGAGGAAGATATGATACATCTAGAGCTGTAGGATGTAGTTCCCTGATTATGCTATCATTCGTTTTCAGTTGTTCCATCTCAAGATTATTTATCTCATTTCCTCAGGATTGTATCCTCTAAATTCAGCTGTTAACAACTCTGACAGCAAGAAAAGCCAGGAGACATTTTGTACTCAGAACACATTACATACATGCTTGTACTTCAAAACCCTGGTTTTGGAAAACTTGGGTCTATTTATAGTCTATCTATTCACATTGTTTCAAACTTCTTTTTTCAAATTTTATGCTAAGTTTATGATTCTGTCCTCTCTTATGGATCATTTGGGTGTATACATTGAATCCCCCGAGGGAGGAGGAGTCCCCTTTAGTCTGTTTGACTAAGCATACAATAGTTCTGCTTCTTAATCCCAGTCTATGTAGATTCTATGACCTTGTGACTTGGTTGTGTATAATTAAATTTAGGAAAGGAAATTGACTACATTTTGTTTCTATAATTTCTTTCGAATTTTCTAAGCACTATTCCTTCAGATTTATTTGCCTCATGCATGTTCTAGAGACAAAGTTTGTCTTTCTCTCCCTCCCCACCCCTTTCCTTCCTTCTGTCTGTCCATCTGTCCTATTCATTTTCAGTTCCATATCACTATTTCTGAGGAATTTGAATGCACAGAAACTATGGTAGAAAATTTTCCAGGCATAAGGAGTTGACAATTTGAGTTGAATAAAAATGTTCAAAGTTGAATAAAAATGTTCAAAGCACTTTTATTTAAATTTTCCTGAACTAATTTTTCTGTATTCTTGCAAAAACACATTCAAAACAAAAACAAAAACAAAAACAAAAACAAACAAACAAAAACACACTTCATCTCCTGTTTTTAGGTATTTTCAAGGCAGGAAAAGGTAATAAATTACTATCAGACTGGTCTAGCAGCAAGTGCTTCTGATCAGTAGCGTAAGAAGTAGTAATGCTGCATCCATTTACTGCAGTCTGCTCACAACATGATCCTACATGTCAGGACAGACTATCTAGGTCCTGCTAATGTGACCGTAAGGCTGAGGAAGACCAGGTGTGATGTAGAGGACAGATGGCCTGTTCTGCACACCCATGTGTCGTAGGTCTCCATCTAGCTCTTCATCCCAGAGCTGGCTGCACAATAGAAACAGAACAATGTGAGCTTATTGTAAGAAAGCTCTAAACAGTAACTTTTGCCTTTTCTTTTTCCAGGTTCAAAAGAAAATTCATCCCAATTCCAAGAGCATAAAACAGAGTCAAGTGATGACTGTGGTGGAGGTTGCAATTTTTGGAAATCGTAAAAGCTGGAACACTGTTTTTAGAAAGAGAGAGAGGAGCTTCCACAATAGCAACATGGCATTTAACTTAATGAGTCAATGAAAGAAAGATATAAAACCTCTCAAAGGAAACATGCAAATAAAGAAAACTTCTCTAAATCATTAAGGTTTCACAGACAGGAAAAGGGTTCTTGCATGGAATGGGGCAGTGCCATAAATGAAATCTTTCCAAATTCTGTGCTCAAGCACTAGGCTGCTGCTGTTTGCAGCATGTGTGCTGAGCTGTGTGGGCACAGAAAAGTACAGGCCCTGAAGCAGCAGCAGGGCAGGGATGCAGTTTGCCTTCTTGCTCTTTGAGGCTCTCCAGGTCACGTTGAGTGACATGAAATGTACCTATCTGCTCTGTGCCCCCGACAGAGTTGTCTACAGTCCCGTGGAGTTACAATGGGTTCCCAAAGGGGCTGCAGAAGCACAGATGCTTCCTATGGTCTCTGGGGTCATCCCCAAGGAATTCACCTTTGGGGAATAATCTCTAGGAACAATTTGACAGTGCTGCCAGCTAAAGACTGTGCCTAACAGCATTTTTGAAACCACAGTTAATAACTGGAAGTCAGCCTTCAGCAGCCAAAGAGATACTTTGGAGAGAAATACATGCAAACACACACTTCAATTTCTTTAGCATATAAAAATACTACATAGGACAGGTTTAGCATCTTAGAAGGTTATCAAGCAAGAGCTAATTCTTTCACCAAAACATCTAAATAAAGGCTTCAGTATGTGCAGTGTTATTGATGATTCAGTGAGAGACTGAGCCTTTGAAGTCTGTCACCAGCTTTGAATCCTGAGAAGTCTGTTTCTGTCCATGCCACTGCCACCCACATGTGTCTATGTGTTTGTCTCTGTCTGTGGTTTTGCTTTAAATTGTCAGTTTTCCTCAAGGCAATCAATGCATCATCATCAGGACTCTGCAGTGAACAGCAAAGAGAGCTATGAATAGCCATACCCTGGGGACCTGCACACTGAGTGTCATTGAAGGGAGCAGGGACATCTGCACCCTGCATTGCAACTAGCCCTATAAATGGAAAGGGGGTTGCAATAGGGAAAGCCAAATTAAAGAATAATAATAAATGTGTTAGGCACTTGCCCTGTGTTTGTATCCTCAGTCTGCAGCACGTCAGCATTGCTCCACCATAGAGAAAAGCCTGAGTATGCCAGTAGGGATAACAATTCATCTCTAACATTAGCAAACAGCATCTACGTTTTTATCTCATAGACTATCAAGAAAGGCAGATACACTTATACACATTTTACAGACGAAGAACTGGGCTTGAACTATTGTAGTGGTTGCATGCAGCATCTCTTAGTCTTTTTTAAAGTAATACAAAATTTATGTGAAGCATAAAATGAACACACTTGGATAGTTCCACACTGATACATTAAGTGGTACTTTAACCTTATGGAACCCTAGAAACTTTTAGGAAAATATCAATACATTTGTATGTTAATGTGCAGATACATTAAAGGTTGATTTTTGTCACAATATATAGTCAGTTTTATTTTTCAGTTGTTCTAATTCTGATTTCCTAAAATGATGAAACAATGTTTGCATTAGAAATCTTATCCTACTGCACTTGGTAAAGTTAACAGAAGCAGAACCTCTTTTCTGAGGATGGCAAAAGCAATTCTTCATACTTATTGTTAGGTTGTTTTGACTGAAAGTGGAGAATTTGAAGGTGTAAAAACCAGATATGCTTTCATATTACTGTGCAGGAAACCTGGGGTGGGTTTTAGGCTGGTAATGTCATCACTTCATTAGCATCTGTATTTTAGTTACCTAATGAACTGTGTTTAAGCACTTGATTCTGTGAACAGGTTTTCCCTCTGGAGGCTTTCAAGATTCTCTGGTTTTATGTGGGTAGGACTGCTTTGCTAGGAGCCCTGGACACAAGTGTAATTTAAGTGTGCAGGCTGGTGGTAATCTCCACTCATGATAACTAGCACTTTTGCAGGGATATACAGGGTGGAAACCTGGGGCCAGCAGATGAATATGTTGGTCTCAAAGGGGAGTGCAGTACTTTATAAGGTTTTTACAGAATCTCTCAGATTTGACTTGGAAAGATGGTTGATAAAACCATCGTCAGAAATTCGGGGCAACTTTCTCTTCAGAATGCATTTTGAAGTAGCTGGGGTAGCTGGAGTCTGTTGACTACTGGGTCTGGCCAGCTATTTTCCTGATTGTTTCTAGCCTACCCCAAGGAACACCAGGTGAAATGCTGAGAGGGAGCTCTCAAGACACTTCAGTTCACTCATGAGGAGCTGAAAACTCTGGACAACAACAGGTCCTTCACAGTTGAGGCTACAAAACGAGGATCCTTTATTTAGAAATCACAGGCACAAAAATCGCCCAAATGCAGGCGTACCCTTACATGACATCAGTGTGGCTGGATAACTTGAATGGATTGGATCTATTTTTCTGTCATGAGAATTGCTTCTTTTTAATACTTTTTTTCACTGGGTTCAAATAATTTTTTAGCTCCTTATAAATGTGTGATCTTTGCAAGGATCGTGGTAATGGAATAATTTAGCTTTAGCTGCTATTGCAGTATTAAGTAAAAGGTCATACTTTATTATGGTAAAAAATAAAGATGACACACTGACTCCTTAAAGACAGTTTTCCCAAAACCAAACCAAAACCAAACAAAAACAAAAACAACAACAAAAATAACAACAAGCAATAACAACAACAACAAAACATAGTCCAAGGCACTGTACTTTAAGCAGCATTTAGATATTTTTGTTTTCTTTTTAGCCTTCATGTTAGGGACGTAAGGATGAGAGCAAGATCTTTGTTTCTTAAGTGTTCATCTGTTCCTGCCACTTACTGGCTTTTCTGTGCAATCTCATAACAAAGCTTACATTAAGTCCCTAGAAAGTTATTTATATATCATTACTTGTATGAGAACCATGTCCTGTCTTGACTTCCTTACCCTAAATCTACCAGGTTTCCTATAAATAGGTTTGGTGTCCTGGAAAAGCAAGCACTGGGGTTCTTTTTACCCTATGGAAAGCTTTGTGTGCAGTCATTCTCATCCACAAAGAAATATCAAAACTCATATACAGTGTTACCTATGCAAGCCATCGTGTTTTTGGTGCAATCTGTATGCCTGTAGTACATCTGTAAATGATGGTGCCACTAGCTAGAAAGTGCCAGAATGGTGAGTCCTCAAAAGAGACAAGAATGTGGATATGGATGATGGTAGGTGGCACCTGTGGCCACTTCTTTGAACAGACTAGTCAAGGATAGTATGGGCTATTTACACAGCAAGTTTTCATATGAACTTTGGGTTTGATGACAGGAACCATTGGCCTTGATAAGAATGACTTTTCCTACTGAAGAGAAATAGAGGAAAAGCATGACAAATGCAACTTCAGAAAGGCTGTTTCCTACATTAGGCTGCCAGTCCAGGTTTTCCCATTTATTCTGCCTTTTTTTGCCCCAGGCCCATGGTTACAAACAATTAAAGGTACAACATGGTTTTATGGCAGCTTAAATTCCTCTTAATTTGTGCTGATATGGCCTCAAGGCACCAGAGGCTGCTCCCTTTGATGTTATCACAACTCTGTTCCAGTTCTTCCCTCTCTGTTTCAGTGCTCAGCTGTTCCTGACCAGATTTAACAGAGGGAACTCAACCGCATCCTCATCTTCCACTTAAGATGCTTCAGCAGAATGGTACAAGGCAGATAGAGCCTCCAGAACACATCATGTTCTCACAGTAACTGCTGTAGAAATGGAATTGTGTTGAGAGGATGTTGACCACCCAACTACTATTTGTATTTTACATCCCTGATGAACCAGTCACAAAAAATCTGAATTCTTTATACAGCCAAAGGAATATGCTTGGTGCCATAGGCAGCTACCTCATGCAACAGCTTCTCTAGTAAAACTTACACAGATTTTTCAATATTTTGAGAACATTTTTCTACAAAGTGAGGCAATAGGATCCCTTCCAATTGTAGTTATTAATGGTCAAAATTTACCCTTTAAGTTCTCAGGTATGTATCTTTCCACTTCAAAGTAAAGGAATACCACTTAAAAAGATTGAAAGTAATCTACTTACTGTAAAATCTCTCTCTTACTATTGAATAACATCTCTTTTCACTTTTTAGGAAAACCTATTCATAAAAACTTACAGTAAATCTACTGTCTAGATGAAGACACAGTACCTTAACTAATAACAAGCCTACAGTTTAGCAACAACAACAGCAGAAAGCGATGGTTTCTTTAAATTTTATGAACAGAATAGAGCTCAACTGAGCACTTGGAAAGATCATAAATGTCTCAAAGACACTACTGGGATTTGCTCATGAAATACGTCTTGCTTGTGGGGGTGCTCAGGTGGAGCAGAGTCTAAGACAATAACAATAGTAGTTGGGTGGTCAACTAAGACACTAACCAAGAGAAACTGAACACAGAAAACTGATTTGGACCTGTTCCTGGTGCTTTGCCAACCAGTCAGAGAGTCTGGGAGAGAAGCTGGCAATTGGTAAGTTTATCTAGCTCAATATTATGAAAGGTCACCTGTACTGGGAAACGTGGAAATTCCAATTTATAGTTGTTTTATTTATTCACTGTTAGGTCTTCTTCATTCTCATACCTTTTTTTGTTCTAAAGACAGTTTCATAATGTCTTGATCACATTTTGTGCTAAATCACCTTGTCCAAAGCATTTACAATCTTATGCATAGGACTTAGCCAAACAAGCCATTATGGTCAGACAAGGCTACTCAGGGCTTCAACCAGTCAGAGCTTGAAAAACTCCGAGGACAGAAACTTCAACACCTCTCTTGGTGACATGTGCCTCTGCCTGACTGTCTTTAAGGGGAACAAGATTCACCTTACATCCAGGCTGAAACTCTTCTGTTTCAGCTTATGTCCATTGTCATCTTCCCACCATTCACCTTTCTTTGTGCCCCAGGGACTGCTTTTATGTCCCTTGGAGCCATCTCCACTCGAGGCTGAACAAACCCTGTTTCCCCAGCTTCCTCAGGATGCTCAGAGTGGAAGCAAGAAGGGGAGCACTAAGGCAGCAGTTGGTCCAGACTATAGGGCCTACAATGCTATCAGGGCTTCAGCATGTTGTGCCCTGAAGCTAGAGACAGGCAGTTCTGCTGAAAAGTTAGTTCCATGGTAGGACCATACATCTTTAACAAACAACTTCTTGATGCAGAACTACACAGCAGAATACCTACATTAAAGCAGCCTTTAGTAGGGAGCTAGAGGGAGATTTACAGTCATTTCATGCTTCTGTAAAATTGTTTTAATAAACCTGGAAGTTTATCAAGCATTTAGGAAAGTTAGAAAAAACAGTTCTGTGCAACAAAGCTGTACTGCCACAGCTAAAAATATATTTTTAAATGAATACTGCATTTTTAAATTAAGAAATTGGACAAAGTCCTACAGAGCCCTGTTTCAGGTTTGGCATTAAGCCTGCAAAAATACTTATTATGGTCAGCCTCTGCTACTGAAACATTTATTATGGCTGGATGTAGGCAGGCTCAGTCAATGTGAAAGATGCTTCTAATCTTCATTGCGCTTGATGAGTATGTTTTTCACCATGTTCCAATTCAGTAGAGTCTGTCTCACTGCAGAACAAACTCCCTGCCCCCCACCCCATCAGATTTTATTACTTAACTCACAGATTTCTATGAAAGCTATTTTTGTTCCTAGCAGGATGCAAGGAATGTTAAAAAGTTCTATTTCTTTTTCTTCCTTTTTTTTTTTTCTTTTTTTTTTTTCTTTTTTTCTTTTTTAAAATATAATTACTATGCTGGTGTTGCTTGTCTGCATTTTATTCGGGATATGTTTAAATTTATAAGTTGATAAAAGCAAGTTTTCTGTTTGATCGTTAAATGGTATGAAAATTGGTGAAGTAAGACCACAAAAAAATAGTAACATAAACATCTGATACTGTTGGGAAAAAAAAAGTCCTTAAAAAATAGGAGTAAAAGACTATCTTATAATTATTTCCTATATGGGATAGGAGGCTGAAATAGATCCTATAACCTCTTGTCATCATTTAGGCAAGGTTCTAATTACTGTGTGCCATGTTTATCTATTATGCACTGTACCAGGGCTTATGATGTAGCTTGTATTAAGTATAGCTTTCCTTAATTGGAGAGAAGTACCTTAGGCTTAAACAGTTAGTTGCTGCTTCATGAATGAAACTTTGTACAGTCATTTATTGCATGTTTTAGATCCAATCCAATCAAAGGACTGCCTTACCCCCCCCCCCCCCAAAAAAAAAAAAAAAAAAAAAAAAAAGCCAACTCATAATAGTTTGTTTGAGATGTTGCTGGATACAATAGATGAACATTTATGTTCTGAGACAGATAAAAATGAAATAAAGCTATACTGTCTTCTCTAACTTAGCCTAGAGCTTTCTATTTATTTACAATACAGAATTAATTTTCCACATATTCAAATCCTTTTTTCTCTTGAGACATTTTCTGCATGACTTGTTTGGGGGGTAAGAAAAGGAACTAACCATGTATGTGCATATTGTTACACTAATGGCTTAGCATATTCTGCTCCTTTTTTATCTTGTTAGCTACACTAGAAGATATTTGGAGCAGGAAACTATGATTAATTTGAACAGTGCATAGAACAAAGATCCTGCTCCTCATGGGAACAGCTGGACATTACTGCAAGTCCAATACTAAGAACATTCGTCCTGTGTAATTAATTGGGAAAAAAAAAGGGGGGGGGGTAGGGGGGGAAGAAAGAACTACTGCAGTTCAAAACCATCTTTAATACATCTTCCAAAATTAACCTCTGAAAAATATTTTTTAAAAGTATTAAGAAAGGTAATGATCTATTTAGTATTAAAAGAATACTTATGCTGATGGTTCTGCTTAATCCACTCATGGAATTGTTCCTCTTCCAGCCCTTGTCTTTGCCTGCAGCTTTGGGGCATCAAGATGAGTCCCTGGAGCCACAAAGGCTCCCAGGAATATGAGGAATAGTTACAGCAAGTTCTCACTCAATCCATGTGGCTGGAGTGTGCCCAGCATGCCTGGGAGCTTTGGAAACTTCAGACACCAAACTCTAAAAACTCCCCATTGAATGTGTGTGAAGAAAGACTTATTTTCAAAGCATTGTAAATTGGCCACATCTCTGTTCCTATAGCAACAGCTAAAAGCACAACTCCAACATAAACACAATGTACACAAATTAAAATACTTACCTTTGCTATAGATGGTTGTTTGATACTCCTTGTGAGAATACAGAGAAGGTAGAATACAAAAAACACTACGTTATTATAAAAGTCTGACATGTGGAATACAAATTACTCCTAAAAAGTGGAATTGCTCTTGGTTCTAGTGATTTGTGTGGAAACGTAATTATTAACACATCACCTGTATTTGAGTTAAAGGTAGCTTCTCTGAGATATCTTTTGAGTGCTAAAAAACAGTAGTGTATAAATCCAGAGGTTTATTTTGATGTTTTTTCCAACTTTTGGACTCTTGCAACACATTACTTTGTTTGGTCAGCTTATGTGGTTGAGGGTCATTTTTTTAGGCTGATCATACTAGCTTTTCTTTCCCAGTTTAAACAGGCCCATTTAAACTAGCTTTATAACCATCCAAAAGTTTCATTAATTGGTACAAACATGTACATGCATATGTCCACACAAAGGCCTGCATGGCTTCAGGAGCTCTCAGATAGTAAACATCACTTATCTTCTTGCATTGGAAACCTTTAGTTATCAAGTTTTCCTCAGGAACTTCAATTAAATATTGTTGAATATTCATATGTTTACCAATACATGATGATTTTTACATACCTTCATATGTAATTTTATATTTTACTCTTGAATCATGCACATCAGACAATTCTAATCAGAATGCAAAACATCGGACCAATTTTAGCAGGGCTGATCAAGCAATCAGTGTGAAACAACACGGTCATATTTGAATCATCCCTTCTTCCTTCCATAAGCCTGAGATGGAAAGAGTTACTGAACAGCCCTGTATTTTTCTAACAGGAAAGGAAGAAAAGAACTAAAAAAGATTGCTAAGTGACAGTGCAGGAGGGCATGATGTTGACTTGTTATGCTTCTAAGCAATGTAATTTAATACACGAGGAAGACGCCCATAGTCTGGTTGTGACCATCAATATTTCTGACACAAATACAGACTTTACGCAACCAAACAGTTTGCTCCCTATTTTAGATTAAAAAGCATTATCAAATAAAAGAGTGGGCTTAGCAATTACACAGCATCTAGAATCTTACATCAGAAATAGAAATAACCCAGATTCAGAAATAACTTGCAGGCACATCAGTCAATCAAATAAGGGTGCTACTGAGAAAAGATCTAAATATCTTAGTCACAACAAAGACAACTATTTTCAGCAAGGGCTCTGCAGATGCACATTCTGCTTGCAGCTGCAGCCCAGCCCTAAAAAGAGAGGTCAACTGGGTTTGGAGGGAATCCAAAGTGAGGATCTGAATGAGCTCTGCAGCCTAACCTTCCAGCTGAGGATGAGCAACTCACGTCAGCTCAAGATTTCAGTCCACTACAACCATCAGGGGAGTTGTGAGGTGCCTCAGCTGTACATTTGAGCCATAAATCTATTTTGTTTGGGTCAGCAGATCAAAACCGTGTGCTGTTTATTTTCTTGCTGCCACTGTTCAGAGGACCTCTATGGAAAGGACAATATTTTTAATCAGCTGAATCACGCCAGGAGATGTTGAAGGCTTCTTATGTGCACTCAGTAGCTGAAGAAGGCAGGTGCTATTGCATGAGAAACAAGGACGTTTAGAATACTGTGCGCCAGTTCCTCAGTTGGTTTAAAATAGCATATGTCCACTGACCTGCTGCATTTCACACCAGCTGAAGAGCTGAATGGTAGTGTCTGAGATTTAAAAACAGAATTAGAGAAATAATGAAGAACAAAGAATTTAAAGCTACGGATATTTTATGATTTAATGGTGATAGACATACAGATAACCTCAAGGAAGAAGGGGAGATTCTTATCCCTGAACTTAGCTGTACTGCCTGCACCTGATCAAGCCATTGTAAACAGAAGTTTATTGCTGGGTCCAATAATATCCCACATTCTCATCACTAATCTCAGAACAAATATGAAATATATGCTGTTTATTCTCTGGGTGTCAGAAACAGTGCCAGAGTGGTAAGGACATAGAAGGGAGCAGTCACACTGTATGCTGAATGTTGACATTGACTTTGCATTGTGCAGACTGTAAAATACAGCTGTGATGAGCAGATGAGCCATTTCTTGGTGCTCCCAGCATCATGGTACACACAAAGGAGTGATGGATCCTTACTGTCTGACAGAGGAGGCAGGTAGCCCTAATGGTGAAAGCATGGGAAAGGGGTATAGGAATGCTAACCACAGTTTAAGGGCTACATTTGCAAAAGCAAGCTGAGCCAATGAGCAGAGGAATAGAAAAATATCCAGTCATCTTGTTTATTGAAGGGACACCAGGATGTGCCTAATTATATAGAGCTAAGTCCTCTCCTGAGCTTGAAATAGTGAGCATTTTAGTTCTTATCTGCACTGGAGAGAGGATAACAAGGACTGGTGGGATGCTGAAGTCAGCTGAACTAAACCAGAAGGGAGACATACCATTTTTTAAGGGCAAAGAAGATTAAATATAGAGTCATATTATCAAGGGGAATGGTGAGTTCTCCATCTCCTCATATTTTCAAACTGAGCTGGAAATTTTGGTAGCTGTTGGACTTTCTGCAAATGCATCTGAAATACCACAGTTTATATTTTAATTATTCCTTCTGGCCTTAATCTCAATAGGATATGGGGTCCATGAACAAGAAGGTATGGAGGGACCAGCTTGCAGGAGCATGTAACAGAATTAACCTGGCTGTAGGCTATAGGCAGCTCCTGCTAAAAATAAAGACAAGCCTGCCATTAGTAAAGGGAATCTGAGGATCAGGGAAGTTGGGGACATGCTGTAGGATTGATTTCTTCTACATCTTTTAGAGCAAGAATCTAACAGCTGAATGCAGGGTCCCTTTCCCATACCACATGAATGGTGGTATGTCACATTGCTTTGAGCCCTTCACATCTCACTTTTTTTTTAAGGCTAACAGTTATGTCCTATGTGGGTTTGCTGTGTGAAGAAATGTCTTTGTCTTAATTTAAGCACATCTTTCATACTCTATAAAAGGAGCACTGTTTCCTTGAATTTCTGGGAGACTCAGTGGTCTTTCAAGGAACTTATTATATCTTACTTCACTTGGTAAAACCTCTGCTATTGTGAAGGAGGTTTTTTTTTTTTTTTTCCTGAAGAAGAAATCTATGTTAGCCCAGCAGGAATGGAGCATTTTTACAGCAGAGCCCTACAAAATGCTGACTGGATCTGGATGGCCCGTTGTCAGAGCATTTCTCTGATTCCCCAGTGTGCCAGGTAGAATTTCTATCAGGATGACTGTACTGGGTCTGGCTGGAATGTTAACTTTCCCGGCAGCAGCCCATACAGTGCCGTACTCTGTACTTGTAGCTGGAACAGCAGTGTTATCACACCAGTGTTGTGTCTACTGCTGAGCAGCAGTGGAACAGCATTGGGCCTTTCTCTAACCCTCCTAGGGGGTGGGCAAAAAAGTGAGGAGAGAAACATCACTAGGGCAGCTGACCTAAACCAATCAAAGGGATATTCCATACCATGTGGTGTCACACTCAGCAATAAAAGGTGGAAACAGGAAGAAGAGGGGAGGGGTGGGCTCTCGTTGAGAAGACGTCGGTCCTCCTCTCGAACACCGGCTGCGTGCGTTGAGGCCTTGCTTCAAGGACGTGGTCAATCATCGCTCATTTGTGGGAAGTAGAGAGTAATTTCTTACCTCTGCACTTCCATATAGCTTTCATTTATTTTGTTTGTTTGTTTTCCTCCCTTTTTCCCCTTTCCCTTTTATTTCCCCTTAGTTAAATTGTTTAGTTCATGGTAGTCTTTATTTAATTATTATAATTATTTCCCATTAATTAAATTATCCTTATCTCAACCCGTGAGTTGTTCTTTGCTTTACTTCTCCCCCTCCTCATCTAAAGGAGGGGGAGTGAGAGAGCGGTTGTGGGGTTTAGCTGCCCATGCACGGTAAAACCACCACAATGACCCAAGGCTCTTAATTATGCATAAATATGGGCCATCCAATGTGTTCTCATGACCGATTTTTTAACTGATTATCTGTACATGCTGCTGTCTTCTTGGAGAGATTACCACTGATCTTTCCATTGTACGTACACCCTGCAGGTGCTCCTGGGATCACAAAAGAGCTTCAGGCAAAGCTCTTATCCACCGGCAAGCATAATTTGGATGAGTGGTAGGTGCACTTCCAGAATCCTAGAGTCATTGAATAACCTGAATTGGAAGGGTCTTACAAGGATCACCAAGTCCAACTCCTGACTCCACACAGGACCACCCAAACCCCAAACCACGTGTCTGAGAGCATTGTCCAAATGCTTCTTGAACTCCGGCAGGCTCAAGGCTGTGACCACTTCTCTGAGAGCCTGTCCCAGTTCTCGACCACCCTCTGGGTGCAGACCCTTTCCCTAACCCCCAGCCTGACCCTCCCCTGTCCCAGCTCCATGCCGTTCCCTCGGGTCCTGTTGCTGTCCCCAGAGAGCAGAGCTCAGCGCCTGCCCCTCCGCTCCCCTCGTGAGGGAGCTGCAGGCTGCCATGAGACCTCCCATCAGCCTGCTCTGCTCTGGGCTAAATCCTGTGGCATCCCATGGCATTTGAGGAAGAATTTAGTCTCCCTGAGGCTAAGGAATGAACCAGGGTTCCCTGCTGGAAGAACTTGCTCTTTTCAGGTCATGGATTTAGGATGGTGTAGCACAGTTGAGATCTCTGGTATGTAGGAAATACCGGACAAGTTACGGCTGCAATAGCAAAAAAGATTGAGTCATAAAAAAAGGGATTCAAATCTTGTCATGGATTGGGGAAGAGAAGATTTAATTTTTTTAAGGTGAAGTTCATAAACTCCTAACAGGGTTCATAACATTGGCTTTCATCAGGGTTATTCACTCAAGCAAGCACACTGTCATAAACAAAGCTGGGAGAAGTTCAGACATGGAACACAGAGATATGTGCTTTTAAAAACCTCACTTTTCCCTAGAAGATAATCTAGTTAAATGATCGTCTAAAAACAAGGAAGACAGGAAGAGGGTCACCGAAGAAGCAACAAATGTGTTTATTCTCAGAGATAAAAAAAAGTGTTAAATATGATTCTGGACAAGCCAAGTGACCTTTGCCTGCTGCCAATTTTCTTTAGCAGAAATTTAAACTATGCTTAAAATAGCAAATTAGATTGCCCCCCAGGGATTACAGACCTCTTGTCTTCCCATCCCAAGTGCTGTTACTTGGAACAACAAGTTAAAATAATTTTAAAACAATAATAAATAATCTATTTTTTCAAAAATAAATGGTTTTGTGGAGTATTTGGAATGTATTTACACAATGTCTGGTGAATTAATCAGAGATAATGCTTTAATCCAGCTTTTTTAACATTCATTTAGTAAAAGACTATAATCAGTGATAGTATGATTGGGGAAAAATAAGGATATTTCTTTGCTTTCAGAAAAAGCAAAACAAAAATAAATCAGCAAAATGAAAGGAACAAAAGCTAAACTCATAACACACTACTACTTGAGATGCTTAAACTCAGTCCTGAAGTCCTGCAGGAATTCTAAAAGACTGACGTGTAACCCCGAAGGTGCCCCAGGGGTGTGTTTCTTGTGTTTCTTCTGATGGGCATGATACTGCCGGGCAGTTTTGGAAGTGAATGCAGAAGACATAGTGGAATTTGCAGATTATACATACCTATGCTTTCCCCTCCTGTAGGTGATATTGACTTCACTCATTGAGTTTATAAAATGTTAGGATTGGGACTTTTTACGTGTTTGTCTTGTTGTCCTTCTCTGTCCTTAGTCTGGATGATATTCTTTGTGTGCAAAGTGTCTGATACTTGCCTCACCTCCACTCACCTCAGAAGTGTTATTTTTCATTTGCTCCAGTCTAAAGAGCAGAATTTGACTCACTGGCTACAGATAGAGACTGGTGCTGGGGGACTGAAAAAACTGGTGACATTTCACAAAGCCTTTCTTCATGACTGCTGAGAGGTAAAGATGTGGCTCAGTGCATAAGGTTAAGCAGCAGTGTCCTACATTTCAGGCACTGAATTGGAATATGTTTCTCCTGATAGGAAGTAGTCCTGGCCAGATGATCTTCAAAAGGTGTGTGAAGCTCTTGCTCTACCACTTGGTCTCCAAAATCGATAAGGTTGGTCATCTACCTGCTTATTTATTAAGGCACCACAGAATATGAACACATTTAATTGATTTCTAGGCTCTGGATCTGTTAAAGACTTCACTGTGATGGTGAACCAGAAATCACGAATAGGCAGAAGATACTCAAAGAGTGCTGTAATGAATGATGCTGGGACCAAGAAGTTATATTTCTTTTTAGTGTGGTGGGGTGTGTGTGAGATGAACCATGGCTCTCAGTAGCACAGAGGGGAGGGAAAGTTGACAATGAGGTTTGGTCCTGCAAAGACATTACAGCATTGCCTTCTCCAGAAACTACCAAGGCAGAGACAAGACTGGAGAGACCACATGGGAAATCTCTAAAATTAATTTGAGTGGGCTTCTTTAGTCACACATGGTACTAACTTGATGCAAAGGGAAAGCAAAATCCTCACACTTTCACATCACTTTTGGGAAAGCGAGGAATTAATTTAAATATAAATATTATAACCATCAAAGAAGAAAATGGGTTCCTGAAATAAAATGACTCCACTTTTAGATATTTTCTAACTCACACCTACAACTCATCTACAAATTGGAATATTTAGGTCCTGCTTGAAAATCCTGTGCAACTATTTCTCAAACATAGTTAACATTTTCACACCAGGTAGTGTTTTGTTCAATATGCATAAAATAAATCAATCCTTGCTTCTACAGGTATGTTTCTCACAGGGAATGCTTTAGTTCTCTTGCCTAACATGCAGCCACAATGCATTGGAAACAGATGGACTTCGCACTTACTTATCCCTTTTCAGCTGAAGAATTTAAATCACTCTGAACACATTAACTATGTCTGAGGTCATTCTGATATAGGTTTTTCTCTGGTTGGTTTTCCTGGACATGGGTAGTAAAAGGAAGGGACTTGTTCATCAGCACAGACTATGTCTGGTCTTGTCTACTGTGGAGGTTTCCAGTGAGGAATGGTCAGCCTGTGAAACCACCCAGAGTAAATAAGCAGCACCACTTATTCATAATCACGATTCAATAATACATTTTAATCTTGTTCCTTAATGAACTCTGTTAGATCCTGTAGCCTGGTAGGAGCGAGGCTGTCCCAGCAACACGGTGTCAGTCCAAACAGTAACAAAGCTGAGCTCATATTTCCAGAATGCACACACACACCTAGCACACCTACACACCCCAAACATAGGTATATACCAGTGCCTGCTGCAAGAGCTCACAGGCTGACACACAGAGCACTCATGTGAACACAAACAGCTCCACTACCCTCATCCTGCTCCTGTGTCTGGCTGAGCAGGTTGGAGGTCCATTACAGGGAATGTGTTACAGTGTGGATCCCTCCAGCAGCTGGGCTCAGACATTCAGGCTGCCTAGTAGCTGTCCATGGATTCCACTCTGCCCAGTTGCTGGCAACTGGAAGTACAAGTCTATACACTCTAGCTGCTGCTACAGACCCCCTTGCACACACCAAAACATGCATTTCCCAATCAGCCACCAGACACCATGGCCTCTTGGGCAGTTGCCTGGGGCTCCATGGTCCCTTCAAGAGCTACCTTCTCCAGTTTCCTACTTGCAGATACACTGATCTCTCTAGTTCCCAGGCTACCTCAGTTACTCACTCGCTCATCCAGCCTGATCTTCAGTAGCTACCACATACTCACTGGCACACCCACACTTGTGCCACGTGCAGCCACGTGGGTCTCTGAGCCCTGGTCACACCCCCATGGCTGCACTCAGACCTTTGCACATGCACCCAGAAGGGACAGTCCCTCACCCAGGAAAAAGTCAGAAAGGAACTGAATAAGAAGACAAGGCAGATTGTGCTCATCACAAGCAGGGCATGGCCAGACAAGTGCAACTACCAGAAAACTATTTACACACAATCAACTTTTATTACCCTTAAGCATCTGTTTTCTTATTTGGTCCTCTCCAAAACACACTGATCACTCCTTTCCCTTGGTCTGTGTTCTCCCCAAAGCATCCCTTAACAAATATACACCAATCCTAAAATGCCTATGTCTTCATCTCATACAGAATCTCACACTTTCACCTCTCTCAATCTGTAAGATACTCCAGATCTCTCCTTAGCCAAAGGCAAGGGGTGTCCCCTGGCTTGTGGGGCTGAGGGTGCCCCAGGACAGCCTTGGGAGTGGCTGGTTAGAGTCTCATTTGTGTGTGGAGATGAGATTTTTATTGTGTAACCAAAGGAGCTACACTAATAGTCACCTGCTTGCACCAATACTGGTTGGACTACACTAAAACAGCTATATTAATGGAGTTAAATATGACTGCCTGGGTGTTCCGCTGGTGTGAGCTACCATAACGACACTGGCTTCACAGCAGCCACGATGATCAACCCTGGCTGGTGCAGCTGCCTTGCCAACCCTGGGAACATACCCCAGCAAGTCTTTCATCCAGTTTCCTTATGCTGAACCATCAGGCATTTGCAGATGCATGTTTTGGTTTGCTCTTTCTGATGCTGGAGTGATAGGAGACAGTGAATTCCTTTTTGAGGCCAGATGAGAAGGAGACTAATAAATTCATGTAGTTTTGTTTCTATGTTTTGTTGCCCTCTTCTCTGTGGTTCATCTTATGACAGGAAAGTGGTATGGAAAGAGACACAGAGATACAGGGGAAGAAAAAGACAGCGAGTGCTTATGCAACATAGCATCAAACATTTCAGATGTTACATTTAAGTGCTTGCTTGTTTTTCGGGTTTCTCTTTATCCACTCTAACAAAGCTCCCTTGAGCTTATGAAATCAGATCAGTTTTAAAAACAATTTCTAAGAGGAGAATGGTTTATTTCCCCAAGATTTCAAACCTAATTTTCCTGGAAAAGCTCATCCATTCTGCAGTCTTTTGTTCACAGAGACCTCTCCTTGTCTCAGAATCTGAAATCTCTCCTAAGTTGGTTTTATAAAAGTAAATATTTAACAGATGCAGGACCGCACCTTGGAACTGTAGAGGAACATATTTTATCATCTTAGCCTTTCACAATGATGTTTTCATCTGCTCAGGTGGTGAACACATGTGCTGTCTTTCTAATTTCATTACATATATATCAAATCAGAGTTATGAATAAAGATAATACAACAGTGACAGCTAACATGTTCCCGTTCATAGTGTGGAACTGCTTTCTCTGAATTTGCTGAAAACTAGAGAATCTTCTTGTGAAAATTAGAAAGCTTTTTTCAGCAGTGGCTGATGAGCTGTCACCATAGCAGGATAATGGCTCCAGAGGTTTGGGAACTCCTGTATGTGAAGTATCTTATTCTACTCCTTTTGAGGTCAATGGTAAATTTCTTTATGCATGCAGTAGGATCATCATCTGACTGTATTCAAGTAAACATGGGTCAGATGATCCAAGACCATCTCATGTGTATGCTCATATATAATCCTCCCCTTTTTCATTCTCATCCTCCAAACCACACTTATGGGATCACATATATTAAGTTATATTAAATTAAATCATATATGAAGGTCAATTTTGCACAGTTATTATAACAAAATAATTTCCAGAAAAGCCCACAGAAGCAGCAGTATCTGTTAATGAAAAGCACTAATAATCACCAAGGAACCTAATCTTAGCAGCTGAGATAAACCATTGATAGCTACTGACCACACTTGAATATTCTTTGATGTACTCCCAAAGTATAACCTGGTACATTGAAGCTGACTTGTATTTAAAGAATAACAAAATTATTAGACAAAATTCAGTAATCACACACATAGATGGTGTGATTTTTTTTTCCATCAGTATTGCTACATATTGATTAAAAAATAAAATTCCATCTATCCATAAACACGTAAAAAGATACTTAAACATTTTTTCCCTATTCTTTACCATTCATTTCTTCACCATCCCAACACAACCTGATAGCGGAATAATTGGAGCCAGACAGCAAATGCTAAATCATTTTATGGCAAGCTTGTCAAAGTAAATCGAATAGAATACAGTTCAGTTGGAAGAGACCTTCAGAGATCATCTAGTCCAACTGCCTAAATTCTCAGTAAGGGTAAGGGGTGAGAGTCTACTCTCTCCCTGGTTAGTCTGTACCTGTCTCAATGGGTATGAAAGAAGATGCCCTGGATTCAGCACTTTCCTCTGTTGGTTCCTGGTCTTGTTTTGAGAAGGGAAGTAAGAAAGGATGGAATAGGGACAGCTAATATCTTCATAGGACTGTCGACTTATTTCTATGAAGTATCTGTCAGTCCTCTTCCAATTAATGGAAAGATGTGAAGAAAATGCTTCTTCCTTCTGTGTCCTTGGCTTTTGACTGGGATGGGGGATTTGTGCAAGAAAGGGATCACATGGATTTATTTCTTCCCAGGTAGCCGTGCCAGTTCTGAGGAAGACCAGGAAGGAGGAGGAGAATGATTTAAGACCTTCAGTTTTTCTTGTGGACATTTAATCCTGGCGATGTTAAATTGTTGATTAGTCCTTCTCACTTCCCCACATCTCAGGTACTTCTTCTTACTGTCATCTTCTGAAATTTGGGGGAAATTTTCAACACATTCTCCCCATAGTCAAAGAGGATCAACTATGCAGGAGCAAATAGTGCTGAGAAAGGTATATCTAAGGTAGCTAGCAAGTCCTTTTCAACTTAGTAGTTACTGGACTGCCCCAGGTAAATCATTGAGGAACGTCTTTAGGAGGTGATGTACTGATCTCCTTGCTCATAGGTTAGGTATGAACTTAGGCACTCCAACTTCAACTTCTGTTGGGTATCATAGAATCATAGCATGTTTTATGTTGGAAGGGACCTGTAAGGATCATCTAATTCCACCTCCCCTGCCACGGGCAGGGACATCTCCCACCAGACCAGGTTGCTCGAAGTCCCATCCAAGCTGGCCTTGAGCACTTCCAGGGATGGGGCGTCCACAGTTTCTCTGGGCAACCTGTGCCAGTGTCTCACCACCCACTGAGTGAAGAATTTCTTCCTCATATCTAATCTAAATCTCTTCTGTTCTAGTTTAAAGCTATTGTTCCTTGTCCTATCACTACACTCCCTGATAAAAGAGTCCCTCCCCAGCTTTCCTGTAGCCCCCTTTAGGTACTGGAAGGCTGCTGTAAGGTCTTACTGGAGCCTTCTCTTCTCCAGGCTGAACAACCCCAAATCCCTCAGCCTGTCTTCATAGGAGTGCTGCTACAGCCCTTTGGTACTCCTCATGCCCCTCCTCTGGACTCACTGCAACAGGTCCCTATCCTTCTTGTGTTGGGGGCCCCAGAGCTGAACCCAGGGCTCCAGGTGAGGTTTCACAAGGGCAGAGCAGAGGTGGAGAATCCCCTCCCTCACACTGCAGGCCTCACTGCTTTTGATGCAGCCCAGGATACGGTTGGCTTTCTGGTCTGCAAGTGCACTTTGGTGGCTCATATTGAGCTACTCACCAACAAACATCTCCAAAATACATATAAGAATGTATTTTGAGACAATTATGTGTTGCAGTGCTTTGCAGACTGGAAATTTGCCCTGAGTGGTGGTTTCTGTCAATCAGGGGCAGGGAGCTGTACTTTCTGGGCCAACAGAGAAAAGGTCCAGAATATATTTCAATTGTGAGCAATCCCAAATAGGTTCCCAAATAGCTTGGATAAGAAAGCTCTTGTATCAACTGCAGGAACTGTCAACATTTTATCCTAGGTTCTGACCCCTTGGACTTAAATAGAAATAAATGTGGAATGAGTAAGACAAACAAGGGAAAAAAATGTAAGAAATAGCAAATGTTTGGGGATATAATCAAGGAAAAACCAAACAAACCCCCATGTGACATCCCCAAATCTGCCTGCCAAGCATGTGATTTACATCTTCTGCAGGAGGATTTAAAAGAAATGTCTAATAATGTATTTGATTCTCTTAACCCTCTCCCCTTTTGTTACCTCTGTCCATGACATTAAGAGCACAGCTGGAGCCCCCCAAGCTAACTGAAGTCATATGATGCTCTGAGGGCAGCCAAACATCCCAGAAGCAGCAAGAAGCTGACAGGCTGAGCAGCCCAACAGGACAATAAAGTGTTTTTTAAAAAGAGAGGGAAACAGAAAGATGAGGTGGAGAAAGGGGTTGTGGGGTGGGGAGATTATAGACTGTTTGAATAAATTTGTCACATCAATAAAAGTATTCCTTTTCATGAAACATTGCATGTTTTTATTTTCCTTTTCTTCTGTTCTGATGGAGCAGTCATACTGAAGCATTTGTGGTATGCGAAGTATTGGAAAAATAAACCTGGACAGAAGAGAGGCACAGATGTTTTCTATGTTTGATTTTTTTTAAAAAAACTTTCATGGTCACCACCCTTTGCTGCAGGACACAGCACTATGGGCCACGTACTGAACTTCCTCCTGCACCATTTGTATTCTGTATGGATCGGTGGGTACTGCTGAACCAGGGGGAGAAAGAGCAGGCTTGCTTGGGACCTCAGCTACTATTAGAACATGGGCTGTACTATTGGATTGGCAGCAAAAAGGTGCTATGTTAGCATTCCCACCAAGACAAATTCCTCAGAGGACAAGCACTGTTGCACTGGGTCTTGCATTGATGCCACCATCGGGTCAAATTGCTCTTTCCTGGTATGAACGAGAACTAATTTAGAGGTTGGCAACAACAGTTGAAATTCCATGGAAAACAAATGTCTTTGTGTGAACACTAGAGCAAAATGCAGACTTTCCAAATTGAGGAGAGGTGAAGGAGACTGTTCCTTGGTTTGTGTCCACATTAGCAGCAATGCCAGTCAAAACTGTCAGCATAGAGCCAAACGATGAAGCCAGCTGTGGAGAGGGGCTCGTGCTCCTTTACAGTGCTGAGCTGGTGTGATGAGGAATGAAGGATTTGCACAGTATTAAGATCTTCATGACACTGTATAACTTCTCAACTAAGGACAGTCTTTATTTATTTATTTATTTAGGTATTGAATAGTCATATGGCCATGATCCTCAAGAATCATAATGGAAATGCAAAAATTATTTTGAATATTTAGCTTCATAAAGTGAACCATACTTTGTATAGGAAAAATTGAATATGAAAACTCTGAACAGAACACCTTTTCCTCCCTCCATAATGGCGCAAGGCTGTTGAGATGAAGTGGTTTCTGCTCTGCAGTCCTTGTGCCTGCAATTTAAAAATACATTGTGATCTGTGATGTTTGTAGTAATGAGAACCAGTCCAGACACAAGCAAGTTCAATGTGCCATGCACCATATTAAAAAACAGTAGAAAGTCTACAGATTAGTAGATAAAGAGGATAAAGAAAAATGTACCAGGACATCAAGCTGCTGTCTGGGAAGAGCTATTAAAGAAGTTAAGCACATCCAATGTTAGGGCTATTTCTGCAGAGGGGCATAAAAAAGCAATATCTATTTCTAGATCTATCAATCTATCTATCTCAGAATTCTAGTAGTTAGAGAGTCAAATTTAAAATAAACAAATTCCTAACACCATCAGATATAACAGGAAAAAAAGAAAAAAAGAAAAACAAAAGAAAAAAAAAAGTTTGATGTGAGAGGGAAAAGTAAAACTGGGGAAAGGAATAGGTGAGGGAAAAAAAATACAGCTTATCCAAAGGACAAGAAAGGTGCACAAGGAAGACAGGAAATGAACCAAGCAGTGTGGAAGGACTGCTGTGACTGTGTTCAACCATACCATATAATATTCAGGTCACGTGGGAAGTTTGGGCAATGCTCCCATTGAAGGCAGTGGATTGTGCAGGACTGAAAATGTCAGAGGTCATGATCCACCTGTTCAGGAAATACATCTGAAAGTCTCACTTCTCTCCCAAAGAGGTCTCCATTGACCACCACAAACACACGCAGAATCACACAGTCCTGTGAAGGAGTCCTTGGCTGTCTGTCTTGTGGCTCAGAGCTTCATATGGTTTTAAACAAGAAGGAAAAATTCCCAAAGCCCACCACCGCAGGAAAAGAAATCCAAACCTCAAAACCCCTTGAGAGCAAAAGACTGGTTATAAAGGTTATAAATGACCTCTTGGGTATAGTTCCTGTTTTGTTAGCAAAGAAAAGCCCTCATTTTCCAAGTCTGTCTGCTTGGTGCACGCAATTATTACTAAATTCATGTCCAGTGCTGGAAGAAAATGTGGGATCCAGTAAACGAGAATAAAAATTTTGGCAGAAGACAAGTGATTGTGGGATAGCCTACAATAGCAAAGCTCAATTTTCCAGAATAAAGCTAATATTTAGTAGTTTGTGCCAGCTGCTGCCAAGGCATAAAAATCTAGCCAAATCTTTCTGTCCCATAGGGTAGTGTTTTTTTTTTTGTTGTTTGTTTGTTTGCATTTTTTCCCCCTGGGAGACTTGGAAATACAATAAATATTGAAAGTGTTTGGGTTTATGGAGGCAAATTAGTGGCTACATTCTTACTGGTATTTGGTAGTTGTCCTGACTTCCCTGTACCTATGAGGGATTTGGATGGGAAACACACAAACACACACACGTTGGCCACTTTGATATAATCAGTCAGGGGGCAGAAATGCCCATTTGAAGCAGAGCTGGGTAATGCAGAACAGTCATTGCTTGGGCTTTACTGCAAATTACCCTCTGGAATGGCTGGAGATATTAATCCTCTATATTTGAATTTCTTCAAGTTTCCTGGATTCATTTATAGGTAGGAAGGCAGTACGTATCTTAATGCTTTAATTTTAATGTAATCGATTGAAACTCAAATTCCCAGATAAAATAATTTTTTGTACACTAGCATGATGCAGTAAACATATGGCTGTAACTAGCTGAAACGAGAGTTCAAGTAAGAGATATGTAAGTGATTTCCCTTAAAAATGGCCCTAGCTTTTCCACACCTTTTAAACTTCTACTTTGGTGAAATTTGGCATTTCTGAGAGAATTTAGCAGTTGTGTGTTGATCTGAAACAACATAGGTATAACTAACAAAGGATAAGCATCAAGTACACAGGAGTCTAATTGGATTATAGATGTATATTACACCACTGTAAATAAGAAATGAGATTTATTTTGATCTCAAGATGATGTACATAAGGGATAACTCCAGTGCAGTCTACAGATACACTTTAGCACTTAAATATTATGTATGAGGACAGAAAAAGGTACAGTTAGAGAATCTTTTGCTAGGGTCTTTCAGAGAGGCATGGCAATTGTTCCCTGAAAGAAAAAATAACATAATAAATAAAACAAAACAAAACAAAACAAAACAAAACAAAATAAAATGAAATAAAATAAAATAAAATAAAACAAAACAAAACAAATAAAAAAATCAGCCCAATCAATCCAGCTATTTCAATGGCAAAACCCACTAAAAAAAAAGCCACATGTGTGACTTAAGTCAATTCTGTGGTGGCTAGGCTATCACAACGTAAGAATGCCATGTTATCTTGGAGATCCTGGTTGAAAGTAATGGCAGATAAATTACTTATGTAGTGTCTTTCCAATGGTAGATCATTTAACTTACTACCCTGAATGATGGAACTAATAGAACCCACATATAAATAAGAGATCTGCAGAGACCAGAGATCCTCTTTAAAAAAAAGGATTTTGAAATTTCCAGGTTTTATTTCATAGAGTTCTATCATCCTAGAATCACTTAAGTTAGAAAAGACCTTTACGATCATTAAGTCCAACCATCCACCTAACACTACAAGAGCACAGCTAAACCATGTCCCTAAGCTGTATACATGGATACATCTGTGCATCTGTTAAATACCTCCAGGGTATTTGAGGTATCACATTCTGATTTAGAGGGAAAATATAACAATAAAAATTAAAAAAAAAATCTCCACATAAGTAATGGTCTTTTTTTTTTTTTTATTTTATTTTTTTCTTTCTTTTTTTGTAATTATTATTTTTTAATAAAATGTTTTGATTCTGACATAAAGCAATTTAAAACAATGAAACCAAATATTTTCTAAAATTGAAAAGCAGTTTCAACATTCCTATAACTATTCTATCAAAAATTCTTAAAGAGACTGAAATTCTTAAACTAAATTCCAGGAAACCCAATCACAAAGTTATTTGATTCTGGCACTGCTGCATATTGGGATGGAACATTTTGATAGTTCTATCAAAATTTCTCTGGAAAAAATTAATAGAAACTGTAAAGGGTCTGTAAACACAGTACATTTCTCAGAGCTCCCATTTCAGGTCTCAATCCCCATACAATATTTATGTATTTTCTTTGGTATCCTTGTAACTGTACATTAATCTGTACAATTGTAGATGTCTCTGCTTGGAAATGCTCTTCCCAAATATGCCACAGAGTACTTGAGACCCCAGAAGCCGTGTTTTGGTTGATTCTATAGTAACGACTGCTAAAATGGGGTGAACTGCAATGAGGCAGTCAGCCCTCCAACTTCAAGTATATTCAAGTTAAATTTTCATGGTCTATTCATTTGAAAGGTTCACGCTGTGAGAAAGTTTTTTGAGAAGGGCTGAGGGGCTGAGAACTGCCTCTGTGCCCTAGGTTTCTAGCTTAGGATTCATTGCTCTTTGTTCTCTATCTGTAACAGCAGCATTAACAGAAAAAAAAAAAAAAAGAAAAAAAAAAAAAAGGAAGTCATCTTGGGAAATATTAAAGCTATTTGTCTACTATGTGCATAGATGACAGAATATTCTTAATGAGCCACAGAAATGAGAAATTCAGAGCCCTACAGCAGTCAGGAAAGGGCTTGAACTTTCTCTAAATACCAGCAATCCTGTAAGTCTGGTCAATTGATCCTGGATAAAAAGAATGTTGTTGGTATCTCAGTAAGCTGGTTAATGTGAATTAGACTAAAGCATTTCAGAGGTAATGGGGACAACTGGGTTAGCCAAAAAATGCATTAAGAAAATATGTTTTCAAAAATGTAACTTTGCAGAGCTGTCAGCACGAGGAGGGTGTGCGTCACGCCAAATGGAACGGCAACGTCTTCCTGACAACTTTCAGGTTCCATTAGCGACTGAGGATGCCTGTGAATTCAGTGTTATATCCATTAGTGAGCAAATCATGCACATCTTTATTAGCTGAATCTCTATCCATCTCACAGACTATACTTGCTTTTCTTAGAATGACACCAGAAAAATGTGCAACCAAACAAACCAAGTGAATACAGTCTTCTGCATCTGCAGGAAAAGCCATGCTTGAACCCAATTATTATTTTAACAATAAAAATAAAAAATAAATTAAAAAAGTAACCCATGGATTAATTTGAGGCCAAGCTGTGCTTTGGCTCCAGGTTATACTGAAATAGCAGCCATAGTCACAGATACTCTCTTCTTCTTCCTTCTGCACGTTATATTTCTTACAAGAACCACGCATAAGTGCAATCTTTACATTCAGTGAAGGAAATATATGGACTGTGCCCTCCTTGCTGTGCTAAGGCTGTATAGGGTGAGAGTTTTATAAGCTTTTAATAGCCTGAAATTCATGATTGCTATGGTTTCTTGGAAGAAACTCAAGATTACAGGTGGTCAAGCACCTGAGTTTGAAACATCAGCCCAGACTTCTTTCCCCCTCATCCTCTGGAAGTTCTATTGGGTTTACTGAGGTGGATCATCCAAGTACCCAGGTGTTTATTGCTTGCTTATACCAATGACAATTTTCCAGGTGATAAGTCCTCTGCCTAAGATTTGATGCCACAATATCCATGAAGTTAGAGGAAGACCAAATATAAGGAAACACAGTTTTGCAGTATAACATATATTCAGGTGGACAGGCAAAGCTAGCATCTGCTTTCAGGATTTTTTATTTTATTTTTATTTTTATTTTTATTTTTATTTTTATTTTTATTTTTATTTTTATTTTTTTTTCCCCATCCAATTACCACTGTATAAGGGGAGGTGGAAGGTACCCTATTCTGTAGGTTGCGTTACTCTTTTTGGAAGACTGGATTTGAACCCTCAGGCCCAGGAGGGATTTTGATTTCAGTCGCCCTCATCCAGAATGATTGCTGTAATCATTAGCCATGACACAAAGACCACAGCAATGCTACGATCATCTGAGTATGGCTGCCATGACTTGCACCAAACTCATTGTTTTGGGGTGATGGTAGGGATGCTTTGAGCAAGCCTTCTAGGTAAGCAAGCCTTCTCAGAATAACTGTACAGTTGAGACACCTCATACATTCCAGGTGACCCCAAGGAGATGGAGACTGGTACTTAGATGTTCAGCTCAGTAGCCACAATTTAAGTAGCATGGAAATTTTTTCATGAAAACTCTTTTCAGGCTACATCCCTATGACACAGGCCATTGCCTTAGGTCTCCTTTGTGGCCAGAATGTTGTCTCAGTGGTCCTGAAATGAAATTATTGGATTCAAAGTGCCTGCAGTAATATGAAGATTGTATTGCAGCCCTGCAAGGTAGTGCTTTTACATCAGAAACCTGAGGGCAAGTGCTTCACGTTCTGGGATGTGACATGACGCTATGAGAAGGTGTCTACAGACGGAAAGCCTGCTGGGACAGTTCTGAAGGACTGTGAAGGACAGAGAGCTGAAGCTGGCAGCAGCTACTGGACTAAACTGTCCCCAAAACTGAGCATGCCCTTTTCCTTTGGAAGGAAACTGTTCACTCTGCAAGACAGTGCAGGAGCATGCAGTGTGTGCAATAGGAGCACCAGGAAAAATAAAACAAGAACTGAGGGACTGGGTTGTTTTCCAGGGGCATTTCTATCACTTTGTTCCCTCCTGGAGTGCAGGGTCCTGGAGTGGGTGGCCAGAAGCAGAACCAGGGATGCTTCTCCTTTGGCAAAACCGCCACACAACAGAGATACTGTGCCCATCATGGGTAATGAAAGCATGTTTCCCTGAAGACCTGTAGGAGGAATTCCCCAAGGAGAGCTCAGGAATATGCTTAGCTGTTACCCAGGGGGTACCTTCCTAGAACAGTTCTGGACACCAGCTGATGTGAACTGTAGTTAAATAGCACAGACACATTTTTTTCATGCTATGGATTTCAACCCAGCTTTCCCAGGAGTCCAGGGATGTGGAGTTATTTTTCCTCTCATTTTTTTTTTTTTTTTCTTCACATTTTGCTTGCATTAAGACTGAAGTCTGGAATGGTTCATTTATTTGCATTCCTGTCAGCACAACAGCATAGGGATACATTGAGAAGGATGACTTTCTTAATTACGATAATAGAGGGTTTGAAGCTGTAACACTGTATCTTTCTTTTAGTGACAGAAATATGTCATGCAGGGCAAAGTCAACTCTAAGAATGCCAAGCGATCTGTCATGCTTCTCAGCTGTTGACGTTTTAACAGAACACCGAAATACATTTCTATGGCAGTTGTTCCAAAGAGAAATGTCTTTTCCAAATACAGAGTTTTATTTGTACATAGTAATATTTTTTGTAACAACACAATGTTCACCTGCTTCATTATATGGAGACATCTTTAAAAGCAAATCCAGAAAAATAAAACCTGCACCCAATTTTTTGATCCATAATTAAGTCAAGACTCCAAGAATGAAACAAGATTAAGCATTTTATTTAAAAAAGGCAGTGAGTGTAGTACAAATTACTGTGTACCACATCAAAGGAAACCCAGGAATACAAAGTCCATGGGGCAGCTTGAACAAGTTATTTAGAACAGGAGCATAACCATGGTCTGAAGCCACATTTTGAGAAATCTCAGTATATCCCTCTAGATGTTTTTCAGCTGATGCAGAGTAAAATATTACACTTGATAAGCACCAGTCGTGGAGTTGTACAGTTTTGCTGCAGTTTCTGTGGGTCCAACTCTGACGTCCATTGAAGCATTGGCAGGCACAAGTAGCTCCAATGGGAGATGGTGATCTCAGTGTGCTAATAGGGCTCACTAACAAAAAAGGTCATTGGGATGTCTCAAAGCAGGTAGTAATTTGACCCAAGGATCAATCTCCAGAACAAGCAGCCTGGGAGCATGGTGGTCATCCAGGGTCTCCCTGCCCCATGGAGAAGCCCCATGTAGATAGAGGGCTGTAAGGGCTCTGTTGCAGCCAGTGGCACTCTGAGGCTGGGCTCTGCCATGCGAACTGTTTAATTCTTACATCCAGACTGCACATCTGCAGAAGTTTCACTTCAATGGCAAGCATGAATAGCAGAGAGAGTAGACTGGAAATCTGACTTACCATGGGCCATATAGAGTTGTCAGCAAAGTTAATGGTGAGGTATGACCATTTCAGACCGACTACACCTATATTGAATGCCTATCTTCGGTTATCTTCCTCCAGACTGGGAGCAGTCTCTATTAGAGCACCTCATCTCTATTAGAGCACATCAAATGCCTGAGACACAACAGACATCTGCCCGTGGAACGCTTCAAAGTATTGGTAGTTGTCTACAGATCAGGAGGAATTAGATCAATTTGCATCTTTAAAGCATTTTTTTCATTTAAATTAATTAAATACTTCATGAATCATAGTACAAAATCGTCTACACATAGTCTAGTCTCAATGAGATTTTTCTTATCTACATCCCATTCTTAGAAGAAAACGAATGTCTTCTATTCAGGTACTTATGTCACTACGCTTTCAAAGATCAAACAAAAGAAACCTTGATTTTTCATCACAGTTGCACTCCTTCATTAAGAAGATCATGGTAACATGCATTTCTTTTAAAAATAATGTATAAGAAAAGCCAGAAATCGAAGTTCTAGATTTTTTGAATAAAACTAATAGTAATTATTAAAAAAAATAGATAAATATAATAATAAGCAGTCTTTATGTTTCATTCTTAGAATTATTACAGTTTATTAACTGGCCACCTGCAGGAGAAGGGTTTTTCTCTGGCAGAACAGGTGGGCTGAGAAAGTAAGAGACAAATTCTTGCTCTGTATCAGTCCTGTGTCCACTAAGACATAAGGCTGAAAAGTGTCTGCTCATATTCCAGCATGAGGAAAAAGATCAGGCAAGTTTTACATATTTAGTTTAAACTGCCAGTTTCTTGGGACTTAGATATGCTTTTGATTTAAATAATGCTTATTAACTACATTAATATCTGTAGCTCTGAATACACTGTGGTCATGAAACTTCAGTTTGAGGTGCTTCTGTTGACACAGTGCCATGTTGGAGTTTTGTGCCAGTGCTCACAAAAGAGCACTTCCTCATGAATGACCTCTCCTTTTCCCTAGCCCTTGATTAATAATCAAATTCACAACCTCAAGTAATGCAACTTTCATATGCTGAATAACTTGAGATCTTTAACATATTGGAAGATGGTATGTACCACTCTGAGTAAGGTTTCCCTTGATATGGAAAAGTTGAAAAAGAAAAAAGACAACTTTTTAAATGAACTCTTTATCTGTATGACTTCAAATACTTTGACATCTATCTATATTTTTCTTTGTAATATGAATCAAGAATAATTAAATGGGAATGGTAACATCTGTCACCAATCAATGGGCTTGCAATAAAATTAAAATGATATTTTTTTCCTCCTAAAATCCACTTTTTTCATCTGATGCCATTCACTGAGATCAGATGCATTTCACTCTAGCTGTGTCAGATCTTGGAATTACATAAGTAATAAAGTCCTGAAGGCCAATGGCATGGGAACAATGGAATGTGTAACAATATAATCAGCACCAAAATCTATATTTAATGTGTGGCATTTAAATGCTATAAAATATGATCATTTTTAAACCTCTTTGTTCTTTCTCGCCAGGTTCTACGGCTGCTAAGAATTTTTAATCTTGTGCCATTTTATCTTAGTTGATGTCTTTTTATTTTATTTTATTTTTGCTTCTGACTTTGGAAAGTATTATATAAGACATATGAAGGAGACAAGTGAGGGAGTACAAATGGATAAAACAGCCTATACTGTGCTTAGCAAGTGTTAAGCAGAGCCAATAAGTTTTTAAACTTGACAGTCTGTTAATCTTTTGCAGTGAACTCAGAAAGAGATTTTCTTGTTTCAAGAGCTACCATGGCATTCAATTGCAACCATTTTATTGCTGGAATTAGCTGAGCTCTATCACTTTTTAAATGAAAATACTGCTTTGTAAGAAGGGAAAAAATCTAGCTCCGTCCAGCAAATTTCAGCTGTACTTACTCTGGTGAATGACAGATACATTTTTTTATACCATTCCCTTTTATAGTAATAATACTAAACCCAACACTAAGCTAAACCAGTGTCAAGGGGATGGCATTAAGGATATGACAAGAAAGCCAGGAAGCTTATAAAGAAAGAAAGAAGATCTGTCTATGGAAAAGCCTTAAGACAGAGACAAGAGGCCAACATGGTGAAATCCTTCAGAAACCAATCCAGAACCCTGTGGGAGCCAGCTGGGGTTTTGTGGGCACAAGAATTCATTTTCTTGAACTTAGTCTAGGATTACAATCTTAATTTGCTCTGGTGAATTTAAGTAAAAAAAAATCAACATGCATTGGGTCTCTGTGAGAAAATATCTTAAGGTAGGATTCATCTCACATAAATTCAGCCATTTTCCAACAGGTAGCTGCCCTAAGACACATGTTGGGTCCACTGATAGAGAAAGATGTACATCACTAGCCTCATCCTTTTCTTCACAGGAGCCTTTGATTAATTAGTATAAACTATGTGCTGAGCTTTCAAGGGGGTAAATAAGGCAAGGTGAACCTTGTCCCATAGGTCTATGATCAACTGGTGTTTTCTCTAGCATAGGGACAGTAGGAGGCTGGGGATGGAAATCACCTTGAAGTGATTCTAGCCACATGTCTGGGACTTCTAGCACTGGCTCCAGGAGGGCTGGGAGGCTGTCCACTCTTTTTCCTATGGCATTTTCCTATTTTGTAAAGTCTTCAGATTTCAGACAAGGGTAGGATTCTGCCTTAACCTTGAAAGAAAAATTCTCCTTTTTGCAGTGGGTAGATATTGATAGGCTAAACGTTTTAATCAGTGAGATACTTCGGAAAATACAGGGTGCCTTGGGGTATTCAAGGCAGAAACAGCCTGACTTTGCAGAATATATGCAAAATGGAGAAATTTGACGAAAGAGTCAGTGGTCATGTGAGATAGCCATGCTCGCAAAAGAGGGGAAAAACCAAGGTTTACATCTGCCTAAAAATAAAATAAAATAGAAAAGCTCAGAGGAGGGTGAAAAGGAAATCATTATTTTGATTCTTCTGAAAATAGGTGTTTAGAGTAAACCCTCAGTTTCTGAAGTGCAGATTTCTGGGGGGCCAAACTGTGGGAGCTTCAGAGCTTCTCCACCTTCCTGCAACATCAAATTTTCAGGTGTTTGGCACTTCTCTAGATTTTGCTCCTCCATGCAAGCTAAGTAACAAAATGTTTTGTTGTAACATAAGTCCTGCTGGCAGCCCACAGACAGGTCCTATCCATGTTAGCAACCCATCTGCTAGAGTGGGACCAAATCATCCTGTTGACTCACCTTCTAGTCCTTTTCTCCTCTAGGTTTATGAAGTTTTAACATCTCTTGAGATGTTTTTTGGGGGAATGAAGAAGCAAAGGACTACCATCAGCTTGCAGTGCCTCTGCCCCTCCTTTCCCAAAGAGTTGGCCTCATCTCTGAAAAGAGATGGTGGCTTTTACAGTAGATATAAGAAGTACAGATTTTTAAGTAAGACAGATGAATGAGGGCAGTGACTCAAGCACTGGCTTGATCCCAGAAGAGGACTTTGCAAGGGGTGTTCATAGCCCCTGGGATCATTTCCTCAGACTGACACGCTGCTCCCAAACAGTGTGTTGGCATGTTTTTCAGATTAAGGAGAAAAACACAGATAAGGAAGCAGCAGAAAATAGCACATCTGGCACTAAGGAGGACCCACAACTTTGGGCAGGGGCCAGTAAGGGTGTAGAATTTGTTCCTGGTGAGGCTGTCTTAGGATAGCCCACAATCAAAGCAAAGAAGAAGACCAAACTCCACAACACCATAGGGAAACCTGCTATCAGTCAGTGGCTTTGATTCACTGGGACCCGAGATGGGGGGATCAGAAGACAATGTGACACAGAGAGCAGCACTGCATGCTGCTGCTGTGGCTGCAGACTCATAACTCCTGCTCATCCTCCACATCTGCAGCATTTGGCTCATCCCCTCCTTACGGCACAATCTGCATATAAACATTAAAGTAATACGGCATTATATTGGTTATATTTTATCTGCTTTTTCCTACTAACATTACAATTGTGTTCATCAGTATGTTGGAGGTAAATGAGACTAGCGTGCTATACTTTCACTTCTAACCATAGATGGGCCGTACTCACACACTGCTGGTGGGGGACTGAATTATGCTAAACCACCAGGTGGTCAACTTTGTAAGAAGCTGCAGCTCATCAGCCTCTTCCAATATTTTTCTTTCCAGATTGGACAGCTGTAGAACAGATGCGGAGGTACCTAGGAGATCAGAAAAACTGTTACTTAGATTGTTCTTGCATTTGATTAGATGACAGTCTGAATGTTTCAGAAATCATCAAAAGGCAGGGTTGGGATCAAAACTAGCAAATACAAGAGTGCAGCTGGAACCTCATTTGAAACCAGGACTCTGAGATCAGTGACATGCTGTGCAGCCTGGGTTATACCCTGATTTTCTCAAAGCAGGTGGTGGTTGATAAGCACAATCAGAGATCAGAGATGCATGCAGAGCAAAACCTACCATCCACATTCTCCTTTTCAGTGGTCAGTTGTTCTGTCTTTCTAGATGTCTAGAGAGTATAGACATAGTGATACTTTACCACATATGAAATAAATGCATTCTTATAAAAAGTTTAGGGAGCTTTAGCACTAATAAGACTGTGCCATGTGTATGCTTAGTGGACACAGTTATTTCTAGTGGGGTAGCTGTGGTACTCACAGTGATGAGGCATCCTCTCTGAGCCATGTAGGTCCAGTGCAGGTGACTCCACACAGTTCACATAGTCGTTCATTTGCCCATTGGTTTGTTTAGGTAAGAGAATTCTTCCAGGTAAATGCTTTAAACCACCCATTGGAAATGCACCTAGCTGTTCCACCACCTCATTTTTTCCACATCAGCAAAACATTTTCAGATAAACACATCTCATACCCTCTGCTTATTCAGATTTTTCTGTCTTACCTCGTGTGCTTCTGATGATCTTCCTGCTCTTCCACTATTTTCATTCCACTTGCTTTTGCAGACCCAGAAAAATATTTGGCAGTGGCATTGTATGCAGAAAAATTACAAGGTTTGTCAATTCCATCAAATATGATTACCCTTAATTGAGTACTTATTTTATTGAAACAAAGGCCAATACTTCACACTGTACCAGTTTTACCAGATGAACAGTTTTAGCAGACACTCGTAAAACTGACTTGTATCAGTTGCCTAACAGATTTAACATATTTTTTGGCCTAGAAGAAAACTGGTAGCAGGGCATCTCAGCTATCACCCTTGAAGTGAGCCTTTTTCAGACTGGAACACATATAACACTTGCCTGATTTTGTGACTGTATTTTAGCAGTGTCAATTTTTTTGCCTTCCTCTGGTTGCTGTACATTACCTAGCTTACACAAGAAAAGGATGTTTCCTTGGAATAACTGGGGGAACTGGGAAGCAAAAAAAGTAATGCAATGCTTTTTGTAGAAAAGGAAAAAAAAAAATAAAAAAAAAAAAAAAGGAAGTTAAAACTCTAGATTTCTCTCTGGAATCAAAACACATCCTCAATCATTAATTTATAATGAAACTTAATAATAACAAAGAAGTGAACATGTCTGGCTCCAGTCAAGTTGCAGGACACTCAGGACACTCAATATGCAAAAAGCATTGAAGAGTTGCACAGCTTCTTTCTAGCTTCACAATGTAATTACTTGCCAGAATAAATGATATTTATAAAATAAGATTATGCATACTAAGTAAATTGACTGGCTTGAACTGATTTCAGTGTCACTCAGGCATCTCTTTCTTCTTGCCTCTTTGAGTTGGTCTAAGCTGAAATGATGGAGCTTAAGATCTTGAAATAATGCTGTTTGCATTATACATCTGGATTTATAGGCATTTATAATTTCCCAGAGCTTGGAGCCCAACCTCTAAATATTATATCTATTTCTCCCTCATCACTGTGGTGCCTATGTTGAAATTACAGCAATGGCTTAAAAACAAAATCCTTTGAACAAGCTTACTTCCCTGCTGTTCTTTTCTCAAACAATGCAGAGAGACAGATATATCTAGGTGGAGATTTCCCTTGGGCTGCGATTTCATGATTGCTTTATGCACACTAAAGTCAAGGCCAGAAGAGCCAGCTTTGCCTCCACCCATGTCATTTTGCATCCCCTCATTGCTGCTGTTGTGGCTGTGTGGTGCATCAGATCAGAAAACTGGTGGGATTGACATGTTGGGGTGTGGGTTGGGATTTGTGCTAACATCACTTCATCTTCAGGTAGATGTTTTCCCTAGTCCAGCTCCCTCCACTAGCTCCTGCTGTGGTAACAACAAGTAGGTGTCAGTACAGGAAGGAAAACTACACCCATTTAGTGGCAACCCACACTTAAATCAGCTTATAACAACTGTGAAACCAACCTTTTAAGACACCTGTGCTGAGCAGATCGCTCTCTGAAGATACCTCTCTCCCTTTGGCTATAGAAGAAGCATGAACCATCCCACACCACACATCCAGCTTTCCTATGGCTACAAACAAATGAGGTGAATCCCAACACCAGAGGTTACAGTAAGTGCCAGAAAACCATTTGTTGTTTGTTTTCCTGGTCTGGTGGTGCTAGGCAGCCAGAACACGTTGCGGTGTCTTACCCACAGTCGCAGATGCTGCAGCTCAGTGTGGCTGCTCACTTAGCTCTCATATCTCCTGATGTAATCATATTAGTGATGAAGGAAGTAAGAACATGACCGTAGAATGAGCTGGATAAACAAACAAAGTAAACATACGTACTCTCACATCGCTCTGAGGGATTGCTTTCTCCCATGCTACCACCATCCACTTGCCTTGACCTGTGTTTTTGGCACATGCAGTGATACTTGACAACTTCCTAAACATTTCTGTTCATCTCAGGCCACACCAAGTACCTGTGTCTCTTCCCAGCATGGCAGAACTGGATGGCATCCCAAAACAGCTTGGATTCCTTCCACCAGCCTAATCCCCACCTCAGATGCACATATTTTTTTCCCCACTCATCTCTCTGATAGGTATCCTTGAGAAAGAGCATTTTTAAGGAGGGTGTTAATGAGAAGGCTTTTTGCATGGTTCACAGGAACAGGAAGGTATGTCTCACTGGAGATGGCATCATGTCAGATGGCATGAGTAGGAAAGGTGCTAGGGATGGTGGCAGAGGTGTGGTTTATCTGCTTCCAGCTTGGCTCAGGAGGGCTGTCAGCTTCTTACAGGGGCACAATGAAGGAGGGACCAGGTATTATGTTGTCCTGTTTGTTGCACCAGTTTCTGAGAACAAGAAGATCTTTATCTCCCCAAATATAATTAAGTGCATCTGGGAGGGAAATGCTGGCTGGGAGTGGGGTGAAGACGCAGTGGGAAGCAGGCAAGGCAAGCTGGAGGCTGCACCATGAGGCAGGAGAGGAAAAGGAGAGTGCCTGCCAACAACAGAGCCAAAACAAGTCTAAAAGGTGCTGGTAAGAAGGCTTTCTTTGAGGCACAGAGGAGGTGGTGGTGTTTGTTCAGGCCCAGGAAGCCACTAAGAACTGCAGGAAGAGGAAGCAGGAGTGTAAGACAGGGCACGATGAAGAGGGAGGAGTTTCACATTCAAACCATTTCATGCACTCTGCTTAGACCAGTAGTCTGAACTCTCTCACTATAAAGAGATGCCTTGTTCCAGTTTATGAGTTTGTATTCTAATAAAATGTTGCTTTAGAAACTGGCAGCCTCTCAGTATCTCTTGGTGCACTCAGTTTCCAGAAAGAGTGGGGCAATTCTGCCTCCGAGTCCTAGCCAAACTGGGGCCCCGCTGCAGATAAAAGCAGAGGTTTGCAGAGGACAGCATGGCAGAGCTATTAGTAGCACCTGGAAGATGAAAAGAAATAAGATCTGAGGGCTGGAACTGTGCAGAGCTTTGCAGATTGAGGGCTACCCTGTATGCTGGGTCTCAAACACTTCTTTCCACCTAGTTTCTGTGTGCAGCTGGACTTTGACAACACTCTACTTTTTTTGTCAGAGGTTTCTCCGTGTATGATGAGCAACTCAGAGCTATTTCTGTGTACCCAGAAATCAGGTTAATCTGACATGCATGCACAGGGAAATTGCACTCTGCGGTTGTGAGACAATCATTAGAGCCATGCGGTTTCCAGAAAAAGCTGGACGGTCTTATCGTACACGCATGTATCAATGACACAGCACTTGCATATTATTTGCAGGGCTTCCAAAAAGTGGTAGGTCTACAGCACAAACTCTGCAATATAGATTTGCATATGTACAGCCAGTTGGACGTGTCCGGAAGCGTTGAACTTGCTGAGTATCTGCAGGCCATAAGGGAAGCATTTGCTGCTTCCCAGAAGCGCTGGATTTACTGTGCGTACATAATGCAGTGCATGTGTCCATATTTTTCTGGGGGAACACCTGGGAAGAAGTATGGGAGCAATAAACAAGTGTTCATGGCTGAAGAAAATGAATGGAGGAATAACCTGTTGGGCGAATTGGGAGAAAAAGGTCATGACAAATGGCAGTTTGACAGATGTGGGAGGGTTCGCTGTGGCAATGGCAATGCTTAGCCATGGGGTGGGCTGAGCCGGTGCATGCAGACGGGCTCTCACTCATGCTACCACTCCCCTTGCCACCCAGGGAAACCTGTGGAAGCCCCCGGAGACCACTCCCCTTCTTTTGGCTGCATCAGGATGGGCCGGTTCAGCGAGCTGAAGGGGCTCTCCCAAACCAGATGAGGGCAGGTGCAAAAGAAGGGGATCCACAGCCTTACGAGGGGGTGGGCAGGTGCAGGGAAAATCCCTTCTGGCATCAGCTGATTGTTAAATCAGCTCTGCCTCTTGCAGGGAATTTAGATGAGGCACTGCAGGCTGGTAGTTATGTGGTAGTCTGTGAAGATGAGCCCTCTTTGAATTAGAAAAGGGGGGAAATGCATTTTCTTAGCTCAATATGCTGATGGATTACAGTCTGGGATATTTTAGCTCACCAGTATTTATTTTTTTCCCATCTAAGTGCACGACCAAATCAGGAGTCAAACCTTGTGTTTACTTCGAAGCAGAATTGTTACACCCACGGTGTGCATGCAAGCAGCAGGCTCCCTGGGAAGCTGCTGGGGGATGCTCTGGAAGCCTTGGAAAATACACGTTTGCATGTGAGACCACAGAGTGCCCAATGGAGATCCTCCAACCACTTTGCAAGCTCCTGGCAGAGCAGAAAGTGCATTTCAGTCTGTACCACCAGTCAAACTAGCTCTTGTTGGCACAAGCAGGTGAACAGTTCCACTGCATGCATTCATGAATCAGATTAAAAGATCAATTTAATATTTTTTTTATGGAAAGTAGTTGCTGCATATGGCAAAGTCATTTTCACGTCTAGTGTCTCAGCCATTTGCTTTTTAGTATCCCGAAGGGGATTACAGCAATTGGACTAATTGCTTAACAAATTGCCTTTGTAAACCAAAGGCATTTTTGAATGGTATGGGACCAGAAAACTTATATTTTCTTACTCTTCTGTAACTAAAGTTGTCCCAACTAATGTTTTTTAAACTTTGGCATTATAAGTGGGTCTCACTGAGCTTTTATTTACCAAGTCATAGCTGGAAGCCAACTCTGATGTCCAAGTTATAAAAAAAATGAAAACAGCAACTTCTAATGGAAAAGCTGAAGTAGTCCAAGCTTTGGTGAGGCAAATGTACCTCTATAATAACAAAATATCTATGTTTTTGTTTTTGTTTTTGTTTTTTTGTTTTGTTTTCCTATACTCAGAGCCTCATCACAATCTTTTTGTGAGGAATTTATGTTACTAGAGTAGAATTCTCCAGTGGAGTGTGTATTCTTTACAGTACTGATGAATTAAAAACCTTATTTGCATTCAGATGAAGAACTTTTCTTCTTGTTTAATACTGCAGTGTTCTGAACAACGCTGTAAATACTGCTCATCACACATTGACTATTCTGCTGTCTTAGTTCCAGTAGAAGTTAGCAGCAATTATACTAAAATTTGACAAAATTTCTTTTTAGTATGTCTTCCAGAAAA
Organism: Aythya ferina; assembly: GCF_964211825.1. Classification (NCBI taxonomy): domain Eukaryota; kingdom Metazoa; phylum Chordata; class Aves; order Anseriformes; family Anatidae; genus Aythya; species Aythya ferina. The sequence goes on from NC_140296.1 coordinate 19,930,866, forward strand.
GCTTCCCTGCATAGCAAAGCGTACGTTTTCCTTAATCTTGGCATTTTGCTCTTCAGCTGCCGTCATTCCATCTGAAGCATTTACTTTGAAATGCCTGCCAAATATTTTTGCCCCAGTACCACAATAACAGCACAGCAATGTGGGAGTGATTCTACCGAGTGAGTTTACAACGAGAGCAGCCTGCAGAGAAGCAGGCTTGGGAAAGTGCTCTGTGTGCTAGGTTCTCCTAGTGAGATCCAAATCCTAAGGAGATCTGCTAAACCTCATTAAAGGTCAGGCTTTAATTCTCATAAGTTGTTGTTCCTTCTGATAAACAGGACAGCTTAGATGTGAGTTGTTTGGGTTTTGTTGTCCATTTTACTTTTAGAAATTAATTTCAAAATAAGTGCATTCTACAAAGAGTTGCATTAGGCAGTCTTCAGTAGCGCTAATCTGCATAGCTCTGCAGAGATCAGAGGAGCTCTCATGATTCACACCAGCTGTCTCCCTGGCCCTTTCCTGTGGGTAGTTAACTCTTGCTGTGGTCGTTTGGGCAGCACGGTACATGCCCACATTTTTTTCCCCCCCTAGGAAAATGCAAACAGCATGGTACTTCACAGGCCCTGCTGTTAAACTTTAACACTGATGTATAGGGAGCATTTTGCAAAAGTCAGGATCCCGAGGCTCCAGCTCATTCAGATCCTGCCCGCCTTGTAAATCTTTCTTGCCCCACTTCAATGGAGATAAGAGGGATTGTATGCCAGAGGTTTGGCTGAGAGAGACCACCCAAGTCATAGCTCATTTCACTTCTGCTGACCTTCTCTGATATGCCCATCAAAGCAGCGATTAAAATACAGAGCAGGAACTTTGTGTAGTGCAAATGTGTTCCATCAATCTCCTTTTCATCTGGCTCTTCAAATACTTCAGACCTGAGTAAGCAACTGAAAATTTTACAAACAAGAATGAGTAAATGTAAAGACAGATTTTTTTCCCCCTGTTCTGGAGCAGGACGATCTGTTTACCTTTCTGAAGGAGCTGTCAGCAGAGTGGTCATCATGAAATATTGAATCACAAATGGTGTACTCCTAGGAAGACAAGTACATGTAGAAACTTGTTACTTCTATTTTCAAGAGTGTTTTTTTCCCCCTGCTATTTGAGTTTGGCAGCAGACTTTCTTTTTAAGTTCTAGTGTTGCCTTTTAATAGACTCTTAGTTGCCTGCTGTAACCAGATGGGCCTGAACCTCTAAACGTTTTATTCACTTGTTTTCTGCAATTGTACAAGCACATAGGTCAGCAAAGTCAAGCAAATGAATGAGTGGAGGGCCCTTATGCATTCAGGTTAGATGTGCACACATAGAAACAACAAGAACCCTGCTATACAATTTAAACAGTCTCCTGAGCTATTCCCTGATTCACTCTATGATATTGGTGTCTTTTCATTGCCAGCCTAGTGCTGCTGGCTCCAATGGATAATTTTCCAGACGTGAGATTGAGCCTCTAACTGAAAAAATAAGTTTTTTTTAGAGGACCTAAAGAGTAAAATGACATTGATGGGGGCTTTGCATTTCAGTTAGAATACGTGGACATACTCCATGGAACAAGAACTGATTGCTTCCCTTTGAGCACAGTGGAGAGCCCAATCCAGAGCCAGCACAGCAGGCTTCAGCAGAGAGGAGGTTTCACAGCTGGTGCTGGAGTTTCCTTGGGCCCCACCGTTGTCTCTCTCTGCTGGCAAGCCAACACACACATGTATCCATCTCTCTCCAGACGCAGCTTGTGGGGATGTGATATACAGTGCAATTCCTTATGTGGGCTTTCTGAAGCTTGGTTCTATATATATCTGCCCTCTCCTGCAGCTCTGAGCCTCACAGGCTCATACGACACATACACCCATACAGAGAAATGCAGCAGAAACCTCTTGCTTCTACAGTGTTTTGTGCTTTGTACACCCACACAGGGACTTTATTTAGTTTGGTCTGTAATCTTTGGATATGGGATGTTCTTGCTAAATCATCTCAATGTCTAGGAGACGTGCGCTGGAGGAAATCCAGGTCCTACTGCCCTGTTCTCTGGAGCTGGGCAGAGCCATACCCACGTGTACCAGGAGTTCGTGCTGGCCAATAGGTCCCTGTTGGAGGAATGTACCGTTCTCTGCATAGAATCGTGGTCTCCTACACCCTTTGCAGATGTAGGGATGTCTGAAGAGCATAAATAAAGTTGTCTACCTTTTGACTTACTTTTTTGACTGGTCATTTTGTGGAGGAAGGGAATAGAAAATCCTTGGACATTTCCCTCTTTCTTGAGCACCCACGGAAGTGTAAGATATGAAACAGCCCTTAGCATCCCTGACGCCAGTCCCACTGGAGCCTGGCACACTGCACGTGGTTTCGTGTGGACTAGGCCTTTAAAGGTGCTTCAGGCCTGTGAGCCTCTGTATCTGCCCACAAGTGAGCAAATATATAAGTTAATCATATGATTACTGTAACACAAAGCAACCTCTGATTATGTCCTCTGACTGGTGGCATGGAGACCAACCACAGCCACAGCAGGAGTTCTCTCCTTCTCTGCTACACTGCATGCAAGGAAGGAGACCTGACACAGATACCACTTCAGCTCTTTACTGTTGCACTTCGATGAGTTGGGGAGTAAGGGTAAGGGAAAATTACAAGGTGCTGTAGGAGCATTTTGGGGTGCCGAGATCACTGGTTTGGATTCTTCAAACCATCAAAAAAATAGTCACCTACTAATCTGCTTTTCTGGTTGTATAGTCTGGGGTGTGTTCTGCAGTCACTGAGCACAGATGCACACCTTCAGGGTGCAATTCATCTTAAGATAGATGTCTAGGGGATACAGAAGGTGAATCCTCTTCTGGAGATGCCCAGATTTTTCCATTAACTTCAGGAGGAAAAATATACAAACTCAGACAAAATAACTCCCATTTGGACAGATTAAGTTAAATGACACAAATTTGTACCCAGATCCCTCTCATGACACCTATAAAGGCACCTTTCAGGTCAGCAACAGGATTAAAAAGCCCCAGTAAATTCCTACCTACATCTGCCCCAGAGTTAAGGATAATCTTTTTCGGTTTGAGAATTTCTGTAACTTCTCTCTCATTAGTGTTTGGTACCTTCTGGGAGGCTTAGAAAGCTTTGATAAACTAGCAAAGTCAAACAGTTACCTGTTCAGCCCTCTTCATTTTCTCTGAATAAAAAACAAATGACAAAAAATGTTTCAAAGGTACTTAGGTGGAAGTCAGAGATAGATCAGAGCAAACAGGAGAATGAATGATCTGTGCAGATGGTCGTTGAGAGAAGCTGGGCTCTTGTGCCCCACCATTGTTTTTGCAGGTGAGATCTTTCCCTTCTAAAGCTGAGGAAGTCTAAAGACTGGATGGGTTTGAAAGACACACATCTGCCTTTGAATTCTATTGTTATTATCATGGCATCGTTTTACATAATTGACACCTTAAAAAAAAAAAAAAAAAAAAAAGTGGTTTGGAAGATATTTTGTTTATACTGTAGCTAAATTCTGGTTGAGTTGTCTAGTCCCACTGAACCATACTGTATATTCATCAATGCATAGTTCTCTTGCATTTCAGTATTTGTTATGAAAACCAAAATTCTTACTCTGAGCTATTTTTGCTGGCAGAGCTTCAAAGGGAGCAACTGCTTTACTTCATGCCAACCTCTGTAGCAGTGGGGAAGAATACCTCTCCTAGGATCTTTTTAACCTTTTGATGCAGATTTGTCTGAACACATTTTTTTCCCTTAGTACATACCTGCAATGACAGGAACTTGTTTGATAAGACACTGACATAAGAAGTTAAGTGCTCTTGTTTAGTGAAAATAAATTGACCTGTGAATCAAAACATCTTTTAGTTTCTTTCTTTACTTGTTGGCAAAACTGATAAAAGAATTTCCAGGCTGCAGAAACATAACATCCTACTCTTTTCATGGAAGGGTAGCCATTAAGAAGTGTCACTGCCAGAGCTGAGATGATGGACAGATCCTCCAGCCCATGGCAGAACAATAGCAAAAAGGGACACTTTATGCCAGTTAGGGTAGAGTGAAATCTGCTGTTTTTATGTCAGCAACACCAGCAGTTATTTCCCAGAAACTTTACCATACGCACGTGCAGGGCTTCCGCTCTGGGCTATGCCTTGACTTGTAGTATAATCAAGACATTCACAAGACCAAGCAAATTACTGCCATCAGCTCCTATTTATCTGCTGTTTCAATTCATTCCAGAAAAGGTTCAAGAGTTGCTGTTTGTTTTGCAGAAGGAAAGTATCAGCCATGCCTTGGTGGGAGCCAAGATGCCAGAACTGCAGCCATGCCATGGTGTGGAGGTGGGTGAGCTCTGCCAAGGCTGTGCCAGGGGAGTTCTCCAGTCGGCAGGGGAGGCTGTGTTACTGGGATCAGCCAGAACAGCAGACCTTGGCATTACTAGTGTACTGGGATGCATGGGTCAGAGCAAACCTCACTGCCCCTGCCTGTGTGCAGAATCTTGGAAGATGTTGGTCTTTCACAGGTGTTGTCCAGAAAGGAGAGATGTTGATAAAATCACTATAAGATGGTGGGTACGGGGCTCAAGGTATTGCAGCAGTTTAGCTCTGAAGCCCATTTCTATCTTCTGATAACTGAAAATGAAAGACAGTATACTATAAAATACAGTTTCAGTAAATATCATCATAAATAAAAAAAATAAGGTGATAGGTTGCACTCAGAAAAGCTCTAGATTACAATAGTTGTGTAATGTCTCTCTTTCAACACAGCTGGTTTTGTTCAGGTAAGATCAAGCCACTCTTACCTGTCTGGGATTTCTTCCTGGAACAGGTATAGCTTTATCCATAGGTTTTATATTTTAGGAGAAAACTAGGTCTCAGTTCCCCAGTGCTTAACAAAAATACAGTACAAACCCAAACTTTTTGCAGTGTTCAGTGTGGAAAGGCTGTGTTTATGTTAGCAAGCAGTGCAAGGCAGTGGACTGGGTCTGTAGAGAAAAATAGTTGGTGTTGATGACTCAAAGTCTACAAGACAAGTCCTTTAAAGTGACTTGCTTTGGAGTAGTGCTAATCTCGTTCCATAGACCAAACACCCAGTAGCAGCTGGACTGCATTAGGTGGGCCAAAATGCAGTAAAAAGGGAAAGGGAGATTTGCTTCTAAAGCACGTTTCTAAACTAAACTAAAATTTGAATGCCCTGTAGTGTTAGTGCAGGTGTACCCTGAGTCTCTCACGTTCCTTTACTAGCTGACCTTTGTGTCTGACCAGATTCCTCTGGATGTTACACCTTTCATTCTCAGGTCTGATCCAGTTCTCCAAAAGAAGAAAAATTCATCCAGCAGCGAATACAATATACTTGCCTTCATATGATAATCGTGTGTCCCAGTGTGGATATTCATGAAAGTCTTTAAAGGTTTTGGTGGGTCATCACATGAGTCATTCAGCATGGGTGTCAGAAGTACTACTGTGTGTTATGGCAAACCTCTCCCTCTGCAGAAATAGAAAAGTACTAGTGGGAAAAAACAGAAGGAATACCCAAAGTGTGAAAACAGATTATTCAAAGCTTCTATCTCTGTAATTTGTACTAGCTGAACACAAATAGATGAAATTACTGCAAGCTTTGTAAAACAGCAAGTGATGAACACTTAGAATTCAGGCATATCTTTGATATATACATAAATTAGAATTAAACACTGCAGTGGTTACACACATGATACTGTATTTCTTCTATCATATGATTTCAGTTATTTTAAATTCATATATTTTCAGTTTCTTGTAATGTTCTTTTAAGTATCTCTAATTTATTTTCCTGCACCAGCTTTGTCTTTCTTTTGCTTGGCAGAGATTTTTTCAGTTTATCACTGGGGACATTCAAATTATTTATTTATTTTTAAACAAACAGCGCAAAGGCTGCCAGCAGAACTTCTTGGAAAAGTGCTTGGCTTAGCCTCATTCTGTCATCTGAACAGTAGCCAAGCAGGGCACGTTGTTAGTACTCTGTGAACAATGGGTACTATTGTTATATTAACTTGGTTCCATTTCTTGGGGGAGAAAGGAAAGATTGGTGGATTTAGTGGGAGATAAACTGCATAACAGGCACATGCCCAGTTTGGATTTTACCGAGAGCAACAAAGTGTCTCCAGTTAACATCACTGGGAATGAGGTTAAGCTCTTAGGATTACATCTGTTTCACCAGCTGTAGTCATCTAAATGTTACATTTCTAAACTCACCCAAAGGCTTTTGCTGTGGATGGAGAGAAGCTGTAACTCCTGAGGGCGAGTGGGCCCATCACAAGGCGTCTGGGAAAGGTGTGATGAATTGGCTTCCCTTTGCTGATTGCATCATTCTGCTTTCCACATTGTTACTATTATAACATTTTTACTAGACCATCTTGACCCGTAAATATCCCACAGTGGTGATTTGAATATGGTGGGTTGCTGCTAAAGCTTGAGCAGCATTTTCAAGGCCCACAGCTGAGCAGCACCAGTCTCGCTCATGCACAGGAGCATCAGGGAGCAAGACCTGAGCAAAGGGTGAATCATCTGACTTTGTAACAGTGGCTTTAGTGCACATTGTGCCTGACCTAATTAGCCCTGAAATACCCAGTCCTTATCACCATTTCCCCTAGCAACAATACTGCTCTCAGGCTAGAAGACTGATTTCCAAGCAGCTGTTCCTCCATGGCTGAAGGCTTCATGCAGAGGTCCCTCATTTCATTTTCCATCTGTAATGACTGCAAAGTCAACTTCACACACTGCACCTGAAGGGTGGAGCCTGTCACTGGCACATTCCCTTTCGTTTACAGTCTTTGCTACATGTTGTTATCAGGGCTTGAGTGCTGAGGTGCATGGATGGCACTTTGGAAGGGCAGAACATCCCCTTGGTCTACCCTTAAGGATGTTTTTTTGTTGGGTTTCTCTAGTAGAACAAAAACAGACATATAAGAGATTGTTATTGTGTGTCTTCTTTTTACTGTTGCTGTTAAAAGTAGAATTATTATTCCATTGCAGAATTAAATATATTCAGTGGTTTTGAAGAATTCTGAGACTATTTGCTACCTGTGCATTTCTAGAAAGATCAAACTTGAGAATAGCTTCATTGAAAATCAGCACTTGCACTATTTGAACTAAGAGTTGGGTTTTCAGGGTTGAGCAGTGAGAGATAGAACTGATCTTCATGCTTTCACCCCTGTATAAGCTGCAGAGCCTTGCACCGATCCTGTGTTTCTACTGCTCTGACAGTAGTCAAGGTGGTGTATAAGGAAGCTGCAGCTTGCAGGAGAATATGAAAATATAGCAGAAATGGCTTACTGAGAGAGACAAGGGTACAGCTGATGTCTAGAGCAGGACAAAAATCTCCAGGGTTAACAAGAAAAAAATCTGAAAGTGTTCCAAAACATTTCACCAAAGTCCAAGTGTTAGTGACAGATGTTAATGATGTTGCTTAATGCTTGACTGGCAGGTAGTCAGAGACTTGTGAGCTGAGTGTGGCTTAAGAGCTTACTTGAAAGCAAATAGAAGCTTGCAATGAGGCAACGCCAGTTCCTGGTGCTGGGAGGAACATGGGAACTGCTGGGAGTTGGGAGCACACATCTGTTTAGCCCAATATCCTGTCTTCAGCAGTGGCAGATGCTTTGGAAAAGAAAAAGAAATATGGCATGTATACAGCATTCCTTCCCCTCCTATAATCCCCCAGCTCCTGGCAGTCAACAGTGTAGGGACTCCCTAATGCCAGACATTGCATCTGGACTGTTGTTTTTAATAGCCACCAATGGACCTGTCTTCCATAAATTTGACTAATCCTTTTCTGAAGCCATTTTTATTTTTGGCCTTCACAGCATCCCACAGCAACAAACCCTTGGGCTGAATTATGCTGTGTGTTAGAAAGAAATCTCTTGTGTTTGTTTTAAACCTGGTTCTCAGTAATTTCACTGGGTGTCCCAGTTCTTGCACAGTTAAAAATAGTGCACTGTCCCTTACTCAGACTCCTGAGGCTGGCTCATTTTAGAGATATGCTTTTTCCCTTACCCAAGCATAAAATGCCTACTCACTGAAGAGTGAAAACTGTTCTGCATCTCTGTTGCCTTGTCTGTTATACACTGCTTCAAACAGGGTCTCCCTACAGCATTTAAAATGGGAGTATACTATCTTACACTACTCCTCATGTCTTCTGCCTAACTGTAATGTTTATATAGTGGACTGTGTTTGTGTGTGCTTAACAAGATTATAAATGCTTGTAAAAAATAATCTCTTCTATTTCTTGTTCGTGACATGGTGAATCCTAAAGGCTATGAATGAAGGCAAAGGGAGGAATGAAATGATCCTTATTTCAGGGCATCTCCACTGACCATCCCCAGCATCCATGAAGGGACCATCTCCAGCCCATGATCACGAAGAGCATGTGGCAACATGGCCTCTCCCTTCCACCCATCAGAAACCAAAAGGTGAAAACTGAGGCTGGCAAAGACCACATTGGTAGTTCCTTGTGGAGCATTGCTGGCTCGCTGCTCCTGCTCTAAGGGACAATGACTGCTGGGCACCTCCACCATATAGAACAAAGCCAGCCATGAAGGATGGAGCATCCACCAGCATCCTCCACACCGAAGCTGGGCGTTATGGTTCCTATCTCCTCACCGTGCTTTCAGGGCCACCAGCACAATGGTCATTGTGGTGGGAAACCTGGATGTGGCAGATGTCTTGAAAGCTTATTGTACCGTGCACAGCAGAAGAGTGTGAAGGGATTTCTAGTAGTATTAGCTTTTCTCTATCATGTTTTGTCTGGCTGCAGAGACATCTTTCACTGTCCTACAGAGGAGGGAAGAAGGAGAAGCCCTGGCATTAGGGTCTAGTTGCAGTTTGCAAGAAGCAACGTTGATTCCTGTGGCATCCCTTTTAAGATATTGTTAGAGTTGGTAGCTTGTGCTGCTTCCCAGTGAAAAGTTCCTTGTTCCCATATCCCTCACAGAACTTTCCACCCCCCAATGGGAGGCTCCTCTGAAGAGCAGCCGGGTTGCCCTGAGCATCTCAGCCATGCACAGAGAAAAACAGACAATTTCCAAGCAGCTCTTGATTTACGAGCCCTTACTCAGCTAAGGTGATTAGCCCAAAATGTTGACCTAAAGCCACCAGTGGGAGGCAGCTTGGTTGCTGTTGTAATTGGGCTTACCTCATACCCTCAGATCAGTATCTGATTTATCACCACAGCGGTTCTGCCCTAAATTACTGAGCCTAAATGTTCTCCTGCTTCCCTAGTGGAGAAATCACAGGGAGATAGGTTAAGAGCCAAAATTTCAGAGGCAGCTTTCAAATATTTTCATCTTTTCTAGCCCTTGAGCTTTCGGGTGCATTACAATCGAAATAGGTAAAAGCTCTGAGTTCTAGAAGGCTGCTTCATTAAGCACAGAAAATCTAGATGCTTGCTGATGAACCAAATCTCTCTTAGTTAATACCCCACATTGCAGCCACTGGATGCCATCCATGAACTACCCAAGAGTGCTCACAGAAAATATTTGCATGAAAATGTGAAAAATAGAAAACCATGGTAATGACACAGTAGATGCTTCAGTGGCCACGTTTGCTGGAAATAGCTGGTCTAGCTTTGGTGCATTAAACCCCAATTAGGCCCCTGAGATTTGAACATGCACGTACATGGTTTGCTGAATTGGTGCCATGCTGCATAAAAATGACATTTCATACTCTGAATTTTGAATGTACAAATACTTTGGCACCAGAAGAGGGGAGCACGCAAAGAGTTAGAGGCACAAATCTGCAGGGCACATTGAGGCCCTTGTGAAATATGGCCCTGGATTTTGGCAGCTGAATTTAACTTTATAGCCAGAGGGTGAAGAAAAATATATTCAGATTTCTATAGTAAACAAGTCTAACAGACGTTAACTTTAGCAGTGAGTCTATTACCACTTGCATTCAAAAATTGCATTTTTGATGTGTTATGTCACTTAGAGCTATTTAAACCTTTTTCTTCTCTATTAAAATAGGCATGTTAACATGTACCACAGGAGAATGTGCTCTTGAAATGACAATATTTGGTTTTAATCCTTACATTTCTTTGAACAAGTTTGTACATACTTCCTCCACTCTAAAAAGCAACTATCCTTCACGTTTAGTGATGGTGAATTTGAAACAAAAAAGAAATGGTGCATTGTACATGAAAATTGAGCCTGGATAATTGTGAAGGGTCTTTTTGACAGCCACTGCACTGTAGCTGGAAGGTCACTGCTAAACTGCAGAGCAATTACAGTCTTCAGCAGAACTGCTTTACTTCTGTTTTACACTAGAGTAACTTAATAAAGTAAAATTGGACCAGTGCCATGACATTTAAGGAACTGTATTTTGAAGCCTCCTTCACACCAAAGTAATTTGCTGTGACATGTTGCACATGTCTCAAAAACACATTTGGAGATAAATCATTAAAATGGCCAGCCAGCACTGCACTGTTGCTGTGCACTGAGAGTGTCATCCCAACATTCACCAGATTTTCTGCCTACTGCTGTAGACTGGTACCAGAGAACGCAAACAGCAAGCAGAAACTAAAAGGATCATAATTTCAGAGATTTGTATCCCATCCTGTTCCTGAGGCTGGGGACACTGTGTTAATAGTTTTCTTCCCTATGGAAACCTCGGTGTGATTTCTGACATGTCGTGGCTGGCTGGTGGGAAGCGGTGCCATGCTCTTGGTTTGCAGTCAGGGTTTTTGCAGGGGCTACAAAGAGTCTGGGAGGAACCTTCACATACATGTTTGGGTCTGAGTGTCCTCTTTGGTTCAAAGCTTTCTACATGGCATGTTTCCTACAGCAAATGATGACCAAGGGGATTAGCCTGCTGATCCCCCACACTTCTCAGTGAATCATAGAATCACAGAATGGCTTGGGTTGCAAGGGACCTTAAGGACCACCTGGCTCCAACCCCCTTCCATGGGCAAGGACACCTCCCACCAGACCAATTTGCTCAAAGTCCCATCCAACCTGGTCTTGAGCACCTCGAGGAATGGGGCATCCACAACTTCTCTGGGCAACCTGTACCAGTGCCTCATCACCCTCACAGAGAATTTACTCCTCACATCTAATCTAAATTTCCCCTCTTTTAGTTTAAAACCATTCCCCCTTGCCCTATCATTATCTGCCTGAGCAAAGGTTGCTCACCATCTTTTTTTTTTAGCCCCATTTAAGTATTGAAAAGCTGCAATAAGGTCTCTCCAGAGCCTTCTCTTCTTCAGGCTAAACATCTCCAGCTCTCTCAGTCTTTCTTCATAGAAGAGGTGCTCCAGCCCTTCTGATTATCCTCATGGCCCTCTTCTGAACCTCCTGTAACAGGTCTATGTCCTTCTAGTGCTAAGGGCCCCCTAGATCTGGATTCAGCACTCCAAGTGGGGAACTCCAAGCAACATCACTGTGCTCTTTTGTTATCCTTTCCATTTATATCTGTCCAGACAAATTTTAGCAGCAAGCTTGCTTGCAGGAAGTTATTCTGCACATAGGTGCTGCCATCACTGTTTTACCCTTCGCAGCTTTCAGGCACATTTGGTCATTGTGGAGACCACCTCGCTGCAGAAATTCTGTGTGACAGTGAAAAGGCACTTACTTGATGTTCATAACCAGGCTGGGACTCCAAATGAGAAACAATATGCAAAATGAGAAACATTTAGAAAGGTAGAAACATCACAAATTAGTATGATTTTAGGCAAATTTTCTCCAAGCTCGCAAGAACCATACTGGATTGAGAACTGCTGTGGATATAAACCTTCTGGAGAGAGAAGGGACTCTGGCTTTCTTACTCTGCCTGATTTCTTCTCCTGAAATGAAACAGTCATTTTTTTTCTATCTGCCTCAGAGCTATGAATGCTTAAAAAAAGTAATCACAGTTTTGTTGATTTTTGCTGCTTCTCTATTGACAAACAAGGAATAAAAATGTCTTAGGAAAGGTTCAAGCCCTAACACCAATTCCACAAAAGCTCATGTTTACACATTAAATCACTGTGTGACCTCCAGGGCCGCCTGCTGATCATCAGCTATGGAGTCAGCATCTTAAAGAAAGAAAACACAAATTCATGAACTGCAAATACAACCCTGATCTTAGAAACCACTGACTTTCCTTAACTACTGGCGTATAAGTATTTAGAGACAAAAATAAGTCTTTAAATAGGATTTATAAGCTTAAGCTTTACAAAATAGCCATTCTTATAGAAAGTTGTTATTCAGGGAACCTTTATTTAATCTTTCTATTCACCATAGTCTTGGTGTTGTAAGTTGATTCCCACTGTGCACCCCACCAGAACCTGAAGAGTGGTTCAAAACAGGCAGCAGCTGGACACTGCTGAAATTGCAAGGCCTCTATTCTCAATTTTTGTTTGTTTTGTTTTCCTAAAAGACATACTTTTATGGATTTCATCTTAAGGGACTGCTCTAAGTCAGATTTTACTTGACCCTCTCTTTTTTTTTTTTTTTTTTCATCTTTTTTTTATTTTTTTTCCCCCTTTAAAAATTGAACTGTTATTATATTACAAGCCAGCCTTGTTTTCTGATTTCTGTAAATGTACCTTTTCAATCCATTCCAGTTGCTGTTAAGGAGGTGAAGGAGGAGGGGGAATCCTGCTTAAATTCCTGGGCAGGTTGCAGGTGCATTTGTTTGTATTAAGAGGAACATCTAACAGAATCCTCCTTTGTGACACACTATCGCAACTTTTCAATTTTCCCTCATTAGCTGGTGGTACTTCCTCCTCAATAAGGTACTATTGTGCTGCCTCTAACCTGATCTGTGAAACACTGTGGAGTTGTCAACTCATCAACCGTAGAAAATGGATAGCTAATCTTTTCAGGTGACTTGTTTCATTTCCTGTAGATCTTGTAAAATCCAAATATTTAGCTACTGCAAACAGTGAGTTCTTCAACTGCATTTCACTGATAAAGCAACAAAGATTATTTCTTCTTGTGATTTTTTCTCCTCTCCTCTCCTCTCCTCTCCTCTCCTCTCCTCTCCTCTCCTCTCCTCTCCTCTCCTCTCCTCTCCTCTCCTCTCCTCTCCTCTCCTCTCCTCTCCTCTCCTCTCCTCTCCTCTCCTCTCCTCTCCTCTCCTCTCCTCTCCTCTCCTCTCCTCTCCTCTCCTCTCCTCTCCTCTCCTCTCCTCTCCTCTCCTCTCCTCTCCTCTCCTCTCCTCTCCTCTCCTCTCCTCTCCTCTCCTCTCCTCTCCTCTTCATGCCTCCAGGTGAACAGAGCCCCATTTCTAATGTCATAATAGGACACTTAGTAAGCTGGTATCCAATTATATTTTCTGTGTTTGCATGGAGTCTAAAAATTCATCTTCACCTTCCATTTTATCTGGTGTTTTCTGATTTTTAGTTCCCATCCATTGAGTGTGGTACACAGAGAGCACGAGACTATGCAGTCTGTCACTGTGTGCCAGACAGGGATGGAGGCTTTTTTGTGTAGATGCAGACTCCCATAGTTTCAAACTTTGGGATGTTTTTTGAAGGTCAGGCAGAATCTCACTCTCAAAAAGGCTCCAACAAAGGCTTTTTTTTTTTTTTTTTTTTTTTTTTTTTAATGTATATATTCTCCTGACCTGATTCAAGATTGTTTTCTCTGATTCAATATCACCTTCCTAACAACCTATCATATTTGAGAAAAAAATAAATAGATCATGATGATAAAGAAGCAAGTGAAGCATTTCCATTTCAGCAGAAATAAAGCCCAAATCACCTGCAATAAAACAGGTGGTGCCAGCAGACAATTCTTCTAAGCATCATAAAAAAAGACTAGACAGAAAGGATTTTTCAAGAGTGATATCACATGTAATTAGAACCATTTTATGGTGTAAGAGCATACATCTCTGAAGGTAATACGGACATCTGTGTTTGTTTGTTTGTTGTTTACTTCAGGATTTCTGTGGTCCTTTTTCAGGGGTTGATCATTCTAGCTGTACACTTTGGCATGCTCAGTGCCCTTGGTGCCTCAGGTGGAGACCCACTGAAACCTTCAATTTCAGGGATGCACTTATGGCAGGGACATAGCAAGACGCAAGCAAGGGATCCTGAGAAGCAAAGAGTTGGTGAGATCCATAATGGTGTTTAAAGATGAGTCTTGAAGAAATGCCCTTTTGAGAGGTTCCCTCTTTGGAGATTGGGTGTTTAAAACAATGAAAACTGTATTCCTAAGAAAGAGAAGAGAAAGATCCTACATTGCAGAAAAAATGTTCTTGGAGGATGTGAAATTAACAGCACAATTTTACATGGTTTTCCAGTGATACATCAAGATACATTTTTGTTTGTTTGTTTTTGTTATTGTTATTTTGTGTGCTTTTTTTTTTTTTTTTTTTTTTTTCCCCAAGAGACTAGAAAGCACAAGTAGGCAGTGTTTTTGGGAAGCTGGATCAGAGCAAAAATTCTTCGAATTTTTAAGTGCAAGTACATGTCATATACTCATTTGACATCCCAATACACATCCCTAATTTATAGATTAGTCCTCTAAAAACTGGATTATTGCTCAGTAATTTAGTGCCCAAAAGAGGACTGTATGGGAGGAAAAGAGGAGAAGAGAGAGAGAATTTAGGAAGAAAGCAGGAAAGAGAGCACACTGGATGTAATCTAAAAGGGTAAATATAGCATAATAAAAGAGATTTATCCCAGCTCAGGAAAGCAAATTTTTCTCCCCTCAGAATGACTATCACAGAAGAACAAAACCTACATATTATCACACAAAACCACAAGCTCTCTAGATTTGGACTGTAAATTAGAATTTGAACAATCTGGTAAGAGTGGGCTTAGATCCTTCTGAGGTCATCCTGACAGCCCTCCCTTTTTCTAATATATTAATACAGTCATGATAGCCTGGAGATATAACTGTGACAGCACAAAACTTGATGTGCACCCAGTGAGCTCTTAATCCTTCTGTTTCATAGTGTTCTCACTGCTCAGAAGCATTACAGTTTACAGGGGGAAAAAAAAAAAAAAAAAAAAGAAAAAAAAGAAAAAAAAAAAAAAAGCATATTAATTTTACAATGCTGAATACCTGAATACCAAAGGAAACATGATAGATAACGTTTACATTTTGTACCAAATAAATTCCCAGTAACAAATATTATTACAACAAATACCAAAGGAACTTAGAATTGCTAAGTTATTTTGGAATTGCTTTTCCATTGTCTTTTGGAGCACCCCATAATCCTTCCCTATATATCAGTTCAGAAACACTGAAGCCTCCTTTATCATAACCAGCTGATCCAATCTCAGCTGTTCTTTGAAAATAAAAACACATGTTTTCTTAGTTACTCCATGTGGTGATCCATTTAGTCCCCCTCATACAATAGTTTTTGATGCCAAAACCTACAGTTTTATGAAACAGCAGTAGCTGCTCCATAGCTGGACTTGATCCTGGCTTCCACTCAGAATCCCTACTTTCATCCCTATACCTCAAGCCATCCTCCCACATGATCCCCATTTTCTGAATTTTGTTTTGTCCACATTGCATTACCGTGTAACAGAGCTATTTCCCCACGTCTGATCTATCAGAGCTAAATGCTTGGTGTGTCAAAACATTCCACCCTTTGCTTCTGTGACATCTTCCTAGCTCTTTTTGTCTTGTCTTATCTTTAAAATGACTTGGCCCACAAGCACTGAATATGTTTTGTTTTGTTAGCCTCACTAAGAAGAGACTGTGTTTGGGCAGGTCGTGTTTAATGCAAACATTCATAAAAATAAACTGACCTTTTGGTGACTCTAGGCTTTGGTGTAGCAACAACCTAGATGAGTAAGACATAAAAGAACAGGGATTTGCAGGTAGGAGAAAGAAATATGGCAGGTTACTGACTTGGAAAGTGTATAATGCTGTAGGAGGGGGAGCTGGAAAGTTATGGAAGAAGGGGACAAGGAGGCTGCCTGGCTGCAAGCAGGGAGGAAGGTGAGAGGAAGGCTCAGCATGAAATACTGCTACTTTGGTGCAACTACCTGAGTGTATAGAAGGGGATCACATACAGCATGTGGTGACAGGGAACACCAATGCTTCTACCAGACCCTTCATGCCCTGCTTCATACATTTAAGGCCATGAGATAAGCTGGTCAAGAAACATGGACTGGAGCACTGAGATGAAGATCCACTACTCCTGCTACTACCAAGATGGTGCAGACCTTAACAGGGGCAACAAGTCGGGGAATCTGCCACTATTGAATGAACTACCATGGCTTGAGGCTGAAACAGCACAGAAATGAAACTGAAGGGGAAAGAAAACCACGCAGCAGGCCTACTGAAGGCGTATTTCCCTTCCCAACTATAAAACTGGAATAATTTGGGTTTCCTCTCAGGTGTTAAGCTCTTTCAAAGCAGCACTAATACTGTTTAAATCCCTGGTTTGCTGTAAGACCTCAACCCAGTGTTCTGAGTGCTGAGGTTTCAGATAGTCCTGCCTTCTTTGGCGGGCTGCAGCAACAGGCAGGAAGATATCAACACTTAGGTAAGGCCAGACGTACCTCCTCTGGGCAATCCTGGCTGGCACCAGCACATCAGCTCAGCTCTCCTACTTTTCACAGGGTTTCAAATCAAAACTCATCAGGGTCTTACGACTTGGTTGTCAGTGAATGCCATGACCTCAGCCACATATTACAGAACCCACAAAGGATGAATTCTAGCAGCTAGTCAGAGTGGTCTGCAACTTCATGACTCCGCTGCCAGGACACACTCAACCTCAAGAAGAAAGCAGAGCAGAGCAGGAGATCATAGCAAGGGACTGTGGCTCAGCATTCCAACTTCAGCTCATCAGTCCTCTCCTGGTCATTGCTCATGTCTCATCCTCCTGCAGCAGCCCTCTTGCTTAGCATTGTGGCTGGGGATTCAGTGACTTTACAGGAAAGGGAGAGAGAAGGGAGTGTAGAGGACAGATCATGAGAGAGCAGCAACTGGTGAAGGCTAGAAAGGCTTTATGTGGGTATAGGATTTTGGCACAGATTTCTCAAGGCAAGGTTTGGGTATTTCTCTGGTGATATAACTGTACAACAGCTCATCCCGTTTATGGGGATGCTGTAGGCTTAGAAGTTTGTGTCAATGACCTTGGTTGACCTCTTTGTGTGTATTCACAGCATATGCATCTGTGATGCAAAGGCATAATGTCCTTTAAAACAAACTACTTGCAGATACAAACAAATTCAATTCAGTGTTTGCTGTTTGCTTGCTTATACCTTAAAGCTATCTGTGTGGTTCTTGGAAGTCCCAGGAGATCTCTCCTGCTGCAGAAATTGCAATGTGATTATAAAAAGATTTGCAAGGTAGAGAATAAGAGAAAATGATTTGTCCTTTATATGGCATATTGGGACAAAAGGATGCTGACAGCGCCTTGAACTGTTTTCCTGGCAGTGGTACAATGATAGGTTCAACGTAGTGGAAGGATGAGTGGTAATTCTGAGGCTATGCACTCTTTAAGTGAAAATACCAATTCATCAAAAATAAAACAATGCATGGAAATTTCTATGTTTTATAGCAAAACAAATGTTATGTTTTGTTCTTGTTTTTAATTATCTAAATGTTTCATTCTGACATTTTAAAGCAAATAAATAAATAAATAAAATCTAATGTTTGAAACAATCTTTTATTCTAAAATGTTACCTACAGAGAAAATTATGTATACTGCTATTTAAATGGTCTCAACAAAAAACTTGAATATTGTGAAATTACTGAAGAAACAATAAGCCCATAAATAGTTTTTTAAGTTTCTTTGAAGATTATTTTTCTGTGAATTTTCATTTCATGAAGTTTTTTGAGATCGTGGTTATTCTTCCCAAAGTGAAAGGAATGACAAATTAAAAATTCAGAAACATCCATATGTTCTGAAGAAACCATTTCCCACTATCTTTGAGAATGTCTGGGAAACATAAGGAAACCACTGACAATTAGTGGCCACATAAAATAGTTTGCTCTTCCGCTTTGTAATCATAAAATACATTCATCTGGCAGTGATGTTTTTGAAGGAACTGATTTAATGGATCCACGCATGGCAGATGTTACATTTGCTACAGCAACAGTAAATTCCTTCTGGGAATTTGCAGCACTGTCTCAGATAATGCAAGCGTGCAACTTCTCTTCAGAAAGATCCCTGTTAAATAAAAGGGAAACAATTGCAAAAAATAACCAAAGAAACAATCCAGCAACACTTCGTGCTACACACATCAACAAACCTACCTTGCACAGGTCTGTGGTTCCCACTCAGTATTCTTCATTTACCAGGGTCAAAACAACATATAACAATAGGTCACTAATTAGTTGAAAATAAATATATTATTCTCCAGTTTTGTTTTTTCATAGAACTACAATATTTGGCAGAGTGGCATGTATCTTCAATATAAATTTTGGGGTTTTATTTTCTCTTTGCTTAACTTGGCTATGTGCTATGGTATAACATTGTGGTCTCAATATATTTTACAATGCCTTTTAGGGTTTTCATACCAACCATTCATAAACAGCTTAAATGATGCAGCAATTTGGATGGTTTCTGGACACCTGTATGTCCCTGTCCTCTTTCTGTATCTACTTTCCTAGATAAATATTTGTTTGTTCTCTGGAATCTGAAAACTAGCACTTTTCATTCTGTCCTTTATGCCCATGTGAAATGAATCACATATCTTCCCTCTCTCCTTGCCTTTTTAAATTCCACTGCAGTGGTGACATTTTTGGACTCCGAATGCACATCTTTTTTTCTCTGCCTGATTTAGATTTTACTGTATTCACCAGGTGATACCCTAGAAAGATTCCTCTGGAGCAGTTGACAAGGTATTGTTTCTTTTTGCCTTTCTCACAAGGACTTTGAAGCTGCTGGGCTCTGGCCCTGTGGGGCTCAAACTCTCTCACTGCAGAGTCTGAAGTTTGCATTTGCCTATAGTGAAAAAAATTAAGGTAGTTTGAACTTAAGGGATTCATCTTGTATTGTTCTGTAAAATGATGATGAAAGTAGACATTAATCTTTCTGGCTTAAAAATTATTTAAAATGTACAGTTCTTTTTCTTTTCTTTTCTTTTCTTTTCTTTTCTTTTCTTTTCTTTTCTTTTCTTTTCTTTTCTTTTCTTTTCTTTTCTTTTCTTTTCTTTTCTTTTCTTTTCTTTTCTTTTCTTTTCTTTCCTTTCCTTTCCTTTCCTTTCCTTTCCTTTCCTTTCCTTTCCTTTCCTTTCCTTTCCTTTCCTTTCCTTTCCTTTCCTTTCCTTTCCTTTCCTTTCCTTTCCTTTCCTTTCCTTTCCTTTCCTTTCCTTTCCTTTCCTTTCCTTTCCTTTCCTTTCCTTTCCTTTCCTATCCTTTCCTATCCTTTTTCTCTTTTTCTTCTGGTCTTTTGAAAACAATCTGTAATGTTCATACTAGTTACAAGACTGTCAGGTCCCCCATCTCTTTTTTGTGATATTTTGCCTCAGGTTCCAGGGAAGTGAAGGACTGACTCTTGTGGCTTTCTGAAGGTGATGTAACTCACCTTAATTTTATATTTTGAACAGTAATTATGAAATAGTGAATTAATTCCAACATCCTCTGACTCCATTATGGGGAAATTGTGATGTGCAAACCTTCTGACACAATCACTGTGTGCCACCTGGGACTGCTGGGGCTGTCTCCTCTAACAGGCTGTCTCAAATAACAGGAGGCCATAGGTTTGTTCATGGAATAAGGGCAGGTAAATGGGATGGGACTTCAGAGATAAAGTATCAAAACAGAAAATATCAGAAAGAAAACTAATCTGAAGAAAAGAAGGTGGAAGATGTGAAAAAGAAAATGGAAGTGGCTGAGTGAGACTGAAACTAAGAGGAGCCATGGGCTAGATGCAATGTAAATAAACTGTTTCTATGATTATCCAAAATCACCAATTTCATTTTTCTGCTTGAAACCTGAAAGTGAGAAGCACTTGGACAGTTGTGACTTGGGGTCACTTATACTTGGGAAATCAGTATTGTAGTGGGTAATGACTGTCAAAATTAAGACTAATTAATTGTGTGTCTTCTGTATTTATGTGTTCAGTTGCAAATTCCCAAAGGATCCTGATTGTAAGGAGGCAGTCTCTGATTTATTTTTTTTTTCCAAATCACGTCTCTCAGAGTTTTAAGTTGGAAATCCCTGGCCTACTATGGTTAAATATTGATCATCAGACATAAATTCTAACTGAAGATAGAAATGGTGCAGGACAAACCACAGGTGCTTCCAAAAACACAGGTTTCAGATTGTTCCTGAAGGTACTGCGGAAGTGGGAGTTGCAGAGATTTCCCCCAGATTCCCTGCTGCTCAGTTTTTCTTCATTGAGCAAACAATGAAGGAAAAGCACGGAGTCCTGGTAATAGAAAGGGATGCCATGGAGTCTACTCTGTCTAATGATCACTGAACAACAGAAGATAATGTAAATAAAAACCTTGTGTGTGTCTGAGTGTGTTGGAGGGCAGTCACAGGGAGGTAAAGGTGGGGTGAGGGTCTGCCTGGGTTCTCCTAGGCTGGCGGTGACTTTCATTGTCTGATATTGTTTGACTACAACTAACAAATCCCCCTGCTTTGATCTTATGGCAGTGGAAATCCAGCTAATGCTGCTGTTTTGAAAGCTTGTGGGTTCCTTTCATTATTTCATTGCCTATGCTGAGTAAAAGAAACATTGTGGTTTGTTTCAAATTAATGGCTGTCCATTCATTACTGCAGTGACTCTGAATATTTCCCTCTGCTGTCTCTCTCTAGGGTCAACCCCTGACTATTGTTCAAGTTTGGTGGGTTTCACTCAACTTCTGAGACTTACTGGTAAAAAGGAATGTCCTCCTGTAACCACATCATAAATAATCTCCACGGTGGTGGCCAGTTTGAAATGAATCACTGTTCTTGGGAAAGAGGTATTGGGGAGAAATGTGCCCTTAAACCTGCCCATGAATTACCTCGATATTGAGCAGCAAAGCTCCAGTCCCCAGGAGCAAACACAGCTCTGGATACATGGGGGGAATAAATCTGTTATGTTTTTTCTCCCACCTTACCTATACCGTGCCATGGACCTCTTTACATCTTCCAGCTTCTTCATCATATATTTCAGCTACTCCTCTTCCTACTGTCCTCAATTCCTTTTTTAAACTCTTTGGAGCAGAGGTGGTTTATACTCCTTGCTTTTCACCTTGCTCTTCACTTTGGCTTGATGCTGCTGTCATAAAAATATTTTTTAAATGATACTAATGGAATGCAATTGATTTAGTGTCATTCAGGAATGATAAACTGTTAAAAATAAATTCTAATTTGGAGAATATTTCTAGCTAACAGTATTATGTTTTGTCAAGCATTAATATATTTTAATTTGTTTGTTATGACATATCACATCAGCTGAAATAATAAATTTGTTATGTAGAAAGCTGTGCTGTCAAAACCATGCTTTTCTGACTCACGGGAAATTACATTTAAAAACAAGCTGGGGGGAGGAGGGGAAGATGTTGGTCCAAACTGGAACAAAAAAACACTCTTCTTTCCACTTTCTCCATCTCTTTCTCAGTTGCATTTTTTCCAAGCAGGAGCTCTCTGGACCGTAACTCCAGCATAAGTCCTTGGGTCCCCCTGCAATTCTGCTTCCTCTGCAGAGGCAGGAGATCAGGCCTAATGACCTGAATTTGGGTTTACAGTCCACCAAGAAAAGTCTTGAATTTCTGGAGCATCACAGCCCTCAGCTGGATGTAGGTATGGGACCATGGCCTCAGGGCTCCCAGGTCCCCCAGTCTGGCACAGCCAGCTGGGAACCACTGTGGGGTTTCACCAGGGTCCTGCCTTGGATTCAGCAGGTGTAGGGAAGAGAGGTGTTAATGCGCCAACATGGGCCAGGATGCAGCTGCACAATGAAATCAGACTCAATCCTGGGGCCTTTCAGTTTTGGTGTAGCCTATGAGACCTGTATAGAAGATAGGAGATTTTAATTCAGCACCAGAACTAAGAAATAAATTAATTAACTAACTCAAAAAAAAAAAGAAAAAAAGAAAAAAGAAAAAAAAAAAGAAAAAAAGAAAAAGGAAAAAAGAAAGAAAGAGGAAAAAAGAAAGAAAGAGGGAAAAAAAAAAGAAAAAAAAAAAGAAAAAAGAAAAAAGAAAAAAAAAAAGGAGTTTGGCTGGACATATGACAAGAAGAAAATCTTCCTTCCTTCCTCCCTTCCTTCCTTCCTTCCTTCCTTCCTTCCTTCCTTCCTTCCTTCCTTCCTTCCTTCCTTCTTTCTTTCTTTCTTTTTCTTTTTCTAGTAGGACATAAGTAATCTACATCAAACCCCAAAATGCTGGGTTGAAACGATATGAGAAGTTTTGTTCAACCCAACATTTTATTTTTATTTATCATTAAACAAATGTTAATATGCATTAGGACAATGTATTAAAAGAAAATGCAGCTTTGTAAACAAACAAACAAAAAACAAAAACCACAAAAGGTTGAAACTTTATTTAAGCAAGCATTGATGCAAGTATTCAAATCTTCTAAATCCTCTATTAAAAATACTGGAGAACAGTTCTTCTTATTTTTTCTGCTGACCAAGTGAGTATTTCATTATTTCTATACCTTTGGCAGAAAGTTGGAGCAGGGCACTGTAGACATCCCACAGTTTAACATATTTAGGACAGTCTCCAGGAAGGTAAAATATTTCCATTCAGCTTTCAAACCAATGGGGAGATTTGGAAGAAAAAAGGTTGTACACTGGACTGTTGGCTTGGAGGCGTTTGCTGAGTGGTGGGATACCATCATTTTCCCATCCTGTCCACGTGTCCTACCTCATGACCAATGCAAGCTGGGGAGCAGGAGATACAAGGACATCAAAGGAACTGAAGTGAGCTGTGGGCAACTTCAGAGGCCACCGGGTGTCCATAATTCTCTTGTGGACCTTGACTGCTTGGAAATGCGTCTGTGATAAGTGCTTTTGCTGCCTGAAGACAGTGTTGTTATGAAAAAATGTCACCAATATTTCTGGGGCAAATTACCTTTGCTAAAGATTGTTGAAACAGGCAACAAGAAGATTTTGCCACCAGAATACACCAGACAGCAAATAATGAAGATCTGGGTAATGAGGAGAAGAAATATTAAAGTACTTCCTCATTCACAGAATTCCTTCCAGCCTCTGTCCCAAATAGGGAAATTTTATTTTGGAAGTGGAATCCTATGTCACAAAAAAATCCTGTGCTGGTGGTGGTGGGGAAATCTTAAGTATTAAAAAGTGTCATACAGACACAGCCCATTGCCTGTGCCCTTAAGACGAGTCTTTGACACATATGCTGTACAGCTCCACTAGTGAGCGGAAATAAAGAGTGAGGTTAGTACAGTGGGGGAATAACCTCCTAATAAAAACATAGAATAGAAACATAGAATATCCTGAGATGGAAGGGACCCACAAGGATAACTGAGTACAACTACTGACTCCACACAGAACTACCCAAAAATCAGACGGTGTCTGAGAGCGTTGTACAAACACTTCTTGAACTCCAGCAGGCTTGGTGCCATGGCCACTGCCCTGAGAGCCTAGCCCGTTGCCCGACCACTCTCTGGGTGCAGAACCATTTCCTAGCATCCGTCCTGACCCTCCCCTGTCCCAGCTCCATGCCGTTCCCTTGGGTCCTGTCGCTGTCCCCAGAGAGCAGAGCTCAGCGCCTGCCCCTCCGCTCCCCTCATGAGGGAGCTGCAGGCCGCCATGAGGCCTCCCCTCAGCCTGCTCTGCTCTGGGCTGAGCAAACCACGGGACCTCTGCTGCTCCTCATACGTCTTGCCCTCTAGGCTCTTCACCACATTTGTTGCCTTCCTTTGGCCACTCTCTAAAAGTTTTATGTCCTTCTGATATTGTGCCACCTGAAACTGTACATAGTACTTGAGGTGAGGCTGTACTAGCACAGAGTATAGTGGAACCCGTCTGTAAACTTGATGTTTCAGTGTGGACTAGCAGATGGGATTTCAGATGTGTGAGCTGAGCCCTCCTACAAGCATGGAAGATGCTAGCATGCAGCAACTGTTTTTTCCCAGCTGTCCTTCATTGGCCTTTGTGGCCTCAGGATTGTCCCCTTCATGTTCATTTTCCACCTGGTATTTGCAATTCAGGTTTCCCTGTCTTCTGGGAACAGCAGATGTCATAGATCAGCCAAAGCTGGTGGTATGGACTGATCCAGATATTCTCATGAAGTTTTCAGAACTGGATCAAGGAGATTTGCTGTTTTCCATCTTCCAAATGCTCAGGGAGACATTTATACATTAAATTTGTCTTTTTCTGCACAAACAACAAGGTCATTCTGTATCTGTGGTCAAGAGCCTGGAACCTGAGGAGAAACCTTGGAGGGAGCACCAGGACACCCCACAGAGAAGACAGCCGGAGCATCTCTGGGGACTGGAAGGTTTTTGTTGCTAGCACGTCTCCCTCAGTGGAAAGAAAATCAAGCATCTGAGGTTTGGGATTGAAAATAAAAGTGTCATAAAGTGTTACTGTTGAGAAGGCAGGCTCCGCCAGGTTTTTCAAAACTTCCCATATCTTCCCTGCCTTTTGACAGCTTCTCAGATAACTCACATGGCGAGGCAGACATGTTGCTGCAGCAAGCACCAGGTGGAAAAAATCAAAGTAACAGCCTGTTGCAAGGCTCTCGTTAGCATGGCAAGTTTCATATCGACACCTGGCGTGCAGACACTCCGGCCTCCACACGCACACACCCGGTCCTGCTTTTAAAAAGCTATTTGCTGTCGTCCCTGCACTCCAGAAATTGCTCCTGTCTGTAATCATTTAATTTCATTCAACAGCGAGAACACAGGGAGCAAAAGAGGTTTTCTTTTTAAATGCCAGGGTCATTGGCTAATTTTTCTGTCTAAAATGTTCAGGGGGAAAAGGTGCATTAAAAGTTTGCTCGTGAAGCTCTCACTTAGGCTGATAAGCATTTATCCCAGAAGTATGGCCAGAGCCAACAGCAGGGTGTGTAGGAGTGACCATTCAAGAGTGTGTGTTTGTCACTCACACTTCGGCAAAATGAGCACCTGCACATCCTCCCCAGGTCCCATGGAGTGAAGAGTAATGCCCTGGACCCAAGGCTGGAGTCCTGCCTGATCCAAAGAGCAGCCGGTGATGCAACTCCACTCAGCACGTTAACATAGTTTTATTTATTTTTTTTTTCCTTTTTGAATAGCCATATTTGTCAAAATAGCAAACTCGGTCTCCATCATTGCAAAAATAAGGCTTTGATGTATTGTGTCTCTTTGCCAGACATTAAACAGTAATCTAAATAAACGGCATGGTTCAGTGGTTCACAGAATATGAGTCAAAACTCATATTTTGGGAGGAAAAAAAATATCTTAAGATATCCTTGCCACTATAATTCCTGAGCTGCCAAGGTAGGGTATCTCATTTTTAGGTATTTTGAAAACTGACTTTGTTAAAAATGCTTCAGCCATTGTCCTAAACAGCTGACAGGTTCCCACCAGCCCTCCCTGTGCCAGCTGGCTCATGTATTCACAGACTCTCTTGGCAAATGGTCAAATACAACACACATTTTAAGCAGCTGGATTAACCTAGAGATTCTTACCAGAACCTTTTCATCTGTTTTTCAGAGACAGACCACTGCTATTTAATTATACTTTAATTGAATGAAAAAACAAGTCAATACCTAATTAATTGGGGTTACAGAAGAATGACAATGTGGAGCCCTGGATTCTGAAACATGACATTCAAAGGAAAGCCTTGCTAATTTTGGCTGCATTTAAAATGTATTTGTGAATTTTTGCTTTCTTGTTTTAAATTTCCGTTCCCTTCCTTCCTTCTTTTCTTCCTTCTTTTCTCCCTTCCTTCCTTCCTTCCTTCCTTCCTTCCTTCCTTCCTTCCTTCCTTCCTTCCTTCCTTCCTTCCTTCCTTCCTTCCTTCCTTCCTTCCTTCCTTCCTTCCTTCCTGTTACAAGTTCACATGAGAAAGAGAAAACAAAGAAATCAGTTCTTTAATTTAATAAGTATTATTAAGAAAAATTTTTACTCTATCTTCTGTAGAGATGCTTATTAAAGGAGACCGGTGTTCTTGCAGCTTTACATCATTTAGAGTGCTATTCACTTTTATTTTCTATCTAAGAGTATAATCAAAGCAGCAGTAGTCTTGCTTAAAATTTCACAGTCTACATCATGATAGTGCTTGCAGTGTTTTAAATGAGGACCACATGTTCCTCCCCAAACCTTTTTAACCATGGTATCCAGATGTTTGAACCAATTATGGAGGACAGCTCTACTTACGTATTCTAATGGTTGAGTATATAATGCTTACTTACTAGACACAATGCCACCCATCCAAAACTTTGCAGCCACCAGAAGGGAGCACAGGGAAGCAAAAGATTATGTAAGGCCTGAATGTCACACTTCCCATCCATATTGTTGCCTTCCCTACTACAGGAGCTAACAATATGCCACATCCTATATAACTCTCAAGACATTGCAGTGTAAAGAAATTATGAAGAGAAAGGAGTTTATTTCTTTGCCATGTTGTGTTTATATAGACCAGATGAATGATGTAATAATTCATTTTATTGCATCAGAACAGATCATTCTGTTCTGTTGTGATTCTCATCCAAACTCACAGCTGAAGGTACTCTTGATTATCATTGGCAGCTGGGTCATATCTGTTGACATGATTCAAATACCATGAGGTTAATAATGAATTCTTTAATCTTTAACATTTTTGCTGTCTGAACTATGTGAAACAGACAAAATGGAAGAGCCAAATAATCTCTCCTATAATGAACGAGAAAGTGAACACACACACATTAGGCATGTTTTTCCCTCATCACTATACTTTACATTTGTTTCTGTAACATTCAAATTATGAGTGCATATACATTTTAATGTAATGGTGAATGGTGCCCTGCTTTGCTCACAGACCCTTCACATTTTTCCTGTAAGTTTACACCCGTGTTGGAACATCCTTAGATATGGCCAATTTAGTGGCTGAAAATACCTGCCGCCACATATTTTTGAGATTAAGTCTTCCATTTATCCACTACTCAGTCTGAAAACAACACTTGGGAAAATTAGGTAATAAAAAGAAACCTAATCAGAACAACATGATTCAAAACCTAATTCAGTTTTGGATAAAAACCTCTAAAAGAGAAACTTTTGCATAGGTACAGAAACACAGCTCATCCGTCATGGTGTTGTGCTTGTGCTCTCAGCCTCATGACAGTAAAAGGGAACATTCTCATGTTGGTAGATACAGACATAGGAGACACCATATTGAATTAAATTCTCTGGAATCTGTCTGAAATTCAGATTGAAATTCAGATTCACCTGGAGTACTGTGTCCAGTTCTGGGCTCCCAAGTACAAGAGGGACATGGAACTACTGAAGTGAGTCCTGAAGAAGGCTATGAGAATGGTTAGAGGACTGGAGCACCTGTTGTACAAGGACAGGCTGAGAGAGCTGGGCCTGTTTAGCCTGGAAAAGAGAAGACTGAGGGGAGACTTCATCAATGTGTATAAATATCTGAGGGGAGGGCATCAAGAGGATGCAGCCTGTCTCTTTTCAGTTGTGCCCAGTGAGAGGACAAGAGGCAATGGGCACAAACTGAAGCACAGGAGGTTCCAGCTGAATATGAGGGGGCACTTCTGTGCTGTGAGGTGACAGAGCACTGGAACAGCTTGCCCAGAGAGACTGTGGGGTCTTCTTCTCTGGAGAGATTCAAAACCCATCTGAATGCCATCCTGCACAATGTGCTTTAGATGATTCTGCTCGGCAGGGAGGTTGGACTGAGTGATCTTCGGAGGTCCCTTCCAACCTCGGCCATTCTGTTATGCTTTGGTTCTGTGAACCTTATGGTGTCCTGGCTGACACTTGCTGCAGTTTTGGTTCCATGATGTAAGGCTTTACTTTTATTTTCCTTTTAAAGGTCCTAAAGAATTTCTGTTAATCACAAGTGATATGAACAAGAAAGCAGGTTGAAAATACTTTTTTGATAGCAGACATCTCAGAAGGAGTTCTGAAGCATGGATGTGGGGATGTATTCCTTTGAGTTTAAGCAGATGAGGGAGGAGGAAGAGAGAGTGGAGCAGGCTAAGGAAATGGAGCAGAGGTAGTTTGAGTCCCCAGGAAGATATGGCTTGGTAGAGGGAAGTGGTTTTGGTGAGTCTTTTGCAGCTGGTGCAAGAACTAGCTCTGAGTTTAACTGCCGGCTCTCCCAAAACCCGTGGAAGGGCCTCCAGTGCATCTCTTGCAGTGCAGTCCTTTCTGGTTCACTGTAATCAGCAGTCAAAGCACAGGCTAGCTCATAACAATGGATTTGCCTTGTTACACTTATAACAAACCAAGTGAGAATGATGTGAAGAAAATATCAACCACATAAACATATTTTTAAGATTTTGAGTGGTATCAAACCAAGCTCATTCCACTTTAACACTGATCCTTACTTTGTTCTTATAGGTATACACGTTTGTAGCATTGGTAGAAGACTTCAATAATTGTAGTGTCAGATCTTCAGTCAGGTTGCAATGTGTTTATTTGTTTACATGAGAGGGTAAGTTCAATGTTGATGAGGGGATATAAGGCACTTGAAAAATCTCAGAGTAGGAATACTTTAATATTGCTCAGTCTGGATAGAGAGGACTCGGGATTTCTGAAAGAGCTTTACCTACATGCTTCAGCTGTGACATGAAGGTTACCAGACCACCCTCTAGTGGTATGAGACTGCATTTCAGCTTGTAATGTCTTACTACTTACACTATGAAACCATGTTTCTGTTTCTTTTTGCCTTGGAGATCTTTTCAGATGAAAGGTAAGATCAGATGTGTATCTGTGCAAGCAGTGTGGGAGGGCTCCTATCTTAAAGGTTCTTCAAACTTTCCCTGCTCAAAGGGTTTCTGAGTCAGAGCAGTGAGACCTGATACAGAAAAATGGAAATACCTCTCCCATGTCTCCCATATCTTTGGTTCTGACATAATAAAATAAATAAATGCTTTTTTTTTTTTTTTTTTTTTTTTTTTTTTTTTTTTTAATCACAGAATCAAGTCTAAGTGATTCATGCAAAATAACAGTAATGAATTGCTAGACTACAGGAGCAAAGTAATGAATTCCAGAGAGGAAATTCTGTAAGAGACTAGGAGATGATCAGCTAAAGCACTAGAGAAAGTTTTTTTTTAAATTACAGTTGGTCATATTAAAAACAAACAAACAACAACAACAAAAAAACCCACATCTATTTACTTACGAAAAATATTTCAACAACTGAGTGTAGAAATAAATATGAAAGATTTATTTATTTATTTTTCTATTATTATTCAGTCCTGCCAGAACATTTTTTGTTTAAGAAAAACGCAAGGTAAAACCCCAGTTGATACACCTAGGAAAAGTCCTCTGCCTTGACATGAAGTGTAGCCACCAGTCCCAGCACTGGGTGCACTTCAAGCATCAGCTCATGCAGAAGGCAGAGGGCATGCAGAGCTGTGAATTGAGACAGGAGAGCCTTCCAGCAGGGCTCCTGACAGCTGCCCCACAGCTTTTGTAGGCCCATGTTTCAGTCATGGCTGGCAAAGCCAAGCTTGCCAAATCTGGTGTTGTACACAGAGTGGATGGAGCAGTAGTATGGTATTTCATATTGGTGCAGTGCTGCCTTTGCTCCAGGAGGAATGGGAAGCACTGTTGTGGGGTGCCTAAGAAAAGTGATTTGATGGTCACTAGAAGCTCCTATGTGGGTGCCCCGTGGCCTGGGTTCAGGACTCTGACATGAGGGTTACATGCTCAGGAGCACTGCCTGCAGCTTCCAGCTCAGTCAACCAGGGCTTGCCTCTCCTTCCACTAAATCTCCTCTTAGGCCACAAGCTCTCAGGAAAAGAGACTATGTTTTTGTCTGCATATGGAAAATATCAGGTTTGTTTTCAACACCATTGCAGTCCGAATAAATTGAAGCATTATGTGTAATAGTAAACATATGTTGTCCCTGCCTTGTGCCTACGGTGTTCACTGGTTGAAGAGCAACCTCCAGAAAACTGATGTCCCTGACCACTGCCCTGTCTTCATTGTAGTCTTTCAAGTTCTGCTTCAGCCAATGTATCTGAAAAACCTCAGCTAATTAATATGGCTCAGTGATGAGTGGCCTCAGGTGGTACCTATGAAACAAAATAAATGTATGCATCTCTCTAGCTTCGTCTATTGTATTTTGACTTAACTCTACCTCTGTAGCCCACAGAGGTTGGAGATTGAAATCCTTTTACTTGGGGCTATTCTAAGCTAGCTGCTCTCCATATCTTCATGTGCATGCACATGCATAGGTGTGCACACACATGTGCGAGAGCCTGAGAACTGCACAGGGCAGACAGTCAGAGAGATGAGACCGAAAGCCTTGGTATTTCAATTTGCAAAGTTTTCAACATCTTCAGTATCTTCAGAGAGTTTCATTTTGATAGGTTGATAGGTCCTATGATGTGGTCTGTTCTAGTCTCAATTCATATAGTTCATTAAAAAAAAAAAAAAAAAAAAAAAAAAAAAAAAAAAAAAGCCTTGTTTTAAATCTTGACTTTGAGAGAAGTATTTGACATGTTGCAAAGTAAGTTATTCTGTTAAGCCTTTTATTTCTTCTAAAAAAATAAAAATGTTTGTGGAGAAATCAGACTGTGGTGACAAAGAACTGAAAATTAACAAATACCTTTATTAACATTCTTATCTGGTTTATGATGACTAAGCATTGAGTCACTGAGATACAGTTTCTTTTTTGTTGTATAATGGGAAAGATTTAGGATTCAAGCAGCCTGCAGTGAAGAAACACTGATAATATATAATGGCTTTGAGGTCTTAAAGAATGTGATACAAAGCTGTTTTTCAAAACTTTTTTCCACTGGTGGTCACCTAAAAAAAATCCGGTGGATGTAAAGACTTTTGTGAAGCAAACAATGCCTTTTCTTTGTTACCTCTCACTGACCCCCTTAGAAGTAGCCCATGGATCCTGGGAGGCTTGCAGACCACAAACTGAAGATGACTGTGCTATAGGGAATGTCATCATTGATTGAATACAAGTGATTAAATCATTAGAGTTCTGGTTAGTCCTTCAACTACTCAGAGAACATGAAAGGTGACTTTTAAAACATTATTTCTTCAGACAGTCTTGTAGAGATTGATTATACAGCTCTACGTCTTGTGAGGGGTGCATATTGCAGAAGGCAAGCCACGTCTTCCCACCGCAGCTGCTGGCAGCCCTCCTACATGTGCTGGTGGAGAGTGGCTCCAAGGCTGTTCCATCTTCTGCCAGTCACAAATAGCCATAGAAAGACAAACACAGCAGACAATCAGCATACGGGCCCTAACATTTTCTTTTTCCACAGTTACATAGATGGTGAAGTGTAAAGGTGCTGTTTTCCTTCTCCAAAAAAAAGAAGGCATCGTGCCATGCAATTTTGAGTTTGAGCACTCTTTCACTTGGAAAAAACATTGCCCATTGTGATTGCTCAGTACCACCTCCTATCATATCCAAGTATCCCGTGGACGTCTTACATTTAATAATTTATAGAGTTTGCCTTAACATGCCTCAGAAAAGTCTCAGCAGCTCCCAGTAAGAGGTAATACATCTGAAAAAACTCTGTGTGCTTGGTTGCTCAGTCATCTTTGCTCACTGAAATTCAGGATAAATCATGCTGGGAACGAAATGAGTCTTATAAATTGCCTGGGCAGTTACACTTGTGAGATGGGTAAGATCACTCCCTGGCTGTTCATAGCTGCTTCTGTACAGTAGAAACAGAAAGCATTCATAAACTGAGTACCATCATGTCCTGGGTACCTAATGCAGGCAGGTTTGGAGGAGGACAGGGTCCTCATGAGTGTGTCTATGTGGGAAATGCTGGGCATGGATGGAGCATTCTTTGCTCCCCTACATTACAGATCACTCTCATACTAAGGGGATCGATTCTGGCTGGTTCCTCAGAGAGGTCAAATCACTCCTAAAGAATACACTTTCAGGTTGTAACTGCTCTCAGTAATCAGAGAGGAAAGATCAATATATTCCCTCACAGAGAATCACAAATCACTCTCTCCTTGAGCCCCAGGAGGAGTTTCCAGGAAGGACCAAACTCCTCTGAGACACATCTGACTTTCTGCCAGAGCTGTCAGTGCTGCAAGCAGCGTGCAGATGGCAGGCAGAGAGTGTGCAGGTAGCATGCAGATAGCTTGTTTGGCCTGGGTTTTACAAGCTGAATACATTTTCCAATAAATAAGTGCTTTGCTTCTTCCCCTTTCACAGTGTATATCATGGGGCTCTTCCAAGTCTATTTTCCCATTGTGG
This sequence comes from Aythya ferina, assembly GCF_964211825.1. Taxonomy (NCBI): domain Eukaryota; kingdom Metazoa; phylum Chordata; class Aves; order Anseriformes; family Anatidae; genus Aythya; species Aythya ferina. Next base: position 19,963,064 of record NC_140296.1, read on the forward strand.
TGATGTACAGTCCTGAGGTATATAGAGATTTCTTGCAGTACTTCTTCTCATCCTACACAACTGAGACATTTGCTGTCTGATTTTTTTCTTTTTTTTTCTACTCCTTTCTTTGATCATGGCTTATTCTCTCTCTCTCTTTTCTTCCCATACTGGTGTCCCGATTTCCCTTTTTTCTATAACCCCTCCTATCACTGACCTTCCTGCAAGAGGGACTGGGAACTTTTTTTACCTCCTTCTCATGTAAAATAAAGTTCATTTCATCCATATTTTGTGTGGCTTAAATGTTCTACCATTTCCCTTATGCTACCTAATTATTTTTCTCTTTGGCAGGGTGCTGGTCTGTGGAATTGAAATGTGAGATTTGGCAGAACTAAGATGTCAAAGACAAAAATGGGGACAGGGGTATTCAGATAATTATTATGAGGTCAACTCTGTGGCTGGGTATCTTCCCCATTTTCTCCTTTTGATTTTGTTTTTCATTTCCCCAGCTCATTAAAGGGTTCTGCTCAGTGACATTTTCAAACATTCCCTGGAAATTTTTAATCAACTGAACACCACATTAAAAATAATTGTGTTATGAACAACGATGGACCTCTTTTTGCTAGAACAACAATAACAGACAGGGCAACAAATATATAGATGGGTAGGTCCTTACCATATCCCTCTTAAGTCATTTCTTTCTCTATCTGAAAAGTCATACTTTACTCAGCTTTCTTTATCCAGAAGCCGTTCCATATCTTCCATATCTTTCTTCTAAACTAGATCTCCCAAATTATTTAAAACAAACAAGCAAAAGAGAACAAAAAGTCTTTTTATTTATTTATTTATTTATTTATTTATTTTAGCTTGGTTTCCAAAGGACACAAGATTTAGTAGAGAATTGCACTGCCTGCCTGTTGTTCACTTGAGAGGATTAGGTAATCTAAATTCGTAGACCAATTTCAGCCACAGTTGGCAAACAAGAACAGTCTCCAAAAAATTAGATTCTTATGAATTTCATAGAAGTTGTCACCTGCCTCTAGAAGACAGACTCAAATCAGTGTTATCTGTGTGGAAAAGGAGGGCAGAATATTTCCACCTTTGCGGTTTCTGAGCTTGCAGTGAAGTGAGCATCCCCCTGGTTACCAGCCACACACCCATCTCATTTTGGTGGGGCAACATGTGTTTGTTAGCTCTCAGCCTGACAGTGTGTCAACTCCCTCTTCCTTGGAGGGGGTGTGAGAGGAATTGGCTGGGGGTCTCTGAAACTTGTGTGCAGAGAAGAGTGGTGGAGGGGGAAAAGGAGAGAGCTCCACAGAAACTATCTTCAAACTGTCTCTACTCACTGTGTGTTTCTTTTCCTTGGCTCACCCTTGGACTATCTGCATTGTAAGGTGAAGGTCTAGATGAAGATATGGAAAGGACCTTGTTTAGAAAACCACAGAGGAAGCAATATGACTTCATTGGCATGTCTTTTCAGCACTGTTGAAAACAACCAGAGAGACCTCTGGTTGTTCAGGAAGACCTTGGCATGCCTACCTGTGACATCAAGTTGATCTAAAGTCCTCAAGAGCTCCAGGGACAAACATTAAAGCAATTCTAGATGATGTTTACAGATGACAATGTTTTGCAATTCTGCTCCTTGCGAGAAATATCTGATTGCAATGAATTTCATGGGGACTTCAATGGAAACTCCTTGAATGGGAACTGTGTAATTCAGCTTGAAAAGACCTTGCAGAATCATGCTCACACTAGGAGAATGTACTAGCAACAGCTGAAAAGTATGATCTGGCTCAATGTCAGTCTCAGCCCCAGACACAACACACACTGTGTTTACTGAAATCCCAGTCTTTTTTTTTTTTTTTTTTTTTTTTTTACAGAGCCTCTAGGTTAAATACTGCTTTGAAATGGCTATCCTTAACCTACAGTCATAAAAAGTATGAAATGAAACAGTTGCTGTGCTGCATTGAAATAGCCGAACTGTTTCTGCTAAACTGTCTTGCAATTGCATGTCACAGATTGAAGGGTATGGGGAGGGGAGAGGGAAATCTGTTTCCTAATAGTCCAAGTTACCCCATGAGCTGTATAATCTGCTTGGTGCCATTACAAGAAAACTTTTTTTTTTCTTTTTTCTCCAAGTCATTCTCACATTTCTCTGAGGCCTTGAAATTGTTAAAGACAGTATTGAGAAAAAGCTGGCAAGCCCTATGAATAGGTGTGTGTTGCAATGTGTGCCTGCCCTGCAATGAGCATATTCAGTAGCCTGCAAGACCACGATGCGAAGCTCACTCTAGTCTTTTTCTGTCACATTCTGGCTAACAACAATGCATCATGTGCATAAAACTACATAAAACTACAAACAGATTTGAAAGAGTCCCAGCACTATAGGTAAGACAAAATACTGAGAGATTGATTCCATCTCCCTTATACAAAACTTTATAATATTTTAGTCCTAAAGCAATTGGTGTGGCCATATATATCTACACTGTGGGCCAGGTGAGCTCCACAGTCACCTGTGAGCTCCACAGTCTGCATTTCAGTTCTGTTTTGGCATAATGTTACCCATTTGGACTCCATTTTGGCTCCATCTTTCTCTACGTCTTTTCATTTATTTATTTATTTTTCTCTTGAAGGCTGAAGGGCCAGGTCAGCAATGCCAGTGTGCTCTGGCAAACAGTTTGGTGCAGCAGGAATGGAGTTGTACAGCAAAGCAGAAGGGCTGAAGACTCAATATCCTTGTGGGCATTTAGTACTAGCTCTAATCTGGTCCCACAGACCAAATTCCTGTTAGCTGCTGGATTTGCACCAAATGCCCTTCTAGAGCATATCTTCCAGTTTACTCTACACTGTCAGGAATTGCATTGTTGTGTTCCTATTTCATTTTGTACCAAAGTACCTAAAGTGGGGCAATGGGGAGATTCCCTTCAAAAGCAGACTTATGATTTGAAATGTAATACTAACGTAGGTGTACTCCGATAAATCTGTTCAGTGTGAGCGGTGGATCAGGCTAGTGGTATACACTGTGCAATGCATCCACCCCTTTCCACAGGTGTAACCAATTAATTCCCTCATGGGGCACTCAGTTTGGACTATGGCATTTGGTGTCATGGAAGTGCAGCTGATTCAACTGCTGGTTCAATGAACTACAGGACTTCATCACTGAACATACTTTTCAGTAGTTCCCATTTGGGCTGCTTAGGATCATTCTCCTAGAGCTTATACCTGGGGAATATGGTCAGAGAATGGAATCAGGTGAGATGCACGTGTTCCAAAAATACATAAAAATACAGCGGACCTGAATTCCACTCTACCCCATCTCCTGCTAGCCTTGAAGAATTTACTCCTCCAAAATAAAAAACCTCTATTGTTCCACATCCCACTAGGCAGCAGCAAACAAGGTCAAGAAATAGCAGCTACATCTTCTTAACATACGTATGGAACCTGCTCAGAGGACACAGAAAATAAAGACTCTCTATCTCATCTAGGTCAAACTTACAAAATTTTTCTTTTGCTTCTCCATCTACTGCTTCTCTTCACAATTAAGCAAGACACCCCATTGTGGGAGCTACATGGACTATCATCATAGCTTATGGGTTCACCTAGAAACCCTGGAGAGAACAGAGAATTGGAGTAGCCCAATTACAGGGTTGACAAAGTATCTCAAGACACTGCTGCATGAAGATAAATTTTAACTTTCTTTAACAAGAGGGAATATTCACTCTTGAGAACGTCAACTTTTTATGTTTTCTGAAATGAAACTGCATTTTCAGAACTTCCCATCCTACAAATGGTTTTCTGGTGCTTCCTGCACAAAGAAAATTTGGAAACATTGAAATTTACTCTCAGGAAAATGATTCTGTTTTTTTGTTATTACTTGTCTTGTTCCTGTGCTATGGTCCCTTCTCCAAACAGATACAATTAACTGAGAATCATTTCTAGCATGAGTGTAATTTACATTTTCCCCTCAAGACTGAAATTTATTCTCTTCTACACTGTCCATTCACCTATCTCATTAGGTTTTTCCTTATTAGGTTTGTTACAGCTCTCCCTGGTCTTAATCAACCTAATTAATGCAGCCTCATCTGCTGATTTGTTGAGTTACTGTTTTCCTGATTCATAAATATATATGATGATAGAGATCTTTGAGGTGTCTTCTGTTCAGTGTTTGACATATGACCATTAACCTTGCTCTTTTCTATTTTCTAGATGGTTTGGGAGCAATAACGACACTAATTCTTCTTCTTTTGAATTGATCTTCAGGAACAGATGTAACTGAAATATTTCCTGATGGAAAGAAGATTTTTCAGAAAGTCAGCACAGTGGCCATTCAACTAGTATGCTCCTCAGAAAACAGCTCAACTCCCCAGGTCTGGGGCTTCCCATTGTTGAACTAGTTAGATTTCTTCCCAGGGATTCTTAAAAAAAATAAAATAATAATAATTAAAAAACCCAACAGTTCTCCTGTACCTTCAATCATGCTTTTAAGAAATGCCCATTCTCTGGCAAATTACTTCATTTGTTTCTCTTTAAACCCAGAATAAAAGAAGGTCTAGGAATGCTAGGTTTTCTGAGACTTGAGGTGTATTTACCCTCAGTTAAAAGTCTCTTGTTAATGACCTGGTCTAAAATATTTCAATAAGTTCTACTTTATTCACTTTTCTGCATTTCAATCACTGTAAAATTTTGGTGAGTTTACTTTGCATAAATTAAACAGGTTCAGTCTGCAGATTAGTTATTGTTCTACTTTATTGATAATTTAAATGTGCCTGGTCATTTGTTTTTAAAATAATAAAAGAATAAAAACAAGATACAGATAGATAGATATATATATATACACACACACACACATATATATGTAGTCAATTAAATATCCACTGTCTTTTAGATAACCTAAAATATATTAATAATTTAGAGATACAGAGTCACTCCACTTAGTCTAGTTCCCTGACCGTTATAACACAAAAATACTAAAGGGGACACAACCAAGCAGCCTTTCATTTAGCTTCTGGAAAAGTTAAGAACGTGAAAATATATATTAACAGATGCACTGGTTCAGAACAAGGGTCCATCTAGCCTACAGTCTCCAGCAGAGGCCATCAGAAGATACTTGGGGAAGAGTAAGAACAGAGCAAATCTACATTGTATATTGCATGTACCCCCAGCTTCTCTCCAATCTATGACCATATCCAGCTTAGGAATTTCCTGGGGCTGATGTAGTTTTTCTCTCTAGTAATGCTCAACAGATATCTGCTCTGAGTACTTGTTCAGTTCCCCCCATGTCCATGCCAACTTTCTGTATCCTCAGCATCTGATAGCTAGGAGCTTCACAGGCTCACCATCTGAGATGCCTTTGGGTTTATGACAGAAAAGGCATGAAAGACATGACCAACAGAAAAGGTTTGTGTCTGCTGGGATCAGACTTGATTGAGATAGATTTAATCCTTAGACTGGGAAAGATTCAAAATGATCATCTCCCTCTGCCCCATTTTGCATTGCTGCAATCTGATTAGAACTACTGTTACTGGCGACACCCATAAACATTCAGCAAGGTGATATACATGCACACATATAACACAGTGAGACAAAACACACCCACCACCTGCTTCACACTGCTCACCAGAGTGCATCCTTTGAGTTACTTGTTATTAGTGTCTGCTCATATGGATTACACTGTGCTGTGGATCACAGAAGAAAAAAAATAAGAGTAGAAACCTGGCTGCATCACTCAGTCTTGCCCTGCAAAGGGAGATGCATTCCCTGCAGCAAATGTGAGCATACTTACAGTTACAAAGGTCTCAAGCAATTGTGCCTCCACATTTCCCTCACAAGACTATACAGCACTTCAAAGTAGCTCAAGCTTTTCCTGGCATTCTGTCTAAATATTCCCTTCTTAATCTCATCTCATTACCTCCTAAGTAATTGTATTCTGTCCTTGGGGTCTATACACTTTGCACATTTACAGACTGCTATGCTGTTCCCTTGAGTGTAAGCCTCACTCTGAGGCAAATGACACATTTTTGCATTTGAAATCTTTTCCTTAAACTCTCCACAATTACTCTTGCAGTCTACCATACTGAGTAGTTTCTACAGATAGACCAGAAGGAAAATTTCTGACTTCAGAGGTTTGCAATCTACCCAGCCCTTTTCCCTGACTTCTTTGAGTTCTTTTCAGCCCACACATATGCATGAAAATACTTCTTTGAACTCAAATGCTCTTTAAATGCCCTGAGTTTGCAAGACTGTTACCAGTATAAAAAGTAGGAGGGAAAAAAAAAAAAAAAAAAAAAAAAAAAAAAAAAAAAAAAAAAAAGAAAGAAAATAGAAGGGAAAATACAGTGTGAAAAAAATCTCCCAAACTCAAGAGGCTCAACAGTCCACTGTTGAGGGAGATTTCTCAACCCTTTCATAATCTGTGCCTGGTTTCCATTTTTAGATGCAGTAAGTTAAAAATGTTTTATTTCCCTTTCTGCAATTCTACTTTATAGAAAAAAAAAAAAAACACTAATAATTCTTCTTCATTTATTGCCTTTTTTTTTTTTTTTTTTTTTTTTTTTTTTTTTTCATCTAGTTCTTCTGAAAATAGTACTTCTTCTCCTTTTTCCCTCACTGAAGATTGTCTGTGACACGCTTACATGATTGTATGTGATTTATATTTTTGGTCTTATTTTCATCTTCCCTGAATGGCTTCCAGTTCACTGCAAATTATTTGATACTATGGCAAAAGGTACTCTAGAATTGCCATTTCACTGCCTTTCTAGCAAATAGTTTTCTGAACATGAAATATGGACGTACTAGAGAGAATGTGATATTATGGGGTTGTGGTATTCATCCATCTCCCTCCAGGCTTAAGAAAGTGTGGTGGTTTAACAGGAATGAGGTTAGATATATTTCTCACTTTTGTCTGAATCCAGAAAGTGCTGGATCATGCTCTTTACTTGGCTGCATGGCTGGTAGCTGGGCTGAGCAGCTGACAAGACCAGGGACAAGGTCTTCTTTCCAGAGACTGCTCACTGTTGAAGAGTTGTAGTATGCTGAGATGAAATTCTTAGACTTTACCATGGACTAACTGATGAGACAGTGAGGTCTTAACCACCTGTGCTATGTTGCTACTGGCCTAGAGATAACCATTCCAAAATTACCTTGGTTGTGACCATGCAGTGTAGGTATAGGACTGATTGAAATGGATCCAAGTATTTGAAGACTGAAGGTATTTTAAAATAAGGAAGGGATATGAGGCACATTTTGCTATTCATATCGAGTTTCACACTTGTAAAGTTCTTGAATTTATTTTTTTTTTCCTGTGGGTATGATTTGGCAGCCCTGCTTTGCTATCTTTGCAAGACAGAGAAAATAAGAGAGAAATAACATGATAAAGGGAAGCATCCCCAAAGAACACTGCTTCTCCTCTTGCGGTGTCCATTTGCTGCATCCAAAGTGAATGTGTCTGATTTTCCATGCTGCGTGCAATTGTCTCTTATTTAATTTGTATATGAGTGGTCAGCCATTGGGGGGTTGGACCTGATGATCTTTTGAGGTCCCTTCCAATCCCTACAATTCTGTGATTCAAGGAAAGCGAAAAGGAAACTTTAGTTAAATACTCTACCTGAGCCAGTGGAATCCAGCTAAAATATGTATGGTTACGCAAGCCTGTACAGGGAAAACACTGGGCCAACTAAATCTAAATGCACAGTACACTTCGGTTTTCTTTTATGTTGCAGGTGCTGTGGGCATTACATTGGCATTATCATCTCAAGGTGATGCTGATGATGATTTACAGCCTGTGCTCATTTGCTAGGTTGGGAAGTCATCAGTAAATCTAACCCATGGTTTTCAAGGCTGCTTCCCTTGTCTGCAGTGAAGCTGTGCTGCCAGTCAGCAGCAGGGTGGGATGCTTCCAGCTGCAGAAGGAACCTGCTGCCACAACCGCCTTCGTGGTGTCTCTTTTCAGCCCCAGCTCCATTGCGTGATGACCCTACTCATTCCTGAGCTCATTTGGGAGAGGGTGATGGGGTGAGGGAGGCTCCTGGGAGGACTCACAGCCTCTTCTGGAGGCAATGGAGGCAGCAATGCCATTGGCACAGAAGGAAGCATCTCCCCCTGACACAGCAGAGCTGCACTGTTTTACATCAGAGAAGGATTTTATCTCATGCTTGAAGTACGTTCTTAAACTGAATGGCAATAGCACTACTAAATGCCTTCCTGTTTAAATGATGAACTTGGAGGCTGAAAGAATATAAAATATTTATGATATGGAGGAAGTGAATTCAGTTGCTAAAGTGAAGCATGGTTGAAATAAGGATACAGAGGGAATCTGAGGCATCCCCTCTCGTCAGTACCTGAGCCCAGTCTTACTTGACCTGGCATTACAATTTGGCTACTCCACTGCTTCCCACTGTGTGATAGCCATGCAACTGTGATCAGAATTAAACCTTTATCTTCCATTACCTACCCTCTTTTAAACAGAAATGCTCAATAAGGAGATAAGGAAAATACTCTCCACAGTTTCATGCCTTCTAGACCATTACATGGCCAAAATGACAAACAAACAAAAGTGAAACAGCACCAAAAACTGTCTCAGTGAAAGCTCCTAGCCACACTGGTGGTTTCACACCAGATTCTTCCAGTGGGTAAAGAGACGCAGGTGCTGGCTGCCTGATGGAGCAGCCCCGTACCCATCCTGCAGCTTCCTAGTTTCAGCCCTGTCCTCAGACGTTTCAATAAGTGGCATTAATACTCTTTGGCATCTACCTATGAGAAACCAATCCCACTTTTCAAAAAAATAAAATGGAGAAGTTTATGAAGAAACCCTGTGGGCACACCATGCCGAGTCAGTGCAGCAGTTGCCTGCAGAACAGGACATGGGTTAGGATGATGTGCAGATAAAACCTTCCAAAGCCACATGAAAAAAGTCCACTGCAAATCCACGTGCGTGAACCAGTCCATGCTCTGGTGTGCTGCTGTGACCACTGTGCCACAGAAAGAAACAGTTTTACAACTTGTCATTCTTTGTTTCATATTTACCTTACTTAAAAGCTTTGCCTTGCTCTCCTGGCTTTCTTTGTGTGCAGAAAGTTTTGGGCAGACCATGCGCCCTGTGAACACCTCAGGTCATGCTCTCCTGCCCGCTTTGGAAACCCAGGTTCACAGGGAGTGACAAGGATCAGTCAGGTCAGGTCATGTCCAAGTGTAATGAGCAAAAATCTCAACCCATCCATTCATAAGCTTTATTTTTACTTTTTTTTTTTTTTTTTTTTTAATACATTCTTTCTAATTTGTTTTATGTTGGACATATATACATCAAACTGAATACATTGTTTTCAAGCCCAATAAACTTGGATAGGCACCAGCTTTTTGTTCTCTTTTCTGTTTAGAGGGACTGTTATTGGTAAGTGGTTATGCCAATGACTAAAGCAGACAATTGAAGTATAAGGAATTTTTAAAAGTTCTCCAAGATTTCTAATAGGAATCCTCTAGCAAAGAATTTCCTTTTGAAGATCCTATGAGGAATAAAACAGTTTATGCAGAAGTGCTATGTCTGAGCCACTACTTTTCTTTTTTTTTTTTTTTTTTTACTTCTTTTAAACTTTTTTTTTTTTTTTTTTTTTAAATAAATCCATATTTCTGCATGTCAGTGGGTGTAGTTCTCATCTGGCTCTCATTGACACAGCATCACTCATTGAACAGGTATTACAAGTCAACAAAAGGGACCTGTAGGTGTGCCCACACAGCGTCCCTTCTTGCAAACCATATACCCGGCAGATAACAGAATAAGGGGTCACCAGCAGGGACCCACCCCAGGGTCTGTGTGTGTGTGCCTGGGGGCTTTTATCTTCCGTTACTGGTGTGTTTACTGGCAGGTGTGACCTTGTCACCCAAATAGCCTGTGACAGTATGCATGTAAAATTGTCCATATATATGTACAGCAAGAACTTCCTAAAATTAGCTAGACAAGGCTGCTTAAAAATGTGTAGATGTGTGCCAATGTTTTGTGAGTGTGTAGTACAGCAGTTTATCTGTTGTGCTGCTGATATTGATCCTGAAGGTATAGTTCACTCCTTCCCAGTTAATTATGCATCATTTATAAATCAATAAAGCACTTTGGTTCTGCTCTGGTGTAAACCATATGAGCTGAGTAGTTTTTCCCTGAAGCAGGTGCACACTGTGTGATTTTGATCACAAACTATCTTGGGGTCTGTTTTCTAATTACAGCTATAATTTGGATAAAATACTCCTAATGTAGTATCCAAGAACTCGTCACAAATTTAGAGGAAAGCCTGTTTTACATCCCTTTTCGCTAGTTTAGTAAATGTTGCCATTTAGGAAAGGAGGTGTGATGGATACACATTTTCCCTGAGGTTTGTTTTTTGAATAAGTTACTGCATTAGAAATTCAATTAGGTACTGCCATTGCATTGAAGCTGCAGTTCCTACTATCCAGGTAAACCAATGCCTGGTAAAGTGTCAATGCAGAATAACACAGCAGGGTCATTGCCATCCAGGCCCTCTGCCCCTACTGGCAGAGCTCAGGCTTCCCCCCCAAGGAGTTCACTGCACAAACAAATAAGTTATAAATGGGAAAATACAATCAGTCATTAACAAGACACTATGACATGAATTTTTTGGGTTCTGCAGAGTTAGAGATGGATCGCTTCTGATGGATCATTTAGTTTTCCCATTTCTACCACATACTAATCTGATTACTTGATCTATTTAATACATGCTCTTTCAAACAGATCAGAATCTACTCAAACAATTTTCTTTTAATTCTCAACAAGAAGGAAGATGTCTAGAGGTAACATCACACATTTTGTCCCCTTTAACAAAACTTTTAAAGCATAAGAAAAAGCAATATCTGTGTCCCGTTGAGCTACTAATTTAATTAGGCAGCAATCGGTTGAAAGCTAATGGATGGGTGCCACCTAAATGAACCAAGACAGACTCCTAATTTGTATCTGCAAGTGTTGTTGTTGCTTTTTTTTTTTTTTTTTTTTTTTTTTCCTGCCTTCCCAGGAGCAAAGGCTGGGCTTGCTTGTTGCTGCATTAGCAAAGAAGATTGTCCTCATGAAGCACAAGGGTCTCTTAAGACCCAGAGGGAGATGAGGGCCACTCTTGGCATAGAGTGTACAGCAGAAAATAAGGTGCTGTAGTATAACTTATTTTGCGGTATTTTAGACAGATAGCATGGCAAACAGAAAGCCATGGAAAAGTAAGGGAGAAGAATGTAAAATACCAAAGCCTGAGCCAGGACTTAGAATCATGAAGGAATAATTCAGTGTGGAGAAGGGGAATGGAAAGGTGACAGAGCAAAGGTACATGAGTTCTTCCCCTCAGAGTATAAATACAATAAACAATGCATGTTTTCAACTTTTGGAGGGGTAAATATTTTAATGGAACAGGAAAGGGAGTTGCTTTATCAGTTCCTGGTGCTTTGGACCCAGTAAAAGTGTTTAATAATGCTTCTACCGGGGATGTTTACTAGAAAGTCAGGACTACTTGGACTACACTATACTAATATGAGAGCCACCAATTGCCTGATGTTTAAATTCATCTCAGTTTTTAGTAATAATGAAAAAAGATATACAGTTCAATTTAAAAATTCTGGGTTGAAAAGAACACATTTCTAAAGGAGAATCATGTTTCACAAATCTTTTAAAAATTTGTTGAAGGAGTTACTAAACATGAAGAGGTGGTTTACCCATTGATGCACTGGACTGAGGTTTCCCCTAAAGCTTTTGACACAGTCCCCTACCATGGAATCTTAAAGAAATCAAGCTTTCTTGGGACAGGAGGGAAACATCCTTTTTGAATAAATGCAGGATAAAACATAGGAAATTATAGATAGCAATAAACAGTTGATTCTTGTGGTGGAATGTTTGCTGTTCCATAAAATAGCTTCAGCATGCTCACAGTTAAAGAATAAAACTATGTGAAAAATGAAATAATAAAATCTTCTGAAAAAATATTCAGTAAAGGTAAATCTAATGTTCATTTCAAAAGTTGTTTCAGGATTTCATTATGCTGATGGCAATAAAAAGGAAGGTGGAACTAAGTATCAGTGCATGTAAACTAAGGCACACAGGACAGAATATCTTTAATGGTAAATATGTGATGGGGTTAGAAATTGCCCCTCAATAGAAAGTCCTTGAAGTCACTGTGATTGTTTCCTGCAAAACACTAGCTCAGTAGTCAGTGATGGTGGGGAAAAAACAAACAAACAAACAAACAAACAAAAAAACAATAGCAGAGTGTTAGCAAAGATTAAGAAAGAAACTGCTAAAACAGAAAATATTAATATGCCATCATATTGACATGTGATGCCTTCTAACTGCCCAAAAGGATGTAGAAGAACTGGAAAAGGCACAGGAAAATGCCATAAGAATGATAATATATGTGGAGTCCCTTCCAGGAAAGAAGAATCTAAGTAAAGCACTTCTCTGCTTAGAAAAGTGAAGAGTGAGAGGAGTATAAGAAATAAACATAAAATCATAAGTGGTATAGAGGACATGAACATAAGGAAATTATTAATGTTTTCTCAAATGACTTTTAGGAGCATTGAGTGAAACTGGTAGGTAAATAATATTTTTTGGTTTGTTTTGCATGGCACAGAATAAAACTGCAGAATTTGTTGCTGTCAGATGTTGTGCAAGCAAAATATCACACAAGGATTCAAAAGGAATTCTGCAAGTTCATCAGAACTGAGTCTAGTGGTGGTTATTTAGCTTCAATGCCATGAATACAACCTTAGTGGGGGAAGGCCCCCAGCACTGGAGCCCAGAAGCTGGGAAGGGATCCCAGGGAAAGGACTGTCATGTACTCATCCTGTGTTTTTTACTCTCTCCTCTTCTGAACCCTGAGAAATATTATGGAGATAGAAAGATGTGCATAGCTTTAAGAAAAGATTGCATTGAATCAGGTTCCTACATTTAATGTACTTGCCTGGCAGAAAAGTGAGAGCTGAAAGGATGGAAAATTCCTTTCAAGACACAGGTGTTGGGAGGAATTCTTTGGGCCAAGTTTGACCTCAGGGATTCGTTCAGTCTTATCATGACCCAGATGTCTGGAGATGAGGGGTCTTTCCCCTTACTTCCAGCACTGTATGTCACACCTTAAGTCAGCGTTATCTCTGAGGCTGCAGAGCCATTGGTGACTTAAAAGCACAAAACCATTGACAATGAAGTGTGGCTCAGTGATGTGCCTCCTGCCTGTCATGCTTAGTGAGGAGTCAGAAACACTCAGATATCTGCTGCAACAAGCCTGCCCCTGACACAAGTGAAATTTGTAAACGGCCACTTTTCTTTGTAAAATCTTGGTTTTATTTCTTTTGCCAATCACTACTTAAAGCAGCTGATCTTTACCCAGCCATCACCACATGCACCAGCTTTGCTGGCCCATGGCTTTATTACATATTCCACATAAAATTGATAGCAGCTTCCTTTCTCTAGACAAAACATTTACGATTATCTCATTTGTCCTAGCAACAAAAATAACGATATGTATTCAACCTGTCATACAAAATGATCTGAAAATGTTTTACAGATACTAAAAAAAAAAAAAAAAAAAAAAAAAAAGGCTGTATGAAAAGGCAAAAGAAAACAAATAGGTCTTCCTTGGTTTTTCAGCTGGAATTTCAAAGCATACCATGTTTCTTTCCAAACCACATTTTATTCTTTTCAAAGTATTTGGAAGAACCAAAATGACATGTTTCTGCTGGATTTGATATTGCTTTCATAGGGATTTACTTGATATATTTTTTTCTTTTGCCTGATCTTTTAAGGTTAAGAAATTCACCCTGCTCACCCTACTCCAAATCCTAATGAAAACCTAATATGGTAAAAAAAGTTTAAGAGCCTGGAATACCCACTCACATTTTTAGAATGTTTACAATGCCAGTTTTTTTTTTTTTTATGATATTGTTCTTTTATAAAGTTTTGGTGCACAGATGGTAGCAATATACAGACCGCCTTTGTGAAATCAACCACGTAAATTCATTTATCAATACAATAGCTAATTTCAGGTGCAGAAATAGGCAATGTGAATATGGAAAAATGTGGAAAAATGTGCTTTTTCATACTTTCATACATAACTTTTGACTGTTGTAATATCTTTTCTCTCTCTCTCTCTTTTTTTTTTTTTTTTTTTTTTGGGTTGCTCACAGAAGCCTATGTTTCAAGCAGTTACTACTAACTTTTTTATATTGGCTTATGGCTCAGCTGTCTCTTTATGTACATCCTATAGCAAGGACTGCTGGAGAACTGCAATGTCTCAGAAGACCCAATATCAATATAGCTGAATGTCTCTGTATCAACTGGAGGACATAAATTAAGTTTTTACAGTTGTACATGCTTGACTCCTTTAACCATTCTTACATATATTTTTTTTAAAGTGGGACATAGATGAAAATCAAGAAAATTCATCTAAGGAATGCCTCTAGTAAACATACTGAAAATATTTGGTACATGCCAGACACCTAAGTCTATCATATTGGAATCCATTTGGCTTTCTTTTCAATGGAAAGAAGACTCGGAGCAAAAGGACAGAAATATGCAAAGCTTTGGTTCAGAGCCCTCTGAAGGCATTGGAACATTCATCGGGCTAAAGTGAGAAGAGATTAGATTCTTACAGTATTTCATTTCTACTAGTACTTTAGGAAAGTGAAATGTATTTCTATTTTATAAAGACACCTGTCATATCATGCATAATCAGTGTGAAGGGTGAGCTTAGCAGTGTTTTTTTGTTTGTTTTTGTTTGTTTGTTTTTCACCACAATAAATATAGCAATTACTGACTTCTGGGGAAGACCAGAAGTATTTGCAATTTTTGAGCAAATTCAGTAAATTTTTCTGAATGGAAAAATAAAGAGATTGAGAGAGTTTGGGAATAGGTTGACAACTTTTATTTTAGTATTTTTAATTGGAAAGTTTCTTTCAGATCAATGATATGAAACAACTTGTTTTTCTACCTATAAAACACAGTTATGAGAAAGAATGGGATCTGTTAGAACAGGACATGAGCATAACAAAGGCAAAGGTGAAAAAGAAATGCAAGTATGAAACACAAGAGAAGTGAAGAGTTTGAACAAGTAAGAAAACAGTTACCAGATCATGTGAGAATGTGTCCTGGCTCAGGAAAAGGCTGCTGGGTCTCAACCTGCATAGATGAATAGGCCCCATGAAACTTGTTGCCCACTTGTCCCCATTTCCCTGCTCATGGCATCTGGCAGGACCTCTTTTCCCTTTGATATCCAGGATAAGGAATGGTGATGCGTAATTGAGACAGGCGCATATTTAGCACTGCCCCACACCACAGCAGACATTACCACACAGTAATAGACGGTACCACATGCCTTGGGTCCACCTTCTCACATTTTGGCTGTTTTGAGTTTCCTTTACCTCTCCACCAAAGCCAAGCTTGTCTTAGCTGCTCCTAGGAGTCACCAGTTTGGTGGTGGTGGCATGGTTACAGGTTTCTTGTGCAGTGCCACCTCCCCTGCTCCCTGCTCAAAGCAAGAACCCACGAGTGCACATCACTTAGCAGCTCTCACATCCCTAGTGTTTCTAACCCAGACAATAGAAGATCAAAAATTTCTGCTGTAACTGTTGTGAATGGGCAGGTTTTTGAAGGGAACAGTTCAGACAAAACAAATTTCTCATAAAATATATCTATGGGGACAGAAGAAATTTAGACTTGTTAGAAAGAAACAAACTGCAAACCCATAAATGTTTTCAGCTTTGATAGTAAGCCAAAACCTTCCTATGCAAAAATGTCAATGCAATGTTGGAACTGCAGATCAAACGCCTCATCTTTTTAATGTCTTGTACAGTCTGTTTTCAGCAGCTAGACACCATCCCCAAAGATTTGAAAAAAAAAAAAAAAAAAAGAGTTTGCATCTTCCGCATTCTTTACCATCAGCAAAGGAATATGAATGTTTTCCAATCCTAATTTTAAACACAAATTTTAGACAGGTATAGAATCAATATTTTGAATGTGGAATTGTATTATGCTTACTCTCAAAAAATTATTGCTTTTCTTAGTTAAATTTGGAGGTCTTATTAAATATAATCCAAAATCTTTTCAAGATAAAAAGATTTTTTCAACTGTCTTCCTTTGGTGACACTTTCCGTACTGCCATACCATCGGTGTTTTCATGGCGTTATATTATTCTAGTAATTGATGATACTTTGTCAGATTTTTTTGCCCACATCAGAAGGAATTTACAAGAAAGCTCCAAGGTCTGGAAACCGTGGAAAATCAAATTCAGTATTTTTCTAAGAACTTATTTTTTAAGAGATTAATTGATCATGACCTGGTATTCCAGTCATGTGAAAGAAACTCGGGAGAAGACACATATATAAAAATATTCTAATTAAGATGTTGGACATTAGAAAAGCTTACCCTCAAATGTTATTCTGCCTTTTTTGGAGCTCTTTATTTGTAGCAGACATATGAGCCTGCTGAAGGTGAGCGTCTGTGGTGTGTTATGGGAGGGTATGACTAGGTGAGGACTGAGTAAAGAAAGCTGCAAGAAAGGGGAGGAATGGCATGGAGCTGGGATGGTCCTGTATGTACTTACCTACCTTCTCTGTAAGATCAAATACCATTGTGCACTCAATACCAGCAACGCTCCTGCATGAGTAATACAGAAATTTTTTGTGGGTGGAAAAATATCTGAGAAGGAAGAAGAAGAAGAGCTCAATCCAGAATGTCATGAGCACTGGAAAGTTTGGGAGCAGTCCACATTTCAAAGAGATACTTAACTGCATTCTTCAAATATCTCTGTGAAACCCAGTTACACATCACACAGAAATGGTATACTCATTGTACTGGGATCATTTCTAACTGGAATTTGTCCAGACCTTTTTAAGCTGAAAGGCGGGCAAGGGAACAATCCTGTCATTAAATGTCCTTGTCATTTTATCTTCATTCCTCTGATTCACTGCAGATGTTGCTTTGGAAAGTGTTTTAGTGCCTTTCTCGCTTCAATTACCATCAGTTCACACTCAGTTCATAATGGCAGAATAATTGAGCAGGGGACTAGTTCACCATCCTTGTGGATCTATCTGACATCTACTTGCATTTCTTCTATTTCTTTATCTTACAGAAGGTTTTTTTTTTTTTTTTTTTTTTTTTTTTTTTTCCTTAGAAAATTAAATTTAGAAGTGTTTGAAGGTTAAAAAGAAAAAAAAAAGGACAAAGATTGATTACTTTGGTAACTTTATTTCAACATTAGATTAACTTTTTATAGGTTATAATGACAAGATCTAAGCAAAAAAGATTGAAGTAACTCTAAGTTTTATAACTCAATATGAAGTCAGCACAGTGTGTAATTCACTATTTTTTCGTCCTAGAAAAGTTAAGTTAACAAAACATAGTGACAATATTGATTTTTTTAGGCAAATATTATTAACCGAACTTTAGGTTCATGAATTTATAGTGTTTATATTAAATAGTAAAATCAACCAACTGTTTGTGTATTGCCTTATCCATAATTTCTTGAAGAATTTATTAATAATGCATTAGTACAATTAATAAAGAGGTTTTTCTTTTACATCTCATAGTTCTAATTTGAGAATATCTTTTAAGATACTTTGCAAACACAAGGTTGATGTCCATATACTATAATTCTGTAATGTATAATGTATTTCACTATGACAAAATATTAGATTAGCTATATCATTGATGTTAGGTTGTTCATAATCCTTGAAAACTAAGAAAGAGAAAAGATGTTACCAAGACACTTTCAGCAGCTTTCTAATTGCTCTTCTATAGCAAAAGATTTGGCAGTCTTTCTGGAAACAAATCAAGATAGAAATAATTATACAATACTTTCAGAGCTACAGTTTAAAAAACTGAGATCATTTCTGAATCTGGCAGACATTTATTTGCCAGCCTAAGGAAATACCTTTGTGTGTGTGTGTGCATGCTTTTACAGAATCAGAGAATCATCTAGGTTGGAAGAGACCTCCAAGATCACCTAGTCCGACCTCTGACCTAACACTAACAAGTCCTCCACTAAACCATATCACTAAGCTTTACATCTAAACGTCTTTTAAAGACCTCTAGAGATGGTGACTCAACGACTTCCTCAGGCAGCCCATTCCAATGCCTCACAACCCTTTTGGTAAAGAAGTTTTTCCTAATATTCAACCTAAACCTCCCCTGGAGCA
Source organism: Aythya ferina (assembly GCF_964211825.1). Lineage (NCBI taxonomy): Eukaryota > Metazoa > Chordata > Aves > Anseriformes > Anatidae > Aythya > Aythya ferina. Next base: position 19,981,205 of record NC_140296.1, read on the forward strand.
ACTTTAGCCCATTCCCCCTCGTTCTTTCACCAGGCACATGGGAGAATAGACCAATCCCCACCTCACTACAACCTCCTTTAATGTGATAGAAATTACCACTTTTTTAAATGTCATAGAGCATTGGGTTTTTTATGTCCATATCTTTGCAATCACAAATAGTATTCCTCCTAAAAATCAACAAAACATTCTGTATTGACCATCAATGAATACAAATGTTCAAACATGGTATGAGGAAGACAAATCAGATAATCTTTTTCTCATCTTGAGTATACACACATATAAATGGATACCTGGATAGTTCATTCATGGTGTCATGCATCCTCTTCAGAGAAGGATAAGACAGTATGGCCTATCTTGCATATTCTCACAACTGCAAGGGAATAACTCACCATTTTTCCTGCTCTTCTTTCCATTGCCCTTTGGCAAAAAGATAAGAGCATTTAGAAAAGGAGGAATTTTTTGTTACTTATTTGGGTTGTGTAATCCCTTTAGCACTGAACACACAGTTCTGACAACATTTGCATTAGCAGTGGATGACAGAGAGCTCTTCTGACCAAGTAATAGCCTGAATTATGATCTATTTACAATGTCCTCTTTGCATCCAGTTTCACAGACAGGACAACCAGCCTTCCCTGAACCCTCCTATCTATGCCCATCTTTGGCTCAGGTGGGCAAGGGTTCTCTGTCTTAGTTCCCCTTGAAACTCAGTTCAGGTATCAATCTAAGAAGATTGTTCCAGTTCACAGTTCACAGCCCAGTTCACAGGTATCAATCTAAGATGTTGTTCACACACCTTTAAGGGTCTTCCCAAGTCTCTAACATATTCCCATCAGCACCCTTATGCAACTCCAAGGAGAAATGAACCTGCAGGAGTCCCATCACCATGTTGTGTTATAGCCGCTCTGGACCCTCAAGGTCAGAGGGCCTGTTATGTTGCCGCCTGACAAATTTAGCAGAGTTTAAAGATTTTTGCAGCATCCCAGCACTACTAAAAAATAAAAATAAAATAAAATACTAAATTCCTTCTGTATCTTTAGCTTTATTAAGTATGCAAGCATGGGAGCCATCATCCAGACAAATCTGGAGAAAATCCTTACATTTTTAAACTTTCATTCTAATTTCTCTGCAACACTTCCATTTCCTCTTACTGCATCCCCTCTTGCACAGACACTTGCCATTTAATACTTCATATGTAGTGCCAGAAGGCTTTTCCGTACTCCTTCCACTGGCTCGACCCCTGTAGGATGTTGCTGTACTGTCAGATAGGTCAGGAGTTCAGTGACTGAGTAAACTTTTCCCCTGATTTTATCCTGATTTGCTTTTAGAGCTGAGGAATTTGGGGAACCTCAGTCATTCCCTCTTGGTACAAGAAACAGAAATTTTCTTCCCCAGCAGGAGACAGGACAGCTGAATTCATATAACCCTATTGCTTAATATTTCCAATGGTTTTCAGATAGCTGGTATCTTGGAGTTTAAAGCTGCTCTCATACCTGTGGAGATTTTTTTTGTACAAAGCAGAGTTCAAACTGAGTTCCCTGTCTGCAGTGTTCACTACATCATCATCAGGCTCCTCGTTGTCTGGATTGCAAGTTGGATGAGGCTGGGTTTCTTTTCTCTTTTTTTCATATCCCAGCTTTTACTTATGCCCAAAAATTCTCCAGGGGCAGAAAGTGTCTACAAGATTTTAATGAGGAGAGTAGCCTTGGATAGGGCAAACTTTTCCCAACCTCATGTTTAAAAACACAGTTCAAAAAGAGCTAAAAAAAAAAAAAAAAAAAATTTTTTTTTTTTTTAATGTATCTATATAACCTAAAAAAATTGTATTCCCATTCTCTTTGCATTACTGTTAGAAGAGGATTTGTCAGAAGAAAAGGCCTTCTTACCATGCTCAAACTGTATGTCTGTGCTAATTCTGTTACTCTCAAAAATTATTTTTTGCTGATAAGACGTTTTAACTCCATATTTACCTGAGCTTAATGTTTACCCATACACTGCAATCCTAAACTTGAAAACTTGCTGATGTTTTAACTATTGCTTGCATACTATCTTATTATTATGTATATCTTTTCCTCCATTAAAGTGTCTATTATTATCGCAAATAAGCCGAGCTGTTTTTTCCTTCAGCTATATAATACACATAATGGGTATATGTATATAACATTATTCTGACCATGTCTACATGAATATATATTTTTTAAATATCCTCAGAGTGAATTCTTAATGGCTTAGCTTATGTTTTGAACAGTGGAAGGTGTATATGTGAAACACTGCTACACCCTTTACCAAAAAGTAAAGGTACAAAGGAGCTGTGTGTTGAACGTGTAAAGCAGAGCTGTGAAAGAGTCAACACTAAAAAATATTCATAACCTCCATGCAATAATACTGTCTTTGCCACTGAGCATGCCATGGAAAATACAGTGATTCAGTCAGTGGGGCCGGTCCTTCAGACCGTGTTTCAAAAAATTAACTTTACTCATGTGAGTCTTCTTAGGGAAGCTAATTCTGTAACTCACCTGCATAAAACTGCTCCTGTGCAGCAATACTGAAGTGATTAGGCCCATGATTTTTAAGGAATGAGATCCAGAGAAAAATTCCCATCTGAAATACAGATTTAAAATATTTTAATGTTCTTTGAGGGCACACAAATTCTTTGTAAAGCTTTTTGCCCTGTGTATGGAATTATCCATAAGAAAGAAAAAAAAATGTTATATACATTATACATTATACACACCTATTTCAGAAAGTTATTTCATTGACATAGAGAATTTACTGATTGAGCTTCCTCACACAGAGAGAGAAATTATTTTTTGTGGCTTTTTTCATTTATCAGCTTCACCTTGTAGTCCAAGCTAATTTTTTAATACTTCTCTATTGTCACTTCTTTTCAGAGTTGGGAGAAGAATGGGACAGAGAAGATTAAATTTGATATTATTATTATTATTATTATTATTATTATTATTATTATTATTATTATTACTGTAGTTGTGAATGTGTCAAGATGTAAATTTCCTGGTAATTTTTTTAAATCTTTCTGATGTCTGACATGGAGCTAGAAATGTATAAATGTTGCATTTTATGTTTTTTTTTTCCATGTTACCATAGTCTGCAGTTCTATTAAGAACTGTCAGCTGTAATATAATCAAAGGAAAATTGGTAGAAAACCTTATTGTAGTCCAAGAAACATTCCTTTTTACATGGACTTACTGGCTTTAATAGGATTTAGCCTGTCTGGCTCAATCTGAAGCTTTTAGAAAAACCAGGAGAGACTGAGTCAGAAAAGAACTCAGTTGTTTATGGGATGTCCCCAGAACTTACCTTGATTTACAGTGCTCTATATTGTCACAGAAAATGCTTCCCTATTGAATCAAAGGATTTCAGTTGTTAAAAAATTGTATCATCTACAATGCAGTCTCTATACCTTCTTATTGCTGACCAGCACCACTGTGACTTTAAAAACTGGTATCAAACAAAGGCGTGGGTAGGTCTCCTTGGCTTCCTTCTCTTGATTTCCCATTATCACTTGTCTTTTGGACACAACTTGCTGTTTGCCTTTGTGCTGACAGTACCGCAAGGGAGAGTTTTCCTGCCCGAAGAAGCTTAGAGTTTTGTAGATGGAAAGGTGTTCCTTAGTCTGCAGCAATACCCTGCTCCAGTGAGGGTGGCCACCATCTCTTGGATAAGGCTGTGGTTCTGCCTCATCCATCTGAATGTCCTGAGCATGCCTCCTGCTTGCAAGTAGGTCCAATTTCAAAATAAAGGATTAGAAAGATACACCAAGGAACTGCTGAGGTATGTAGGACAAGTGTGTCCAGGCCTGGACAGTTTTAACTAGTGGGCTATCACATCAGTGGCGAGTGGTGGGGTTGCCACACACATTTTCTGTACCTAATGGGCCTAGTGAAATTAGTCAGATGTAAGAGATCACAGAATTAGAGAATACCTGTGGTCAGAAAGGACCTTATCAAATCATCTAGTCCAATGCCTGCCATGATCAAGCAGTTAGAGCAGGTTGCCCAGGATTATGTCCAGATGTCTTTTCAATATCTCCAAGAATGGAGACAACAACTTCTCTGGGAAATCTATCCCATAGTTGGGCCACCATTATGAGAGAAATATATATATATATACACATGTATATATACATATAGATATATATATTTTTTCTCATTTTCTGAAGGAATTTATTTATTTATTTATTTAAATTTTGTGTCAATTACCTCTTGTCTGATCACTGAGCAGAGCAGAACCTGGCTCATTTTCATTCCCTCTGTCAAGTATTTATACACAGTGGTAGGATCTTCCCTGAGCCTTCTGTTCTCCAGGCTGACCAGTCCCAACTCTCTTATCTTCTCCCCATCTGAAAGACGTTCCCGTCCCTTATTCATCTGTGTGTCTCTTCAATCAATTTGCTTCATTAAATCCTTCATACAGTCACTGAAAACAAGTCCTGAAGTCAGGTTAGCTGAAGCCACTGTGGGCTCTCAAAGGCTTTGGAAGTGTCTCTTCAATTTCAGAGAACTTAATTACGTTTTTTAGGTTGATGTGTGGTTCCCCCTTTACTTCCCCACATCCAGTGTCAGGTACCTACATTTCTGTGAGGCATTACTGGTCGAAGCTGAGAATTAGACCAGGCAGGCTGTGTTTCATCCAGAAAGTGTAAAACAATAGATAAGAGATATCAGCCCACAGAGGAGAATCAGAAGGCAAAGAGATAATATTTGTCTGTCAGTTTGGTCTGCCAATGTCTGAGTTCTTTCATGTCTGGATCACTCCCTAAAATTTCGTCCAGTTCAGCAGTAGCTGGAGAACATTATTATCAGACACCGTGTTGGTTGCTTTCAGGGAATCACCAAAGTCATGATCTTTAAAATGTTTCTCCAATAACTTTCCACTTATAATTACTATATCAGGGGCCAGGGCCTTAAGATATAAATCCTGCTTGTAATCAAAAAATCCATTTATCACAAACCCACACTGAAAACAAAACAAAACAAAAACATAATTTTAGCATAAACTTAGTGAACAGGAATGTGTAAGATAGCAGCAGAATACACACTTCTTAATCTTGAATTATGGTAATAATACAATCAATTTTATTCAGTGGAATTGAAACCTATTCCCTTTTTTCCTGATGTACTAGTATATTTTTAGCCAAATTCTCCCCCCACCCGTTCTTATGTATTTATCTATTTCTCTTTCCTATGATTTTTAGTCTCAATATTTTCTTCTCTCTTACTTTGAACAGTCATATTTTAATTTTTCTTTTTAATAAAAAAAATAATTTCTTCTCTATTGTAATAAAACTTAAAAACTCATTTTCATTTCCATTAATTAATTTATTTGCTTTTTTAAATTATTATTATTATTATTTATTTATTTATTTTTATTATTCTCTCACACCAGCCAGAGTTCACTACAGTTTTCTATATAGTATAACATAGATAAATTTATTTCCTACCCATTGTTTCTGAGGTTAGCTGCATTTTAGTTAAGGACAAAATTACATTCCCATTCAAGCCTGGTTTTCAGTCCATCCCTTAATATCCAACTAAACCCTTTGAAATATGATTTGCCTCAGAAAAGCTGTTGGAATAGGTCTATGTTTCTGTTCTGTTTCCCCTGCTCTTTGCCCTGCCGTCTGGACCACCGGTGAAAGCTGCCAGGTGGGGTTTGCTTGCCAGAAGGGAGTTCTTTGAGTGACGGCACTGGCTGAAGGGAGCAGCATGGAAGGAGCAGGTTGAGTTGCACCACAGCTATGTGGTTTGGGGAGCAGGCTCCCTGCAAAACTGAGCACCTCTTTCGGTCATGAGCCAGGATCCATGCACATGGCCTGAGCAGTGGCCATGGCAGTTGAACCACCTCAGAAGCTTCCATGAGCAAAGCAGGCTCCAGGAACAGGGAAGGACAATTCATTCACTGCTTCTATGCCTGTTCTCTGGGTGTTAGAAAGAGCCACTGTGTTATGGTTCATCCTACCCACCTGTAGCTGCTTACATAGTGGATGAGATACACTTCAGCTGGTCAGAGAACTGGGGGTTCGGCACTAAGACAGAGGCATCTGGAGTTAACTGAGGTGCTGGAAGACAACCTTCCTGGCCTCTGGCAGCAGGGCAAAGGGTCCACATCACCTGTAGGCCCTGTGTCATATCTGATGTCATATCCAGTCTTGTATGGATAGATGTAGTGAAGATCTCTGAGCATTTGAAGTGGCATTAGGCACATAAATTTAGGTAGCTGAATCCCTTCACTCTTTTACAGCACCACTTAAAGACAGAACATAAAAAAGATTAGGAGAACATTCCCTGAAAAATGATGATTTCTTCACATTTTCTCTTCAGGGAATCACAACGTATAGCTCACACATTTGAATGTCAGTGGTGTCCAACTCAACTTAAGCTCCTAAGGCCATTTTCAGCATCCAGGAGTGTGCTTCCTTGTACTCTACTGCAGAAATGTTAGACCTCCACATAGGTGGCACTCCCAGGACCTATGGGAGACTCACCCCATACAGAGCAGCAGCTGGAGGTCAGACAGGACTCAGGACTCAGGGAATCCTGTTCTGAGCCATTGGTGGGGCTCCAGGCTGCTCTGGTTTGGATGTCCACTGCCTGTAATGGGATCTCAGGCATCTAGCTCAAGTGTAGACATCAGAATTTAAGTGCTTAAAACTAGAACTAAATATCACTTCTGAAATTAGGTGAGATGAATTGCCACATTGATGCTTTCTCAGAATTCAGAAGTAGATGCTGACAATCAGCTAATTTTTCTTGTCTTGCTTTCACTTATCTCATCACGGCCGGAGTCATAGCACCAAAGGCAGCTTTAAGAAGTTGGTGATGATGATTATGATGGCTGCCCCTCACTCTTGTGTGCAGCAGGGAAAGTGAGAGGGGTTGCTGAGCTGTAACCTGTACCAAATCACAGATTGGCAGCACTTCACTTCAGAAGAAAGGGAACAATGTTAGGGAAAACAAAGCACAACCATGGGATGTCCGTGAGTGAGAAATCTAAGTAGACAGCCCGGCAATGTTACAACACTGGAGATCCTGAAATATTATGACAGAGAAAATTGCATGGATTTGTACCCAAGAATTTCAGAAAATTTAAATATTGTGTATCTTATTAGGATATCATATTCTTAATGAGAATATGATAGGACTTGGAGTATCTTGAAACATACACTTAAGCTACCTTGGTTTGGTTGGGAAAGTAACATATGCCATATATATACATATATAATAAAGATATGTTAAAAAACATCAGCAGTTACAGCTAGAATAACAACAATCTACACTGCACTTTATAACTTAGTACTCATGAGTGTCCTTTTCAGAGTCACAGAACTTATTGGAACAGAGTCCCAAGACGCATGTAAAGTACTTGTTCTGTAACCCCTCAAAATAGGTATGTGATGTTTGTCTTGTAACTTTTCTCTACAATGTCAGGGAGAACACTTACCCATTTCAGTTCCATGCTCCTTTTCCATCACCTCTACCATATCAATAAGAAAATGTGGGGAGGCACTGCCAGCAACATCTGCAGGGAAAAAAAAAATCCCAACAACTCACACTTCATGAAACATTATAGTGGAAAAGAAAATGTGTTCCAAACCACCTTGAGGTTCTGGAGTTAATTCATCATTTAGCATGAGAGACACGGGTGCTGCAGACTTCTGCATTGTTTCCATTGCGGAAAGCCCTAGATTTTGCAGTCTTGTAGCATGAAAGCCATATGATCACAGACCAGTGTGTACATTTCTCATTGTGCATTACCAAGTATTCATCACCTACTTAAAAACTATCAAAGGAAAAAGAAAAAAGAAAAAAAAACTGGGCACTAATTTTACACTGAACCTTTAAGGTGATGTCTCACCAATGACATGCTTCTAAGTCTCCTTGTCTGCAAAGGTCTCAAACAGGCAGATTTTACCACTCATATGTATCAAAATACAGGAACTACAGAAGATAATTATTTCACTGGCACTTTTGTGCTAGTAGCTGCACAGGTGCAAGGTTTGAATCATAATAACTAAGTCCAGGATATGTAAGACAAAACAAACAAACAAACAAACAAACAAAGTCTCAATCACACCCCAGATCAGTGGGAAACAAAAAGTGAAAGAAAGGAATATGCCACTTCAGTTTTGGCCATGTCTACTAGACTATATTGTTTTTCTCATGGTGCAACAGAACAGTCTTTAAATATGTATGGCAATCCTCCATTGTTTCAAAGAAATCTTGAAAAATGCTCATTGTTCAGGCACATGACTATGAAAAAATTCAGAGACACTGCAGAAACAGAAGGTGTATGCCCAAAGCAGAGTACACGTGAGTAGATCCACACAAATGGTTCAAAAACCATGATCTGCTCCTTATTTCAGGGACTGGATGAGAGCTTGCTCATGACCTCTGACAACAGAGCTTCTACTGCTTGGGCTGTTGTTAACTGAAGAAAATTTAGCTGACCTTCGTAACTAGCAGGCTGCAAAACCTCCTCTTTTCCACATCAAACTATTCCCTTTCATTTTTCCTTCATAGCTTTTTTATGCTCCAGCTCATTTTTAGTTCTAGTACAAACTTGTATGCTTATAAATGGAAGACTACCTGCCAACAAGTCACATCTCTGTTTTCTATAATATTTTATAATATTTCCTGTTCCCTTCTCCGGCATGTAGCTCAGGCACACATTAGATAATGGAGCTTTACTGGCACCCAGATACTGGCTATTCAGATCTTTTCAGATATTTATCACTTAAACTTATAACTGCAGTGAGTGTTTTTGAACAGCTCCTCTCACTAAAACATTTTATACAGTGAATAATCTCATTTTAAGAGACTGCGGCATTGTGGCAGTTATATGACAACTGAGGAGCCGTAGCAACATTCAAAGCATATGTTAAATTATCCTGTTCAATTAGGATGCCAATTGGAAGCTCAAAATTTAACGTTAGCTCAGTGTGTATACTGGGGCTTGACTGGGAAAACATGGCTTGGAAAGGTCCACAGATAGGAAGAACATAAGGAAGTTCCAAAAACCAAGTAGCAGATGGTGTCCAGAGAAGTCTGGATTTTTCTGCAATAATAAAAGATGCACAACTCTCTTGATCGCATGATAGCCAATGGCTATGAAAAGCCAGGATTTTTGTAATTGTATTACTGGCACTCAAAGACCTGGGAATTTAAGGCAAGCTATCCAAATTTTAGACACCTAAAAACAGGCAAATTCTCTCCCTTCCTGCAGTTGTTCCTGTGAGAAATGGCATGCCTGCAATTCCACTTGGCTTTATAAAACATCTATTCTCTCAAGCATAATAGAAATGAAATTTTTTCATTAGTACTGGAGCCCTGCTCATTTGTGATTATAACAAATTCATTTCAATATGCAGCTCAGCAGTGTGAAGTAACTAGCAAAAGATAACCACATACTTTCAAATGCAAATCTGATCAAACAGGATTCAATGTGAAAAATTCAGGTTTCAGGACCGCAATTTCACCCTTTGCTATTTCTACAGCAAGATTCCTTTAAAAATACTTATTAAAAGAAAAAAATAAAAATAAAAATAAAAATAAAAATTGTTCCAGGTTTGTTTTCTGAGACCAGTATATTTAACTGTTTGAAATCCAGTTCTTAAATTGTCTAGAATCGGTTTCCTACTTGCTTATCCCCACTGAAGTGAATGGAACTCATTGCAGAGTTGAAGAACTACCTTGTTTGAATAAGGCTGGCAGATATCAGAAAATAAATTATTTGTGGACTACTAACATACACATTATGGTTTAGCTTAAAGAAGCCTTTCTGCCAAGTTATAGATTTTCAGACATTGCTGTTTATGGTTGAAAAGCTGACATAATCTTTGGAGTCAGGGTTCTAATTTTCACAGGTTTAAGGAATAAAGTTTTTTGATGAAATATATTAATTAATCCTGCCTGTTTTATAGATGTAAATGTAGCTGTCACTTATTTCAGTGACTAAGAAGACATTCACTACTTCAGCTGTAGAACGATAGAAACCTGCAAATGACTGTGCTTATTGTCTGTAAAACAATGAAAAACTGTGGTAGGTACATTTTACAGCCATGTCATAAAATATATCTGAGTAAGAACACATGCTTTTTTGATCATTAGGGTTTTTCCAATTGGATGAGCCAAACTGCACAATGCTGTAGAATTTACTTTGATTTCTATAATGAATCACTAAAACAATCCCACAAGGCTATCCAATGCAATAAAAGATTAACTATTTCCTAGTAAAGAGTCATGTTTATGGAGATGTGCCAGTAAATTCAGTCTAGCAGAGAAGTACTTCTGACTATATAGTAGATATTGACTCTAATTCAAGCTGATCCCTTCTTTGTGACACAAAGTTGTGTGTGGTTGCAATTTAAATTAGGACTCTATACATCACCAGATGTCTTTGGAGACCTAGGAAAAAGTGATATGGGGACACCAAAAACTGAGCAGAAACAGGCTTCTGGCCCCATATAGACTTTTTGCCACAAAGGTAAAATTATTACATTTTGAAACAATATGCAGAAATTTTGTTTATTGCAAGGAGAAATAAAAATAGTCTTCTTTGCTTATACATTCAATGTGTCTTTTAGTAGTAAAAACTGTTCTCATGAGTTCATGGAATTCTACAGAATCATTCACACATTACCTTTTGCCTGCATGTTGGGAGGAAAAATTTTCTATAAGAGTGAATTTTACCACTTCATAGATTTACCCGGTTGACAAGGAGGCAGCTAAGCTTTCCAAATTACCATCCACATCTGTCACTACTCTGAGCATGTTATTCTGAGTTTTCCATCTCCAAAGTGTCTGTGTGATGAGAACAACATTCCCTGTAAGAAAAGGTAACACAGGCTACCTGCAGCTTTGCAAATCAGGAGAAGGTAAGGAAAAGAGAAGACAAACAATATAGCAATCCTCAGAGTAGGAGAGTGCTTCCTCCTTGATTTTTTGCTTGTTTTGTTTAGACATGGCTTGGGTACATTTAATGAGATACCACAGGGTGGATAATTAGTGTTAACAGTCCAAATGAATGTTCTTTTCACAAGTAGAACTATGAGCTAAGATGTGTTAGCTTAAACTTCAGTGGCAGGGGTTTGACAACACACTGTACTCTCCGTCTGCTGGGAACTCTGCACCAGCTACAGCAGACATCCATATGACACTTCAAATATACATTTGTTCACGGTATATGTTCGTGGCTCCTGAATCAACTTAAGGAACCACATGTATTTAACTAAAATGTGCTACTGCTAAAACACAATAAGAAAATACCGTTGTGAGTGTTTATAGTCCAGCACAGCCTGGCAGTGTTAGATGTGAGTTCTGTTCCCATCAGTGACATTATTTTTCAAAACCTTGATGCATTATATTTCCATTTTTCTTTTGAAGTATTAATATTGACTTAGTAAAGTACATGAGGAGACTAGCTGATTTATCATTCATCTGAATTTCTTTATTTATACATACCTCCAGGTTCTATTTTTGAACTGTCCTTTCAGTAAAAAACCTCAGTAAAATATTACATATTTCTTCTAAAATCTGAGTACTAAATATAGGACATGGCCTTTAGTCTGTGTTTGGCCTTCATGTTTCTAATGATACTATGAAATGAATATGTTAGATTTAATTGACAGTCTGCTGCATTTTTTCTTAAAGTCAAGGCTATGAGTAGATGGGAAATTGCAATTAGTCTAATTCAACAAACAGGTGTCAGTCTGATTGATATAAATACTCTGTGGAAGCTGGGATTGATGCTGGGAAATGTTCTTGTGTCCTGTTTAGTGTAAAATGAAAGGACAAGGCTTGAGGTGAGAATTTCTGTATCCCTGTATCCCTGATTCAAAGGGAATTTTTACCATTCAAGCTGAAGGACAATTACATTGACCTTATGTTTTTTTTCTGTCATTAAAATGCAAACTGTTATGGCTTGAGTGTTGTAAAAAGCCCCCCACCCCAAAAAAAAAAAAAAAAAAAAAAAAAAAAAATTATTTTGCTATTTTGCTTGCAGTATCATAGTTTAAATATAAATAAATATATATATATAATTAGGAAATAGAGCCTCAGATATTTAACAAGTGGTTGATATGTAATCATGATTTCAGTTTGGGGAGGAAAATTGTCTACAGTTCAGTAGATTTAGAGTCAGTCTTCTGCTTTACTTCTCAATTTCTGTGGCCTTAGAAAATATATAACCAGATTGCCGACTATTTGTGCTGCAGTACCTACAGTCTGCTATAACCCCATGGACCTATACTGAGACGTCTACTGCCCACTGGCCAAACAAAGCATCTTTGTGCAGGAGAGTTATAGCAGGTGTTTTTTTCCTTAAACTGCGAGGAAAATCTCCATAAGTACTAAATGCACAAGCACATCATAGGAAGAAGATAAGAACCAAGGCAAGGAAATGTTGCTCAAAGCAAGGGAGGAAGGTGAGCCTCCTTTATATGGGACAGTTTTGAAAATTTCTTTGAAAGATGCTGACTATCTGAATTTGGACCAGAATTCAGAGAAAGTAAAAAATTGATCTCAAGGTAGCCCTAGTCATTGCAGATTGAACTTGTCACTGATATAAAATCTACATCTTAGTAAAGTAAAAGAAATGGAATACGTTTGAAAATGATTTAACAGTCCTTCTCATGGGCTCAATTTTAATGAAATATGAGCCAGCAGTAGTAAGGGAAGCCAGTGTTAAGGTGCGCTGAGGAATGTCTTCACACGGTCATTCATATAGGAGATAACGCTTGAAAAAGGGAGCAAAAAGCAAAAGAAATCTGTTGTGCTGACTTTACTGGGAAAGCAATTAGACTGACTAGACATTTTTAGAAACCTAACCCTGATTGCTACTGTGTGTGTTTTATAGCTCACAAATTATTTTCACATGTTAATAATTCATTTTTTTTTCTACGGTAGTATTACTTATTGTCTGGTAAGCATATAATTGATTCATTAAATTATGTAGTTCCCTGTATTTTGACCTCTATTGATGTCTTTGAATTTGTGGCCAGCTATTTTAAAAGAGAAGCAACATATCACAGCCAGCAGCCTTACACCAGTATAAATATTTTCTACTGTGCTATTGCTCCAAGTTCACTTTCTGGCATCTTACCAAGAATTTAGCATAGGAATGCACTGAGCTGGAGACCCCTATCTAATAAATTTTATCTGACACACTCAAACATCTACTTCTATTACCATGTCTGATTTTCCCATGCTCATACAATTTAAAGCTACAGCTTCTCCCTTTCTCTTCTTTGAAGAAGGAGTAATATTTTCAAACACAATGTCACAAGGGTGCATTACCATGAGCACTTTCATCTGTGGAAGTTTAATACAAAAGAACGTGTACTAAATATTCAAAAAAAAAAAACACTTTCTCCCACCGATCCCACCGTCCTTTCCTGAACACCCTCCAAACAACATGGAGAGGGAAAGTGTTCTCCTGTGACATTAGTACTGTTCATTGGCTGCAAATATTCTGCTTTGTAGGATAATTGAGTTTTAGTCCTAAAGTTCTTGGATCTATACCTGATGCACAATGATATTTCTGCCTTTGATATTACAGAGGGCTTTGTCCCTTCAGGATGCATTGTCCAGGGTCTAATTGCTGAAGATACATACCTAAAATAAAAACACTCTGTAAGATACTTATAACATTGCCATGCTGAACTGTCAATGGTAGGAGCCATAGGCCTTCGACCTTACTAACCATGCTTCACCTCAGCTGGTGCAGAAATGTGTCCGTGTTGCACTGTAGAGCTGAGGCCACGTGAAGGAAGGGTGCTGCTTTTCACCATCCTGGTAATGCACATCCTAGAGACTGGAAAGGACAATGGGATCACAGTGTTCAAAAGCTGTATTGATACAAATTTTGCAGGTGGTTCAGGTGAAGGTTAAGAACTGTCCTAAACAAGATATTTTTAAATTGTTTGATCTTCCTGTGCTTCTCAGTAATTTCCACTGTTGTCTAATCTTCAAAATGTTGCTTGGTTTAAAGCTAAATTAAAAATTAAAATACATGTTGGAAAGGATTCTCATCTGTAGAAGGATTTCCACACAGACAACTACTTTATCTCTCTTGTGCCAAACGGAAAGTCTGCTGAAGTCTAGGACACTTTGAGTTGACTTCAATGAATTTTGCATTACCTCTGTAAATCTGCACCAAAACATAGAAGTGTGTCCAAAGCTTTGGCAAATGTAATTTTATCTAATGTAATATTATTTTTTTGTTTGTTTTATTTTGATGGTTTTTTTTTTTTTTTTTTTATTACAAATAAATGTAAAGCTCACCTTTTAATTTTTGGCCAAAAGGTGAATGATGCAGAAACTCAGAGTTTGTTTGTTTGTTGGTTTTGTTTTGTTTTGTTTATTTTCCATAGCAATAACTGTAGAAAAAGAAAACAAGAGTGAAAAAAAGATTTCTTGTCATAATTTTTCCACACAGAAAATGTCCCCAAAATAGATGATTTTGAACTGAAATCCAATGATAAAGCAAAAAATCCCCCAAACCATCTATATTATCCTATTAAAAATATAGTTTAATTAAGTTTTAAAGAGAAAAAGAACACTTTAATTAAGCTCACATACAGACATCTAGAGTTATTGGGTTTCAAATACTCCTTTCGCTTCTCCCAACTTTAGCTCAGAACAGATAGGCGTAGGTATATTTTGAAAATTTACTTATTTGTCACTGGCTTAAAAGTTGAATACAGTACAATAAATACCTACGGAAAATGTATGAAAATTAGAAAATCCCTGCAAATGAGGCCTGAAATATAATTTGGGCAAACCCATAAATGGGTACCCTCCAAAACAAACAAACAAACAAGCCACAAAACAAACAAAACAAAACAAAACAAATTTAGTCATTTAATTTTGTTGAATTTCACTGTCATGTGAAGATGGTACCTACTCTATAAAGTAGCTAATTTGAATTCAATGTAAATTGATCCAGAATCACACAGAAAAACCTTCTGAAACCCCTGACAGAAAGAATTATGCACTGCTTAAGCCATGATCCTGGAAGGACACGCTGAGGTGTTGAACTATAAGCCGTGAATATTCCCAATGAAATCAGCTGGGTTGTTCACACACGTACTAAAGTGGAGCGTAGGCTTGACAGAATTTGTCCTCTGGCACAAATACACAGAATCATCAAGGGCTTTGAAGCAGTCTGTGCAAAAACAGAAGGTTTGCAACAGCAAATGATTGCTCCTGTGGACAATGAATTGCTGTATGAAGCAGACTGTGTGCTGTGTCTTGGAAAAGGTGATGCCTCTAACACTGGCCCCCACCCTACCTACACTCCCTCCTCCAGAACAGCTGGCTACCATCTTGGGTAGTCTTATCTGCTGTGACTTGTCAAGCCAAAATATTTGTTTAAAAAAGGATCAAATATTCATAGCTCATTTATGCATTCTTTTAAAAGGAGAAATGGGGCTTGTCATGGTAGATAAATGCCAAAGTACGTGTGAGGAGAGGAAAGGAAGGGAAAGAGAAGAGGGGGGGGGGGATTTTTTAACATGCAATATTTATATTTTTTCTGTTCCTACTGTCTCCATTTCTTTGCTCAGCATCTTGATGTTGAGAATCCAGGGAGGTTCCATGCGATGGCCATAGCAGTGGGATCCAGAACAAGGCTGCTCACCCAACCTTGCCACTGGATGTTGTTGGTTTTTAATTTGTTAAGTTTTAGAAACGATCTAGCCATGTTATTCCCTTCCAAGAAAACCCTAAACTAACACTGAATAAGCTTGTCAGTCAACACTTCCATATAAAAGCCAACGTGGAGCATAAAATGAGGATTTCATTAAGTAGGGCTTTGTTGACAGACCGGTTATTTTCTATATTAGAAGAGTAACAAGGCAAATTTCCATTGGTTCTGGGTCAACATGGAGACTTTATCATACACACACACCCCACACACACTTCTGCAATAGAACTCCAAATATCTGAGTTTTCTGAATGCAAAGTGGAAACATTGTGTTTGCTTTCTGCTCACCCCAACATCTTCATTCATCTTTGATCTCTACAGCCTTTAGTCTAGACAGAAAGAAGAAAAAAAAAAAAAAAAAAAAAAGAAAGAATCATTAGGAAACTTTTTACGGCCCTTACACCAGATATCGTCCCAAGAAAGAAAGCACTTAGGCCAAAAGCACTTTGCTCTGTTGCTGTAATGTGCACAAAAATAAAATCCTTAGAAACGTAATAAACTGGGCATGCAAAAAATCAATTTTGACCTAGCTGTGACACATGTAAATTTTTGAAAGAAAAATACTGTATTTTCTCCCTAGCAGGCCCTTTTAATCATATCTTAGACAAACATGTTCATGGGAAAAATGTTCCTGAACCTCTCTTGCATGTCTCTCTTTTCTCTTCAGAAGAGATGAAATCCAGTATGAAATCATAAAGGCCTGAAACAATGCATCTGGTGAAACAGGAATCCATGGCATGATCAACGTACATTTTGTCTCTCAAAATATGGGCATTATTAGAGCTAAGATAGCAGAGGCTGCCAAAACTATGAATGTTCCCTCAAAGATCTTAAAAAAAATACACAAGAAATCTAATTTTACAAAAATTCAACAAAAAAATTAGAATGGCAGTTTAATGTTCCAGATGTTAGAGACATTGAATCAAATAACAGATGCAAGACAACAGGCTTTTCTGACTCTACTGTGTCATTTTGCAATGCAAGATTCAGTTACTCAAAACTTTGCCGTTGATATCTGCTTGCACTGGGTATCTGCATCAGGGTGAAAATTGGATCAGGGCTGGAATTTGGCTAAGCTCTTTAAAGTAAGGCTATGGAAAGAGATAGACTTTCCAATACTAAATGATTCTGAGTTTTGTTGTTGTTGCTGTGTGAGTTTATATATATATATATATATATATATATATATATGTTTTTTTATTTTTATATATATATATATATATTATTTTACTTGATCCTATGCTCAGAAGAAAATACTTAACATTTGTCGAGGTGATGTCAGAGTTTTAGTGTAACTCACCCTCATTTTCCAGGGTCATAAACCACTGGAAGCTTTGCTTCTGCCCTGAAGAGTTGTAGACCTTAGCCATAAGGCTCTCTGCAGAGTCTCTAGGGTGTGAGAAAACTTAAATTTACTTTGGTTGCTATGAATGCCCAGGAAGTGTATGTCCAGTTCCCAACAAGAAAGTCCACAGACTTCCCTCACGGCTGGGGCTACCTGGAGGCAGTTTCTTTTCCTTATTTTGCTAGGGAAGGGGGAGCTGGCACAGCAGCATGACAGGGGAGAAATAAACGTGCAAGCCAAGGTTAGGTACTGGTTAAGTTGAGAAATAAAACTATCTAAAGGGCATGTTTGAAGCAAGGGAACAGAGGTGTCTATGCTTGCACCCAGATAGAATGAGGCAGATAAAAGGTCAAGGTACAGGAACAAGGATCAAACAGGTGCGTCCAGAAAATAAATAAACAAATAAATTAAACAAACCACTGAAAGGGGTTTGGGAAGTTTTCCTCCCATACTTAAAAAGATGAAAAACAATGCAACCAAGAAAGATTGAAGGCTGTTTCTGAGATGAACAGTTTTGTGACACTCCTCTTTCTTCAGACTGTAGTCCACTACTAGTCTGATGGTCCAGGCAGAGATGGTGTGTAGGGAGAAAGCAGTTTGGTCCTTTAATTAAAGTATGTATTAAAATCAATAGACACAAAGAGGTATTCAAGGCCAGATGGGCTAGGGCTTTGAGCAACATGGTCTGATGGAAGGTGTTCTATGATTCTATGATTCTGTGATCTCTCATCTTTGCATAGGAGCTGTTGGGGCCTCAGCACATCCAAAAAAAAAAAAAAAAGACACACTCACATCAGCAAGAAAGCTTATTTAATAAATCAATGAATCAATCAATCAATTATCCATGTATTTTGAAGGCCCAGTTCATCAAAACATAGACCTTTAGTTAGTCCCAGTCAAGATCAAGCAGAACACTTTCTATGTTCCAAGTCAAAGGCATGCTTATTTCCCCCTAATGCACCTGGGCTTTTGACATGTTTAAAATAAAGCATGTGAGCAAGTGGCAGAAAAGGGAGAATACAGCTCACAGAAACAAAGTCCAAGAGCTTTTGTTAGTGACTGAACTTCACAACAAGAGAAGGTAACTCCAAAAGCTGAGAGGTGATTGATTGCTCTTGTTTTCTCAGAGACTGGGAAAAGTATGGAGTCTGAAGGTAGGGTGGCTGAAAGGGGATATAAATGCAAGAGCAGAAATCACTGAGTGCCTTCAAAATGAAGAGAAATGCAGCTGAAGATCTGAAACAGCTGGAACATTTTATTCCTAAAATTTTGTTTTAAAGGAACAAGCTTGATTTTCAGTTGTTACCGGAAATAAACAGACTGAAAATGCACATGCAACTTTTCTGCTGGTGGCGTTACCACAGGACCCCCAGCTCAGAGCATGGCTCTGGGGAGAGGCAGAGGTGGCTGGGCTCTGGGTGGATTGCAGCCAGCAAGACACATCGTTCCTCTGCCCATCTTGTCTATTTGCTATTTGAGCAGCAGCTAGCACACAGGGATCTCTGCAACCCCTGTATTGCAAGAAGAATAAGAATAACAATTAAAAAATAGTAACAAGGTTACTTCTGTTTAGCTCATGCACATACAGGACAGAAGAACTATGAAGACAGAAGGACCCTTGAATTTCTACTCAAGCCCCAAGCAACCAAGCTGACTGCATTTCTGTTGAATTCTAAAGGCATTTTATTTTATTTTATTTTATTTTATTTTATTTTATTTTATTTTATTATTTTATTTTATTTTATTTTATTTTATTTTATTTTATTTTATTTTATTTTATTTTATTTTATTTTATTTTATTTTATTTTATTTTATTTTATTCCATTAGAAAGGCCAAGATCCATGGCATAGCACTGCTCCTTCTCAGCCTGGAGAGGGTGGGCTGCAGATGGCAGAAGTCCCACTTGTGTATTTAGCCTTTTTGGTGCCAACTACACAGGATCTTCTTTTCTGACCTCTCAGTGACTATGCTATTGACTTTTTAAAAGTAAAATAAAATAAAATAAAATAAAATAAAATAAAATAAAATAAAATAAAATAAAATAAAATAAAATACATAGCAAATGGCTTTTGTCAGCAATCACTGATGCCTTTACAACTTCACATTCCAGTCTTTTTATTTTTTTAATATTTTCCAATTTCATTTTAACTTATGATATGGCCAATTGTCCACCAGATGTGAAGAAAAATTGAGGAATAATATTGTTGTTGTTGTTGTTGTTGTTGTAGTCATCAATCATGGCCATGGGCAAAAAGAAAAAGAAAAAAGAAAAAAAGAAGAAAAAGAAAAAGAAAAAGAAAAAGAAAAAGAAAAAGAAAAAGAAAAAGAAAAAGAAAAAGAAAAAGAAAAAGAAAAAGAAAAAGAAAAAGAAAAAGAAAAAGAAAAGCAGGTTTCTGTTTTACTTCAGTGGAGAATTTGGAAAGAGAGTGGCATAATTCATTCCAGTTAGATCTATCACCCCTTTCCTATCTCTGTTGTTCAACCTATTAGACAGTGGTCTAGGTTCAAATGAAGTATTTCAGGGCCAGACTTACTCTCAGCTTCACAGCTGTGTACCTAAAATGTGTGAATATTTGATGTGTCTCAGGTGCACATTGAGAGACCATGATCTCTCCACTGCCTATCTGATTACTGCCATCCTCTGCAGCCTGCTGCAGACCCACCTGTCCTCCCCCAGCATGATGGCTGTTATCTACAGAGCTGGAGCTGGGAAGGGGCAGTGGCAGAGCAGGGCACAGCTGGCTTTGGACAGCGGAGCCTCTTGCACCTTTTTTTTAATGAGCTGCCAACAGGGACATCTCTAGGTATGGAAATTTTCTGGCATCACTCAGTTAAGCTGGATTCAGGGCTGCAAAACAGAGCATGTGTCCTTCCTGAGAGTCTCAGGAAACTCTAAGTTAAAAAATGATAGAGTAAGAAAGGAAAGAGGCTAACAGGAGACAAACTTAACTGTAAAGGCACTTACCTATGTTTGGACACCATATGTGAGAGAGCCCAAAAATTTAATGTGTCAGAGAACGATGTTCCAGTCAGCATCTAATGATGCTCACTGAAGGACTAAAGGAGATGTTTTCAAGATTGTTCTTTTTTTTTTTTCCTTCCTTCCTTCCTTCCTTCCTTCCTTCCTTCCTTCCTTCCTTCCTTCCTTCCTTCCTTCCTTCCTTCCTTCCTTCCTTCCTTCCTTCCTTCCTTCCTTCCTTCCTTCCTTCCTTCCTTCCTTCCTTCCTTCCTTCCTTCCTTCCTTCCTTCCTTCCTTCCCCAGACACATCCAGCAATGTAGTGCTCCCTTTGGCAGCTCTTTGGGGAGCTGTGTCCTGCAGTGGCATAGACATAGTTACCACACACCTCCAACAGAGAGAGACCTGTAATGCACAAAGAAGCATTTGAGGTTTCTTACATCCTGAGAAGTCATGATGTAACTAGTCTCTTGACAAAAGCACAAGCTTACTGAAGGCTCAGCAGCTGATGCAAGCTAACTTAAATTTATTCTTTTGCCCTCTATACAACTGTGGTAATATTTATCAATGTTCTTTGAAGGTTCTCTTTTGATGCTTCATTTTCCTTAAACACAGTAGAAAATATGAATAGTATGGAGCCTACTAAAGTTAGTGGAAGTATTTTAGTCAATACAGAACAGCTCCCACTGTCATGACAAGGCTGTACAATGGCACAGCATGAAAGCACTTTAAGATCTGAAGAGGGTTTGCAGGCTTTGGTCTTAAATCTGGTACATTCTTTGGGAGCCTTACATGCAATATTGTACAAAGGTGGCATAACAGATATGGATGGTCGCCATCAGCCTCCTTGGTTAGGTAAGTGATGCCAAAACCATGTCAGGCCAGGTCAACCAGAATGGTGGGTCACAAGATGTGAAATTAACCATCACAGCTGGTACAGGAGAAGTGACAACATTTCTGTAAGTAAGCCATGAAGATCAGCTCTGCATAAGGTGTAAGAGAGGAGCTAATTCTTTGCTTTTAGAGATGAAGTTTTTTCTACTGTGGCCTAGATAGTATTTAAAATACTTTTTCCCCAGAAGCATCACATTTACTAAGTTGTACCCCAGTTTTAGAGCAAGAGACCCCCTGCTGTCCTCTAAGGCACCCTGTGATGCTTATAACTTTTACCGAAGTCAAGAGAGATGAAGTCTCACCAACACTAAACTATGAAATGGAAAATTGCACACAGCAGACGGCCACAGTCTACTGGCTGTTGGTTGACCAGCGGTCAGGCCCTGATTGAGTGGGCTTTCCGTGTGGTGCTGCGAACCATGTTCTTCTCCCTGTAGTGATGGATGCAGGGTGTCCTGCTTTCATCCCAGCATCCTGGGAAGTGATACTTATCTCACCTCCTCCCTGTCACCCCATACTTCCACCAGACACGGTGTACCTTCGTCTACATGTGCATCCCTTGTTCTAGCACCATTTTGTGGAGTTGTTTCCTTATTTGTCTGCTGGGAGAATTGCCTTGCTTCACATTGTCATGTTGCACTCTTGCACTCTTCCCTAGGGACCATGCTTTTCCATGCCAGTGGAAGAGTAAATGGATTGGTATTCAGTTTTCAGCCAAAGATATATATATATATATATAAATATATATATATATATAAATATCTCCATATATATAATAATGCAAATTATTTCACCAGGTTCTGCAGTGGCATTTCTGCTCCATCAGGCCAAGTGTCAGCTTGGAACATTTCCAAGTGTTTGGTGAATGTTTACATGGATGTTATTAATAATAGTGTGAAAAGGACTTTTTAAATTAAAATTCAAAATATTAGAATGGAAATGGATTATTTTTCTTTCATTTAAGTCTGTGATGCACCCATAAGAACCATATCAGATATCAAAATGTTCATAATTTCCATAATTCCAGCATTGATCTGTTTGTGTAAAACCATGCCAAATGAATAATTATGAGCTTGTGGATTACGCAGTTTGGTAGTTTTACCTGGCAAAAGGACTAATAACTGCTCTATCAGCTGTACTCCCTCAAGGACCAATTTATGATAAATCTTTCCTCCTTCAGTGACAATACTTGTGAGTTTTTTAGGCTTTGAAAAATCAAGAGAAAGAAAATGTTAAAATCCAAAAGTGGCCACATGTTCTAGCATGCTTTTTGGGTGGTGTCTGCAGCATCCATTGTAAAGTGAAATGCCAGCCTGGAATCCTAGTGACCACCTTGCACAGCACAGGTATGGACATTGAGGAGCAGCCTGGGCTGCAATTGCTCTGCCTCAGTAGACAGCTGAGAGGGTTTTGAGTTCAGGAAGAAAAAACATAGAACTTTCCTCTTATTTATTGCAAGTAGCTGTTAGTACAAAAGCATTTTACTTACTGAGCTTGCACTTAAAAACATTCTGAAAGAACTTGTTTTTATGGAAAACTTTTCAGAAATTGTGGTTGATTGCACTCTCAGACTGGCCCTTTGGTAGGACTGTCTGAAGTCAGCACTCTGACTTAGAACATAAAGGGACAATATGTTATTTTGTAAGGAAAAATTGCTAGAGTGGGATATGGTTTGCTTACCCTTTTAGTTCTTTCATACTATACTAGCTTGTTATTATATGTTGACAGAGTGAAAGCTAAGGAATTTATCTTCAAACACAAGCCCTATTTTCTTAGAACCTATTTCCAAAAGCCTAGTAAACCTATTTGGCAAATTGCTGTAATTATTTTTTCATTCCCTTGTCCGTAGAGGGAAGTAGAAGTGTGTGGCGTAATTACAAAGGGATTTGTCCACTGAGTAACTTGAGCAAACATCCCACCTGTATTTTCCCCTCAGATGTAGACATTTCAGGTTTAGACTAGCTAAACAGAGGGAAAATTGTGCCTATTGCAGGGTGCATTGATTACAGAGTTACCAAGACAGTGGGAAGTTTCACAGGTGCAATGTTCCCCATAAATTACCCTTTTCTCAGTAAAATGAAAATAAATCATTTTTAATTCTTTCCTTAGATCCAGCACTTTTTTTTTTTTCAGTAGAAGGGGCACTAAAATTTCCTCAAACTCAGAGCAAGCATTGTATAAAAGTGACCAGTAGCCTTCAAAATAAGGCATGCTTGAGAGGTACATGTCTGAAAATAAGTTCAGTGCTTTCTGTGAACAATGATGAAAGTGCATACCATATTTTATGGTCAGTTTGAGGATGATAACTCTGTTTCCTTGAAATTCCTTCAGTTTGCCACTGTCAGGACGTCACTCCGGATGAGGAAGCAGAGGCCTTGGTGAAACGGTTAAATAAACATATCGTTATTGTTAAGCTTTAGAAAAGGATATTAGATTACATACCAGGAGAGCAGGCCATGCCTGTCTTCACCACTAAAGTACATCTGAGCCTCCATTTTCCTGCAGTGCTGAGTTCGGTTTTGATTACTTAGAGCCCCCAAGTTTAGTTTATTTATCTAAGCATTATTCTAATATAAACTCACAGAGACCTGCTCTGCCCTCAGTCGCACGGAGGCATCTTGGTGGGAAATGTGACTCAAGCGACCGCGGACAGAAGTGAATCCATTACTATTTTCCAAGGTATCTGGGTGTTTATTTTTTATGCTCAGACTTTTTTTAAGTCCTTTCAAATAGGATCTGAAGTTTTTATAATGGAAAAGCCAATTATAATATATATGACTAAGTCTGTATTAAGTTTTCATGCTGGTGGTGGAAGAAGCTGTAATGATTTTTTGGTGATGAGGATCTCAACACAAGATTTTGCATTAGGTATATATGTGTGTGCATACAAAACAACAGACGTTTAACTAGAGTCATACAAAACAAGAACTGCATCAGTTCTTCATTATCGAGAGGATTATAGTAAGAATATTAGATATTTTTATGTTAAGAAATAGAAAAAAAAAAGTCCATTATCTTCTAAAGGACTTTGTAATTTTCTTCTATAGGGCACTTGTCACCTTCAGCCCAGATTGCCTCATACCTGACCCTGTGAACTTGGAAATTGTTAGTGAAATCTCTGTGCTGTGTTGATGTGCTATACCCACCATTCTTGTATGCCTGCTGTCCCTGTGGTGCTGGGCATGGTGCCTCAACATATACCAGATGGAAATGACAAAGATATCCCCAAGAGCTACCAAGAGCTGATGGGGACAGACATCACGTGCCCCACCTACACAGGTAATGGAGATGCCGGCATGAGAGCAGTTGAACTAGGTGAGAGGGGAGAAAAGCCACGGGGGAAAGTGGATATGGGGAGTGAAGAGCAGTTATGGGGTCTGCATGACCCCAGCTCATGTGGTGGCCAAAGGGAGGGCTGGGGCCAGAGAGGCAAGTTGAGTTTGCAAGCTCAGCCAGGACTTGGTGAATGGCTACTGAAAATGAAAAGAAAGACAGAAACTGCAGTGAGAAGAAAATGTGATCCAGGAAGAGGAGAGAGAAAGGTAGGAAACACAGGTGACCAAAGAAATGGTGGAAACAGAAAGGGAATGTGGGGAGGAGCATGAGAAGAGAGGTGGGAAGAAGATGGTGGCTAGAAGGAGGGAATGAAATGACTGAGTGAAATAATGTATGTTACTGTGGTGGAAGGGCCTCAGATAAGCACAGCAGCAATGTCAGTGGGAGATTAAAAGCAAAATGTAACATAAAATATTCTTCAGTATTTAATTCCGTGATTGGCTTTAGTTATCAAATGACAGAAAACAGCTGCATTTCATAAAGCAACAACTGGGCTGCAGTTGTAACCTAATCCTTGCATTTGACACTTAGAAAAAAATATTTTCCCTGCACATGTGATCCAGTTATATGACTAGTACCACACCGATTAAATCAGTAAAGCTGTAAACTAAGTTGTTAATAGCTTCTTTTGTCTTTATGCTTTTCCCTTGTATCTTTTGATCAAAGAGAGAAAGAACAGGGTTTTAAAGGTTGGCTGTTGTCTTTCTGAGTTTATTTAACCTAGTTTGTTTGTCCCCCCCTACCCTCAGCTATATGTATCATTGAAAAATAAAACCCTTATGTCTTGCAAAAATGTTTGTGCAGCTAAGGAATGAAGTAGGTGAAAACAAATATTAATCAAATATTTTTAAAGAACTTACATAAACTGAGTTCTTCAATATCTCAGATTTATTTGACTTTAAAACTTACGAACTAGTGTGTGGGAATTTGAAATATGAAAATAGTTTAACAAAGCAGCCAGCAAAGTTCTCTATACATGCTCATCCACTCCTCCTGTTACTTGCTCAGTGTAGTAAAGCTAATATTATCTAACTGAAGTGTTGGTATTTCTTACATAAAATATTAAAGTCCTTGGTAAGTAAGGCATGTCAGTAAATGAACGGCCCTTCTTTATTCAAAACAGCTATTACAGGACATTAAATGACACTGCGCATTTATGGTGGCACATTTAATCCCAACTCATATATAAAAGAATATATAAAAGAATGCAGAGAGATGCCATGGATTTGGGAGGAGAGGGTTCTGCCCACACCCTCTTCACACTGTGAAGGACACAAGTGGAAAGAGAAAATGTGTCCAGTCACAGCATATTGACATAGCTACCTTGTAAATCTCTGGAGCTCATTCTTAGAAAACACATCCTGAGCTAAATTATATCCATCTGAAACAAAATGGATTTAAGATGCTTTGGTTTTATCTGAAAAAAAATCCAGATGATAAAGTAAACAGGTCTCAGTTTATCTTTATTCTGGGTGAAAGAATAAACCAGCTCTGAAACTGAAGCTGCAAGGACACTAAGTATTTCCCACCTGATATCAAGGCCATTTAGCTACCACAACCAGAAGAATGCAGAAGGTCCTTTGTTAGATTTTATATCTTCTCCTTTTTTTTTTCTTTTTTTTTTCCCTCTTAAGTAGTCACCTAGGAAAATTTTCTTTGCTGTGAGTTAAAACAGATCATTTAAGCCACATGGCACGTTTGTGACAACACTGTCCCAGAAAATTAAAATGGCTGCAATCTCACACAGTTCCCTCCCAGTATTTAGACTGCAAGGGAGATGCCATTTCCTTGGTTCACCCCAGAGCTTCAATTGTCAGGAGCAGTTACAATACTGAAGTGTACTGTGCCTCCCACCCAGTCTGTCAGCCCAGATTCCTTCCTAAATCCCTGTGGCTAGAAGCCCCAACCATGAAAGCAGGGACAGCCTAAATGGGTGTGCCTCTTCACAGACACAAGAGCTAAATCCATTGGAAAGCAGGAGTCATTAATTCCAATGCTCATGGCATTGCATGTTTACCTGTGAAAACTTTTTAATCTGACATCCTTAAATTACTTCAGCTCCCAGTTTGTCCCAAATGAAATCAGGTTTTATGAAAAATTCTGCAGGTGATTAATTGGTTTCAAAGCCTTCCGAATGCACTCAGCATTTCCACTGATATTAGTCTTCTTTTCACAGGAGAGAAATGAGGTTACTGGAAAGCATATTACACCAACCTACCACTTCTGGATTAAACGTGCTTGAAATAAATGTCATTCCTTTTCCTGGACTATAATTCATCATTTCAGAGTGGGAAATTTATCATCTTCATTTTATCACTATGTTGTGTAACATTTCTCCATATCATTGTACTAAAAATTGACATATTAAAAGTGAAAATACACTGCTCAGAGACCAAACACTGTTATACACACACTGCAATTATGTGCAACTTTATTAGGCATTTCACCAGCAGTATCTAAAGGACTCAGAGCCTCATTAAATAAAAGATTTAGGTGCCTAAAGAGACATCTATCTCCTTTTGTGGGATTTGGCAAACTAGGTTCAAATCTACAATCCAACCTGTCGTGCTCAGCTTCAGCTGCTACCCATCCTTGTGTTTGCCAGACTCCGAAGGCACCAAAGGATTTGACCTTGCAGTTCCTTAATTGCTTAGAGCTGTTGTTCTGGGCATTACAGGAGCTGACCTATTTCCAACAGGGCTGAATGTCTTTGCATCTAGCTCCCACCTACTGAAAGGTTTTTATTCCAGAAACTGCAAGGGAAACTCCTCTCACAAAATTTTGGATACCTGCAGTACAGAAGAAGGGCCGAGCAGTTAAACTAGGCTAGCTCCGCAGGTAACATGGAGAAAGAGGGTGCCATCCCTCTGATCTATTTTAGCTTTCTGCATTAGGATGCAAGGCCTTGAAATTACTCCAGTACAGGATGGATAGAAAGGCTGTTTCAGGTTCAGATACCTGCGCTGTAATAGATGAATCTCAAATAGGTGTTCCTCCCATTTTACATGACACAGTGGTATACTGTAATAGATGCCCCCTTGGCAGCTGGGAAGGAGCTAGCACACTTAATTTGTGCAGGGTTCTGCACTACAGGCTTATTAGCTCAGCAGAATTAGCTTTCACACTGGCCCACACCAAAACAGATGCAACTATATTATTGCCCAACCTGGTACCACCTCCAGGGCCTATGTGTAGCCTCGGTCTCTTTTCCTGCCGTCACTATTTGTGCACTAAGACGGGTGTGAAGAGTGGCTGTCTTCAGCCTGAGATGCTCTGGACCCCCTTTCCCTTTCTTGGGAAAGGATCCATGGGGGTGGCTGCGGGCAAGAGCCTCCCATCCTTCCCATACCACAGTGACTGCAAGAGCCTTACTCCAGAAGAGGTGTGGGCAAAAGCCTGACTCTGAGGATTGGCACTTGGTTGGAGTCCTGGGCACAGGCCAACAGCCACAGTACACAGATGGAGCTTGGGTCCCAAATTCTGCATCCTTATGCTGGAACTGGGGATACTGAGAGCAATATGGAGATTCAAAAGACCATAAAAGGCTAACGTCCAACATTAGCAAAGCTAGCACACTCGTCTAGCCAACCTGTTGTCATTAATCCAAGGAAATGCAATAGTAAGGGTACAAATGCATAGTGCATTTAACACTTTGTTAATGATGGAAGGGGAGAAAGCTGTCATCTTCAAAGATCTTCTATGCCTTTTTGACTTTTGTAGCACTGAATAGGAACACTGGCACAATAACTCATGTCCCAGCACCACCCCAGTGTGCACAGTTATAACATGAGGAATATGTTCTGGTCTTACAGCAGGAGATCTCATGGGAAAACTCATTTTAAAAGTATGATATTCTGTATATGGCATTAAAAAATGTGCATAATCTTAGGGGCCTAGCCAGTACATGATCATATTTTTTAGTACAGCTATAATTGAATTTAATGTCCCAATAGATAGTGAATGCTGAATGCCAGGAAAAAGTAAAATTATTGCAAACTTACAGGTGATGGATTGTTAAAAGCAATATGGCACCACATGTCTTTATTGGATCATCACAGGTGACGTGAAGAGAACTGAAGGCTAGATCTGAAGGCAGTGGAGGTGGACAGACTTCCCAGGAAATTGGTTGAGCACTTCTTGTTAATCACAGTCAATATGGCCCAGCGAGACCACACTCCATTTTATTTTGTGATATTACTTTATGAGTTTGTTCTGCTTCTTTGGAAATATATGCTATAGTTTGGCTGTGAAGTGAATGAGAAAGCAGGTGCTAAGTTCAGGAACTCTCTAAGACTTGTCTGTCCTTGACTAGTTGTGAAAGTCTGCAGGTCTCTTTCTCTAGCCTCTTTCTCCTGGACATTTTGCTGTTAGCAGCACACAAGAAATAATTCAGCTGCAAGTTTCAGCAGGTTTGAAATATTACTAAGTGCTTTTTGTTAATTTCCCATAATATTTTCATGCCATAAAAGGATTTTTTTTTTTTTTTTTTGTTATTGTAACATATTATGGCACAGTGCGTGCTCATAATTACCTAATATTTCCCCGCTCTGATTTCTCTTGATTGTTAATATTAAAAGGTTTTTTAAGATCCTCTCTATCAGTCTATGGTCTGCACGCATATTTAAAGGGTTGGCAAACTTGGCATAGCATAAATGTCACTTTTAAAATATGCTACAGAGAGTGAAGTGGAGGTTAAAAAAATAGAGATTAGAGTGTTGAGTAAATGTCATGACTGCCAGAATCAATTGAAAATGAGCATTCTTGCTGGCCTTAGCTGGAATGAAAAGAGGTTTCTCCTCCCCCAAGCCCAGTCTCTGAGGAGTACAATCAGGATGGTACTAATGAGCAGAAAACTCACAAGGTAGGGGTGATGTTTCCTTCAGAAACACTATATGCATTGGTGCCCTGAGCCCCCTAAGGACCTAAAATCTGTTATTGTTCCTCCTGGGAGGTCCGTTTACACTTAACACACATCTGGCTTAATTAGGTTGACAGCTGCTGCAGGTACTATTGGACAAGGTCCAGGCATCAGAGTGCATTAGCATTTGTTTAATGGTTTAACCTTTCATAATCTGATCTCCACTGCGTAAATGAACCAGACAGATATCTTTTATTACTTGTTAATGTGTGTTGTGTGTGCATGCACATACACACACTCACACAAACATGCAAGTGATCCACAGTGAGTGCGTCCCACAATGTGTTGAAAATCAAAATGTGTTCCAACTGTAAACTTTTGATTAAAGAAATCCAGCTCCAAATTAAGCAAAAACTAGCAACGTTAACAGTGAAAAGAGCAGCAATCACACTGTGTATGAAAACAGACTAAGACCCAATGACTTTCCCATACAGAAAGAAACCACCAAATACTCCAAAACAGATTTTGTATATCTATATAATTTTCATGTTTTAATTAAAAAGAAACAAACCAGGACAGGGTAAAAAGGGGTTATAGTTTTTGCTGCGTACATAGATGAAGCCAACATAGAAGGTGGTCCAGTGCAGATTCATGTTTGGCAATAAAGCTCGTGTCTTTTATATTTTTAAATAGATTGAATGAACAAAATAAGCCTGATTCTGCCCCCAGTTGAAAGCAAAATAATTCATTCAAAGCCATTGGAAAGAATCTGTTTTCACACTTGTGTAACTGAGGGAAGAATATGGCTCAAATGATTAGGCATGTGCTTTGTTTTCTCAAGAGAACACTTTCCCCGTATCCACTGAAAGAATTTTTTTCACTTTTAAATATTCTTTTATGTCTAATTGGCTTCTTTCCACAGTAACTCCCTGTAAAAATAGCCCTTGGCAAGGCAGCCAATTTCAGCATAAGCCCAAAACTTATTGTATCATTGAAAGCAAAACCAAATCCAAAGGCACCTTTCCAACTCCAATTGCCTTCCTTTACACACCGATGTGCTAGTTTACCTGATAAACTATTGCTCACCTTTCTGGTGACTCTCAGACTACAATATTCTGCGTGTTTTGAGGCTGTAAACATTCAAAGAAAGAAAACAGTGGAGAATCCACTTTGAATATGAATAAGATGAATGCCTCAGGATGTTCTATTTCATCTCGTGCTCCTGCCATGGCCTTAGCATGTATCAGATCTCCATGGCTTGGTCCAGATGGAGGAGAGCAGCCTTCTGCACTTACATGTAGTGAGATATTTTTTTGACTGAAGTACTGAAGTTTTCTGTTACAAGGGTGAGAAGAAGACGTCTGCGCTCTGCGATAGAACGTCTGGACACCTACCCTGGCAGCCTGCTCTAAGGAACCTGTTTTGGCAGGGGGGTTGGACCAGATGATCTTTAGAGGTCCCTTCCAATCCCTACAATTCTGTGATTCTGTGATAGAACCCTTCTCAGGGCTGATCCATCTTTTTTTTTTTTTTTTTTTTTTTTTTAATAAATATGCATTTGGATTTATTTATTTATTTATTTATGCCCTTGTGGGACATTTTGTCATCGCCTGTCTGCTGTGAACTCTCTTAGGTTATAGTGTGCCTCAGTGCAGCAGCTCAGGTTTCCAGTATTGCACAAAAGCATGAGGAAGCATGATTGGAAACTGTACAAGTATCAAGCATCTTTGAGTTCTCTATTTTAGGGAAAGAGCATAGAGACCACATTCACCAATCTCATGCATATCAGGTTTTGACACTCTAATTCCCTTTTGGAAGTGAGTTTTCTTCTCTGTTCAAGTCAGTAAACTTCTTTATGAGCAGAGTAAACAAAGCTTTAATGAGAATATTGTGGCTATTGACTGGATCAGGGTTTCAGCCCCATTAGGCAGCTGCTGTCCAAGCAACTTTGGTGCTTATAGTGCTTGCTATTTCATGTGTAAACTCTCTTAAGACATCTCTAAATCATGCAGTAGAGTTTGGTACACAGACTCTTGTGCTAGCAGAGGAATAACTACGTTGGAAAATCCCCCCTGGGGCACACAGGCCCATGAGGACTTAGTACAAGATGTATTGTGATATATCCTTTCTCAGTTCCAGCAAGTGTCACATATTTATATTACTGGGAGGAGGGAAAAAAAAAAAAAAAAAAAAAAAAGAGAGAGAGAGAGAGAGAAAACTAATATAGTATGAAGGAAGAAGGGAAGAAAGGAAGTAGCTCGAGGAACACACTGGGGTCTGTGTCTTTTAGGAAAAGGTAAAAGATGGAAGAAAAAAAAATATGCAGAGTATTCTTTTGTTTTATGGATCACACAAGTCTTGCCAAAGCATCTGCTTGGAAGAAGTAGGTACAGGATTTTCTCTGGTCACACCCACACAAAGTCATCTGCTGGAGAAGATATACTTCTTCTGTGAAACATACAGATTCCTACATCATTTAATCTCCTTTCTGCTGGCATAATTTAAGGAAGTTTTGGATAATCTTTTTGTCTCCTGTATTTAACAGTGCCCAGTTCAGTATGAAATAGAATACCTTTAGGACTGATCAGAGTCTGCTGATCTATCTAATTGTATGACAGCATAAAATTCACTTTCCACAGAGAGAAGTAAAAAGCCACTGCTGAAAGTTAATGTAAAATAAAGGAAAGTGGATTTGGATGGCATATTTTGAAGACATTTTGCCTCCACAGCTTTGTGTTGGGAAGAGTTCTACAGAAAATTGATTTGGGACTATTTAAATGCTTGAAATTAGTTACATACTTAAATACTTTGCTGAATTGTTGCCTCACCCCTGGAGAGAAAACTGTAATCTCATTGGTATTAGGTTTCCATTCCCATCCTCCCTGAAAAATCAATGTACTTCATGAAAATCAATCTCTACTTGTAACGTGACTAAAAATGTTTTAATTTTAGAAGAATGGTTGTTTCCAAGAAGACAAAATCCAAACACACCATGATGCAGTCAAGTTATAATCCTACAACACATGTCCATGTCTGGTTGATTACCTTGGTTTGTGCTGTATGCTTCTGCTTGTGTTCCTGTATGATTTTTTGGAAGGCATTTCTGAAGGAGTTCTGTATCTTTTATCTCCAAATATGTGCTATTGTATTAACTTCTATAGCTAATAACAGCTACAACGACAGCCCTCACTTTTACATTGTTCCTAAAGGGGAAATGAATCATTGCCTGTGTTTTGCAAGGGGAGAAATGGAGGCACTGAGAGCTGCAAGTAGCATGACTAAGAAACACAGCTCATAGATGAAGAAGGGAGACTGAAACAGGTCTCCTGAGATCAGGAGTAGGCTTGAGGTACACTGTCTGAGGTACACTGTTTGAGGTACACTGTCTTTCATTAGAAGTCCTGGAGATCATTACTAGGTATCGTTTGTTCCAGTTGGTTACATGTTTTAACAAGGATATGTATTTCCTTGAGATAACCAGTCTATGCCTCTGCCATCACACCAACACTTCAGTTTTGTCTGTGCTGTCTTTGCTTTCTTCTGATCAAGGTCAGTCATTCTGGAGAGCACACAGAGGCTGGGACAGCATCAGGGGCCAAATCATCTCAGCAGCTTGCACTCAGTTCTTGTACCTGTGGGAAAACACAGAAATCTACAGAGGGTACTCTTCCACTTTATGCTAATGACCGCAAAAAACATTCCAAGTATCACTCCAAAATAAATCCCAACTGAGACCATAAAATTCGAACCTTGTGCATCCCATAACTAACTAATTTTTTGGTCATAAAACTGAAGATTGTTTCTCTTCCTCAGGCTATGGCTTTTGCTTCTTGACTGGGAGCTTCAATTGAAATGGAGTCTAAAGTCAGGTAGAAATCTCTGTGAAGTAAGAAAAAAATAAGAAAGCTAGACAAAAGACTGGATGTGTGGTGCAATGGAGAAGGAAGAATTGAAAATGATCCCAGAGTATAAAGACCTGCAAAACAAAAAGGATTATGGCATTTTGAGAAGTACCTTCTGGAAAGGAAGGGTGTATTTAAGGGACACAACCTTACAGTTCTTGTAAACACTTTTCTACTAAGACATTTTTCTCTGTTATTGTCGCCAGTTGGCTGCCTCAGTGACAAAGAGTGAGAATCCTGGACATTTGGTGTAAACCAGATTAGAGACCCTCCTCACTTTTGAAATGGAAACCAGATGGCAGGTTTGAAAGTCTCAGCCATGGCTTTCTCCCCAAATATTTCAAATGTTACATTAAATATCTCTAAGGGGAAGCTAATAATGAAGATGGTGCACTGTATTGAAGAAAAATGACATTAAGTATTTCCTTTGCATAATAGTGGGATTATATTGAAAATGTAGTTCCAGTATTAGCAGGATATGTGGTATTATGAAATCAAGTAATTGTGCATGAAAAACAGCATATTTTTGTAAATTTTTTTTTTTGTAAATATATTTGTAAATTGTGATTCATTTACAACAGTTTGACACCTGTTTGAAGACTATGGGGTTAGTAAGTCAAATTATGCATTCTCCATGCTGGTGGGAGTCACTGACTGTTATACATCTGACTACAATGCTTCTGGAGAAAAAATGCAACAACAAAAAAAAAAGTTTTTGTTGCATAGTAGACCTTTTATTGGGAGGTTAGAGGACATTCAGGTGTCTGTTGGCTTTGTGGGAAAAGGTGCTGCCGAAGGGGAAGGGCTATCATAAAATGCTCAGCTAATGCCCTGTGTCAGTGCCACCCAACAGTCAATTCTCTTCGGTCGTCTGTTGCAAGTCTCTGTGTGAAACAACATCAATGAAAAAAGAAATGTTAAAACTGATAACAGTTATGTAAAAGAAAAACAAGTGCTGTTACCTGAA
Source organism: Aythya ferina (assembly GCF_964211825.1). Taxonomy (NCBI): domain Eukaryota; kingdom Metazoa; phylum Chordata; class Aves; order Anseriformes; family Anatidae; genus Aythya; species Aythya ferina. Next base: position 20,015,185 of record NC_140296.1, read on the forward strand.
AATTAGTTTAAGTCTTTGGGCAAAAGTAATCCACCACTGAACTGAACTGCTTTCACTTTACCATGAGCTTCAGACAAGTGATAAAAATCAACAAGCTTGTATGCTGCTTCAGCCCACTACAGTGACACAAGATCTTGGCTGGCTCTTTCCACAACCCACACTGCAATTTCTAAACTATAGACTAAGGTGAGGCATCCCCAAAAGCCTGTTTTTCCCTCCTCAATCTGTAGGTCTGTGTGGGCAGGAGGAGGATGCAATAAGAAGACTGGTAACAGAAGGAATGGTGGAAAGTCGAAATTCCTGTTTCCCATTTTCAGCTTTGTGAAAGAGGCTTCATAGAGAAAGGATCTTACCACATGAAGGCAACTGTGTCCTATAGTTGTCCCCAGTTCAACCTTCTGCAAAATTAGCTTGTGGAGGCACTGAACGCTCCCTCTGCCCACTGCCAGCAGCTGCCAGTGAGTGCTCACACCCACAGGGCAGAAAAGGAGGATTGCAAAAAGATCTTATTTTTTTGTACCAGGATTATCACCACACACTTCAGCTAAGTGAACAAATCAGAGGAAGTACTTTTTTTTTTTTTTTTTCCTCTTGACACACAGTGGATTGTAGATGCTGTCTCTGTCTAAGGAGAGCAATAACAACTTCTCCTCTTGCTCTGGAACTCTGACGTACTGTGGCTCAGGTTTTTCATTAGTGAGATTGGTGCAAAAATTACCACCTACCATCCCCCCCCCCCAAAAAAAAAAAAAAATAATAATAATAATAATAAAGGAAGTATTATTTTCTCCATCATGAGATTTGTCACAGCCAAATAAGAACTTGGGAATTAAGGGTTTTTCATCCCTCAAATGTAAAGTTAAGCTTAGGAAAATAATGCCATTGTTTTGCAAAATGAAAAAAATGCACTGGATATCTAGAAAGTGACACTCTTTTCTGACCCCTTGTTTTGGTTTTGTTTTGGTCTTTCTTTCCACCATTGAGGAGAGTGCAGCATGCATTGGAATGAAGTCTCCCAATTTCTTCTGAGCCCTTTATTGCTGCAGGAAGCTGCAGCTTCTACACATTGTCTGAGTCGTGCCCAGAGGCTAAAACTGTGCAGCTCATTCAGCAAAGAGAGGACTACAAGATACAGTGGCAGTTACAGAGCATTTGACCCATTCCCTAGGCCTGCTGTGATTCAGGCCACAGGGATACAGTGAAAAAATAACAGTCAGCATTCTTATTTTACCATTTCCTCCCTCATACTGAAATATATGCATTTATTCATTCATGTTTCTCTACAGTGTTAGACAGGAATATTTAGTAGGGATATAGGGTTTTTTATCATCCTCCAAGGTTTCCAGTGAAGTAGGATTTGAATACAAACATCTGGATAGTTTGGATTAGTCTTTTTCTACAGATAGCAGTTCTCCGGTTGACTTTACAAAGCCAACAATTACATGAGACAAACACTATGTGATTCTCATTTAGGTAAAATGATTTAAAGCCACACACTCCCTACGCCACTGCCTATTATTAGAGAGGAAGTGCATAGTTTCCAGTCTGTTGAATTTGGGCCACCATTTTTAGGAGCAGCAGATCTCATCAGCTCCTCAAAGGGGAGCCAACAAATGTGGAAGATGGAACAGAAGATACAAAGATTTGCTCTTTCACAGATGATGTTTTCCTTCCTCTTGTTTTGCCAGTGTTACATCTTTTTTCATCTACCAGGGAGGATAAAGGTCTCCTTTTATGCAGTTACTTAATACATTAGCCTCTGCGGCCCTAAAAACAATGCTTTTGAATGCAATATTTATGACTATGAGACCAGTGAGCCAAACCCCGCTCACATGACCTGAGCAGTGCTTCTGGACCCAGTGAAACAGCCTGTGGAAGTGAGGCACAGGATATGAAAAGCTAGTTCAGTTGTATACAATAATAAAAGTAACAGGAAGTATTAAATAATGAAAACTCAAAATGCTCCATGGCAGTCATAAAATTGGTTGAAACAAACTGATACAGAATCGTAAGGCAAGTGAATAACACAATGAAGCAAATGGGAAAATCATGTTTTGCAGTGGATAGGACCACCAAAAATGCAGAGTATTTCAGATAAGGTGTGAAAAGATTGAAGCACACCTGTTATGCAACAGTTGATTTGTGTAGCTGAGCATACACACAAGCAGAAACAAAAAGTATGCCTTTATTGAAGGTGATGCTGACTTTTCTTTGGACAGAATGTAATGTCAGCTGAAGGCATTAAATATTTCACTGGGAAATCTGTTGAAGTTATGAATATTAACCTTTCCTAAAAAGTAATATTTTGTGGCACTGTGCTTAATGTACAAAATGCATTGCGTGCAATGTGCTAACAGCTATCTGCTTGTAAAAACACGTGTTTTCAAAATGCAGATAAAAGCCACTGTACTACACAAAAAATCAGTGTAGAAGGAAAGATTAAATAGCTCAGTCGTAGTCTATACATTCTACTTATGAAAGCAAAAGCAGTAGATGCAATAGTCCTGAGCTGACAAATAAGATGAACTTAATACCTTTTGAGATTCTTCTCACAGTTTCTATTATGAAAGTATTTTCTAGTTTAAACAAAGAACTAGTTGTCCGAAACCTGATAGGTTTGGAAAAGAAAAGAATCCAGGTATTTTGGTGAGGAAGGGTTTCTCTAGGTTAAATTAGTCATAACTTGTTCTTGGAAAAACATACAAAGAAAGGATAAGTCAAATTCTTCTGTAATATGCATGTAGACAAGACCTGCATTTGAAGATTAATTATCTCATTATTTTGCTAATATGCTGTAATTAACTGAGCTATAGCACTAAAATTACTAAATGTGGGATTATTATTCCAGATTTGAATTAGCTTGTATCTCAGAAATGTTCTTCACTACACCTCAGCTTTAGGACATAAGCCTAATTAAATTACCACTTTATTTGCTGCAGCTGCTTCATAAATTTGCACTTCAAAATAGTTCCATCATTCACCATGTCATTTCCTGTGTTTTGTAATTATTGGCTGGTAAAAAATTAAACCCAAGGAGTTTAACAATAGCACAGTAGCTTTTCCTTACATTCAAATTAGGCCTAAGGGATTCTGAGTGCAATTATGGTGTTGACTGGATTAGTGCAATTGGTTAAAAATGCAAGGATATTTCATCAGCTATTCCTGAGGCTTGTGGATTATGCCCAAGAAAATGAAGCTTTAATTTCATCTAAGTTATTTGCATTATTTCCAAAAAAATAGGCCCAGAAAGATCAGTAGTTCCACAGGACTGAAAAGACAGAATGGTCTGAATGAAACATTTGTGTGATTTTCACCACTACATTTGATGAAATCAGACTCTACACTTCTAAAGAAAAAAACAAAAAAAAAACAAAACAAACAAACAAAAAAAAACACTAGGTTTGGGGATATTTCATATTTACTTTGCAGATGCTCTAAACAGAATCTGTATATTTTTTTCTTACCTTCATGTTTCCAGTATTTCACCATTACTTATGCAACTGCTAAAAGAAGAGGAAAACACCATAGAACTCCATGTTAAAGCTGGATATGAGAGAATATACCTTATTGAGTACCAAACTTAGTTGAACTTTTGCCTTTTGGAGAGGCTACATCTTGAAGGACATATTGTTGTGGCACTTTGCCACATATCACTGCTCCTGTAGTGCAGTCAGGTACGGGCAGCTGTGCTTGTCTGGTATTTTAATACCTGGCTGCTTCAAGTCAGATGTCATTCCAGAGCTATTACCATTACTCAGAAATAGCTGGAATGATAGCTGTAGGCAGTCTACCATTTTCAGGAGAGAGATTGGTTCCTGGGTAGTCCTGAAATGTGCAAAGCCACTGTATAGTATTGCTTGTAGACATTTCAATTACAGGACCTGGTTATCAGTCCCCATTGGCATTCTTCGTAATCATCTGCTGTACACAAAGATGCAGTATCATTAAAATGACATTATTATTCATGAATATATTTGGAAGATATCATTCATCATACATCCCTTAGAAAAACTAAAATAACAAATATAAGCGAGGTCATTCGTCTTTCTGGGATGTTGCAAATTGGAAGCATCATTACTAACCATGGTGCTTTGCTTATGAAAACATTTATTTTCATTCTTATATTTTGTGGATTTGGAGCCTTTCAAATGCTCTGGACAGAATGTTGCCTGAAACTACCAAAATAAATTGTGGATCTTCTTAGCCATTCTCCTGAGGCAACAACATCCTATTGAAACTGCATTTGGGAAGACCTCTTCCCAGAGGAAAATGATTCAGGATGTTTCTAGGGAGGGATTTCCACCTTATAAGCTCTATAACTTCTTGGTATCATCCAAAGGTCACTCAAATGGAGCAGAATACATACATCTGTAAAAAGGAGGACAATGATACTGAGAGACATTCACAGCTCTGAAATACAGGGACAATTGTCCCTAACTATAAGCAAATATATATAAAAAATACACATAAAATAAAAAGAAAAATATAAAATAAAATAAATATAAAATAAAATAAATATAAAATAAAATAAAAATAAAATAATGCATAAAAATATATACATATTCTGAGTTTGGAAAGACTTTAATTAAAACACAGGGAAAATAGTGAGTAAGAATGGACCTTTTTACATAAGACTTTTTGCAGAAATTATATTAGACAAAATAATCATCAAACATTAATCTTTGGTTGGGTCACTGGTGCCTATCAGTCAGTGTAGCTTCATCTGTCAGTGTCACTATCCCAACATACATCAATTGAGATTGACCTTTCAGTGTTTGGATACCAGCCTGAGAAGGAAAAGTAGTTGAGTACTCATACACACATGTATCGTTTTAAAGATAATATTCAGCATCAGAGAATCAAGCTACTGATAGATACAGGAGTTTCTGTATTGTTACTGCCAGGAAATCTAGCTATATTCATCACACTGGTTTCAAAGTAGATGAACAAAGACTAACTTTTAGTCTTTCCAGGATGTTTTTGGTATTTGTCACAATGTCAATGTACAGTCCTTAAAAATATAAAAATATATCCTTTTGTATTTCTTGAATGCCTGGAATAATTCCCTTGCAATAACCATGAAAATCCTCTTTCACAAAAAGTAAAAGAAAAGTAAAAGGCATGAGCAAACCTGGCTTAGAGGGATTTCAAAGCGCAAATCTCCATCTTAACATTGATTCTCCACCTGCTAATATATATTCTAGAGATAAACAGCAAATATTTTACAACTTGGCTTAGCAAAGATAGGATCACAAAATCTTTTTCTGCACACTACTGCATTTTTGGAGTGGTACAGATCCTCATCGACATGAATTTCACAGTTTAGGTTAACCTCTTCTAGAATAAATGAAAATTCTTCCTATCATTTTTAACTTTATAACTTTATCACAATTCCTACACCCAACCTCCTCACCCCACCCCAAACAAAACAAAATAAAAAATAAAAATAAAAAGGAAAGGAATATAATCCTATTAACACAACCTTCAATCTACAGTGTTCTGTGATTGCATGCTCTTGTCTTTGGGCAGCAAATTAGTCTTAGTAATATGACCACTAAATCTGTTATATTCAGTGTCCAGAGATCTCAACTGCTGCAAGTTAATTAATTCCTGTATTTTTGTAATGGATGTTGCTCTGTTAATAGTGTGTTCAATAAAAGAGGTGATGAAAGAGTTGATGAAGTATGCTGGAAAAGTGAAAAGTGCAATGACAATGGTTATAAAAGGTACAGTGTAATATGGTGAATGCAATTTTCTCAATACACTTAATGTTCTCTATAAAAAAAAATCTCATCCAGTTCTCACCAGGGAAGCAGGCTATGCTGTATGTGCCATCTCCTGACTCCTTCAGCAGTTTAATGTGACTAAACTAAATGAATTCCCCTGCATCTATTTAAAATAGCCCCAAAAGATGTAATTTCTGGGTGTACGGCTTGTATTAAGACAATGAAATACGTTAAGACATACTGACAAATATTAGGCTTGTGTGTATAAGCACATTCCATAATGTTCAGCATGTAAAGCTTTTTAATTTTGCCATCCATATTCAAAATGACATGGGAAGACATCCAACTCCTAATTTATTATTCTTCTTAATTATGCTCTACATGTGCAATGTGGTAGTTAGTGGTTAGTGGTGAAGAAGTATTTATGCCTAAAAAGCTAGCTCAGAACTGAAGCATATTTCTTGGTTAGTGCCTTTAACATCTCAAAATTAAAAGTGGGAGGGGGAATATACAATGTATATTTTGTGGTGTTACATGGTTTTGTGGTTTTCTTCCTGTTAAGTATTTTTGATACTTAACAGCTCCCTGAGATGATGAGCAGGCAAATCCATTCATCTTCCACATCTCAAAGGAGATGGCAGTGTGCTGGACCAGCCCATTAAGTTTCAGCAGCACACACGTTGTCTTTCATCCTTCTCCACCTCTGATGGCCTGTGTGCTGATGAAAACCAATGTATAAAAGTAAGTGTGAGAAGGGGAAAAACTTAGATACTGAAAAAAACAGCAGAAAAAAACATTTGGAAAGGTTCAACAGAGTCCCCATCCCTGGTGTACTGTACAGCACACAGCCACAGCCACATCCTGTGACCCACAGTGCACCCGAGGAGGGATGGGAAGATGTTAAAGCCCTCTACCTTCCCCCAGGCGAACCCAGCCCTGTAATTGGGACCAGCATAAGGATGTGCCAAGCCCGTGTGACCATATGTCCCCTTCCCAAGCCGTCCCGTGTTGCCATCTGTCCCCACGCCAGCCCGGCCGCTCAGGGCCATCTGCTCCCGCCCACCCCATCCCATCCCGTCCCATCCCACGGGGCCAGCTGTCGTGCCCCTCGCCAGGCTGGGGCAGCTGCACACCTTTCCTGGAGGTGCACAGGCTCCTGATAGACTCATTTCTGCTCAAATGGGCACAAAGCATAAACAGCAGCCTGAGAAACCTAAATCTTTCTATCTGCATTTCTAAATCTATGTCCAGTTCAGCAAGAGAATAGGACACTGTGGGTCGTCTGGGTTTTTTGTTTCTTTGTTTGCTTTTCCACAAGGTTCATTTCTGACATTTTATCAAAACTGAGCTCACTTGACAGGATAGGAGAAGGGAGGTGGTGGGCATTTTTGGGAAATGTGCCTGATGCTCTGGTGTCATGCAGGGGCTCATTCGAGAGCACGGGGAGCTTGCAAATCTGCACCTGCGTAAAACCTTGGCTGTGAGTCATCAGAGCTATTGAGCTCATCTTAAATGGAGTGCCATTACAGTGTAGCAGAGAGGGGAATAACCCCATCTATTGCCCAGCTTTTTGAAAAGTCTGAATCCATAAAGCTATGTTTAACAGAATGAGTGGAAAAGATGGAAACACTTTTGAATTCCTATGAAAAAGCCATTTCCTTGGTCACTGTGGGCACGTAGCTGTATCTAGATGAGGGATGTGGGGAGAATTTTCCACTTTCCAGTTGCATTTTCTCACCTCCCAGCTCCCTACTGGGACAAAACACAGGCACGCACCAGCTGTCCCTCCTTCTTCCCTCCTACCTTCCCACAATCTGGTTTTCACAGAAAAGAAAACTGGAGGTGTGGGCTGGACAGGAGCCATCATTTTTCCTAGCAGGTAAGTCTAGACATAGCTTATAATACCCTGCATACCAGTTCTCTTCCCTCATTTCCAATCTGTAGCACATTTTTACTTACTTATATTGAAATGAGCATTTTTAAGTGTTCCAGTTTGATTGATGCTATGGAGAAATCAGTGTCATTATTACTGCAAAATATTTAGGGAGGGATTGTTTCAACATTCTGGCTGTTTATCCAATAAAATATTTTCCCTGAAACAGTGGAGGTTAAAATATGAGATTTGAAATCCCATATGCATTGACGTAGATGCTATAACTTTTGTTAATTTTGGTAGGGCCAGAAAGCCACCCTGTGGTGGATATTCTGCTCAATCTATCTCTTCTTGTACCTAATCCATTTAGGTTCTTCTGAAATTAATCATCATACTATCCTGGTACTAAAAATATGAACAACAACAAATTGAAGTGCTCAATTCCATTAGAAAATATAATATTATTAAATTAAAGACACAAATCTTTTCCTCAATTATTTTCACACAGTTCAGGTTAGACTTCTATAGCTTAGGTCACAGCTGTATAGTTACTCTGGATTCCATGGTAGAGGTCTTGGGTGGTTGTCAGATATTCTTTTGGCTTAGAGATGTGCAAGGAATCTTAAAATGATTTCACAATGTGTAATAAGGAATGATGAGTTGCACTGACAAACTAAAATTTGTACTTTAAACATTAGCACCACATGTTGTTAATCTTAAAAAGAAACTTATTCTTTAGAAGAAAATCTTGTGACTATATTATGTCCACCTCAAAGAATTAACTTTCTGCTTTCTAAAAGGATTGCTGAAGAATATTTGAATATGAAAGGCTTTGTATAAAGTTACAGCCTTGACAAATGTGAGATTCCATTGAAAATGCTGTCTAAACCCAGACTGCATATCATTTAGTCAGAGAAAAAAAGAATAAAAAATTACCTACACAATGGGATCATATGTTACCACCTACTTCCATAAGAGACACTTACTATTGAGATATTTCAGGTGAAAGCAGGGAACCATGACCAAACATCCCACTAGACCAAACACTGCTCCCCAGCCTCTGGTCAAAGCCTGACCCCCGCTGAAGCTGGAACCACCCTCTTTGAAAGTACAGCCAAGGTCTGGCCTCATATCTCCTGGAGGTGGGAATATGCAGCACTGGCCACAGTGCATGAAGGGCACGTGAAATGCAGCAGAGTTGGGTGTCCTGGAGATCAGTTCACTGATGCCAACCCAGTGCATTGGCTGCTTTCTGCACCAGAAAATCAAAGCAAACCCCAAAACACCGCTTGCACATTGTGTGGGGGGGGGAATGTGGGGACTCCTGCAGCAGCAGGTTGACCAGCCACAGCGAGATAGAGTTACTCATCAAAGAAGTTGTGGTAGGCCTTGGTGACATGCAAGCAGATGCTATTGAGTCCTATCCAATACTTTTACTGTTCCTGGGATGAGTGTGAAAAAGGGAGGAAGAGGGGAAAGCAAATCCCAGGCTGTGGTAGAGGTACTTCATCAGTCATCGTGCTGTTAGGAATGTGAACAGCAGGTAGTCCATTAGGCCCAGCATTTTCACTTAACAATTGGAGCTCTGATAGCCATTAGAAGGAGGTCATATTTAATAGCTGCTGACTCCCTCAACTCTTTCTTCTGCAGTGCATTTAAATGGTTCCTTGGCAAGTGAACTAAATTCGCTTCTCCCGCACATGACTGGGAGAGGGGATAAGGAAAGGCGTTTATTTTTGCAGAACTGGATCCCTTGCCACCCACTCCCCTCTGAATCTGAACTTCTATCTGCTAAGTCAAAATGAACTCTAATAAATGAGCTGAACTCATTAGCTATGTGAAGCTCATGCTTACAGTCATAATGATTTTAAAATGTGTGGCTGCATCTTGAAGAAGAACAGAGCTTGACATAATTTCAGTTATCAAATACTGGTAATTGACACAGAGACAGGCTGTGCTTTACACTGGGTTATAATTAATCCACTTCAGTGACCTCAAAGGCTGCACTTCTGAGAAATCTACCACTTACGTTTTGATTCTTTGTCAACTACTTCAGCAGACATAAATTACAAATGAGGTACTAATGAAGTATTTCATCACCTGTTTACCTTCAGTGATCAGTTCCCTTACTCTAATTTACAGAAGGCACAATTTTTTTTGAAGCTACTGTCAGCTGGAGCTGCCTTTTACTCTGAGCAGTTATAAATTAGCACATAGCTGTGCTTACTCTCGCCATCCCTTTGTTCTGGTTTTAAAACACTACAGAACAGGAGGAAATAAGTTTATGTTTAGAAACTGATGGACAAGAAGAGAGAAATTTGTATTTTTTCCTGGTCTATCTTTTTATTTAAGGACTCACTGAATTGAAAGAAATTCCCTACCATTATAAATACACCAAATCCCACTGCAGTAAGTGTGAGAGCATCTATTCACTCCAGCAGGGAATTTGACTGATACAGAGAATAGTAACAACTGTGTGAAGTGATCCTGAGATCATCTAAGAATCACCTTGTTATACCAATGCATTGCCACCAAAATCCTTGTGTTAATTCTGCGATGTTCACATATCTGTCTCTAATGTAAAATACCAGGGCTCAATTACCTCATGAAGACTTAAAAATATTGGAGGATGGGGTAATCTGGGCGTTCAGTAAGCAACAACTTGACTTTTAGAGTTTGTCAGGCCAGGCACAGTTTTAATGACCGCCCTATCCTCGTCCAAATTCTGCAGGCTTGTCCTGACCCAAAATCACAATCTGGTTTTGCCAGCAGCTCCCTTTGCTTTCTTCTCTTTTACTCTGGTGCTCTTATCCCCCTGCTCCTCTCAGCATTTTGATCAGGTATCCTCAACATCTTCCTGCAGACAGCAGTGGTTCTCCTGCAGTGGTTTCTCCCATCCTCTCCTTTCTGGGGGACTACTGCCTGTTTTAATTTAAGCGCTCCATATTTTATCAGCTCTTTTAACTCAGGAAAAATAATAATTAGAAAAATCTCCAAACATTTTTCCAGAGACCTAAGAGGAAGAGTGGAGGAATTTAATTATGGGGAAAGCTATGTACAATTTGTAGGTTGTGTTTGATACCAGACACTCTGCATGGACGCCACTAAAGGACTAGAAGTTGGCTGCAGTTCAGGGCTAACTTACTTTTCAAGTCTGAACCAAACCTGTGAAGGTAGTACTATGCGACAGATCATCTGGATTTCGTTGCACATTGAGGTGGAACACGAGGCTGCCTGACTAATGAGAGTAGAACATAGCTGTTTATTTTTCATTGGGATCCTTAATTGGCTGCTGAAGAAAAGAGAGAAACAGAGTTGGGCTCCTATGTTCTGGAGAAGGAGGCAGCATGCAAAAGGTAGGGAGAGAAGAAGGATCTGAGGCTATACAGGATCTTCTAAAACTGCCAGACATGAGTCAGTGAAATATATATAAACATACAATTTAGTTGACATTTGCATGTTTAATACAGTAAACAAAGCATCGAACCAGTGCTCAAAGAAAATTGAGATCTTTTTTCCTGGTTTGTTTCCACTGACAAATGATTTTGAAAAACTGAGCTGCAAACTTGCAGCATCACTTAACTGGAGATAAGAAAGTATAGCAAAGGTACCTGGGAGCCTGTTGGCTCAGCTCTGGCTGCAGGGTCTCGTTTCCACCATGAGAGAGCAAAAGCCCAGGAAGTGTCCTAGGCAGTCCTCAACAGAGGTGGTGCTGCAGCATTCTGGGAGACAGGAAAGTTAAGAGCCAAGGCCCAGCACCTAGGGGCTCAAATACACCTTCTTGGAAGGTGTGTCCCAAAGGTGGAACTGCACAGATTCCTTAAAAAGTTTCCCTCTTAAGTGTCTTTATGCATCCAGGTCTAGTTATGATAGAAAAGCCACAGTGTAAGTTCCATTGCACTGGTAAAATCATATTCTGAAATCATTTGTTTCTGGGTCTGTTTGGCTGTACGTTTTACAGCCTTCAGTGCTGAGGGTAGGAATGCACTTGAGAAAACTCCACCGGAAGGCCATGTGCGCTGAACCCTGGCCACCCTTCCCCAGACGTCTCCTATTTGGAAACCCATTGCTGAGATTCATTGCCCAACGTCAGGCAGGACCTGCTCTGTGATCACTGCTCTGTGGAAAGTATGGGAAAATAGAAGGCTATGTTTTTCTTCTGAATGTGCTATTTCCTGGAGTTCATCACCTCTCTTTCTCTCTGTCTCTCAGCAGAGCTGATCACCTCTCAGGGCTGACCATGCTTGGTGCAACAATATGCATATCTTGGGAAAAAACAAAACCTGAACCCCAAGGTGTCAGCAAGGCCTCCACCTACTAACACTTTCCATAGGTTTTCCTAACTAATTGCTCTGCTATGCAAGGGGAAAAAGAGTTATTGCCATAGCAACTGTCACAACACATAATATTGAGCATTTCGTTAAACAAGCTGTACTTTTGGCAGGAGCAGACGTATAGTGATGGCATTTGTTTGTTTGTTTGCTTGTTTGCACATTTTCAACTGTTGCAAGAAATATGCAGAGGATCTATTCTTTTTTTTTTTTTTTTTTTCCATTATTGATGGGATGCTGTGTTTTGTGATATTAAAGAAAATTGTATTTAGAAGCAAATCTACTTTCTTGGGGGAAAAGCTATAATTAATATTAATTATGTAGACTTTAGGTGATATAAACTTTAAAAAGTAATGAAAGAGGGAGATGGCAGTGATGAAACTGTCGATTTTAAAGATGAATAGAGCTACAGAGAAGCTTAGTACCCCCTCAGTCCCTCTGATTATGACTTCAGCAATGTTGGTGAGGTACTGTTCACCATGCAGGATGCACTCACAGCTTATGTCTGTGGGCAAAAAGGAGGGATTCATCCATGACCATGCCACTACAGAATCACCTCCTGTTTTCTTCCTAGACAGTCCCAAGCCAAGACTGTCCACAGCAGCTGTCTTCCGTTCTGCCACTGTGCTGCTACCTACAGGAAGCCCAGAAAAAGAAGGGAGAAATTTCTGACATCAAAATTCTGACCTCAAAATAGCCATTTCTTTTCTGCATTTTCATTCCATCCGATGGCCACAGGGAGAAGCCACACTTGGTCCACCTTGGTGAAGTACACCTTTCTCAGAGGGCTGTTAGACTACTTGTATGCTTTGTGCCTCACATTATCTACAGATAAGACTAGTGTAGGTAGGAGCAGGATATGGGCCTTCAGTTGACAGTATTTAAGTGAAGAAGTTACGATATCCTTCATAAACAGACAGGGACCTGAAGTTATCCAGGACGTTAAGTAGATTCTGGATCTACCTTGAAGGAGAGAATTGTAAGAGCTGCTGGGAGAAGAAAGTCAGATTTAGGAAAAGCAATTAGGACCTTGTGTGCTTCCAGGAGCTTAGACAATATTAACAAGTACATAGATCTCATATGCTTCTGTAAAATTGTTAAACTGCAATTCCCTCTTTCATTTATTTCTTTAAGGCATGGCCTTGTGCAAAGTTTTTGTCACCATTTTATCCCCAGTACTCTTAAGTTTTTAAAGGCCATAAGAAGTTGTTATTGTAGTTAAAGTAGAAGGAGTATGACTAGAAGGAACCTGGAATCTCACCTTTTTTTTCCTCCTAAGCCTACATGGCAAAACTACATGCAGATAAAGCAGATTGGGCAAATCCTAATTTTTCTTGTCTTGCCCAGCTCAAAATATTTGAAACTATAAACATCCCATGAAAAGGTCTATGGACATTTATTAGGATTCAAACTCAACGAATAGCTTAACTCCACGTTTAACTATATGTACGTGCTTAAGTTCTCTGCTGAACTGAAGCCTAAATTCATCTTCCCTCCAAGGCTTATGATTGGTAGGCATTTTTGTTGTGACTCTGATTAAAAAAGAAAAAAAAAAATAGGAAAAGATACAGAAAGCAGAAGACTCTATGCCTGTTTCTATTTTAATAATTACATGCACTTAGAAATTATAATTACATAGTCATTAAATCCTGTTCATATAAAATGCTGCCTAGCTTATTTTTATGAAGTAATTTTTACTTTCTGTAGTCGTATTGCTCACATAGCTGGCAAATGTACATTTGTTGCAAGTCGAGAATTATCTGAAAGGTAAATTTCATATTAATGGAGCTGATGTCCATTCTTTTAAAACATCTTTGGTTATTTCATTGCTTACCATAATTTAAGACTTGGCTGCATAACAAGTGTTGCACTTTGGCAATTGCTGAAATGGTCTGTGTGTGGTCAAGACAGCTGTGTCTGTTGTTACTGAACATAATGCTGACTTAAGTAACCAGTATCCGCTTCAAGTAGGATTTCAAACCTTTTTGCTTTCTTTCACTAATACCAGGTTACACAGACAGAGAAAAGGGGGGCTAGTGCTGACCTGTCTTTCTTGTTGTTCTGCAAGCCGTGCAGCAGGCAGATAGAGCACAGACAGATTGCAATCTCTGCCTTCAAACCTCTAGTGATGAACAACAGCTGAGCAATTTCAGGATGTTGTGTTTTGGGGTTCATCTCCCCATCTAACAAAACGCTAATCCTCAAATGACTTCAATTTCCACTTCCAAAGTGTTCTGAAGAAATCTCATGCTGTCTGGTGTAACGCTTGGGTCTTTGAGCTGCACAGAGGTGGTCTGATCCCTATCTCACTGGGAACTGGGAAACAATGTCACCCAAGTCAACATGTAAGTAGTATATACAATATCTAAACTTGGCATGAGAGGAAAATTGCCCCATGATTACGCCACTCAAGGAAGTACTTTAAAAACTAAGAAGAGAGATGGGGATCAAACAGATATAAAGGGCTTGAGGGCAACTGTGTCAGCTGAGGAATGCATGCCTGAACAACAACGGGCGGTGGCTGCTTCCTTGGCAGCCAGGCTGCACCTCTGTCCACCTCCCACACCAACACATACATCCCAGGAAGAACCCCAAAGGAGCCCTGGTGCCCGGGGATCTGGTGCCAAGCCTGCCTCTGCAGAACCTGCCTGCTTCAGGGGCTGAGGGACACCACATGCCAACAGGGGAGGGCATGGGACAAGGGCAGATGTCACCACCATGACTCCTTTTCCAAAATGACCTCCCCATGAAGGGGATGAAGCAGTCCCTATGCTGGACATTATGCAGCTTATATGTAAATGATGTGGAAAATAGGTACAAATGAGCTGCAGATAGGTTGCTGCAGTGGATTCCACTATGCAGAATCTGGTTTCTATCAACAGTGTACATGGATGGGGTTTCTGCAGACCAAAGAAACCAAGATGTGATTGCTTTTAAAGAATGTACCTACTGATACAATGCTGAGAGAAAACAGGAAAGTGCTAAGTATTTGAGTCTTAAAATAACACTGCTTTTTCTAGTCATGAAAGATTTGAGCTATACCTCCTATTGCACTCACAAACATTTAGCTATTATTCAGGGAATATGACTGTTGAGATTTATTCCAACACATTCCAGAACACCCTTGTAAGATGAGATTTAATATCAAGTGAACAACATGTCCTACATAAACCCTTTTTTTAACTAAATAGAAAAAAAAAAATCAAGCCTTGTTTTAAATTAACCTTTCAAGGTCATGTTGGGATGAAGCCATTTAAATATATATCAAAGGGGTAGATAAATGTGCAGCTTAGTGCAGTGTTCTTGTACAGTAAGACTATGTCCTTATTTTACACATGGTTAATTCATATGCAATAAATACAATTTAAAAGGTAACCTTGAAACTACTATCCATAGTTTTAAAACATTTGTGCTACAATTGAAGCCATGCAAATGTATGTGTGAACAGTTTTAAAAGTTTTTTAAAGTTGTTTTTTTTTTTTTCCTCTCTAAACAGATAATGCGAATAATTTCTTTGTTATAAGAGGCATAAATCAGTTTATTTCTGTTAGGTTCACTAGACCTACCGCAATTTGCACTAGCTGAAAATCTGGCCCTCATTCTTTAATCCACAGATATACTTTGTCATTGCAGTTTATGTAAACATGAGATCAGCTAGTTCTTCCAGACCCAAATGAACTCCTTGATAGTTCAAACTCAAACTTCAGTTTTTAATCTGAATTTTGCTCTCATCATTTATCTTACAACTGACCACAAGTAGTCACAGAGCTTTTCTGGGTTTTGTGGTATGGTTCTGTCTGGAAATTTTTAAATATAAGTGCCCTGTTCTTGTCCAGACATAAAAATTTAAGTGAACCATTAAAAGTTAACAAAGCTGTGTGTACTCGTCTTAATAAGCTTCAAAAGAGCATTCTGTAATAGCCCAAACAAATCCAGCATCCAACAGATTCTCATTGTTTGAGTCAATCCACATTATAAACTATGTATAATGTCTTTTAACAAATGAGTCTATTTTCAAGTTATGGGAATGCAGGAAAGAATAAGAAATAGGTGAATTTCTGTTTCTGTCCATAATTTAAAATGCACGGATGAGATTGGACAGGATATAAGTCTTCTTTTAATGTGCAAGAACTAGCTCATGAGAAACCTGAAATAAAACAGTTATTCGCAAATGTGGTTTCAAACACTGGTATTTTATACACAGTGTCAGTATTATTAATTTTGTCTTGCATTTCCCCAAATAATTCAAACTACTTTGTAGTCAAAACAGTCAGAAACATAAACTTGGTTCACAACTGCACAGCTACATAGGAATGAAATGCAAAGGGTATTTCATAGTGAATAGCCTTGCCGAACACATTAGAGGAAGCAAAAAATACTTAATCCACTTTAAACTATTGGGAGAATTTCAGCTGGCAAACTGGTTGTACTGGAATTTGACCATATGCCACCAACACCTCTATGAAATGCTCTGAAATGCAGTTTCTCAGGAATGAAACAGTTGACTACTGTATCAAGAAGTGGGAGCAGTGTAAAATAATAAATGGTTCAGAAAAGACCATGAGGTGAAGACTGAACGTAATAATGACCATATTACCATATGCTTTCAAAGCACTTTCTATCTGAGGATTTCAAAATGAATTTTTACACATGTAGTGCTATAATAGAGGCAAACATTATACTGGAGTTACAGAGGAGTAAACTGAGGCATAGTGACTTTACACCACTTGCTTTAGGCAACACAGATGGTTTATGGGAATGCAGGGAATATAATTAGTAATTCTGGATTATACTGTGCTATTTAAATCACAGGACCTTTTTCTCTCTGAGGTACTTCTTATTCATTTAGGACCAGATTTGGAAAGACTTATATGAAAAATTGCAGACAGAAATCTATAAGGACTTCCAAAAGCACTGTTTAAACCCAGGGGGAGGTTTAGTACTAAATCACTGACAGCACCTGGGGCTGAGCCTTGCAAAGATGAACAGAGAAGAAGAACCCCAGGATGTGTCTCCATGCCAGCACAGCACTGAGATACTTCATACTTCAAGCACACAGCACTCAATAGATCCGCTCAGTATCCATGAAACCTTCTCATGTACTGAAAATGAGGAGTTTAGCTGAGGCACAAACCACTGTACATTATTTTATTTCTGGAGTATGTTTCCATCTCTACCTACGCTGTGTGCATTAGTCTAGGTGACTGTCCTCTGCAGCGGTCTAGAAGTTCTTCTGTTGTCTAGAAACTGAAAAATGAGATCTACAGATTGCCTCAGAGTCATCTCTCTTTGTGGAATAATAGATGAGTTGTCATTAAGCATCAGTGTGGAAAGATTGCCGTCAGACTTGGCAGTTCTCACTCCAAAAATCAAGCTTTGAAGTTTTCCTCAGAGTTGAGGTTTATGGTATAAATACAAAAGCAAAGATTAAGTTTTATAGGTAGTTTACCAGACTAAACATAGTTGTGAAAACTGTTAAAAAAGAGATTCCAAACATAGCAACAACCTCCACGGTGAAAACAATGAAATTTTGGAACTGCTGTCTACCAGCTCCACCACATGGCAAAGCAGTAATTTACAATTCGCTTTCTAGACAGAGGATAATTTAAAATTAAAATTTTCATCTGCGTCAATTTCTTTATCAGGCACCTCTTCTCTGGAGGAGTCCCAGAGAATGAAACTCTGACAAATACACCTGGGAAATCAAAATGGACTTTGTAAGACTATAATTCATAGCCTTCCAGAACAGACAGCCCTATTTAGAGAAGAGCTGTCTCTCTCTGCCAGGTTGGAAACCATTTTTTCTTATATATGTACAGGACAGTAAAGCTTGATTTCAGCTTAGTGCTCCTGTGCATGACCATACTCTGTTTAATTAATACTAGAGTACACCCTGGCTGCAGACACAGAAAGGGAAGACAGTGACAAAGCTGTGGTGCCACAAGGTTCCCCCCTTTTCTATGCCATGAGCTCATCAACCTTTGGTCTTATCCTTTCTCGCTGTATTTTGAAAGGAGAAAAAGAGGAGGAGACGGTGGGCAGATATGCCAGCCCTGGCCCTGCTCATTTCCTTCTCCTCAGAGATGAACTTCACACCATGCTTCTGCTTTCCTTCGAGGTACACACAGCTGATAACCTATCACCTCCATGAGAGTAGAGGTTCTTAGCGGGAGAGGCAGATGGATGGATCTATAACTTACGAAAAAAAAAAAATGTTTAAAGCATTAAGTCCTCTGCTCACAATACATAGCAAACTAAATGTTTTAATTTCCTTTCAGTCAAAAACTAGGGATAAAACAAACAAACAAAAATGTAGTTTGTGTAATGCTACAGAACTCATGTTTGAAAAATGTAGTCTTAGCTGCTGTGTTCTTCAGCATCTATAACTTTGAAATCATTATATGTATTTATTTGGAAATGATGCTTTGTGAAAAATCACTAATTAGTGTGTGAATTATATCCCCAAGTGGACTCAAAAAGCAGAGTGGTATAATCATGATGAGTAGAAACCGGAACTGGTTTACTAGCTTATTCAAAGGTTTGTTTTGCAAATATCTCATAGTAGCAACAATCAGTAACCGACAAGTTATTGGTTAGTAGCTGTGAAGAGTCCTAACTTGCTAATTACAGCAATTTCTGCAGGGCTACTTACCATTTGAACATTCACCTGGCACTATATTAGCTCATGAAGCATGGGACTCTGCTATTAAAAAAGTATTTTTAAGTTGAAGCACAGTTGTGTATTGGTATTTTGTGACTTCTTAGCATTTGAAATATCTTTGCATTTTTAATACAATCTCAGAAAAGAAAAAAAAAATCTAATTCAATATTCAAATCTAGAACAAATTTTACTTATTCAGATTGTGCTACAAGAAGTATCTCCAGGTATTTGCTGCCACTCATCTGAAGATTTATGAGATAATTTAGAAAGTGTAGGGGGCTAGTATTTTAAGTGGCATGGGCTTACCAGAAAAGACAGGGAAGATTAGGATTTCTAGATTTATCTAACAGAAAGGCAGAACATACTCAAGTTCACATCTCATCAAGAAGAATCTGTATGCTCACAAAAGCAGGGGAGGATGTTTGGGAGAAAGAATATGGTGTGAATTACAAGTCGATGGAGAACACTGTATTTTCATTATTGCTTTTTTATCTTCTAGATGTATTGTACTTTCCTGGGCAGATTTTTTTCAGCACATTCAACAGTCATCTGCTTTTCTAGGCAGTGATTTTTCATTTACTAATCATTCACAAGTTACTAAGAAATAAATAGCCTCATAAACTTAACTAATATTTACTTTAAGATAGCGCAGAAGAGCTTGCCCCATGGGAGGTGAAGCAGGAAAGCACACACATCGTAGTGAAGGTGGGTGTGCTTCCAAATCTAGTGATAAGGACTCAGGGATAGAAGTGGTCACAAAAAGTTGAGATATTTTAAATGGATAATTATATCTTGTCAAATTAAAGAAAAGCACAAAATCATTCTAGTTACAACAACAACAACAAAATAAATCTACAGTGGAGCCAGAACAAATAATGGGTTTCGTTTTTTTCTGGTGTCAGTTCATTCTAAGTTCCATGATTCATTTTAAGATTTTTGCCTTTGAATCAAATTATTTCCTTTTAGTGTTTTGTTCTAAGCTTCCCTGTGGGCTTCCACTTGCTTTGTATGTTCCTTGATATTTTGTTTTGTTTTGTTTTTGTTTGTTTTTATAAAATAAAATAAAAACTAACAAATAAAAAGTGATTTAACAGTTAAATTCATTCTCATAGTTAATATAGTGAAAAATGTATTTGCATTTGTTCTTTTTAATCCAGCTCTAGGATGACATAAAACCTCATGTAATATGGAGAGGGGTTAAAAAAAAGAAACTCTGTACTTTGGCATGGCTGTCCAATTTTCAGAGTAGAGTAATCACTATGATGGATGTGGGAAGAAAAATAATGAGCCTCTTTGCTTTATTTCTTTTCAGTCCAGCTCATCTTTAGGAGTGGAAACCTTGAAGCTTTTCAGTCTAATCATTCTTCACATCCCTCCTTGATAAAATTCTCAGCAGTCAGCACAGATTTAAGAAGAAAAAAAGATGTTGCCTGTCTTGTTTTTCAACATTTGGAAAGTTTTAAGTAATATTGCAGGTGGGAATATGGTCACAAACGTATTTTATTTTTCATAATTTCTCTCCAGATTTTAAAATGAAAAATGTAATGCAGATTCTAACATCTGAAAATATTTTGGAGCCCTTGAAAAAACAAACTGTGAGGCAAAGCAGAACATACAAACTGTATTTTATTTTTGCAGATAGTTTTTGTGTAAAATCAGGATTTGATTTTTGATTAAGTACTCACAGGTGACTGCATCTACAGTGCTGGAATGCTGTGATATGCCATTATATATTATAGACAAAATTCAGAATACTCAGTCCGAATACTGAAAAAATATATATGGAACGGGGACAAAAAAGTGAAAACACCTAGAAATCTAGGGAGAAGACAGATCCACGTTTGTATTTGTCACTTAACCTATTTAATTCTAAGTCTAAGGGTCTCATAAATCCAGGGGAAAAAAAAAAAAAAAAAAAAAAAAAAAGTGCTCTTTTGAATAAAAAATGGTCCTGCAGCTTTTTCAGTGAATTGTTAGGTACAAGCTGAGCTGCTATGGGGAAAGAGAAAATTGCATTTTTAAGGTCAAAACCACAATACCAAAGTTTACCTTTCAGGATTTATATACAAAAACAAACAATAGAAAGCTACATTATAAAAGCAGCATTGTATAATAAGCTTCTTGAGGTATGTAACTGGCCCTCTGCAGCTTTTCTTCCCTTGAAAATGCTTTTAGACCTTCTCCTGCCGGGAAGTGACAGGCTGGCATTTGGAAGAGGCCTGTATCAAAGGAGCCTGCTGTTACCTCCAAACTTGATGCTGCTATTGTTGGTTACAAAGGAGGCTGGATACTCTCACAGCTAATTGCTGCAATCTGTCATCTCTAAGATTTAGGGATTGGGTTTTCTTCAGGGGATCTTGGTGTTCCCCCAAAGCCAGCCATGGGGCTGGCAAGCCACCTCCTGTGGGATGCATCTCCCAGAGGGCAGAGCCTGCCAGCGGTGGGGTTGGACCACTGCAAGCACATTTGGTGGGTCTGGGACTTTCTGGGCCCTGAAGAGGCAGTTGCCAGAGAAATAAGCAGCTCAGTTTTTACCATGGAAAAGCCTCTGGTGAAGCTGATGCCAGGGAGAGAGAGGAGGGGAGATAAGGGCCTGCAAAGCTGCTGGAGCAACAGGCACAGCCCTGTGATTAGGACAGCAGAACAACAGGTGAGTAGGACAGCAGGAATTGCACAGAAAGATTATGGCATGGGTCAGGAAGGAGAGAAGTGGTCTGGGACTTTGTTGTGGTGTCCTTGGTGTTACTTACTCAAACTGGATGGTTACGAAGGACAGCAGAGAGAGTTTAACAGGGTAAGCAATGCCCAACAAGTAGGGCTTTCTCCTGGCACTTGGGAGATCTGGCACTGCGGTCCCCAGCTGGTTAAATAAGATCGAAGTCTCTCATCTGGATTTCCAGTGGGCCAAATAAGTGTCAAAATCATTAGATTAGCTTTTCTGTTGAATGTGTTTTGCTTTGTATATGTAATTAAATATTCCTTGGTCTATGGAGACTGTAATAGGATTTGTCTTACACAACACAGACATCTGTATCTGAGGTAGGGTTTCTGTGTTAGCTAGTGGAGATAAATAAACACTTAACAGATGATTCATCGGGTCTATTTTCGGGTGTAGAGGAAATTAATATATAGCGCCAAGGATTAAGGAAAGTGGGAGCTCGTGGTTCTGTGAGCTGAATTTGGAAAGCAGTTACTGGGAAAGACAACCTGTTGAGGGAGGTGGGGTGATACCTCCGGCCAGGGAGGGCTCAGTGTGATGTTTGTGTGAATGTTAGTCCATGAACTTAGTGTCAGTCCTTATTTGCTGAGGAAATTTAAGTCCTCTCCAGGTGCCAAGCTGCCAGCCAGCCACAATACTTTATCCCCAGTTTTGGTTCTGCTCCAAACTAGCAGGTTTCTGACACATAATATGTAATGACAGGCAGAACTTCCCAAACAACATCTGAATAGCCACGGCTCATTAGCATGCTAAGCAGAGACACAGGGAGCTATGCAGAAATGTGATTGGATGGGAGAAAATTCAGAATAAACAAATCAGTAATTAATAGAATAAGAAATGTAGAAGTTTGCCAGCCCTTGCAATAACCAGCTCACTGGAGGACCAATTGCCAAATCTGCTAGCTGGAATCAGCAAAAGGTGAAGGGAAGAGAGGTGGCTTTTAGCTACATAAGATATGAAAACTTTTTGATATCATACATAGAATAAAAAGGAATAATTCCTTTGTGCACAACTATGGTTTTAATATATGCCCAACTGATCACTCTTATCAAAGACACGGTGAAAACTGACTGTGACTACCCACTAGCCACATTCTCAAGCAGCATCAATCTCTGTATCTGAACATCTCATGTGACTTCAAAGGAAAACATAAAACCTTCCTCTCTTTGCATCATTTATAGGGATTTGCTTTGGGTTTTATTTTTTCAACTAAAGGCAATTATACTGGAAGGTCCACATCAAAGAAAATGCCAACCTTAGGCCTTTTTGCACTATCCAGGACAGGGAGTGCAATGGGTATTCATCTATTTAGGATATCCCATCACATGCACTGGCCAGAATATGTTTCACAGTATTAATGGTGGTGAGGTTAAAGTCTGGCTTTTCTTAGAAAAGCTGGATATCATCATAACCAGCTGTTCTGATTTGCTGACTATTTATTAACATCTTTAGTAATTATGCATGGCAGATTTCATGAGAACACAATCATACAGCTTGTGTAAATTAATGCCCTCAATAAAACCTGCCTAGGCTTATGCAGTTAGCTCCTTTGTTAAAGTGTGTTTCTCCCGTTAAAATATTTAGCTATTCCAGGCATATGCCCCCTCTCAGGCACAGGCTGTGCGTGTTTTCTGTGCTCGTTCTGCATGAGAAACTCTCATTGACCCACATAAGGGCTCAGTGCACGGGCCATATGCTAAGAATATGGAAATTGCTTTGAGAATATGTGAATTTTCCATACCCTATTGTAACTGCAGCAAGGGTGTCACTGCTGGATGGTATCTTGAAAATGGATAAACCTGCTTCACTGGAGTCAGTGGAAGTTTTGTCTCTGAATAAATGGGAGGATGCTTTTAAGCCTATTGCCCCTTGGGCTGCTTTTGGCTGCCTCTTGTTCCTCTGATCAAGGCTGATGTGCACAGACCTGTGTTGTTCTGTGGGATCAGGAATGACTCAGGAGAGGGCCATTCCTGCATGCCTCGAAGAACCCCAGAATAATTTTAAGGCCATTCCTTTTGTCCGTAGTTTCCTCACATTTCCCAATGAGCTCACTAAGGTTTGGGGTGAACTCCTTCATGAATTCCATTTGTAGCCTGATCAGGTGCAGCCCAGGAAACCTAATTCAGTGCACAACAAGACAGGATTTATCTCACCTCACTTTCACTGTCAGAAAGCTAGGCACCAAGTGTGAGTCAGTTGTATAAGTCTCTCTTCATTAAGCAGGGAGAAATAAGCACCACCTCGCAGCTATTCATCCCATCTTTAGATAAGAAAAAGAGAATGTAGCAAAGAAATTAACATCTGGATGTACAATTATTCAGTTTATAAATGACTTCAGATCCTGAAGTATGTAGAAAAAGCCATAGCAAAGCAGTATTGGGTAGTTGGATAATAACCCTTGATTGAACAGCCAGGATCCTGAAAGATGACATTATTCAGCGATAGCAGCAATAGGAGACAGCACAGCTCTGATGTGGCCATAAACAACAAGGTGACCTATTATGGTGTAAGAGGCTGAGCTGTTTGGTTTGATTTTCCTTTAAAATGATTATTTATTTATTTATATGATTGAAGAGGAAATCTCTGAAATGAGAAACAAGTCCTTAGCAACAGTATATGTAGCTGTGCTTCTAGTCCCATTTGGATTTTGAAGTTGCCCTAATACTGTCTATTTCAGGTACGCTGGTCAGCTGACCCACTCAATGCATCAAGACAAAAATGTTTTCACACTTTTTCTTGCACACTATGCTTTGAGTTCTTTTCTTGAGCCATTAACAGAAAAGTTATTCTAAAAGAAAGATTCATCAATTTCATAGAATGCTGCAAAAAACAAGAACCCACTATCTCTGTTTAGACTAACACTGATGCCACATCCATTGAAGAAATGTAGGTTCACTATAGATCTGTCCTTTTCACATAATCCACTCCATCCAAATTTCAGCTTGAACAGACACATTAACACTGCTTTAAAAGACATTAGTATAGCAGGGAAGGTTCTGCTGTGGTACACGCTGGTGAATACATCTTCTCAAGCAATAATCATGTTTTATCTCAGAGATGGTTGTATTACATTAAAATAATCCCTTTGCAAACAGTTTGTTCTGAGCTCAGGGCAGCTCTAAGCTATACATTCAGCAGTGTATTCTGTTTACCAGCGGTTGTGACATCTTGTTTCTAGGTCTGTATACCTACATGTGTGTGTACCCAAATTTACACATGCTTAAGGCACTCGTACTTACAAAGCAAGTCTGTGAATCTGTCATCTTTGGGTGTCAGAACATCAGCCCTGGAGAGCTGCCTAGTTTTTCCATAGATGAACCTCAGCATTACTGCAACAAGACAGCGCTAATGGCTGTGCTGCCATAGACCCTTATCTCTGGGCATTATACATCCGTATGACCCATAGAGGTAGCGGAAGATCGTACTTCCAAGTCACCTATTCCTATTCTTTTTGATTTATCTGACAGCAGCACTGCCTGGCAGGGGAGTTTTGTGGGATGGTGAGAGTTCAGTAGCATGTGGGGTGAAGCCATCATCCCATTTCCCATCAGGCAAGGCCAAGTGCCTTATGCTACTACACTCTGTAAGTTTCATGTTCTTACTGACTACAGATTTGGGTGGTGATATACCTCTGTGCAAAATGAGTGAAGGGTGAACAGAGAATACAGCAGCACATGTGTTTGCACTGCCTTTGTACTGATGCAAATGATGATGCAAAGCGAAAGGCAAGGGTAAATTATGTACCTTAGGGCAGGTTGTGAGCCTTTACATGCAACATTGATTAATTACTGACATAAACAGCCTGATTAACTGTAGTGAGATTATAATCAGGTCTCAAGCCTTTTGTTTTCACAACAGTAAATCAAAGGAAAGTGAAAAGGGAGAAATTAGATATGTATGTTTCTGTATGTCTGTACATAACACATACAAAGACACATCCCCACAGAATAGGTAGAAGGGAGGAATAAATATCAGCAGGGAAAGCCTGTTGGCTTTCCTTATGTTATCAACTCTGTGGACAAACCTGTGATTTATTTTCCATATTTTGGATGCAACCGGTCAATGTGTGCTGTGCAGCTGTGACATAAAACTTCTTTCAAAGAGGGCTAATGCTAAAGAAAGATATTGCAAATATGTGACCTGTGTTCTGGTTTTGTAAAATATTTTTCTAATTTCATCGCTCCAGGATAAAGCTTTATGACTTAAGCCAGAATTGTTGAAAAATGTTGCTGCTTTGCTACTGCAGGCAAAATCTGTACAGAATAGGATTTATAATATATACAAACTCTCAGACAGTTCCTTTAAACTTACGGAAACTCCTATAATAGAGTTTTACTGAAGTCCAAAATAAGTTCTGGCCAAGGTTTTGCTGAATCTGTTGAATTCTAAAGCAGGTCTGGGTCTCAGCATGATTTTCCTACTGTCTCCTGAACAAAAACCACCTTATATTCCACCCAGGAGCATAACCTATAAAACATGCACAATAAGATGTATAGAAATCCATCTCTCCCAGCCTAATGAATTTAATCAAGATCAACAGTTGTGTGAGATCAGTTTTGGCAGAAACTTGTGCAGGTGCAGATTTCTATTGTTGTTCAGTCAAACCATCGAACAGCAGTTCTCTTGTGCTTGAATAACCTCTACCTTTCTTTCCGACGTTTTAATGAGTGAGTGGCGTATGTTTTAGACACAATATTGTGCACGATACAAAGCATGCACACCATGACATACTCAAGAGGAATTCGTGGGGTGTTTTTTTTTTTTTTTCCTCAACCTTTTTGAAAGACTGTATGTATGCTCCTGTCTTGCAGCTGTCTTAGCTGTAGATCTTAAATAACAAGGATGTTTCCTAGGCACAGAGGGTGTAAAAGCGGGAGAAAAGCCACAGAAGAGTCCATTTGTCTGCCAGTAATCTTCTTCTTCTTCTTCTTCTTCCTCTTAATGTGGGTTGTAGTGCTGCATCAAATGTTTCTTGCACGAGCCAAAGATTAGCAGCCAGCTATCTCCCATTTTCCTACTTCTGTTGCCCTCCATCACTGTCCCTCTTTGCTACCAGCTGTTTCTTGCCACTGCTATGGTATATGTGAGCCCTTTTTCCCAGGTGCAATAGCAGGAGGAAAGGTTTGGGCCAAAATGCCACCTACTGCACCTTGCCTTTGCTAAAACCCTTCTGCACCCAAATGTACTACAGAGTTAGGGTGCCTTCTCCAATGAAAAAATCCTGAACTTTCCCTTTGATGTTGGCATCAACGTGTGCAACACACGTGTTTTCCTTATGGCAACCTCCTTTTAGAGGGCTGTGGCCCCTCAATGTGACACAAAGCACCCATCATCAGCTGAGAGCACTGACTTGCAGGGAGGCATGGGCTGGTGCAGGCCAGCCAACGTGCCCTGTTCACAGCCGGGGACTGATCCAGAGCCCACCAGAGCAAGTGGAAAGATTCTCATTGACTCCAGTGAGGTCTGGACCAGATCCCCATGGAAAAATATGCTCGCCGTGAACAGCATACAGGGAAATTCCATTTATAGAGGAGTCAAATGAAATGCTCAAACTGCTTCAATCCATGAACAAATTGCATTTCTATTTATAATGAATTTTGTCTTATAGGCCCCAGTCCAGTCAGGCACTTAGGCACCTGCATATCTTTTAGCTGATGAATAAATCTCGTAGAGACAGTGTGACCAGGTTGCTGAATCTGGGCAGAAGTGCAGGTTTTCTCAGTGAAAAATAAGCAGGGTTTGTTGGTTTTTTTTTTTTTTTTTTTTTTTTTGTTTTTTTTTGTTTTTTTTTGTTTTTTTTTAACTGGATATATATTATATGTGTAATTTTGCATTAGCATGTGATTAAAAGAAACCTGACTATTTCAATCATACATTTACTGCCTGCATGTTTACGAAATTAGCTAGCTTAGCTTTAAATAACTGTAACTGTATAAGTTGGTTCTTTACTAGAAATGGCACAATTTCATCTTTTTAGCTAATATTCTTCATTCATTTACATGTGTTACGGTCTTTCAAACTATGTTGTTTAGATGTTGTATTTCATAGTATGTCTTAATAAATACATAAGAGAAAATTAAAGCACAATTTTATTTTCAACTGCTCGCAGATGGCATCTTATGTTGCCAAAATCACCTAATGCAGCTTTCATCTGACTCACAAAATTCTGAGTTTATTTCTTGTGCTCTGAACTGCACATAGTGACCATTTCAGTGCCACCTGATAGCTGAAGTTTCAGGTTTAGCATTTTAAATTTTTTTGTTTATTTTTGTCCCCTAGTTGCAAAAGTAAACCTCAAAACCATAGCTTGAGTTAGTCCAAGCTATGAACTTCCCAGTGGTTGCTTCTATATAAAAACAGAGATATATATTTAAATACATGCTGCACTTTCCCTGCCCCAGACAGACATCTGGCCAGTTCCCATCTGCTGACTGTGACCTGAAGCATTTTTCTCTCTCTCTCATTAGTTTGGGCTTTTGCTGAGGTTCAGTAGCTCACACATGCTGATCCATCAGTTGTTTTTATTGGCAAACAGGTCCATCATTAATGATCAGATACTATAGCATCTGCTAATTTAAGTGGGAGCCACATCCTGTTGTGCATTAGGTGCCTAGCAGTGTGGACATCTATCAAAACAATGATTAAGTGAAATACACATGTGTACAATGTTAAGGACATTTCAGGCTATAAATAACACATTTCATTTCTCTTCATCTTTAAACTAACATATGCATTTTACCATAGGGAAAAATTTGTTTAAATCTTTCTGGGTAGTTTAACACTGGAAACCTTGGTCAACACAATGCTTGCCTGTTAAAATCATTTGCCTGCCTTTCTGTGCTGGGTGGGCTGCCCCTACCAGTGAACACAAAAGATTAGGAAGGGTTCAAAGACTGCAGAGGTGGTGCAGTGCATCTTGGTGCCACCCAGCCCACAAGGGTGTTTTCTTCCAGAACCTCAGAGCTGCAAAGTAATGAATTACATTCAGTCAGAAATGTATTTTCTGTATTTTTACAGCATTAGCAGCAGCACAAATTGCCCCAAACTTAACAAGTACCTTTGTGGAAAGGAAACATTTTTAAAGATAAATTGATTTCCAGAACTTGGATTTTGAATGTGCATTTAGTGATCTCCATGAGCTACCAGGATCTGCTTTTAGATATTAACACTGCCAGATTGGGCTTTGTTAGATGACGTGGACCATTAATTAACTGCACACTGGTTTGTGGCATACCATTTTCAAGATACATTCAAAACTCTGGGTTCAAAGCTGGTATTTTCATAAATCAGATGGTTTACTTAATCTTAGGACAGCTGGCACTCAATGAAAATGGAAAATAGCAGCAAGACTTGCAAAAATTGGAGCTTTGAAACAAAATTACCCTCAAACTATGAGAGCATAAGAAGCATAACAAAACCAGTGGGAGGCAGTGGAGGTACAGGGGCTGACAGCATCACTTTCCTTGGCTGTCCCTTCTCCCAGAAAAGTGGCTTTTGGTAGCTGTATCCCTTTAAGAAGCTCATGGATGAGGGTGTGATGGACACGTACTGCATGCCAACTGCATTGAAACCTGTCTTTATTGTCAGTGAGGAGGAAAAAAGCTTAATCACAAGAAACTGAAGAACAAGCTGAGGCTGGATGAAATGTCCATTGAAGTCAATGGGAAGACTCCTGCTGACTACACTGAGATGTGGATTGGGTCCCAGTTTTAGACCTCTGAAACAAATGCAAAATGTGTTTAGTTTTATGCTTTTGAACACAGCTTTATTTTCCAAACAGGGCACAAACAGTTATGTGTCTGTTTCTGTGATCCTCTCCTCTTATGAAGTCATTCCAGCTCTTCTATCAGTAAACTTGTTGTAATGTATTTCATGCTTAGTCTTCAAAGAAATGTTAACATTCACAGATAAAAGACTCCGTATGCCGTCCATGCCACAACTGTCACCAGGAACCCAGCAACGATGACATGAGCGGATGATTAGACAAAAAAACTATTTTTCATGGGAAGCAAGAGAGCCATAAGCAAACCTTTGTTGCTCTCTCTCTGATCCAAGGGATGTGTCCGTGGAGATGCCTTTGGGCCAGCTGATGCCAGGGGCAAAGCAAAGCCTCTGCCTGTGGCCTGATCCTGCCATGGGGAGCAGGTGCCCCATGGATGCTCGCCTCCAGCCCCACAGTGGGAAAAAGCTGCCCATCAGCTCCTCGCTGCAAAAGCACGCCGTCCCCCACATCAAAAAGGCACCAGGAGCCTTCACACAGCTCTGCACTGTATAATGGGCAGATTTTCGGCAAGGGCTCAGAAGACAAATGAAGCTTTTATCTGCTTTCCAGCCCTCTGCAATAGGAGTTTATGTTAAAGCCACTTAACCGTCTAGAGTGCAGCCCTGTGGATTACCTGTTTGTGTGAATCGAGTACATTACCTGATCACATGAGCGCCGGGGATAAGTTTTCTATAACTCAGTTTTCTTTGAAGGGATCTTCAGCTACTTCGGGATTCTCACAAAGAAGTGCCCCAAATGAGGCAGGATTAAGAATAAGCAATACTTCACTTTGGCTTGTGTTTCTCTGGCTTCATTTATTTAGCTTTACTTACTTACTTACTCGGTCACTTATTTGTGTGTCATAACGGTGGGATGAGGAATAAACCTTCCAAAGTATGCAGCTCATATAACCTTTACAGCTCCATGGGTTAAATATTATATAAAGAAGGGAGTAAGAGTCATAAAAGGAAATATCTCTTTCCGAGCTGCAATTCAAATGACTGCTCGTAATTTTCTAAATGTTTTCAATTTAAAATACTAGAGTTAAAAACCTTATTTTACCACACTTTTTTTTTTTTTTTTTAAGAAGAAACATTAAAAATAATTAGTTCTGTAGAACAAAATTAAAATAATGACAAGGGATGTGTAAGCTATTTAAGAACACTTTGAATGATATACCCTTTTTCAGGAAATTGCTTGTGGAGGGGAAGAATCAGGGAAGGTTGAACACTAGTGTCTGTGTTTTTGGGGGCCTGGGTAGCTCTGCCCCTCCCTGGCTTCAAGTTCACCCCTACACATGGTGCTACCTCCAGGCAGCTTCAGAAACTGCTCTGCCACCCCCACTGCTCCACTGGCCTGAGGACTTTGTCCTCCTTTGTGGCTGGGGAATGAGTCCACATGTCCCCATTAGGAATGAGGAGAGATTTGGGGGGCTGGAGGGCACCCCACACCACCACACCACCACCTCCACAGGTAGCCATGCTAGAGTGTGTTGCAGCTCCCTTTCTTTGCTTTGAAAATGCTGATTTTCTGTTGTTACCCAACTGCACCCTGGAGCAGTTTAGAGCTCTCAAGAGCCCCTGGCTGCCTGTGTGAGTCCATTTTCCTCTAGCCTCAGGAGTCCCCTGAACAGACTCTTGGTTCGGTGAGAGGTGGCATGATGGTCAGGAGTGGAACTGCTCGCCCCAAACCCCAGAGAACTGTGAAACACAAAATGGGATTTTGTGATGATGAATTCCTCCTTTTGAGATGAGGAATCACAAGGGTCAAGCTGCCTTTCTTGCCACAAAAAGGAAGGAAAACAAAGGGAGATACCTCCCATAATTTCAGAGGTTACAAACTAGAGAGTTTGAGGGCGTAGTTAGGGAGGAGGAAAGAGCTCGTTTTTCCTATCAGCAGGTTTGCTTTATTTAGTGAAGAATTTATGGCTTCTTTATAATGTTCCTTTAAATCTGAAAACTGTCTGCTATCTGAAAAGCAGCTCCAGCATTGTGCCTGCTGCCTCGTCCATGCTGCCTGTGTACATGAGACTGCTCATTGTCTCTCTTAGAAAGACATTACAATTTGTGCTTCCTTGTCGTGTTGTGGTAATAAATTAAAAAGACCATTTTGACTGCAAGTCAGTACTTCTGTATGGAAAATAACATAACTTATCACTCATCACTGGTAATAATACACTGCCTAAAGACATTCCTTTGTCAAGCCTGTTGGTGATCAGTTTATGCCCTAAGGGATTATACTTCTGTCTCAAGATAATACAGCTTCAGATGATATTTTTATTTATGAAAGTATAATCTACCTTCGAAAGAATCTGAACTACTTGCTCTAGTTATATCTTGTGACAATGAGATGCCTTCTCCTCACAGCTAAGTAAAACCAAACTTCAGACTGAAGAATGAAGTTGCTGTCACAGAGGGGAGAAGGGCAGCAGGACAGGAAAGAAAGAAGACATAGGAACAGACTTACACATCCTTTGCCTCCCCTCTGCAATATAAAAAATATGCAACTTTAGTAGAGTCATCTTTCACATCGTTTTCCTATTCTTCTGTAGCTTTTTTTACTTACTGCGATTAAAAATATAAAACATCTGTCCTTTTCTGTATTTCCTTCTTTCTTCTGCTCAGGTAAGTATCAAAAAATGCTTCTTCTTTCTTTTATAGTTTATAAATACGGCCTCTTTAAGATTTTTTTTTTTTTTTTTTCTGAGAATGCTTTCCAGTTGTTTGATAATATCTCATAAACTTAAATAAATAAACAAATAAGAAATCTTTTCACTAGAGACATTGTGGTTGCATCGTGTAATTAAATAGAAAACATTTGGCAGGTTCAGCTAAACAATGACTGTGCTTCCAAATGCTGATGGTGTAAATCAAACTGAACCAAAACACGTCGTGTTTGTCCATTGCATGAGGACAGTGAGGGTCTAATGGTGCTATTGTATGCATGGATTTGGCCATAATCCTCGTAGTTTGGGGCAAAGAGAATGACAAAATCTGAAAAGATCTCGAAAGACTGCAGTGTTGCCAATTAAATCTGTAAAAGAAGCTGAGCTAAGGACTTGAATTTAACCTTACAGTTAGCTTTGATATTTCAGTTGCCTTTGGCAGGAAGGTGAAGACAAAATGCTTCTCTGAATGAACCAGCCAGTAGCTTATTCTCAAAAACTATAACTCTGAGGGTGCAAAATCTTTAACATGCATGAAGGCAACAAGAGACTTCGCAG
Organism: Aythya ferina; assembly: GCF_964211825.1. NCBI lineage: Eukaryota > Metazoa > Chordata > Aves > Anseriformes > Anatidae > Aythya > Aythya ferina. The sequence goes on from NC_140296.1 coordinate 20,047,480, forward strand.
AGCCACGTGGCCAGAGTGCAGTATATGTCACTTCTGACTTGCATTCAGGCACACATGCAGTAGGTGCTTGAGCTTGCAAAAATAAATGCTGACCGTCAGCCCTACTTTGTAAAAATCAGGCCCTTGGTATCAAGTTAGGATAGAAAGTCTACAGACAAAACAAAGATTAGAGCTTGAAATGCACCACTTCCCCCTGCAGAAAGGGTCTGCCAGAACGCACAGTAAATTTAGTTGCAGCACAATGCCGACTGCTCTCAGCGCATGATTAAAGCTGTTTTCTCTTGGACCACACACACATGTAGCCTGTCCCTTGCTTGGGAGAAATGTCTCCTTCTGCCCACGGCCCAGATAAATTATAGTCACAACTGCTTTGAAGATTTACAGAATACACAGAGGGGCAACCTGAAACAATAATGGTATTTTCTTAAAATGCAGCTCTTCTCAGTGAAACCACTTTCTCAGGAATACACAAGACGTACTTCCAGTTTTCTGAGATAAGTCTCACTATTACAAAGCTGTTTCATAGAGAACTAGTATTTCTCATTACTCTAAATCCCATGAGTTTATACCTCATTGCAGAAATGCTGGAGAGAGGGTGGATAAAGTTATGGGATGACAGTCCTTTAGTGACTTTCCCTGGCTTCATGAATTTGGCCCTGTGGCTTGGCAGAAATCAACCACACCATCACCACTCTAACTGCAAGCTGCATACCCTTTCTCCCCTGGCCAAATATCTATGTCCTTTAGGGAGTTTGTTTCTGTGCACTATCTGCTTTTCCTGGGGAGTTACCAATAGGTCTTTAAATATTATGTTCTAGCTCTGGGATTCTACATAGAAAAACATGTTCACAGTGCCCTTACCAGCATGTAAGTAAGGCACGTAAGGCATGTTAACTACTGGCTGGTTCTTCAGGTGGGGATAAGACTTGGCCATGGGGAAACTGTAGATTGCCAAATATGTGTGCCATTCCCCCAGCTTAATTCAAGATAGGCAGGCATTGGCTCAACTACAGCTTCTTTAGGGAATAATAGGAAACCCTATAACAGCTGGATTGTCTCTACCATCTTGCACAGGTTAAGAAGCTAGACAGCCCTTCAGAAATATCAGAAAGATCTTAATGATACTGTTTATGATATGCGTGTGTCGATCTGCTTGAGGGTAGGAAAGCTCTGCAGGAGGATCTGGATAGGCTGCACCGATGGGCTGAGGTCAACTGCATGAAGTTTAACAAGGCCAAGTGCCGGGTCCTGCACCTGGGGCGCAATAACCCCAAGCAGAGCTACAGGCTGGGAGAGGAATGGTTGGAGAGCTGCCAGGCAGAGAAGGACCTGGGAGTGATGGTGGATAGTCGGCTGAATATGAGCCAGCAGTGTGCTCAGGTGGCCAAGAAGGCCAACGGCATCCTGGCTTGTATCAGGAACAGCGTGACCAGCAGGGCTAGGGAGGTGATCGTCCCCCTGTACTCGGCTCTGGTGAGGCCGCACCTCGAGTACTGTGTTCAGTTTTGGGCCCCTCGCTACAAGAAGGACATCGAGGTGCTTGAGCGGGTGCAGAGAAGGGCGACGAAGCTGGTGAGGGACCTGGAGAACAAGTCCTACGAGGAGCGGCTGAGGGAGCTGGGCTTGTTCAGCCTGGAGAAGAGGAGGCTCAGGGGTGACCTTATCGCTCTTTTTAGGTACCTCAAGGGAGGCTGTAGCGAGGTGGGGGTTGGCCTGTTCTCCCACGTGCCTGGTGACAGGACGAGGGGGAATGGGCTTAAGTTGAGCCAGGGGAGTTTTAGGTTAGATGTTAGGAAGAACTTCTTCACTGAAAGGGTTGTGAGGCATTGGAACAGGCTGCCCAGGGAAGTGGTGGAGTCACCATCCCTGGAAGTCTTCAAAAGACGTTTAGATGTAGAGCTTAGGGATATGGTTTAGTGGAGGGCTGTTAGCGTTAGGTTGGAGGTTGGACTCGATGACCTTGAGGTCTCTTCCAACCTAGAAATTCTGTGATTCTGTGATTCTGTGTGATTCTGTCTGTTAGGTAGCTTTTAAACAACAGATTTCCCAATTTTATTTAAAATGATTCCTCAGACATTACAAGTAGATAAAAAAAAAAAATCATCTGCAATTTATATTCATTGGGTAGAAAAATACTTATTTCCAAAAGAAAAAAAAGAATAAGAGACAGAAAGTATTTTATGAGAAGTATTTGCTTTCCATAGAAAATTTCAATACTCACTTAGACCTGAAGAGGAACAGATCTAAAACTGAAAAGATTCTGGGTTTTGGTCTGAAAGCATACTATTTGGTTTTCGAGATGCTGTCATAGTATCTCATGGGAGATGTGGTTCAGCTGCCTCAAGTTTCCACCCACTTTATGCAACAGACTACTTGGCCAAAGGACCTCTTTCACAGCAGCATGGACAACTGCTGGTGAGTCCTCTTTCCTCACCTAGAGCCCTGTTCTGCAGGAAACCCCACTCACAGCAGATGCAGACACACGTGGCATGGCTGTCACAATTCTTACAAGGTCTCGTGGCAGCATTGATGATTCACAATGCTGTGTTCACTGGAAAGGATTCAGGTTTTGATTATTTCCCAACAAAGCCAAACTATTCCTAGAGGAAACAGAAACAATTGGTTCTAATTAAAATTCTGACAGATGGACTTCCCTCTCTTTTCCAAGTATCTGGCTGTTCTGTGTAATTCTTTATAAATTTTAATATATGTTTTGACAACTGATTGAAGTCAGACTCTCAAGCATTGCCAAAACATCTCAGGTGACCAGGTGATGTGTTTCAGCCCCTCCAGGCCCTGTAGGCAGTATGTTGAGTACCCAAATGCCATCTATCCCCAGCTGGCAAGAGGGTATTGGGTGTTGTATTGACAACCAACACATGAGGATGATAAAAACATCCCCACTCTGATCCTGCTTCACTATTAAAATGTTTTGACAGGTCAAACATGATATTTGTTATAAAGTAAAACAATTTTAATACAGAAACTGATGTAATGAATTAATCATTAAAATGTTTATTTTGCTTGTTATCACTATAAACAGAAAAATGTAAATAATGCTAGTGTATCATATTTCATTACAGGAAACTCATCCATTTTCAGAAGAACGAGAAAAAAAACAATGAATTTTAGGCTTTTATTAAGATTTTTCCTGATTCTTATCAATTTATTTTTGTACTGATAATATTTTGATTACAATCACAGAATTCAGCATAAAGCTGTTGGATGTCTGGCCAATAATCAAACTGCATAGTTTGTGGAATTACACTACCTGAGTTTTTAGAAGATGTTAACAAATTTGTAGGAGCTGACTATCTGTACAGAAGACCTTGGTGTAGATGAAATCTCTGCACAGGGTGCATAGAGAAGAGGTTCTGGAATTACCAAGGGGTTGCCAGTGTTACTGCTTCAGCAGCCCACATCACTGTGGTTATATGGCCACCATGTGGATATACAGAGAAGAACTAGACTGGAGTTTAGCATGCTGCTTCTAATTTTTCTGTGAATTACCTGCAGAAGTGTATACATTCCTTTCTCTCAAGGACATTCCTTGAATACTCTACTCTTCATTTACAGAATGAAGTCAGTAAAAAACTAAATCACTTCCATAGCAGGACCTGATTCAAAGTACAGGAATGATCCTTATAATGGGATCCCATGTGTCTGCCTGGAAGCCCAGTTCATTTAGTGAGAAAAAGGAATCCTGTGTTACATGCAAAAACACTGATGGATATACAGTCAAAATCAAGACCTGTACCTCAACTCATAGACAGAAAATGGTTGTCATGAAAATATATGAAAAACATATTTGAAATTGAATCAATGTATGTTTAATGGAGAGCTGCTTGACACCTGTCAAGAGTAACAAACAAATAACATTCATCTTTTTTGCAGAAATTGAAAAGCCCCATGTCTAAATTCTTTTGTATGAACATAAATGATGTTAAGGATGCACGTGGTAATATGATTTTAATACAAGTAGTAATTAATTAATCCTCATTTCTGGTGACAAAGTCTGGTCACAAGCAAGAGTGAATTTCACTGGATGTCCAGTTAGAAATAACACCCGGAATTTAAAAGTAAGTTTGGAATGATTTCCATACTGCTAAAGATTCACACTTCTCCAGCATTATAATCTATTAGCATTAGTAATCTTAATACAAAATTTAAAGCAAGAGCTGAATTACTGCTGCCACACCTAGAAATATTAAATTCCTCTTTGTCCTCTAAGTACAGGTGTTCTCTGTCACACTGGCAAACTTCCTCTGGGCTATCAGCATACTCTGTAACAAGGGAATAAGATTGCCAGTTTGTGTTTGCTTGTTGTTTTCCTTCTTAATTCCAAGAAAGTGGAGAGTAAATGTCAAAATTTCCATTGTCCTGTCTCTCCAGCATTCAGGGACACAGGTCCTTGAAACAGAGTTAATGAAAGGCCAAGGGAGAAATGTTCATAGGAACTCCCTGTTAAATATTGGCAGATATCACTGTGAGATTTATTTCATGTTAATGCTCAGCTACCATTAACTTGCAAAGCAAATATTGACCCAAACGATGGCATTTTGGTAGTGGGAACATCACTTGCAGCTTAGTGGTATGTCCGTCTCCTAAACACCTCCCCTGTCATTTTCCCACCAGCCTCCCATGCATAGATTTTGGTGTAGGGAAATGCAAGACAGTTTTCTTCCTTGTATGTCATTTCTCTGAATCCAATTACTTACTCTGCATAAACTGCATCAGTTGCTTTGGGTAACTAAAACTTTCCAATCAAGGGGTTTAGGGCACTAGATCTAGAATGGGCTGCTCCCAGGCGCATTCTTGTTTTTGCCTCAGAAGTCACTTCTGAGTGTAAACAAGTCAAATAACCATCATCCAGTAAAAACCATAGGAATGTGCTTAATGCTGTTTCTATTCACTAGAATACATAAAAATACTTCAAGAATTGAATAGAATTAAGCATGTGCTTATGTGTCTTGCTGACTTGGACTCTTTATACCTAAATTTCGAGTCTGTCAAAGGGGATAATACTACTTTATGCTTATCTCTTTTTTCTACTTAGCATTTAAGCCTTTTGGCACAGGAAAGATCTTTCTTTTTATTTTGTAGTTGAACAGAAATAAGGCATCGAGCTATCTCACTGCCTGTAGGCACTACTGCTAAGAGGTATTCTAAAATAAATTCCAAGAAGAACTTACATATGTACATATGTATCTGATTTAACATTTATTTATTTGTATGTTTAGTATGTTTAATATTAGTATGTATAATATATATTATATAATGTATTATTAGTATGTATTAGTATGTATAATATACAATATAATGTATAATAATAATGTTTAGTATATATAATATTTCCTGCTGATAAAGTCAAGGTTGCTTTTTTTAATCAAAACTTCAGAAGTGTGCTTGCTAATAAGTGTCAGCACAGACAGAGTTCACATCACTTTTGACTAGCACCTTTCCAAATTTTCGTGAAAATTACAAATACTTTTAGAGCAGTAATAACTGTAAGGTCTTTTTGTGGTGATATGTTGACTACTAATTTTCCTAAATAGAAGCTACCTACACAGGAATATCTCTATCTCTAATCTTTCAAATGCAGCGGTATGACCCGTTCTTTGATGCCCTGTCTCAGAAAGAATACATTTTGAAAATTCTGTCACATATAGGCATAACCTTTAACTTTTCTTAAACAAAACATGTCCCTGTCCTGTCCAGTCCCCTCTGCTCTTCTCCACTACCATAGGAGATCATTAGGAGCAGACATACAAGTGCTGGGCTAACCATTAACCCTGTTACCCTTTGAAAATGTTTTGTGGCTGCAGGGTATAGGATTTCTAGCAGCTTACATTTGTTTTTATCTTCTTTGTGCTACAGGTACCCCCCCTCCCGACCTCGATTCTGTTTTGCCCAGTGAAGCAAATGTTTCTCGACTTCCACCAGAGAGCACTATCGCACTGCTTGCTATCCCCCTGTTCTCTCACGCTCAGCTTTGAAGATAATGTTTAAACTGTGGAATATTCTTTTCCTTTGCATGTAAGAATTGCTATTTTATTACAGTTTTGCTTGTAGTGGTGTATTTCTTCACAGATAGATATTTTACAGGAGTTAAGTGGTGCAGAACCAGACAATGCAATCATCCTTTTGTCTAATTGCTCACTTGCTGCTTTATTTTACTGTAAAACAGAACTTCCCCTGAAATATTAACCCTGAGTGGCAACAGCAAGTTGAAAATAGCATTCTTCAGTTTGCAGTTTTCATATTTACACAGCACTCTTGTAAGACCTCACCTGATTCATATGTCTGGAGACATATGCCTTTCACAAGCCTTCCAGTTAACTTTTGTCTTTACCTTCACATTTATAACAGGGTCTTCTGAGTACTCACCTCAGCATTTCTACAAGTAACAATCTGCTCCTCATTGCTTCTTACAGTTTTTCATCACTTCGAACCCGAGCACTTTCCACTGTTGTGACCATGAACATAGCTGCATCACATCCTCAGGCTAGCAAAGACACATCTTTGTTTTTATATTTTCTTCATGTAGTAGGTTTACGTGGCAAGGTTTTGGTAGCAGGGGGCTATAGGGGTGGTTTCTGTGAGAAAGATCTAGAAGCTGCCCCATGTTTGGGAAGGGCCCCATTGTTTTCCAGATCCGAGCCAATAAGCGATGTTGTTTTGCGCCTCTGTGAGAGCATATTTAAGACAGGGAAAAAACGCTGCGCCAGACAGCAGCCGGGAGAGTCAAGGGAGTGAGAGAACAGCCTTGCACCAAGGTCAGTGTAGAAGGAGGGGGAGAGGTGCTCCAGGCGCCGGAGCAGAAGTCCCCTGCGGCCTGTGGTGAGGACCATGGTGAAGCAGGATGTCCCCCTGCAGCCCATGGAGTACCACGGTGGAGCAGGGTTCCACGCTGCAGCCCGTGGAGGAGACCACGGTGGAGCAGGTGGCCCTGCACCGACGGAGGCTGCCGCCTGTGGAAGACCCCTGCCGGAGCAGATTCCGGGCCGGACCTGTAGCCCGTGGAGAGGAGACCACGCAGGAGCAGGTGACCTGGCAGGAGCTGCTGCCCGTAAGGGACCCAGGTTGGAGCAGTTTTCTCCTGAGGGATGGACCCCGTGGTACGGACCCATATCTGGAGCAGTTCTGGAAGAGCTGCTGCCTGTGGGAAGCCCACGCCGGATCAGTTCATCAAGGACTGCATCCCATGGGTGGGACCCCACAGCACAGGGGATGAGAGTGACCGAGAAGGAGCGGCAGAGAAGTGCTGTAGACTGACCATAACCCCCATTCCCCGTTCCCCTGCACCACTTGGGGGGAGGAGGTGGAAAAGGGTGGATGGGGGGGAAGGTGCTTTTGTTTTTTTTTTTTCCTTTGTTTTCTCACTTCTCTCGCTTGTTAGTTGTAGGCAATAAATCTTACTATCTCTTTATGCCGAGTCTGTTTTGCCCGTTACAATAATTATTGCGTGATTTTCTCGTCCTTATCTCAATCCTTGAGCCCTTTTCACATACTTTCTCCCCATTCCTCTTTGAGGAGGGGGAGTGAGAGAGCGGCTGTGGTGGAGCTTGGCTGCCCACTCGAGCGGAACCACGACACTTCACAGTGTACAAACTCTTATATATCAGTTTAGAAATATGGAAAAATCTAAAAAAATGCAGTTTTCCCTTTGAAGAAAGGGTTTGCAGACAAACAGACAGCCTTCCCATGGGCAGAAAGAGGTCCCAAAAGATCTAAGGTTCCTGTGTAGCAACATCCCCCAAAACGTCCTGCTACACCAGCAGCCCATCAGTCAAGCCAAGGGTACACTGGACATGCAGCAGCCAGAAGCCCAGTAAAAAATGTCACAACAGGGCTTCAGGTTTTTGAAGCATCTTCCTCAGGTCATGAGGCTCACAGGCTTGTAAATGCAATTTGGGTCATCAGGTTCAGACTTACCACTCTCCCAGGTTTTCTCCTCCCTGTCTAAAACCACACTACCCCAGCCTGAAGGCCACGCTCCACTGCTCAATCTGGTAGTCTTCATCCAGGTTCAATCTGGTGCTGCAAAAGGAGGTTATACACACTTGTAAAATAGGGCACTATGGAGAAGGTATAGGGCAGAATGGCTGATACTTTTACATAGGACTTTGGTTTTGAGAGGCTATGACAAAAGTCTGTTGTGTTTAGTTGTAAAGAAATGGACACTACACAGAAAAGCTATTGCTGCCTTTGAAATTTTCAAAATGTAATTGTAGCTATTGGCAACAAAAATAAAACTTTTTCTTGAGAGATGGGAAAGAGATGTCTGTATATTTCTAATCTTTAAAAGCTGCTTATTCAGAACCTATTAAAGTGCCTGAACCAGACTAAAAACAACAGCTACTTTCCCCCCCCCCCCCCCTTTTTTTTTTTTTGGTAATTTGTTTTAGAGTAAGTGCACAGGCTAGCTGACTATGTGACAAACATTTGCTTTCCATGTTTAGGATCACATTCATGTGATTATTATTCTTTAATTTGGAGAAAATTGGATTTGGCAAAGTTATAGGAAAACTAACTTCCACTAGCTGTTCTGAATGTGTGAAGCAAACGTATGTTTTCAGTTTAGTGTTTGAAGTTTACACAACAAAAAACACTGACAACACTTCATCTGTTCATGGCAGTGTGACTAGCAACGTGATGAAGCTTTACTGACAACAAAAATACCTTGGAGTGATGAACAAAACTATGTTTATATGCAACACCAGGTCAGGTCAGACTCCCCATAACTTCATCCAGTTTCAAATTTCATTGCAACATGAAATGAAATGTTGCTTGATAAGTGGTGAAATTACATGGGTTCATGGATGTTTTGCAAGCCTGTAAAAATCAGTGATTTTGTCTTTAAAGTAACGCAAAGTGACTTGAGGGGAATCTGTCTCCAAGGAATCTGTTTTGTTTGAACTCAAAATACCGGTGGTACAAAAAGAATTGAAAAACAAATTGAAAATCAGAAACTGAAACCAAATCCAATGAGTTTCTATCAGTTCAGAATAACAAATCAGACTGAGCAGCCTTTCAAGTCTGTGCTTGAAGCCAGAGTTGAAAACTAACTGTGGAAAAAGCACGTGTAAGTAGAGGGGAAAAAGGCTAATACATACTCTTCTAGAATAAATTTGGGATTTTTTGCTTCTACTTCCTGCCTCAGATATCTCTAGCACAGAAAAACACTGTTTTTTGTTTTTTGTTTTTTTTTTGAGGATGTGGAAGGGAAGAAAGGAGAAGCATGAGATGAAGAGCACTTCTTTCATTGTCTTCTTTTACTCTAAAATGGCTGAAGTGTTATGGTATTTTAACCCAGATTACTAACACACAGTTTTTGAAATATATCTTTTTTTTATTCCAAGTAGTGTTTTGTGACAGATGTCCCAAATGTCAAAGGATATAAAACCATACTTTACGGCCTTTAAACAAACATCATCTCTGCTCTGTGACCCATGCTGTCCACTAAGCCTGTGCTCCTTTCTGTGACAATGACTTTAAAAGCTTCCCAGGACTCAAAAAATGTGTGATAATTTTCAGATGGAATTGTTGGCTAGGGAAAAAATCCTGGAAGCCAGCATTTCTTCTGGATAAATATCTTTTAACTGTCCTTGCAAGTTGGGCATTATCAAGAGACAAGAAAAAGACTGTAGCATAAGGAAAAGGATCTGGGGGTGATGATTGATGCTCACCTGAACATGAGCCAGCAGTGTGCCCAGGTGGCCAAGAAGACCAATGGCATCCTGGCTTGTATCAGGAATAGTGCAGCCAGCAGGACCAGGGAGGTGATTGCCCCCCTGTACTCAGCTCTGGTGAGGCCACACCTTGAGTATTGTGTTCAGCTTTGGGCCCCTCAGCACAAGAAGGACATCAAGGCTCTGGAGCATGTCCAGAGAAGGGCTGCAAAGCTGGTGAAGAGCCTGGAGCACAAGTCCTGTGAGGAGCGTCTGAGGGAACTGGGGGTGTTTGGTCTGGAGAAGACGAGGCTCAGGGGAGACCTCATTGCTCTCTGCAACTGCCTGAAAGGAAGCTGTGAGGAGCTGGGGGTCAGCCTCTTCTCACAGATAGCCAATGATAGGATTAGAGGGAATGGCCTAAAGTTGCACCAGGGGAGGTTCAGGTTGGAAATGAGGAGACATTTCTGCTCAGAAAGAGCAGTCAGGCATTGTATGTGTTGCCCAGGGAGGTGGAGGTGTCACCATCCCTAAGGTTGTTTAAGGAAGGCTTGGACCTGGTGCTTAGGGACATGGTCTTTGTCTTCGACTTTCTGAATACTGACTCTGTACATTCTGACAGTGTCCCTATATTCCATCCTGGTCACCTGTTTCTGTTTCCACCTCTTATGTGGTCTCTCTTTGATGTTAGTTTAGTCAGGAACTTCTTTTTCATCTTTGCAGGCCTCTTGCCACATTTGCTTAACTTATTGTGTATAGGTATGAACCACTCTTGAGCCTGGAGGAGGTGATTCTTGGAAGTCAACAAGCAATCCAGGACCTCTATCTACTGAGGTAAAGAAAACTTCTATTAAGTCATTCAGAAGGTTTCTACTTCTACTTGAGAAACTATAGAGTCATTTTTCTCTAAGGATAAAACAAACTTTTGACTATTTTTGGTATAATTTATTTTCTTGAAACCTAGTATGTCTGTCACTATTCCTTTGCTCTCTCAAAAATAAAAATGGATTTTCTATAGAAATACCTAGTACTGAGTCAAACAATGTATAGTGCTGTCCTGAGTGTAATTCTGTGAATCCGAGCTGTTGCACACAAAATAATTGGGAGATACCTTTTTTTTTTTTTTTTTTTTTTTTTTTTTACTTCCTCTCCAGACTCTTGAATTCAGAGAAGTATTTGAGAGAAGTATTTGACAATAAGGCTGGTGAAAATATTGGATGGGAAATTTTGGTATAGTAAGTTGCAATCTATTGTGCTGTAGTAAATGGCATAAAATAATAGAATTGGTTTTAAATCAGTTAATAAGAAGTTTCTAGCCATCAGAAAACTGGTAAATGCATAAACTCATAGATACCACCATTAATTATGCCCTGTGAGTACAAGTGCAAAAGCATTCTGCCTTAAATAAAGAGAAAGGAGTGAAAACCTCAGGTGTCTTTTCAGATCATCTGAGGATGCAAACAGAAAACTGTTCTCCATAATAAGGATGTTTTTGATGGCAAACAAGGAATCACTGTGCAGCATAAGGCTTTTCAAAGCACCAGATGTCTATGGTGATTTTATAAATTATCAAAAAGTAACATGAGCACTTCACGGCAGTCAGTAAGCTTCAATTAAACCTGGCATGCTGATTACAGGCAGGCGAGGATTTCTGGATGTTATAGATGTTCTTCGGTATTTGTGCAGTAACCAAGGAAAAAAGATAGAAACAAATGGGGGAAAAGGTAATTGAATAGAATTCCTCAGGGGTTGATACTGGGACCAGTGCTGTTTAACATTTTTGTGACATGAACAGTCGGATGTAGTGCACCCTCAGCAAGTTTGCCAATAACACCAAGCTATGTGGTGCAGTCAACACACTGGAGGGAAGGGATGCCATCCAGAGGGACCTGGACAGGCTTAAGAGCTAAGCCTTTGAGAACTTCATAAGGTTCAACAAGGCCTGGGTAAGGACAATCACAGGCAAAAATGCAGGCTGGGTGGAGAATGGACTAAGAGCAGCCCTGAGGAGAAGGACCTGGGGGTGTTGGTTGTCAAGAGGCTTGACATGAGCTGGTAATATGAGCTTGCATCCTGGAAAGCCAAAAAAGGAGCTCAAGGGGCTTTAAACAATCTGGTTTGGTGGGAGGTGTCCCTGCCATGGCAGGGGTGTTGGAACTAGATGATCTTTGAGGTCCTTTCCAACCCAAACCATTCTGTGATTTCTGCTTTCACAGTTTAATCTTCTTCTGCCCACCTTTCCAGGTTTCAGGGTTAATAGATTAGGAGATGGGGTATAATTCCCCATTGTATTGGAAGTCAGCATTCAGATTAATTCAGCGGGCTTTTGCTTCCTCTCTCTGATTCATGCAATGCTTTGACTTTAAATGAACTTGAAAACCTCAGATCAGAGACAGACGCAGGCTATTTTATCCACTTACAGTATTTTGAATAATGCAACCCGATAATGCCATCCCCTGCACCCTTCTAGCAGTATAAAAACCAGAAGTCAGAACAGAGTTTTCCAGTACCAAAATGACCCCTAGTTTAGCCCATGTCTGTCTGATGCTTGCTTTCATCTGCAATTTAATGACTCATACTCCTGACAGAGATGATAGCAATAATACTTTTTTGAAGGAAATGTGGTAACCTATATGATCAGAGATATCATTTCAATTTTGAGTAGACCTTACTGATCATATGTGTTAATCTATGTTAGCTACATTTATGGTATTTTATAGGTATTGTGCTTAAGCCAAATGTTTGTTAGGACAGGTGTGCTAGTCTCTCCTATGCTTTCTATACTTCCTATAACTTTCCTCTTATTGCTTTTGTTCATGATGCCCATTCAAAACAAAGATAACATTGATTTCTTTTTTTTCCTGAACTGCCTGCAGAGCTCTCTCCAAGTTATTGTGACTCTTATTTTCCAAAACGTACTGTTTCATGCACACCCTCTGCCAGAATTCTGTACTGACAACACCAAGTAGCAGAACAAAGTCCTCTGGAAAATTTGGAAAATATACTAAAGACGTTTGTGTTTTTTTGTTTTGTTTTGTTTTGTTTTTAAATAGGATGTAAGAAGTTCAACGGTATCTTTAGAACTGAGTTGGGAGAAGCAGTGACTCAGTTATTTCAAAACTTCACAGCTTGGCACTACTCTTCAGATTTCTGTGACTTGTTCAGAGCTGTTGCAGTCAGAGAAGAAGCCAAAATCTGCTGTGAGCAAAAGAGACAGGAAAGGAGCTTTGTAGCCTGGATACACTGCATCAGCCTTATGGGGAAGAGCTGCAAAAAGATTTACTGATGCGAACTGACTAAGGAAAGAGTGTTCAGCTCCAGATGACTAGACAAACAAAAAAACCTACACGTAAAGATGAGGAAAACTATCTTTACACTTATGGTGCTGGTTTCTGAAATGTAGATTACTGCCCTTCAAAGGGATCTTAGAGGCATAATAGGTCTCTATGGAAATGTCAGCTCAGACCTTAGCAGTGGCCAAAAGCTAAACAGAACATCAGAAACTACTCGGAAAAAGCTGGAGAACAAAGCTGAAATGTTTCAGTGCTGCTGCATACATCTGGGATGTGACAGGTATTTAAACACTCCTTGCAGTTCTCATCTCCCATTTGGAAAAGGCTGTAGCAAAGTGTGAAAAGGTAGAAAGGACAATGAAGCTCCCTCAAGGTGGGGAACAGCCTCTGTTTGAAGAATGATTGGGGAGGCTGGGACTCCTGTGGCTGGGAAAGAGGCACCTGGGAAAGAGGGGATGTCACTGGTGGTTTTTGAATCCTGAGCAGCACAGAGAAGGAAAACTGAAGTAGCTCCTCAAGGACACAGATTAGGAGGTAATGAATGAACGTAATGAGTAGGAAATTAAAAGCAGGGACAGGGCAATTATTGCAGCAGCACACAGCTAAATTTAGGAATTTGCTGTAGATACTGCAATGTACATGAGTTCAAAGTAGACCTAGCTTTTATTGTTGCAAGTAAAGCACAAAAGGAAAATCTGTCTTTTTTGGAGAGGTGTGTGAAGGAAATTTCACTATATGCTTTGCCTGTTCTAATGTTCTTTCCCATGTGTCCATTCCTAGCTGCTATTCAAGAGAACAACAAACCTGTTAGGCCTTTGGTTTGATCCAATATAGCCATTTCTATCTTCTTTTGGCTAAGTAGTTGGTGAGACTGTGCTCACAGCACAGTTCAATCCTGTTTCATTTACTTAAGCTAGTGTAAAGAAAATAAAAACTTGCCAAGGCCATAGTGTATATTAGGTTTCTCAGTTTGCTGATTACCACTGGCTTAGTTTTGAATATTTGAAATAAGGTGATGAAAAAACTATATTACCATTCTTGACCCATATATTTATCTTTTTTGTTAAATTAGAAAAAAAAAAAAAATTGCAAGAGCCCCAAGATGACAAAAATCAGGCACCCAGTCTATCTCCAACCACTCCCAGCCACAGCTGCACCAAGCTCTACACTCTGTTGGATTCCACAAATAAGAGGATTCAGAGAAGGCAAGAAACTTTACATTGAGCAATTATGAAATAAGTGCTTGTAAAAGAAAGTTCTTCCAAAGCTTCATCACTCATAGCTTTGTGCTCTGAAGCATAAATGTTTATAGCCCATGTACATATAAACTGCTGGCTATAGGTATTTAAAGTAGGACTTCTTCCTGCCCCCACCCTTGATTAGAGCCTGTCACCAGCATAATTAATAAAATCAGGTGGATTTATTGGTAGTCTCTCAACTAGACTTGTGCAAGCACGTGTGACGGCTAAACAGCTTTTGACACTCTGGTGAACAGTGGTTAAGCGATGACAGAAAACTTAAAGAATTGAACTGGCAGGTACATGTGGATGGGCCAGTTCTCTGACATCAAGGCAATTAATCAGAGAAGAGAGGCAGACAGCTCAGCCCATCATCCCCTTGTGGCACACCTCTGTTCTTCCCTATAAATGCATTAATATAAGTGTGTGCACATTTAAATAGACATGTCTTTTCTTACCCTTGCTTCTCTGTCTCATTTTTGTCACAATTTTTTCACTACTAACTTAAACTGGAAAATTTATTTTGAAAGCTTTTTCTGCTAACAGCATCCAGCTTTTCTGAGAAAGTAGAAAAAAAGAGGGGACGGATGACTATTTTCTTAAAAATCATAATCATTGGGGGTGAACATGTAGGCAGAAAATAGTCTAAGCTTGCACATAGGCCAAAATGGTAAGCCTCATGTCCTACAGGTTGTGTGAAGAGCTTTCGAACCTTCAATAGTCTGGCACCTCACCTTGCATTTCATTCTGTAAGATTCAGCACCATGCTTAAAGAGCTCCTTTGTGTAGAGTCAGGAGGAAATCCTTTTTGTAGAAAAGGTGTTAGAACAAATGTGGCAAACTGAAAATATTTCCTGATGTGGTCTTTGTCTTACCAACACAGACCACACTTAACAGTTTTATTTCCTTTCATCTCCTCCAGAGGAGAGAAGTGGGTGCTGTAAAATTCACCTAACCTTAGGTCAGGTGACATTAGGTCAGACCTAGACATTAGGCCCAGGTTATCTGAGGCAGCAGCAGACCCTGCCTGAAGACCTCCCTCAGCACAGGGGCATCTGTACTAGGGTAAAGTTGAGGATGTAAAGAAGAGACTGTCCTTTGTGGCCACCCCTTCACTTTTCAGGCTCTTTCAGCTGTCTGGTGTGAGGGAAGGTGGGCAGGAGGTTACAGGGAAGAGCCAGGGCTGGGCTATGGCAGCATGCTGGGCTGCTAGCTGCAGTCTAACATTTAAAGGTAGCCCTTATGATTTTTTAACATACCGTAGGAACTACATGGCGGAGATCAAGAACCAGCAATCAGTTCCCTGCTGGATGCTTTTCACTCTTCATTTCACATAAGTTGTTCAGTGGAGAGCTAGCCTTTATGTTTAAAGATGAACCTGGAAAGACCTTTCTTGGAGTTTTAATAATTAAAGGTGGTATTTAAAGATCCAGTGTAAGGAAAGTTGTTTCTTATATCATGCTGTTCTTTTAATTTCATGGGAGAAGGAGAGTGAATAATAATAGCTATACTTTCATTGATCTGAAGGCTAACTAGAGCTTTAGGGCCAACTTTGCAGATTATATCATATCTGTGACAATAACTTTTTTTCATCAAATCCAGCCTCTGGTGCTTATTCCTGGTGATATGCTTAATGATATCTGTGTTTTAACTGCAGATGGTGCTGGAGGACACACACTGGCTCTAGCCAGCCGTGAATTAGTGAACCTGCAGGTGAGGTAACCCAGAGAAGAAAAAAAACAACAACAAAAACAAAACAAAACAAAACAAAACAAAACAAAAAAAAAAAAAACACTATTTAAGATATATTAAAATTTAGGCAGAATAAAAAAATGGAGAATGTTGTCTCCCCAACCTCCTTGCTCCTAACTCAGTAATAATTACTGCAATAAATAATTATTGTAATTATACTTCAATTTTCAAAGTCAGGATTATCTCAGGTAAATCAGTTGTTTTTGTTTATTGCCAGGTTAATATCTTATTCAACATATGACTTGATATATCCTTTTGTTTAGAATCATATCAAATGGATAATATGAATTAAGCAGTTCACTGAAATTATTAGCATGCTTGATTTTGCATTCATTTGTAAAATATCAAGTGTTGCAATGCAGTAAAAAGTGGTGAGAAAACTGACATTCACTTCCAGGTTCAGGAGTGTCATATCTGAATTGAAAAAGCAATAGAGTGAAAAAAAATAAAAGGAAGTAGCATTTGTGTAGAGAGTAATCAGTGCTCTTACGTTGTGAAATATTTAGTGTCTTATTAGAAACACAACAGTAAAGTAAGAGTGACAGACTGCCAAGTAAAGAGAGCAGTTATAGTCTGGTACTTTAACACAAGCAATTATGCAGTGATGTCTTGAAAAATGCAATTCCTTTGGTTTAGCTCATGATATGGATGGGCAAAGTGCAAAGAAGATGAGTGAACTGCAAATAATCACATTTAAAATGTAAACAATACATCATTTGATTCTAGTCAAAGAGAAAACAAAAACAAACAAACACAAAACAGAAATGCACAAGAGCAGCCTAGTAAAAGACATTCTGCAAGCATTGATTGTAGAATTGCTCAGGAACATTTTGAAACTTTGCTGTTTTTAACTTATGCCATAGAACCACCTATAAAACCACTTGGGTTGGAAGGGACATTAAAGGCCACGCAGTTCCAACCCCCTGCCATGGCCAGGGACACCTCCCACCAGACCAGGTTGCCCAAAGCCCCATCCAACTTGGCCTTGAACACCTCCAGGGATGGGGCATCCACAGCTTCTCAGGGCAGCCTGTGCCAGGGCTTCACCACCTTCTAACACTTTATACTAAAGAACCATACACAGGATTACTGTCAATTGCCTGGATGTCTTTCATTTCACTAAGTGGGCATTGAAGTTTAAGCTATGTGTCCCTCCCAGAACAGGTCGCAATTTAAGAGACTGTAATTCACCTACTCCAGAGCACATGCCTAATACTTTCACTTGCATGAGGAGAGGCTTTAAAACATCATGATCTTCAAGGTGTTAATCTGGAGAGATGGGTTTTGAATTACATTTGAACATCCCATTTATTCACGGAGGTGGGGATCAGGCAGCACTGTAGGCCAAAGCACAACTGTGATAAGTATATTAAACAAACCCTCAGTAAACCATCTCCAGAAAAAATAATAATAATAATAAAATAAATAAATAAATCCAATAAATCCTGGGCTTTCGGTCTGGGAAAGCCAGCTGTTGTGGCCCAAAACAACCACAGAGAGCTCTGCTCTACCATGCCAGTTCTCTCCAGTCCTCATTTATTGATGTAGGTGCAACCATAGCCTACTTGGTGGTTTCTATTGTAGTTCCCATGCTCTTGTGATACTCAACACAGGGAAGAGTACAGTGGTTATTCTGAAATTCAACTAAAATTTTAACTGATTTTTTTCACATGTATTCAGTGCAGATTTTCAACTTAAAGCAAAAAATCAGAGTCTTGTACAAATTTGGTACATAACAACTGGATTTGGTAGAAGTCTTCCCATTCCAAATCCTTTTTAAATGTCTTCAACCACATCTTGTATTTTAAAAGTGAAGATAATTTAAAGCGTGGATCATTTGCTAATGCTCTGGCAGGTGTAGATTCTCAAGAATCCATCACTACAGAAATAAAAAGGAAGTTAAAATGTGAGAGAGGAGATGTGTTTAGTTACTATAGAGCCTGGCTCTGTGCTAACAAAACCAAAGAAATAATTTCTGAGGCAAGGCTATAACTCAAAGCTTAATTAAGAAAAAAAGGTCCATTTCCATGCTGTGCATCACTGAACACCTGTGGATTTGCAGGGCCGTCACATGTTGCCATATATGCACCCAATTCACCCTTCCCTCTGGACAAACACCCTGGCAGTACAGAGTCATAACTGGTGGAGCCTCTTGTGCTTCAGCTTAAACTCTGAATTTCATTTTGTGATTTGCTCAGTCACTTGATTTTATTTGAACATAATTTATCTGTTTCTAAATTGACTTCACATTTCGTGGTAAAATTTAAAAGAAAACAGGGGAGATAGAGCTCTGCTATTACCATACCACTGTATCAGAGGCCTCTACATCAGTAGAGCTACTGCAATTTGGTGGTGTCATTAAGCACAGAATGCAAGAAACTCTATCATGTTATTATAAATCCACAGTTCATTTCATTAAAATCTTAGAACGGTAACCTCACCATTTTCCGGAGGTGACAATGCAATCACAACAGAAATTCATTTGCAAAACTTTTGCAGGTGAAGAGAGTCAGCAAAACTGAGAAGAAAGGAAATCGGAATGAGGCTTATCTCCATTTACAGCTATTTCCAGAAAAGGGACTGTTTTTCTCTGGACTTTTTGGCTTGTGAGAAGCCATTTGACATTTTCAGGCACCTCTTATTTTGTGTTTGACATTTTCAGGTGTCTCTTATTTTCTCTGATGGGCAATCACCTATAAGACTGAATACTTATCACTGACCTGAAAATGTAAAGTGGTGCTATCAAAATATGCACTGTTCTCCTGAGCCAGTCTCCTTGTCTATCCATTAATAAGCTTGTGTTCTTTCTCAGTCACTTGTTCCTGAAGTCCAGGGGAAGTTATCTGATTTTTATACAAAATGCCTTTGTATTGGACAGCTTCCAGAGCAAGTAACAAAAGTGATCAGAGCCTTTGCAAAAATGATGGATGCAGGCACCTTACAAGAATTAGGGTTATTTAGTCTAAAGAAGAAAAATGATAATAGTCTCCAATAACACTTGCAGAAAAGACTAATGAAATAAACTATTCTTTATGTCAAGTGAGAGTAGGACAAGGAGTAATGGGTTTAATCTTTGATAGGAGAGATTTAGGTTAGACATCAGGAAAAGCTTCCAAACAAAAAGGAAAGGAAAGCAAAGGACATGATAGCCTGAGAAGGAGGAGGAACACCTATTAATAGAGGGTTGTTGAATGAGCTGATCAAATATCTCCTAGGGATAGCTGACATGTAACTGATCTTGGGCACCGAGATGGGTTAGATGTGTCTTCATGTCCTTTCTGGCTGTCTTTTGTGTGATTCTTTAAAGAAAAAGAGAGTAAGCTCTTTTAGTAACCTTAATTACTATATGAAGATGTCTGAGATACATATTGTTTAACTTGGTTTAGCACCAGTTAGCTGAAACAGCCATGCACAACCTTTTTTGTTGATGTTGTTCATGTTTCCTTTATGTTCTTGACTCAGGTAATCTGTATACCTGTAATCAAGCCATTAATGATCCAAAGTGCCTGTTCTGCTCTTTATGGTACATTTTCATTGGAACTGCATTAAGTTTTTCACTTAGCATCAGCTTTCCACTATAGAAATGAAATATTCTTACAATCTGTGATATTTTTGATACTCTGGTTCATTAATCTACTTTTTATTCATTCATTTCCTAGCCCAAGTTCAATTTAAAAAGAGCAGATATTTTTCATGGTACTTTGTCAGTAGCGTCTCCTAGCAACCCAATGTCCTCCCAAGCAGACCCAGATCATCCCCACAAAATCCACATCTCTCTCTGGATTTATAATAAGCATTTCAGGGAAAAAAAAAAAAAAAAAAAAAGGCACGATACCCTGATAAAAAGGAAATTAAAGAAGCTTCAGTCCACAAATGGAAAATTCCAGTTTATCTGGTCACATCTCAACCAACCATAATGCCAAATAGGAATTCTCACAGATTATTGACAAAAAAATAGGGAACTGTAAAAATGGAACTGAAATTAAGAAGAAGGATTAGAGTTTGAGGGTTAAAATCTCATGGCAAATCATACAGCTTGATGTGTGGTGTCCAAGGAGAGCTGTGGAGCATCAGGATGCTTCAAGGATGCATCCAAGATCCAGGGGCTGGTTCTCAAGCCCCAGGACACAGGAACATTCTTTACTCCTCAGTGGTCTTTGCAATCCAGACCTCCTCTCCAAGCAGTTCTTTGGGGATGCACTCTGCGAACGGATGAATGCAGGTGCAAAGTGGGTCTAGTGATGCAGCCATCCATAAAGAGGAACTAAAGGACTGAAATGCACAAAAGAGTTTACGACTAAAGCTGGCAATAACTGACTGGCCTCCTTGTATTTTTCCTCAACAGACACATTTGTAGATGCCCCTCTGAGCTCAAGAAAACTGAAAGAGAAGCAGAGGAGACTAGGTGAGACACTGAAAGAGGACCAGTAATAGTGTCCGTGAAGAATTTGGCTCACTGCCAGGTGTAATACCAGGCTGACAGATGATTCATGGTGCTCTCAAGATAAAGAGGGGATGGAGTGGGATGAGGACTGTCAGCTCCACTGGAAGTCCCTGAGGCCTCCTGCTGTGTCGCCTGTGAAGTCTCTTGCCCAGCAAAGGCAGGCAGTGTGGTCACCAACAGTAATGGGAAATCACCAGGGAGCTCAGGATGGAAACTTGCTGCACAGTCATTGTGGGCACAGTGCAGGCACACCTTGCACTATGTGTGAACCACCGCTTTGTGCTAGAGAGGCCTGTAACTAGGCAGGAGGGCATGTGGGACAGAGGAATCTGGTGTTTACCTCAAGCACTGTGCTGTGTGTCATTTCCTCTACAGATAGAGCTGGTCCTCAGCAGCAGAGATACCAGCAGCTCGGCACCATTGCATTCACAAGACATGGACTGTTCATGGGGATGATGCGTTTGGCAGTGTCTACTTGGCTATGCTCTCCCTAGATTACACAGAATGGACTTGCTGGCCTTCAAAACAGTCTTTTAGACTAAAAGTATCTTTATTTTATCTTAAAAAAAAAAAAGAAAAAAAAAAGGAAAAAAAAAAAGATTGTTTTTCAGATTTTAAAGCAGAATTAAAGGAGGTAAGAAAGTGCTTTATGGAGAAAAGGAGAGGGGAAACTAAGTTTACAACCAGTGGCACTTTGGAGTTCAGGAAGTTTTTCTAATTTATGCCTGAATTTGGATGATAACTTCAGCCAAAAAATGATGAGAAAAATGCATGCAGCAAGATTTCTGTGGAGGGGCAGTATCTTTTCTCTGAGTAATGGATGCAGCTGGAAAAAATTAGGCAAATCTCTTCTAACTGGAATTTTGTGTATTGTTTTCAAATCCTATCTGTTGGCCAAGCCAATGACACCCATGGCCACTGTTCCAAAACAAAACAAAAAAAATAGAAGATGCAAGGCAGAGAAATTGTAACCAAAGATTGGCTACTACTTTATCTCGATGATGATAATTGAAGGCATTAGCAAAAATAATAAAGCTGTTCAATTTTTTGTTGTTGTTTGGTTTGGTCTTTTTCTGGCTTTTTGTTGTTGTTGTTTTGTTGTTTGTTTTGTTGTTGTTGTTGTTGTCGTTGTTTTTTCCTACACTTTGTAGGAAAACACTTCTGGTGATTTTTCCCATCTTAAGTATTCACTGTTCAGATTTATATAAGGAGGCAAAGAAAAAGAGGCATTAAATCATCCAGTCAGCCCTGTTCAGACTGCAAACCTGGCACTATGTCAGCAGGAGATACTGCCTACGACTCAGTGAAGGGCAAAGCAGCAACAGCCCCTAGCAGCCTTTGCCCCAGGAGCAGGAGGGATGCTGTTACACAGCGTGGGAGGGCAGCCTGCTCCTTCTCACTGCCTCTGCTTCACTTGTAAGTGGGAATTCTCAGGCTCAGCTGTGCAATTCACTGCTCCAGCTTGCTGTGCTGTCGGTAATGATAACCACAGTGCCACAGCATCACAGAATGGTTTAGGTGGTAAGGAACCTTTAGACATCATCTGGTCCAACCCCTGCTGAAGTAGGGCCACCTAGAGCAGGCTGCCCAGCACCATGTCCAGGCAGCTTTTGAAGATCTCCAATGAGAGAGACTCTACACCCTATCTGGGGAACCTGTTCTTCTTTTCTGTCAGGCAGAACATTCATTTTTAATTCTTCACTTCTTCCCCGAAGAACAAGAATGGAATGAGAAACTCCTTTTTAACCCATCCAAATGAAGGGCCAGGCTCCATGCCTGTTACAAATTCCCCGTTCCAGGGAATTAATGAGAGACAATCAAGTCATTAATGTTGACACCCACCTTGCATCATCTGCATCATGAAGGAAATGCAATTTCTGAAGGGTTTCTAAAGAAGCTGTCACAGACTGCTAAGTAAATGTGAAGTTTTCCATGTGCATGTGTGCATTCAATAGTGCCTCTTTTTTCTTCCCTAAACACTGACACACAGGTGTCTTCTGAGTGATGTCCTGCCCCACTCCTGCCCAAAACAAACACAAGTGCCATTCCAGCAGAGCTTGTCCACTGAGCCTGTCATCCCTGCCAAACCTCCAAGCAAATCTTCATTTTATTGCTCTTCAGTTCCACAACACAATTTTCTGTTAGGTTTCCTAATGTCTCTTTTTAAAACTTGCTCAGTCCCAGCCTGATCCTATAGAGTAAACAGAATAGATTTCACAGGACTTTCTCCATAGTGTTGGAGGTATGAAGAAAGAAAGAAGAAATAGGATTTATATAAGGCAATCACTTATTTAAAATCCCAGTATAAGAACTATGATTAATTGCATTTATCAATCTGCTGCTGTTATTTTTGTATGCTGTGAATAGCTCAATGGGTGGCAAGAAAAGTGTCTGGTTGTTAAAAAATTGCAGACTCATGCCTTTAGATCTAAAAATTATTGAGCAGCAGCTCAAAGGTGAAAAAATTACCCTTAGGTGAGGCAGGACTACATTTGTCAAGCTTTTAAATGTCTTTCTCTGTGCAGCCAGCTCACTTGCTATATGACTACTCCTGTTCAGTTTGCTCTAGGTTTCTGTCTTCAACCTTCTCCCTCTGTTCCTGTGGTTTTAGCCCCAGTTTGGTATGGGGGGACCGCAGAGGTGGCATCTGTGGGAGGATGTCAGGGCCTGCCCTGTACTGGACACAGACAGGTTCGCAGTGGACACAGTACAGGAAACAACTGATCCCATCAGCAAAGTTGGTGGTGCCTCTGTGAAAACATGTTTAGGAATGGGTAGAAAATGCAGGAGATAGAGAGGAAGAAGGAATAAGGGAACAAGGTCAGGGGAGCTGGAAATGCTCCATGGTGGAACAGTTACAACTCCAGAGGGACTGCAGCCCATGGATAAGTGCAAGGTGCACCCCCATAACGGTCCATAGAGGACCAACACAAGAGCATAAGAAATGTGTAAGAAGGAAGGAAAAAAGAGTGAGAAGAATAGCAGCAAGAAAGCTCTTTGTATTTACCCCAAGCCTTTTCACCTGCCATTGGCTCACAGGCAATGGTCCTGAGTGTAGCCTGCAGCAATAACAAGGGGGGAGGGATGTCTGTAGTGAAGTGACAACGGGAATACAATTAAACCTTGGTAAGGTTGAAGAGAGGTGTTTTAATGTTTGCTTCTGTGTTTCCTAATACCCAAATGAGCAATTAAATATTTATATTAATTGACAATAGATTAACTTCCCCAATTAAAGTCTGTTTTTCCTGCAACGGTAATTGGGGAGCTTGGCTGTTAGCTGGAGCCAAACCCCAGGAACCTACACAGCTTAGACTGGCAGTATAACTGCTAGATGGCTGAAGTCTGTGAATCTTGCATCCACAACATGCTGTATGAAAGCTTCACCAATTAGTGCATTCTTTTGCCCACAGATATGGGACCTAGTATGCTAGCTTAGTATACATGTATTAGTTAACTATGCAAACCATAAGAAGTTTAGAAGCATGGATGTGACTAAAATTAACCAGTGGCAATTTTCATTACCACTTTCTGTTAGTGATGCAAGGGAAATAGCTAATCACATTGTGAGTATCTTCAAAATAAAAGTAGGTAACCTGAAAATGGAAATTGTAACCTTGCAAACCTTGATGGTACAATTAAATGAAAGACTGGCTCAGCCAGACTATCAATCATTAGCAGCTGAAAGTGGAAGCACATTTTTTGACTGCAGATGGATTTCCAGCTATGAAAAAGATGAAATCCAAGCTAAGGTCGAACTTTTGAGATGATCATCAGGATGGCAGGGACACATTGACACGCTAGACCTGCAAAAAGCCTTTTAACTGGCTTTTTTATGATTTAGAGAAATATCATATAATACTTTCAGTGTTCCATCTTTCTGAAATAGGATTTTCTTTTTTTTTTCAAGAAGAGAGGGGGTGGGTTAATGGAGGGGTTCTAATTTGGGCTATATCATTTATGGCTTTTCATTACATACCTTGGTTTCCCTTTCCTGGTAAAAATAATGCTGACAAATACAAATGGTTCAAGGATGTGTATACTGCACAGAGCAAAGCCCATTTCTCCCAAACTAACAAGCAAAAACCAACCGACAACAACAACACAAGCAACAACAAGAACATGCAACCACAAACCCCACAACACACAAACCCCAAGAGGAGGGAAAACAGGCAAAAATACATCATGCTTAAAAAAACTATAGCAATTTCAGTCAAATTTTAATAGCAATCATGGAGATGTATAAGAAATATATAAATGCCGAATAACACTTTTTAAAGCTACAGAGCTAAAGCAGAATTTCCCTAAACTAAAAAAAAAAATGTTTTCTGGAAATGTGGTCTAAGGATAGTCCTTTGAGGTCAGGCCTCTGCTTGGACAACACTCCTCTTCCACCTCTAGGTCAAACTCATCTTGCAAAACTAGGACCCCTTAATCAGAGGTCTGGACTGGTTCTTTGGAAGCCAGGACAGCTTTGAAAGGTCCTAAACTATGTGTTCATATCTACCGAACTCCAGTTAGTCAGCAATTGCTCAAAGAGAAACTGAGGCAAAAATGATGAGGAAAAAGTAGAATTCTCTAAATATTCTCTACAGTTGATCTATTCTATTACTGTATTTGCCTACAGGAGAGCTGAGGAGGGACTACTTATCAGGGCATGTAGCAACAGAACAAAGACAATGGATTTAAACTAAAAGAGGATAGATTTAGATTAGATATAAGGAAGAAATTATTTACACAGATTGTGATGAGGCAATCGAATAGGTTGCCCGGAGAAGCTATGGAAACTTCATCCCTAGAGGTGTTCAAGGCCAGGTTGGATGAGGCTTTGAGCAATCTGGTTTAGTGAAAAGTGTCCCTGTCCATGGCAGGGGGATTGGAATTAGAAGATCTTTATGGTCTCTTCCAACACAAACCAGTCTATGATTGTATGATTCTATTCCCATGACAGTATAAGATGGGGAAGCTGTGATGTCTTGTCTGGATCTTTATCAAGGTTTGAAATTAGGATGTTCTGCATCACAATCCAGGTCTTCATAGAATCACAGAATCATAGAAACACAAGGTTGGAAAGGACCTACAAGATCATCTAGTCCAACTGTCCTCCCATCACCAATACAACCCACTAAGCCACTAAATCATATCTCATAGCACCTTGTCCAGGCACTTCTTGAACACTGCAAGGGATGGTAACTCCACCACCTCCCTGGGCAGGCCGTTCCAGCACTTGACCACTCTTTGAAAGAATTTTTTTTTGCTGATATCTAATCTAAATCTCCCCAGGTGCAATTTGGGGCCATCTCCTCCAGTCCTATCATCAGTTATCTGAGAGAAGACGCTGACCCCCTCCCCATCACAGCTTCCCTTCAGGCAGCTGTAGAGAGCAATGAGGTCTCCCCTAAGCCTCCTCTTCTCCAGGCTAAACAATCCTAGCTCCTTCAGCCACTCCTCATTAGACTTGTGTTCCAGACCCCTTGCCAGTTTTGTTGCCCTTCTCTGGACTCGCTTGAGCACCTCAATGTCCTTCTTGTAGCAAGGGGCCCAAAACTGAACATAATACTCAAGGTGCAGCCTCACCAGAGCTGAGTACAGGCCTTCTTGCCCACCTGGGCACACTGCTGGCTCATGTTCAGCCGAGCATCGATTAACACTCCCAGGTCCTTTTCCTCTTCACAGTCTTCTAGCCACTCTGCCCCAAGCCTGTAGCGTTGCATGGGGTTATTGTGGCCAAAGTACAGGAGCCAGCATTTTGCATTATTAAACCTCATCCTATTCACTTTATCCCAGCAGTCCAGCCTATCCAGATCTCTCTGAAGGGCCACCCTACCCTTCGATACTAAAGCTGGAAGGAAAATCATTAGCTCATAGGACTAGCTTTTCTCAGTGAAAAAGTCACAACAAGTTGACAAGCCCTAATCTCTCTGTGGAAACATTATATTCACATCAGCCACAGTTTATGGTGCAGTTAAAAGTGTGCATCAGCAACCCCTTCAAAGATTTAGGTCCTTGTAACAGACCATACTCAAAGGGGTGTGAGGGGAGTTTTCTTATTAAAAATATAAAAATACATAAATATATTTTAGCAACATAATAGAAGGTGAAATATACTGTTGTTGATGATGTTTTTGAGGGGAAGGGATGTTGTTTTAACTGATTAATCTCAGTCATTTATTTGGGGATATCCAGTGGGAAAGGCATTAAACTAGATATGTTTTTTTTATTTTAACTTTGAATCCATTTTCATTACACGCAACTTCCTCCAGCTGCCATTTAAGATTCAAAAGATCCCCTTGGTACTGCCAAGGATTCAGAAAATATAATGTTCCTAGAGACCATTTTTATTCAAGTGGTTGTAAAATTACTACCTCTCCATGGATTTTCACAAAGACTGTTTTCAATACAACTAATCTGCAGTATCTGACCTGAACAGCCCAAGCAATATCAGGGAAAACTTCATTCTTTTCTTATCGAGCTTCAAGAGCTTTTAGAGCTGATAGCAAATATGCCACTACATTCCCTCTATCACTCTCAGAGATTTCAGGAAACAAATCTGCTCAGTTTGTATTCATACATAAATACAAATCTGATCCCAAACCAACCAGAATATGAATTAGCAGAATGACCTCTGAGAACAGTTCCTAGGAAATTTACAGAATGTCTTCTGGAAATGGTCTGCTCTTTATTTCTGCTTTCTAAAACTCATCCTTGAAACTTTATCAAAATGTTTTTATCTGTCATACTCCTAAAGGCAGCATATATGATAGAGAAAGTTAGGTACAGAAACAACAAGGAATAAAAACACAAGTATTATTTGCTTGAAGAAAATGTATGAAGTTCATGCTTGGTTATAAAACAAAATATATAACTGTGGTTCCATCTTACTCCCAGAACAAATTGGTTTCTTGTTCAGACTCTGCTACTAAGGGAAAACTGAAGTGTTTGAGAGAAAAACAAATAAACAAACAAACAACAACAACAACAACAAAAATAGACTTCATAACTTACATAAGGATACAAAAAATATATAGCCTTATCTTTCATTAATTTCTGTAATATTCATTTGGAGTTAATTTGCTTAAGAACAGATTTTTTGGCAGGTCAGGAGAAAAGGCTTTTATTAGGCATGAATAGGTTAGTAAAGCATTAATTTTAAATATAGTGAAACACCTTTTATTTTTATTTACTGTGTACTTGAAATCTACTCCTAAAGCAGTTTTGTTATTTTAAATCCTACTCATTCAAGAAGACCTCACTGCGGGTGAAAAATTGCTATGAAAGTCCTCAGAAAAAGGGGATGTGACTTCATGAATATTTATTCTTTCAAAAGGAAGCTGGAATATTTTAATAAATATTTTAGTTACAAATAACTCTGTCTGTACATAAAATGTTGTTTATATTTTTCTTCCCTGAAAATCTTCACAAAGAGAAAAGTAAGTATCAATCATCAAATTTGGGTTTAAGAGTGTCTGTTCTCTTTTCCTTCCACATTTTTTTTCATGCCTAAGAATCTCATCAGATGTACATGTAAATTGTAGCTACCTCAAGAAAGTGAGATTATGTCATTTTCTATGGTAAGTTTTTAGTCCCTGGCTGACTACTTATGCCTCTTTTTTTTCTATAAATGTATTTCTGTCTTTGATGTGCTTGCTGGTCTATTGGTTCACACAGAAAATGATAAGGTTCCCCACATTCATCATTATTTTCCAAAACCAAATCAACCTTGTAAACTTGTTGTAACAGTTAGCACTGTATCCTTCCTCAGTAGCCCAGCATCTTTTATCACCAGAAAAAAAAAAATAAAAATAATTAAAAAAAAAACACTAAAGATAAGATGACTGTAGGTAATTTTTAGCACAGATGATTCAAAAGACTTGAATCCCTAAAATTTAATTTGATAACTCTTATTCTGTTGCTGTTTAATTGTTTTCAATTCAAATTTAAAATAATGCAGTGAGAACAAGCCCTTAGTTAAAATTATTTTTTTTCATAAACTGAGCAAACTTTCTGTTTTCACTTTCCATTTTTGTTCTGAGATAGAATGAGGCTGAAATCTTAAATACTACATTCTGTCAGTGTTGCAATTGTGTATATCAGTCAGGTAGTCCATAAAGATAATCTACCTTTGTAAGAGAATTGTTTAAATCCTGTTTAAATCCTACAAAAAATGTGGGGTAGGTTCCATTCCTTCAGGGAATGAGGAATCATCTGAATAATGACAGCACCTGAACCCTGATTCCTGCATCCTCTTTGCACGACATGCTACTCTATATGTTTTCCCCAATGACTAAGGAAACAACCGGATTGGGGTTACTGTGTTACCAGTCAGTCAGGGCAAGCAGCGAGCACAGCGAGGAGATACAAAATGGTGGCACCCCAAACTCCTTCATGGGGGGAAGCCAACTCAGTACATGACAGGAGAAGGACGGGCAGGCCCCTGGGATGAAGCTTGGTACAGGACAGACATTGCTGGTCCTGGTGTTGGCCAGGTTCCTCTCCCTGCCTGCTGGCTTCTCACACGATACATGAACGAGAGAAATGGGGACAGCTGTGGGTATGGAATGGCTCCTGTGAGGGCAGAGGTGGCATCATTCAGGACAGCAGCACAGTGACAGACACAAGGACTCCTTGCAGCAGGCAGCTGCCGTCTTGCGGTTCCAGCGGTCCCCAAGCTGGACCAGGCCATGAACACAAGGCTGGAAGTAGTCAGATGCCCTCACTGCCCTCACGTTGTGAGGCATACCAGGGACAGAAGCCACTGGAGAGGCTGGGGAAGGCTCCAGCTGGGCCTGGGAGTCTGAGTTCCTTTCTGAACAGCTTGGGGCGCTGCCTTCGCAGCTGGTTTCAGGCAGTACCTCCCCTCCCCACAGGACTTTGGGTCTGACAAAAACTGCACTCTCATCTCTCTTATGGGGAAAAGCAGAGGGCTGTGGCTGTTTAGCCTGGAGAAGAGAAGGCTCGGGGGGGATCTCAACAATGTCTGAAGGGAGGGCACAAAGAGGATGGAGCCAGGCTCTTTTCGGTGGTCCCCAGTGACAAGAGGACAAGAGGCAGTGGGTACAAGCTGAAAACACTGGAGTTTCCCTGTGATCACCAGGAAGCATTTCTTTAAGGTGGAGGTGACTCAGCACTGTCACAGGTTGCTCAGAGAGACTGTGGAGTCTGTCTGCCTGGACACATTCAGCAGCCACCTGGACATGGTTCTGGGCAATCTTCTCTAGATGGCCCTGCTTGAGCAGGGGGTTGGACCAGATGACCTCCAGAGGTGCCTTCCAACCTCAGACATTCTGTGATGCTGTGATTCTGCAATCCTACATCACATAGTCCACCTCTGTGTGGATATCCCTAGTATTTTATGGCATCCAAGGTGTTCTTGCATATGTACATTTAGGTATCCTAACTGCTTTCCAACACTGAGACCTCTAAGTTCATTTACATGCTACCTCCTGGAGACAGAGACCAGGAGAGATTCAATTCTGTGCCCTCATGGTTACAGCTCACCTGAGCTGTTTCACAAGTGTGTCAGGATGGGGTGAAACCAGTCCTTGAAACAGAGCTTTTCTTCTCTTGTTTTAGCACAAGAGATGACCCTTTAATTCGACAAACAAAGCATTTAATCTCACAAATTATATTTATACAAACAATTGTCAAATTGGTTATTGCAAGCAAACATATCTTTTAGAAACTCACCCAAAAAAAAGTCATGATGGCCGAATTGCCTCTCACTGTGGCTCATGGGGCTGGTGCTGGACACGTCTGCCAACATGCTGCTGCTGCCCTCAAGTAAGAGCTGAAATGCTACACAACTTCTGAGGTCATAAAGGGCAGCTGTTCTGTGATGCACGGTCTGGATGGGGGTCTCCTTGTTGCATCTTACAGGGCTGGCCTCTGCATTGCATGGGGCAGAGGTCACACAGGGTCCCTCAGTGGCCTCCCAGTATGGGCTCACAGCCCCCAGACACCTTCTAATGTCTGTGTCCTGACCTTGGGTGCCCACCTGAGCATCCCTCATCCCCACTGTGTTAGGGATGGTCCAGAAGACGTAAAGTCGGGCCATGAGGTGGACTTTTACTAAGATTTAATTCTATTGTTTTTTGTTTTTTTTTTCTTTCTCCACTTGCATTCCTACAGATATTAATTTAATGTGGATGTTTTTTACGGATGTATCTATGGTTTATATCATTGTGCCCCTGCATGTATATGATGTATATCTTTATCTAAAATCAGTGTGTATGTGCAGGCATTTATTGTTTTAAATAAGATCAGAGAATGGTCTCATTTGGAAAGGACCTCAAAGACCATCTGATTCCACCACCCCTGCCATGGGCAGGGACACCTCCCCCTAGACCAAGTTGATTCAAGTCCCATACAACCTGGCCTTGAACACTTCCAAGGATCAGGCATCCATAACTTCTTTGGGAAACCTGTTCCAGTGCCGCATCACCCTCACAGGAAAGAACTACTTCCAAATGTCTCATTGAAATCTACCCTTTCTAAGTTTAAAGCCAAATCAGAGCTGGTTTCAATCCACCCAGTCTGTATTTGTCCATGGGACTGCCCCAACCCAGATGTGTGACCTTGCACTTGGCCTTGTTAAACTTCATGAGATTCACATAGGTGCACCTCTCAAGCCTGTCCAGGTCCCTCTGGATGGCATCCCTTCCCTCCAGTGTGTTAACCATATCACACAGCTTCGTCCCATCAACAAAGCTGCTGAGGGTGCACTCCATCCCATTGTCCATGTCACTTTGTTTAACAAAGAAGTTAAACAGCACTGGTCCCAACACTGACCCCTGAGGAACACCACATCTCCACCTGGACATTGAGCTGTGGACCACAACTCTTGAGTGCGACTATCCAGCCCATTCCTTACCCACCAAGTCGTCCATCCATCAAATCCATGTCTCTACAATTTAGAGACAAGGATATCATGGCGGACAGTGTCAAATGCTTTGCACAAGTCCAGGTAGATGATGCCAGTTGCCCTTCCCCTCTCCACTGATGCTGTAACCCCATCGTAGAAAGCCACCAAAAATTTGTATTTAAAGATGTATATATTCTGACAAGTAGGAACACTTACTGGTGTAGAGATAATCACAGCCACACAGAAGGTGATCAGGGATCATGGCTATGATGGCTCCAAACAACAGCAGCCAGACAGTGTCAGCAGAGCATGACTCCTCATGGGGTATGCCAGAAATGACTGTTGTGGGCATGCAGAGGGCAGGGATGGCCTGTTCTGCAATTCCCGACACCCTCAGGGAATGGTTGGTGCTACTGGCCAGTCATGGGGCAGGCTGTGAGCACAGCGTTTGGGTGGTACAAAATGGTGGCACCCCAGGCCAGGAGGGAGGAGGAGGAAGTCAAGAGTACAGGACAGGAGACAGGGCAAATGCTGGGACTGGGACTGGGATCAGGCTTCCCCATAGGTGTTTGTTGTCCCTCCTTTATCTGTGAGCGGACGGCTCTGTGCTTGGGCTTGTCAGGTCACACGTCTCAGGAGATGGGGAGCTGTGGGATGACGTTGTAGGGATGGTGCTGCTGGGACCAGCTGGCTCCGACTGCGTGCTGGAGGCTGTAACAGGAATCAGGAGATCAGCAACACGACCCCACACTTCTGAGTGCTGCCCTCAACCAACCCGGAGGAAGACAGGCTCCACTGACCCCACCCTACACACAAACAGAGCTCCATGGAGGGCTCAGGGCTATAACAGAGATTATTTAAATGCCTTAATTGTCTATGGAACAGTAATGTTGTTTTAAAATTTGGAAAGCTGGCAAGGCTTCAGCGAAG
This sequence comes from Aythya ferina, assembly GCF_964211825.1. Classification (NCBI taxonomy): domain Eukaryota; kingdom Metazoa; phylum Chordata; class Aves; order Anseriformes; family Anatidae; genus Aythya; species Aythya ferina. The sequence goes on from NC_140296.1 coordinate 20,079,666, forward strand.
GATGAGTGTATTTCAGATCTTTATGTAATAAACAAAGAGTAAAAAAAGTAAACTTCCATCATTATTTGACTTGAAAAAAGGCCAAACGCAATGCTTAGTTGCACAGAGAGATCACATCACAGGGACAGCTGTGGAAAGCAGACCTGGATCATGAAGCATTCAGGACTGATGTTAATTTAGACATATAAGCAAAGATGACAGATGTCTTCAGATGCAGAGTCAGCTATTGCACCCTGCAAAGCACAGACGCTCTGTTTTTTGTTGCCTAAGCAAGGACATGTTTTGTGTTTCCACCTTCTGCACGTGAGGCAGGCATGAGGATGGCAGTGCTCTGGTGGCAGATGTCTGCCTGACCCATGAGGACCTTTGCTGACCAAGGAGATGGAGGCCAGTAGGCAGCAGAACCTCACGGACACTGTCAGGTCTGCTGAGTTCGGCTTGGCCACCACCGTTGTGTGGCTGCACAGCTGGCTCTGCCAGATCTTAGCACAGAGCACTGCTGACTCACACAAAAATTGCACAGTCCCTGAAGGAGAGTGCAAAAGGATGACAAAACCGCCATGTCCTTTCAGGGCCCACAGCAGGCCAAGAAAGGAGACCTGTCAGGCTGTGGTGTTTCTGGGAAAAAGGACAGGCAGACTTCATGAACATGCAATGACTATTAAGACACATCAGAGGTGTTAAGTACATCCCTAACAGTGCCACACACACTAATCCAAGCATCTCCAGGCCACTGGTCTAAAATGTAGCATATGAAATATCCTGAAATTGCCATGACATTTTTCAAGGACAATCTTAGAATAGAATATAGAATAGAATATAGAATATCCTGAGTTGGAAGGGACCCTTAAGGATCATCAAGTCCAACTCTTGACACCGCACAGGTCTACCCAAAAGTTCAGACCATGTGCCTAAGTTCACAGTCCAATCTCTTTTTAAATTCAGACAGGCTCGGTGCAGTGACCACTTCCCTGGGGAGCCTGTTCCAGTGTGCAACCACCCTCTCTGTGAAGAACCCCCTCCTGACGTCCAGCCTAAATTTCCCCTGCCTCAGCTTAACCCCGTTCCCGCGGGTCCTGTCACTAGTGTTAATGGAGAAAAGGTCTCCTGCCTCTCGACACCCCCTTACAAGGAGGTGTCGAGAGGCAGGAGACCTTTTCTCCATTAGAAGGAGGCACATACCTCAGAAATTACACACGGACTAGGAGAACCAGTCAGTGGGGACCATTTCTGAATCTACAGAGGCAGCCAATACTATCTGCAGGCATCTCATCCAAACAGTTTGGTAAATTTTGCTGCAGGAACAACCTGAATAAGTTTCTGGGATCACCAGATCCTCAACCCCAGATTTTAAACAACACTGTGAAGCACACAAATAGTTCCTAAGAACTGATGCAGGAGAAACAGAGATGTTTGGAAGAATCTGGAAGGATTGTTCTGAAATCCAACCTGAACAGCTTTTGTGATGAGTTGAACACTCTTTCTGCCAATGGCTTGGAGTTCTACTACTGAACTTGTCACAAACTGACCCACTGTCTGCTATTAGACCATTAGTCCACCAGTGCAGAGAACAACAGGGACATTTGTCAGTAACCCACTGAATTTGTGACTTCAGTGAACTGAGTACACAGAACATACAATGATGCACCATAACTTTACTATAGGACAAAGTTCACTTTCTTCCTTCCATCTCATTTATAACTTACATTTTGTGATTCCCACCCTAGCCCTACCCCAACCCCACCCAGTGCATAAAGGGAACCCGTTGGAAGACCCAGGATCTCCTCTTACCAGTGCCCAGGCCAGCACAGCTGTCACACTCCCAGGTGACTGTGCTGTCCTTCAAGGCAGAGCAGCGTCGGTGGGTGCCCGTGGCAGCACAGGAGCAGCACAGCAGCAGATACCATGGCCTGGGGAAACAACCGCATTGGTGAGCATGGCAGTCAGGGCTGGCTGTCACACCAGGGAGACAGCCATGCACTACAAAGGGACCTGGGTGAGGGATTTACCATCAGAGCTCCCTGAGCTGGCCCCCAAGCCAACCACAAGTCCCAGTTTGCAAAGCCCTGGGTGAGCTCCAGAGTCAGGGCAAAGTCTCCACCACTTGGCTAGCGGTAGCAGGGGTGTGCCGTGTGCCCTGATAGCTCAGCATGGTCTTAAGAAAGGGCTGTCCCTTTCTCTGTTCTTCAGCCCCTGGAAAGCCTCCCTGTCCACATCTTTGCAAGACTCTTTGCAAAGAAAGTGATGGAGAAAAATACATTGCACTAGAGCTGATAGCCCAAGAAAGACGAGGCTGAGCAGCCCCATGCCCCACGTCCAACCAGTGGAGAGGGGGAAGATGGATTCCCAATAGGGACACACATGTATACACTACATGAGGGAGCTGGGATTGTTCAGCCTGAAGAAGAGGAGGCTCAGGGGCAACCTTATCGCACTCTACACGTACCTTAAAGGAGGCTGTAGTGAGGTGGGGGTTGGTCTATTCTTCCACGTGCCTGGTGACAGGACAAGGGGGAATGGGGTAAAGTTGTGCCGGGGAGGTTTAGGTTTGATATTAGGAAGAACAACTTTACCGAAAGGGTTGTTAGACATTGAAACGGGCTGCCCAGGGAAGTGGTGGAGTCACCATCCCTGGAGGTCTTTAAAAGATGTTTAGATGTAGAGCTTAGTGATATGGTTTAGTGGAGGACTTGTTAGTTTAGTGTTAGGTCAGAGGTTGGACTCGATGATCTTCGAGGTCTCTTCCAACCTAGATGACTCTGTGATTCTCTGATACATATATACACATATACCATTTTGGCCACATAGGTCATGGAAGACACACACATACCACTCTCACTAACTTATATAATGTTCACTCATTTTGATAGATGTCACAGATGAACAACGGGACTGACAGCTTCTCTGGGACTCCCAGGGAATAGGCCTGGGCTGGCTGTCCCTTCATCTGGCTCCTTAATTGAGGTCCTTGCCTCGCTTTGTGCCTCTGTACTCTTGCAGGCAGCTGGAGATGGGCATTTGATGGGCTTATGGCTCCTGTGATAGGCTTCCTTTGAGAAGCTGTGCCAAGGTCTTAGGTGGCCTCCCCCACTTGCCATTGCCTTTCTGTGCTCTTTTGTAGATACGCAGCTGAACTTTCCTTGCACAACCTAACGTAGGGATCTGGCAAGAGTAAGACTAGAGGCATCTGCTATTTGATGTGTTTTTGCTGACTCACCCTTCTTCTTCTGCCTGCTCCCTTCCTTGGGCATAATGGCACTGGCTGGCATTGCAGCGGCTATGCCTTTGGTACATATCTAAGAAGTCACTGTCTGCCTCCCATGCTGGTTGTCTGCATGTGAAGAAAAAGATGGTCATGAGCCTGCCCTGCACCAGGCATAAGGCAGAAATGGATATCCTGCCCTTTGGGTTCCCGTTTCAACCTCCTCAGGCCACTATGACAGCAGCACACTTGGGCACTGGGGATACCTTGGGAGGCCCATGCAACCACTTGGCGTGTTTCCAAACACAGATGACCTTGCAGGTCTGTTCTCAATGCTTCATGGGTTTCAGAAGAAAATTAGGAAGGAAGCAGGGGCTCCCTTTGCCCCATATGAGCATGGAGGCAAGAAATTGACTCAAGCTCTCGGAAAAAACTTTCAGACAAGTCCTGGGAAGAGTAAATTCCTTCCTGGTGGATATCCACAAGCACCTACTTGCTCAGCAGGATAGGTTCCTGGGGCCTGGACCATTCCTGCCTAGGGTCCTACCTCCCCTCCCCTCACTATTGCTGGAGGAAGAGCTTGGGCAGAGAGCCTCTGGCCTTGCCCAGCATGGCTCGTCTGTCTTGTGGGGCACATTGGAAGCACAGAGGAGAACCAACCTGGTGGGGACTTGGATCCCCAGGGTAGACATTTCTGGGAGGAATTTCTCCCTGTCATTACACTGCGGGCACCGGAAACAAAGCAGCCCAGCATGGAAAGCCTGTTGCTGCAGAAGAGGGACAGACAAGCAGTGTGAGTGTGGCACCTTTGTCAGGCATCTGCCATGCCCGAGGAGGACTGGAAGGACCTCGTACCTGGATGCAGCCCCTGTGGAACCAGGCCTGCCTGCAGCTGGGGCACACCATGGTGTGGTAGGAGAGCTTGTCTCCTACACGTTCCAGGCAAATGACGCACAAGGTTTCCCCATCCTGTTGCGCCTGCACTGTCTGGGCTGGGCTGTGCTCCTGGCAGAAGGACCTGAGTAGAAAATAGAAGGAGACATGGGCATTGACAGGAAGTGCCAAGTCCTTCTTGGTTCTGGACAATTTTACCCATAATGGATGTAGCATCTGACTGCTGGCAGGCACTGTATGCTAGTTCCTTTTCCTGTTCCCTCCCCATGGATTTCTGTCTTCATCATCTCTGTGGAGGCTAACAACATGAGTTTTGCAGGGCATTGCTGTAGGTGGACCATCCTGCATGGCTCCCATACAAAGAGAGCAGTGTAGGGGGCGTCTATGATCTCTCCACATCCTGGCTCTGGCTCAAGAAAGGCACTTGAAGGTGTCCCAGAGGGCACAACAAGAAGGTTCCTTGTTTGCCTAGCCAGTGCTAGCAGGTGGATGACAGAGACAAAGGAGGCCCAGCATGAGGACCATCATCCTTTACCTGTACTGCCCAAAGAACTGGGAGATGCATCCATTTTCATTGCCACAGGGATAATGGAAGCTGTGCTTACACCTCTTCTGCTGGCAGGTAATGGTGGCTCCCCTTTCGCCACAGACATAGCACATCTGCAAAGAGCACAGCAGCACCACCTCAGGGACATGCTCAGAGCCCCCAAGGCTTGTTCCCTGCCTTTGTCAAGGTTGTGAATATCCAGCCACTGTTGGGTAACATCCTGCAGATCCAGCTTGTGGACTGCAGTTTCTGCTTGTGCTGGAGCCACTATGAAGCTCCTGCAACTTGTGTTTCCCGGAGCTCACTGAAACACCAGAATTTCCTTCCCAAGCAACAGCTTAATTTCCCACAAATTCATTCTGGCACACTCCATATGCCCCTTAGTGGTCTTTACCTTCCTGGTTGCCTGTTTCACTACCCTTTGGATATCCTCAGGGAGGATGTTGTACACTTCACTGCTTCTTGCTTGTTTTGAAGAAAGCCCACTGGCCAGATGCTGAAAAACAGGACATCCCAGGAGCTTCTTAGGTGGGTGAGGCCAGGACAGCTAGTGTTGGATGGTGCTGAGAGAGGGACTGGGCAGGACACGGCCTTTGAGCACAGCCCCACACCCTGATCCTGCCAGGCTGGGGACAGACAGGCTGTAGAACCAAAAGAAGTCTGTGGGCAACCCGAGGGAAACTCACCACGCAATTCTCATGAGTGCAGAGACCACGATTCTCACTTTTTTGACCATAAATATCTGGGTCTTCATCAGCACGGTTACACAGCACACACACTGGAGAAGGAAGAGCATAGGCCACAATCACTGAGCACACAGACCATCCTGAAATTCCCTTGGCCCAGCCCTCAGCCAAAGAGGGGTATGGGATCACTTTACTCTCACCTTTCTCCCTCGTGTTAGGGGCCCTGCGCTTCATTACAGATACAGTGATCTGGCAGCAAACACTTGCAAAACTCAATTCCAGCAGTCTTGGGGCTTCTCCAGATGGTCCTCTGCTCACTATGTGGAGGAAGAAGGATGAGTCTCCAGCACAGGAACTGCACCCTGAGGCCTGGGCACCTGCTGCTCCTACCACAGGCACCATCAAGCCCCTTATCCCCTGCCCAGGGCTGCCCCAGGCCCAGGCAGCGAACATCAGAATCACGTCTGCCTCCCCCACCCCAGGGCTCAACCCCCAGCAGGCAGTGGCTCCTCCAGCCCTGCCTCCCAGCCTGGGACTGCATGAAACCAGTGGAGAAGACTCCAGGCCTGGGAAAAAATGCACTCCTGTCTTGTGAGGAAAGGTTGAGAGGGCTGGGGCTGGGGGCTGTTCAGCCCCAGAAGAGGAGGCTTGGAGGGGATCTTACCCATGTCTCTAAATACCTGAAAGGAGGGCACAAACAGGCTACAGCCAGGCTCTTTTCAGTGGTGCCCAGTGACAAGAGGACAAGAAGCAATGGCTACAAGCTGAAAATACAGGTGCTTCAGTGAACCAAGTACAAAGAACAGACAATGATACACCAGAATTTTATTATAGGACAAAGTTCACTTTCATCCATATTTCTCATTTATAACTCTATTTGCTGAGGCCTGGCTGGCCTGGCCAGCTGCATGTCCCACCTCCGAGGATTTGGGGGGGAATGACTCAGATTCGTAGCTCCCCTCAGTGTGGACTACAGTGAGAGAACACTCAGGGTCCACGCATAAACATCAACTTTCATAGGAACACAGAGAACACGTTCTGTTAATGTTGGTGCTCTCAACACAGTTATATCCAACAGAGCTATGCAGCTTTAGGAGAAAACAAGGTAGGCCTAGCATACTTGGCAGATCTGAGGAAAAAAGAAATAAAGAGGAGAGAGGAAAGGAGAGAAAGAAAGACAGGTCACCAGTCCTGGATCCAGCGTGGGATCTGCCAACAGAGCTAGGCAGTGTGGAATGAGTTCCCCTGCAAATCTGTATGTGCCCCCATTTATTGGCCCCGGCTCTGGGAGTGGCTGAGATACCAGTACTTTTCCATACCTTTTAGGGCAAATCAAAAGGAGTGACACCAGGCCCCTCCCCATGTCCCATCTGGCTTCTGGGGCAATGGCCACCTCACACCATCCCCCACACTACTCATGGCTCAGACACTCGAAGGTCCTCATCAGTAATGCTGATTTGAACACACAGTAGTGAGGGAGAGAGAGGAGAGAGTAAGTGGTCAATCAGGCACCTTATTATAGGAAAGCTAATAGCTAGGCTGATTAGTATTATCAAAAGCATCACCAGAGCTTCCACTGTCCAACTCCACCATCCCTTAAGTCTGAGCTTTTTGAGCAGAGTCAAGACCTGTGAGGCAAGGTTCCAATCCATTTTCCATTCATCTGGCAACACTGACTGGAACAGGTCTCCTGGTTTGTACCCAATTTCTCACATCTTCTGGTGGGCATGCTTCCTCCACTGTGGTCCTACCATTGTGTATAATAACACGGCATTCTCCAACTCTATTGTTCAGCACTCCACATACACATTGTTCTTTGACAAACAGCATGTCCAGAGCCAAACAGTTCTGTAAGGTCACCTTCAACACCTGCTGAACTTGTAAATTCATTTCTCCAAAAGCATGTGCAGTCCAGTTACTCAGAACACATACCTGCCACATCAAATTTTCTCAAACTGGTGTCTCTGTAGATGCACACTTGGAGCAAAAATGTCCCCAAATGAAAGTACTGCTTTAATTTCCCAGATATAGTGATCAGGCGCTAGGACTCTTTTTACCCATTTGGGTGCAGCTTAAGAAGTTTGAGCATCCCTTTTTTTCCAGTTATGTTCAGGGTTGTTAAAGTTAAACATCCTGGAGGGGCACATTGATGGAACACCAATGGTACAGCATAAACCTGCCATTTCATGTACATGCAGATGCAAGTACATTTTTCCACCTGAACATGCTCAGAAAGTACCCTAAGAGACTGGATATCTAGCAGTGGAGCATGCTGGTGGATCATAAAGTCCTGTTATTTTGATTTCCCCTTCCTATGCAAAATTCCACTTTATCACATGGGTGTGTGTTTTGGGTTTACATGGTAAGGTTTTGGTAGTGGGGAGCTGCAGGGGTGGCCTCTGTGAGAAGAGTCCAGTAACTGCCCCTTGTTAGATAAGGGCCAGTTTCAGCTGGCTCCAAAGGGACATACTGCTGCCCAGAGACAAGCCAATAAGCAATGTGTTTGCGCCTCTGTGAGGAAACAAAGTGTTTTGGAGGTGTTTTTTTGTTTGTTTGTTTGTTTCTGGGAGTGGTTGAGACACCAGTATTTTTCCATACCTTTAGGGTAAATCAAGAGGAGTCACACCATGCCCCTCCCCATCACCTCTCCCCTGTCTTGCACCTGGGCTCACAGCACAATCACTTGGGGATCAGGAGCCCCAAGTCTCACGAGCTAGGGAGCTGTGGGACAGTGCTGCATGGATGGTGCTACCGGGATCAGCTGGATCTGACTGTGTGCTGGAGACTGTAATGGAGACCCAAAACAACAACAACAGCAAAAAGATATGGAAGAGTAAACTTCCATCATTGTTTGACATGAAAAAAAGGCCAAAACAAATGCTGAGTTACATAGATCATGTCACAGGATGCACAAAATGGCGGCACCCCAGGCCCCTCCCAGGATAAGGTGGGGGAAGTCTAAAGAGCATGGGACAGGAGATTGGGTGGGCACTTGGGGCTGGGCTTCCTCAAAGGGAAGAGGGTGGCTGCTACGCTTTTCTGGGCCCAGTGTTGGCTGGGTTCCTCTTAGGCCTGCCGGCAGCACACTGACAGCTGCAAGGATTCCTTGCAGCAGGCAGCTGCCATCTTGCGGTGCAAGCGCTCCCAGTGCCCCAGGTCCAACCAGTGAAGAGGCTGAAGATGGATTCCCAGTAGGGACACACACATATACACTACATATATACACATAAACCATTTTGACAACGTGGGATATGTCATGGGACAGACACACACATACCACTCTCACTAACAGATATAATGTTCACTCACCTTGATAGAAATCACAGGTGAACAATGGGACTGAAAGCTTCTTAGGGACTCCCAGGGAACAGGCCTGGGCTGGCTGTCCCTTCATCTGGCTCCTTAATTGAGGCTCCTGCCTGGCTTTGTGCCTCTGTACTCTTGCAGGCAGCTGGAGATGGGCATTTAATGGGCTGATGGCTATTGTGAAGGGCTTCCTTTGAGAAGCTGTGCCAAGTTCTTAGGTGGCCTTCTCCACTTGCCCTTGTCTTCCTGTGCTCTTTTGTAGAAGCTTTCCTTGCACATCCTAACATAGGGATCTGGAAGAGTGAGACTGCAGGCATGTACAATTTGATGTGTTTCTGAGCAAGAAGTTGCATCAAGATCTCGGAAAAAAAAAAAATAAAAAAAAAAAATTAAAAAAAATCAGGCAAATCCTGGGAAGAGTAAATTCCTTCCTGGTGGATATCCACAAGCACCCTGCTTGACAGCAGGATGAGTTCCTGGGGCCTGGGCCAACCCTGCCTAGGGGTCCACCTCCCCTCCCCTCACACTTATTGGTGGAAGAGCTTGGGCAGAGAGCCTCTGACCTTGCCCAGCATGGCTCGTCTGTCTTGTGGGGCACATTGGAAGCACAGAGGAGAACCAACCTGGTGGGGACTTGGATCCCCAGGGTAGACATTTCTGGGAGGAATTGCTTTCTGTCATTACACTGGGGGCACTGGACACAAAGCAGCCCAGCATGGAAAGCCTGTTGCTGCAGAAGAGGGACAGACAAGCAGTGTGAGTGCTGCACCTTTGTCAGGTACCTGCCATGCCTGAGGAGCATTGGAAGGGCCTCATATCTGGATGCAGCCCTGGTGGAACCATGCCTGCCTGCAGTTGGGGCACACCATGGTGTGGTAGGAGAGCTTGTCTCCTACACACTCCAGGCAAATGACGCACAAGGTTTCCCCGTCGTCCTGTTGTGCCTGCTCTGTCTGGGCTGGGCTGTGCTCCTGACAGAAGGACCTGAGCAGAAGATAGAAGGAGACAAGGGCAGTGACAGGAAGTGCCAGGTCCTTCTTAGTTCTGGATAATTTTACCCATAATGTATGTAGTGGCTGACTGCTGGCAGGCACTGTATGGAAGTCCCTATTCCCTCCCATGGATTTCCCTTCAAAGGGTTGTTAGGCATTGGAACGGGCTGCGCAGGGAAGTGGTGGAGTCACCATCCCTGAAGGTCTTTAAAAGAAGATGTAGAAAAAAATATTTAAAAGAAAATGTAGAGCTTAGTGATATGGTTTAGTGGAGGACTTGTTAGTGTTAGGTCAGAGGTTGGACTCGATGATCTTGAGGTCTCTTCCAACCTAGAAATTCTGTGATTCATCATCTCTGTGGAGGTTAACAACAAGGGTTTTGCAGGGCATTGCTGAAAGTAGACCATCCCTTATGGGTCCAAAGACTGCAGAGTGCAGTATGTACACAGAGTGCAGTGTAGGGGGCATCTACGATCTCTCCACATCCTGGCTCTGGCTTGAGAAGGGCACTTGAAAGTGTTTATAGGATATTGTCTGTAGACAATCCTATAATTGTCTGTAGAACAGTAATGTTGGTTTAAACTTCGGAAAGCTGGCATGGCTTTAGCAAAGGATGAGTGTATTTCAGATCTTTATGTAATGAAGGAAGAGTAAAGAAAGTAAACTTCCAACATTATCTGACTTGAAAAAAGGCCAATACCAATGCTGAGTTAGACAGAGAGATCACATCACAGGGACAGCTGTGGAAAGCAGACCTGGATCATGAAGCATTCAGGACAAAGCCTGATGTTGCTATAGACATTTAAGCAAAGATGACAGATGTCTTCAGATGCAGAGTCAGCTATTGCACCCTGCAAAGCACAGATGCTCTGTTTTTTGTTGCCTAGGCAAGGACATGTTTTGTGTCCTTCTGCACCTAAGGCAGGCATGAGGATGGCAGTGCTCTGGTGGCAAATGTCTGCCTGACCCATGAGGACCTTTCCTGACCAAGGAGGAAATGGAGGCCAGGAGGCAGCAGAACCTCACGGACACTGTCAGGTCTATTGAGTTCAGTTCAGCCACCACTGATGTGTGGCTGCGCAGCTGGCTCTGCCCGATCATAGCACAGAGCACTGCTGACCCACAAAATGGTCCTGAAGGAGACAGTGTAAATGGATGACAAAAACACCACGTGGCATGGCTGTGAGCAAGCTTACAGCTGCTCATAAGGTAGGTGCAGCCTGGTGCTGTATGTTTCATTATCCCTCTGCTTTATAGAAACTTCTAAAACATGCCATGTGAGTGACTCTGCAGGGAGAAGACTAAAGTGTGCACTGGTCTGGCCATGTCGTTTTCAGGACCAAGAAAGGAGGCCTGGCACACTGTGGTGTTTCTGGGAAAAAGGACAGGCAAACTTCATGAACATGCAATGACTACTAATACACATCAGTGGTGTTATGTATGTCCTAACAGTGCCATGCACATTAACCCAAGGATCTGGGTTAATGTGTCACTGGTCTAAAATGCACCGTATGAAATATCCAGAAATTACCATGACATTTTGCTAGGACAATTTTAGAAGGAGGCACATTCCTCAGAAATTATACACTGACTGGAAGAACCAGTCAGTGGGGATCATTTCTGAATCTACAGAGAGAGCCAATACTATCTGCAGGCATCTCATCCAAACAGTTTGGTAAATTTTGCTGCAGGAACAACCTGAAGCCAGATCCCCAACCCAAGATGTTAAACAACACTGTGAAGCACACAAACAGTTCCTAAGAACTGATCTGCGAAAAACAGGAGCTGTCTGAAAGAATATTAAGGAATGTTCTGAAATCCAACATGAACAGCTTTTGTGATGAGTTGAATGCTGTTTTGCTGAGTTATTGGAGTTCTGCTAGTGAACTTATCACAAGCTGACCCACTGTCCATTATTAGACCATTAGCCCTTCAGGACAGCAGGGACAGCCATTGCTGCCATGTAAGCTGCTTACTTCTTGTTCTATCATCTGTGAATAAGTGTCACTAAAAGTGCTTTACATAGCTACAGTAATAATCTTACAGTCGCTGTTCCTCATAGATAATACTTCTTAAGCCTTTTATTGCTTCTCTTTGTTTCTTCCAGACTCCTCAATATACCATCCAGTAAGTAAGGTGCCCAAACCAATACCACTGCCTACATCCTCCCCATCACTGAACTGAGCAGAATAATTGCTTCCATTGTCTTACATATGACACTGATATAAATACTTCACAGAATTTAATATTCTTTTTTCAGAAGTGTATCTCATCATTGACTCCTACCAGGTCAGAAGTATTGCTGAGTCATGTTCATTTAGCTTTTCCATTCAGAGTGATTTTAAGCAACCTCATCCAAAGGTAGGAGCAGCTCCTCCTAAAAATTCCTACTCTTAGAAATGGAATTAGTCAATTTTACTTTTGTCATCATTGTCTGAGGAAGTGGATTTCATGAAGAATTTTCCGTGTATAAACCACCAAAACTTGGAAGCCATGGACTGGTTGTAAAAGGTTTGAAACATGTAGCTAAAAAAGAAAGCCTGTTTTCAGTAAGGTTAACATCACTGAATGGATGTGCGTCTTTTCTGACATGTATTGGTTAACCGGTAAAACGTCTGAAATTCTTGTTTTGAATAAACTGCTGAGTATATTTACTAGGTGATTCATATGTTCTACATACCCGCTGTCACTCAAAACTTTATGGTGTCATTTAAAGACAATTAAATATACTTGGGACAAAATTTCAAAGCCAGCTGTCACATTTGCTCAGCTGTTTTGTATTGTCTCAATATATGTAATACATACATTTAAAGAAGAGTAACTGAATTTTTATGAACTTGCATTTGCAGATGCAGAGTTTCACAGATACAGGTGATACAGGCAGATGTTGGGAAAGATGGCCCAAAATGTTTAAAGTCTTTTCTAGTCAAGTTCCTAACTATTGTGAATGTTCTCTTTATCTTCTCCTTTCCTCCATTCAAATTTCTCATTCTGCAATAGTATCTTGTGAAAATAGATGAAGAAAAGAAGGTTGTCTGCACAAATAATTAAATAAATAACAACCCTGATATTGTAGAGGTTACAATGCAGAAAACTGTCAGGATAATCAATATTTAATTAACACCTCTACAATATGTATAATGTAAGAGAAGCTTCTGTTACATTAGCTACCAATACAGCTTTAGCTGTGGGGTTAGCAGAAAAAAACTTCACCTAAGGAATTTAAGCTAAATTAGAAGTGAACAGTACAAAAATGAGGATAAAAAGCAGATTGAAGTGGGAGGAAATCTTGTGGTTCCATTTCTAGAACGCAAGCTAGTTGAATTACTTGAGAGAGAAATGAGAGTATAAGGAGATAAATCTTGCAGACAAAATTTGGATTTTCTCCTATGTAAATTATACCTTCCAATTCTGAGCTTTGTGCTGAGCAGATTAATTTACAAATTGGTACTGAAAAGGCAGCAAAAAACAGATACTTAAAGAAATGCTGCTTTATATGAAAAGATTTTCAATAGGTTGAGAAATCAGGTCTGTGTTATAGGCTTATGCTGTTGTTTGGGAAGAATGAGTTAGGTTTTGTTTTTTAAGCACTAGAAATCAGTAGGTAAATTTCTTAATTCTAAGTATTGTTATATTTTTGTTATAGAAAAAATGTGTCATATAACCCCATTGGTGTGATATATATCACCACTTGGCAAATGGAAAGGGAAACACACAGTTGTACACAATATGCTGCCAGAGCTAATTGATATACGTGATGTAATACCAAAGCTAATTGAAGGGAAACACTGCTAATTATTTCATTGGTCTGTGGAGAAATTACACATAAAATATCTAGCAAAGAAAGAAAATGTCATTCTCTTGCAACCACATATGAGGTTTTGAGCATTTATGTTTTCACACCTAAGGATTTGGTGAATCAGTGCCCCAGAGCCTGCCTGTGTTTTGCAAAACCTAAAGTAAGCATGATTTTGTGTGTGTGTGTGTACGATTATGTTTTTACATGCTATTTGTACATTAGTTTTAATCTTGAGAAAAAATTTTGCTTGAAATTTAGCTGTGAATTAAGGCTGAATATGGAAACACTCATAACTGTTACTGGGGTCATTATTTTTAGAGCAGTAAACTTGTGCCTGTCTTCATTTTGTAAGCTGAGTTTTCCACATATCTTTCAAAGATTCACGTGCCCTTTTACTCACTCCAAACAGGATCAATCCACAATATTTTTCCGTCTTTTCTCTGTAGATGCTTGAACACTTTTTCCTGCATGCAGATGAACTTTGGTGCAAAGTGAGAAAAACACATTTAAGACATACATTTTCCTGTTTTCCAAGTGTTGCCAGCATACTGACAGTAGGCACTGATAGACAAGGCTAACTTCTGCAAATGAGCCTGGAAGGAATAAAAAGAGTGCTCAATTAGTAGCACCCTATTGTCCCAAACTTTTTTAAAGAAAATGCACTTTTAGTGACTTGCGTTAAACTGCCCATTTGCAAATTATTAGTATGATTTTCATTACATGAATGACCTCGCTCAAAAAAAAATCCCTCTGCTTTTTAATGGCAAAGCTACAGGAAGATGCCAGTATTGAGTGTTCCAAGGTGTTTATAGTAGTGTACAGCAGAATCTGTTATTGCAGTAGGCACAGAACGCAGCAGGCAATGCAGTCAAGCAGTAAATACAGCCCCAAAACCCTGCTGGGGAAATGAGCCCCTACCCCGAAAGGCTCAGATTGTCCACTCTCCGTAGTTCCCTATTAGTTTTTATCATCTCTTTAATTGTCTCACTAGCAAAGTTTTAAGTCTAGTGAAAAAGTACCAACATTTTTTTGGAATACATATACCGTACATTTCATTTTACTTTGATTTTTTAATGGAAAATGATGCTTCAGTGTTTAGGGCTTTTAGGTCTAGGTCTAAGTAATTATGAATATAACTGAAGAATTCTATAGACCAATTTAGAGTACACTCATGTAAGCCAATAGGCTGAACTGATGCCTGTCAGTATAACATTCTGTTTCATTGGATTGCTTCCTTAAAAACCTTGTTACATAGACATTTCCAGCCTTAAGCCTTCCAAATTTCATGTATGTTGTACTACACAACAATACTAACAATACAAATAAGACAAGTGAAACGCACTGGAGAACATTTTTTGAGTTCTGTACAGCCTATCCTCAGTGCTGCAATGTCCAGCTCATTATCTACATTTATTATCCCAGAGACACCTTGATGAAAATTTCCAGAGGATCACAAATTTAAATATCAGCTATCTGAACTGCTGCAAATATGAAGGCATGTTATGTTCACCTCACTTGAAAATGGAACATATTTAAAAGCTTAAAAAAAATAATGCAGTGTCCATGGAGAAAATGGTTCATTTTTAAGCAAAGGATATTTTCAGGTATTAGAAGATGCTTTCCATGTAAAGCTCCCATATGCTAGCTGAAAACAAAAGCAAACGCATAAGATGCAAACGCATAAGATAGGAGGAAACAACAGTTTCTGAACACTGCTGCTGTTGATTGGCCTTCGTAGATTTCCCTGGGAATGTGAAGACAAAAGATATGTATCAGAAAGATATTTCCTGTCATCTGCCCAAGTCCCTCTATATTGCAGGGGACTGATGCTGTGTGCCCTGATTTAGAGGACAAGGACCAGTTCAGTCAATACATGACCATATGAAGACTCTCACAGCTTTGTCTGGGAAACAGTGTAAGAACAAACGGAGTCTTGTGGGCCAGAACAAGGGCCAATATAGGAAGGATGGATCTGTTCATCTTCTTGGTGAGGAATGCAGGCTGTACTAGCTACAGTATGGTTATTTCACTGCTGAAGACAAAAAGGGAATGAAAATTAATGCTAGAACTGTTGTCACTAGTAGCCTTAGCTGCATTCTGCTCAGGACTGTATTCTCTCCCTATACTGGGAAACTTTTCCACCTGCTGTGTAAGGAGGGGAGTCTATGGAGAAGATATTTCATGGGATGAATTATGGTTAATTCTTGGATAACACATTTTTGATTTCAGTCCTTCTTTGAGGAATTCCTTCAGGTGCTGGTTGCTGATGCAGAAAGCTTGGTCAGGTTCAGCCAGGCCATGCCTAAGACTGTGGAGAAGGACACTAGAACTCTTCTTCAGCCAGGTCCTTCCACTAGCTATCAGCTTCTTCCAGAGTTTATACTAAGGTTATGACTACATCTTGCCTGTCACTTGGTTCTCTCTGCTCTCCTCTTGTGAATCTTGTGAATCTATGGTGCAGCAATACTGATTTGTGGCTCCTTGGATGTCCTCAAAGTTGTTCTACTACTGCTCTCACTGTAAGCAGCATGAGTACTAAATGTCTGGATTTGCTCACTTTTAATCTGTTCTTTTAATCTTTTTTCTTTTTCAGAAGTTCCTGCCTAAAACCATTTTGATTCATCGTTATGTGGCACGTGTTAGGTCCCTTTCTCAGCTCACAAGAACAAGGAGAGCTTCTAGTTTCAAGCTAGCCTCTCTTTGAGGAAATCAGCAATGTCATTGCCTAGTTTATGCAAAAGACATATCCAACAGGTCTGAAGAGGAGAAAGCTTGCCATTGGAAACCTTTGTAGCTTTTATCAGAGATAACAGTGCTGCAGAGAGACACATTCTCTGTAAATTTGTCTGGTACGATTGTGAATCTATTTAAATTTGGAGAGTGCCCATTGTTCTGTGAATATCCATTCCATAATTTAGCAATAAGTTCTGTGAAAACACATATGGATTTAGCCTTATAATGTCACTACCTATCCCTGAGTTCCTGTGCTGTGATAAGAAAATATTGTTTATTTGTTTTTTTCCATGCCATAAAATATTTTATGGTCCTCTAAGTTAAAATGGACTCACTGTTCTCCTATAGGAATTATTTCATATTTCTGATTGTACTTGGACAAATCTAGCACTTTCTTTGTTACCAGTTTTGGACTATAAAAGCCATGAAATCTAGATAAAAGTAGCACTTACGATGAAGGACCAGAAAGAACCTATCTCCTATGAGGAACAGATCATTTTATCAATCTTTACCTATCCAGAATGGGTCTCCTCATTCACTTTGTCTTTCACTTCTTCGGTGTCTGTGCCCTGTCCTTAGTCCTTAGTTTGGGTTTTATTGTTTCTTTTCTTTTTTTTTTTTTTTTTAATTTCTATTTTTATTTTTAATTTTCCTGGTAAAACATATAACAACAACAACAAATATATTTTCTGTTCAGTGGCTTAAGAAAATAGATATGCATGAATGACCTGGAAACTCTAGTAATTATTATGAGACCAACTGTTCGTTAATATACATAGATCCACTCTAGGTAATTGGCTAGTTGTAGAGAGATACAGATAACTTTTTCTATTATTAAACAGGCTGACACCAAGTGAATAACCAAAGAGCTAGCAGATGTATAGCTGCTGGCCAGGAGATGTGATTCCTCATCATCTTGCATGTCATTAAAATAATTTGCAAGTTGATTTACCCCTTGGAAGCAGAGAGCAAAGGTTGTTCTTTTTATTTTTAGATTGTACTTTCCCTGGTAAGGATTGTTTTGGCCTACAGTGACTATTTATGATAGCAATGATGCTATTGCCCAGGTCTCAGGGAACTGCTTGGTTTCTTTAGGCAAGAGGCCCAGAGTTTTTAATTTCTACTTGAAGGTTAGTGCTATGTTCCAGAAACAGTACATAGGAGAACACTTCATAAATCAATGCTTGCATACATGAAAGAATAAGCTGGGTGACAATTTTTGAAAAAGCATTGTGTAGTCTATGAACTTTTTGAAATTAGAAAACTTTTTTTTTTTCTTTTCTTTTTTTCTTTTTTTTTTTTCTTTTTCCAGAAGTGGCGACTGTTGCCACTACATTGCAGTAAAATAGATAGTGCTTGAATTTTCATATTGAATTGCCATTAGCATTCCATGTCCTATAAAAGAGCCTAATAGCCTCTTGAACACTCTAGTAATTTGAGTCCATTAGTCTAATAGGCAGGGATTAAAAGTAGAAACAAAGAGATCATTAACCATGGAAGTTAAACACATCTGTTCATATTCAATCATTAAAATGACAAATATTTCATCACTGAGAAACATAGATCTTAGTATGGGAAGATTCAATATAAAATCAGCTCAGTATAATGTTCTGCCAAACTTACATATTGCTCAGAGGAGGAATTTTATAGCAGTTTCCATCTTAGATGTCAAGTGAAAGTCTTAGTACAGTTTCACCTAGTGGATACACCAAAAGAAACACACAGGTCTGCATTGGTCGCATCATTACCACGATGCAACTTCCTAGTGTGTTTAAAAATTAGAAAAAGACTAAAGTCATAAGTGTATTCTCCAAAGCCAGGAGCTTTTCCTCCAATATATGAAATACTGATGTGCTTCTGATGTGGGGGAGTCTATTCCACTGTTCCAGCCTCTGGGATCACCAGCTCCTAAGCTGATCCTTGGTAGAAACAGTACACCCTGGCTTTTGTGAAGCCCCAAATACTTCACAAGCAGGAAGCACTACAAAAAATTCTCTTAGTTGTGCTGTTCCTTGAGGGGAAACATACTCAGTGCTTATCCTTTCAGCCTGGTACTGTATGTAAATTGATCAGGTTGCAGAAAAGAATTAATCAAGGTTGCTGTAGGAAAAAAAAAAAAAAAAAAAAAAAAGTGCTTAATCACAAAAATGGAAATAAAGTTACAAAATTGGGGAAAAAAATGCTTAGTCAGGTAACCTCTAAAGTTTGTCCCTAGCCCTTCTTTCCTATCCAAGCTTTTGTTCCAGGACATATCAGAGAAACCTGTGCTGAGAGGAGAGTCCAAGCAACATCTGAGCATTATTTCACAGAATCAGCTCTTTTGTGGTTTACTTTTACTCATTCATTAGCCAGTCTGCCCTGTGTCTTAGCTGTTCTTTTTTCCCTTCAATCTGCTCCCTAGGGTTACTTATAAGAGTTTGTTACTGCTCTTCCTCAGTGCAAAGTGGATTATCTTATTCTCTCTTAAATTCATACATTTCCTAGCTCTGTTATCCAGGAGGAATCTGTATTTAGGAAGATAAATTCTTTATTAAAAAAATACTGATCAAATAATACCTACAGAAACAACTACTATATACTCATAATTGATATTTTTATTTCTTTTTTCTTGTACCTTCTGGAGGTGAACTCCATACATCTACCACTTTGTGGAAGTTTTAGCGAATTTAATCTTTTATTGTAAATAGAAAAGACAACCAGGCTGGAAGAGATGCATTAATTAAGGAATACAAGATTGTAAAGGTAGTTAAAACCCCATGTAAAACAAATATCTTGATAAGTCCTTAATGTCACTATGGAGCAAAACTACATTAACAAGACAACACCTTTGACATGCTGTCATAATAAAAGTTTCTGGAGTGTGGAACTGTCCTGTATTTCATTTCTTCACCTTTACATGGCAGGAATTTTAGGGTACTCTGTTACAGGAGAGGCAAGTCATGCTCATAAAAATGAGTCCAAACAACAGATTTATTTATTATCATTTCAATTCTGAAGTGCTTTTCCTCTTGCATCAAGAGCTTTGAAAATCCTAAGGGGTGCAATAGAAATAAAAAACTGTTTATTGTGTTTAGCTTAAAGCAGTCAGTCCTGGATTGCTAACATCTGACCAGCTGTACCTCTCAAGCCTGAGTGCACGAAGCACTCAGCTCATAACTCAGCTGAGCAGCAAGTTCAAAGCTGGAGACCTTCTGCCTTTGTTCTCCTGGCTGACCCTGGTCATTCGTACCATCGGAATTTATCTGTACGCAGTGGAGAGAAATCTGTGCTTGTAAAGTGCAGATTAATCTCTCTCTTCATGAAGTGGGTGTCTGAAAAAGTGCCTGCTTCTCTCTACTGGATGTATAGGGAGCTCACAGTTACTTCTTGAGGTATAAGCATCTATGAATTAGATATCTGAAGCTGCATTTCTGCATGAGTGGTGAGAGTAATCCTGACTTCCCAGACAGACATCAGCTCTTCTTTGGAAAGAGGGAATTGCCTGGGATTGTTTTGCCTCTTATGAAAGCTGCTAGGAGTATGATCCATGTTAAAACAGCCTAGTCATGCTATTAGCTGATTGAATGAGAGATGAGGGTCAGGAAATGCTGTGAGAAAGGTGGATGTACCTCCATTTTAAAACACTTACTGTGACTGCAGCTACCAAATAAGTTTGTCAGATAAACAATGAGAACTTCAACCTTTAAAAAGTTCAACATGAGTTCAGGAAGAGCAGTCTGCTGTTTGTCTTTCTCATCTCTCTTCTGTCTATCTCTGGATACTCTGGCTCCCAGATGCACTTTTCTACATGGAATCTCTTGTTCCTGGAAACCAAGAGCATCAGAAATCTAATTAGATTATGTTTACATGAATTTTCCAGTCCAGTAATGCATATCTAAGTAACTTGGATAATTCAGATAAGTGTCCATACTATAATCTAAAGTAAAACAATCCTAAAATTGTTTTGGAGTGTTATCTATTGTTATACAGATACACAACAGAATGAAATAATATAGTAAATCATAATAAATACAAATCTCTGTGGTTTAGGTATTATATTCCTCCTCTTTTTAGCTTCAGGCAACTCTTTAGTAGTGTGCTGTAAGCTGAAAGGACCACAACTGAATACCTGTCTATCATCTCTCCTTAAAGAATGTTGATAACTCAGGAAAAAAAAAAAAAAAAAAAAAAAAAAAAAAAAAAAAAAGAAATGCAATCAGCAGAAACCACAGCAGATTAACCCCTTTGGGGAGCAGGCTAGCCTATTCCATTTTCTTTCCATAAAAATGTAAATCCCCTAAGCACGCTCCCAAAAATGAGGAGACCATGGTTTATTATTTGTGATGTAAAAGATAAAAGGACCCGTCTCTTCATAAAACTTCACAGTTAAATGGAGGATTGGACTGAAAAGGATCTTGTGGTGCAATCACTGGTATCCCTGATACCTGTCAAACTGTCCTTTCTTTGGCTAACCAAATGCTAGACTGAGAGCAACACTTTCGGTGTTCCTACTGCCCTGTTTGAAGGTAGTTCCAAAATTCCACTGCACTGATTATTAGAAACCTCCCACTCATTTCTACCCTGAGCATATTTAGGAACAGTTATTTCTTATGCCAGTCATTTTCTTTTATTTTCCTTCTTTTCTACATATACTTCCCGATGTATTTATAAACCATTCTTCCTTTTGCCAAGCTGTTTAATCTGCGTTTGTTGTTTTGTTTTTTTTTTTTCCTCTCCACTCATCCCTTTATCACAATGTGCCTTTTCTGCACTTGTGCAAATGTGAATGCAGCTTTCAAGAACAAAGCTGAGCAGAATTCACCACTGCTCCAGACACAATCTCACCAATAGCATTGAGTCCTCTCCCAATGACTTACTTCCCAGATGTTGGTTTGCAGTTACCCCACAGTCAAATATTATACCAGGTCTTTATGTTCCTTAGTCCTTTCCAGATTATGATCTACAGTTGATTTTCTTGTTTTTAATCCTCTGGGATCTGTCCTTGAATTTTATGTTTCTGGAATTTCCTTTCTGTTACTCCTTCACTTATAGAAGTTGTGCACTCATTTAGTATCTCAAACCTCCTTTTGCATACTGTAAATTTTATGCATGCACTTCTTGGGTTTAGCCAAGATCATTAATGAAAATACTTTTTTGTTTGTTTGTTTGTTTGTTTTGTTTTTTCCAAAAATAAATCCTTGAGAAAGTTCAATAGTAACTTCAATCTGGAACTTCTTCTCTTGACACCATTATCTGCTGTCATCATTCAGTCAGGTTCTTACCCTTTTACCTTACTCCTATTAATTCCTTCCTTCTCTACCTTGATTTATAGTTTGGTAAATGCATGTGTATTTAATCCCTTTTCCATTGATTTATCTTTAAGGATTCTTGCTGTCAGTGTTTTCCTGCAGCTTTGGACATTTCTCAAAGGCAAGCTCCTGGAGAAAACAATCCCATTTCCACTGAATAGGACATCCTGGGGCATTCAGGCAATACCAGCCATCATGTTGAATGTGTATTCCTTGTCTGTTGTTCCTATGATGCTGTATAATGTATTAATGATGGTCATAATTTACCAATCTTAATGTGACCAAGGACTGATTTATTTGAGGGATCCTCCAGGTCACAATGTGAAACTGTGGTCACAAGAGAAGCTTGCTAGGAATGAAAGTGGGTTAGTACTTCCTTCTAGACAGCTCAAATTAAGTCGCGTGATCAGGCTGGAAAAATTTTCTCTTGGGGTTTTTGGAAAAGTCTGTGCATGTGGATGGATGTACACATACCATAATAATGAAGGGAACAAGGCATCTGTAGGTGTTTGTCTAGATAAATACCACCTGATCAGATTTAATGCTGATTCTACTTAGCTGGATTGTCAATTGAGCACTATCATGTCTGAAGAATTTGAAAGGTGTCCTCTTACTTAAATTGACACAAGGAAAACAAGATAAAAGCTTGAAAATTGCATTTCAATGACACGTATGAAGATTTAAGCAATCAAATCAGGAAAACTGGCATCAGTAATGATTCTGCTACAGAAAAAAAAAAATCATGTTTACTTTGGAATTTAAATCTTTTTAAGTCATGTTGTACTTCATCCCTCCTCAGACAGTGATTTGTTATCTTATGAGACATCCTTCAGATAACAGTGCTTTCTGTTAGTGTAGAAATAGCATTTTCTTAGACCATTTGTCCCATATTTGGCCTTCATTTCTCTAACTCAAGGGGAGAGATGGTGTCTCCTTGGAAATCATTATTCTTTGTCCATTTATCATCATGCAAATACTTTTCAGAATAAAATAAAATGGATAATTTAAATGCAGTCAGCTTAAGCAGCACATTGTGTTTCTCTCCAAATGAACATTACATTGCAATAACATGGGCAATAAAACTATAATTTCTAACTAATTCCTAAATGTCAACTATCCTTTGGAAAACTAATGAAAAATTTAATTGTTCAAGGCCAGCTTAGACAAAACTTAGGGGAAAAATGTCACTATGGCCTGTAAGATCTAAATTTTATTAAGATCAATTAGTTAAGATGTTTAAATGTATGAAAAAATGATTGGGCAAATGACAAAATAGCTGAGTTTTACTATTTCTGAAACAGATACGGAATTCAAGGCAAGAACACAATCATTTACAAAATTTATTTTAGACATTGTGCTTCTTTACATTTTGGCTAAGTTTTCTCTCTTCGTTCCATCTCCAAATTTCTCCCGAGAACTCTAATACAGAAGAACTGAGGCATTCCTGGTTTTATAATGTAAGTATAAAGGAGCTAATTCATGACATTACATGGAAGTGTATGCATGTAGCTGGAATGTAGGCTTGTAGCCTCAGCAGTGTCACTGGGACTTTTGTGATATAACTTCTGCTAAAGACAAGTTCTTTAAATGTCTAAAAGACTAGCAAATGGTCTAACAGGGGGATATGCCTCAACTAACTCAGATGTACATGGCATGTGAGCTTTGCCCTTTATAACATTTCAGCTCTAAATGATTCTTATTCTGATGTGAAAGTGTAAGTTTTGGTCTAATATCTCAAATCTTCACTAACGTCCTCCAGCTTCTAATGAATATGCTCAGCTCCTTGAAATTGTGTGGTGTTAAAAGAGAGCGCACCTTTTTCCACTCAAGTACCCTTTTCCCTGTAACTAGATGTGAGAAAATCCTCTTGACCTATACAAAGAAAATTGGGCTAGTAAATGTTGAATAGAAGCTCATTGAAAGTTCACAAGGAGATAGGCATCCTTCACTTGTTAGAAATGATTACTCTGAAACTTCTATGAAGTTTATAATGTATGTGTTGGAGTAAAGTAAGATAAATGATTGGCTTATGCATTTATTACTTTTTTTTTTCTTTCTTATTTCAGCCTTCTTGCTAAGCCTATGCAAATTTAGGAGTATGGCACTGTTTTTGTACAAGTCATAAAAGAACACAGACATTATGTAAATAGTTTCAGTGGAGAAATGAAGTGGAAAAACTCATTTTACAATAGAAAGAATAAATGGAATTACTTACCATTCGATGGGCCTGAAAACCACTGAGCTTTAGAGAAGTCTGATCATTTCTGTAAGTTTAGCTTGTGTCTTCCTAGATACAGCATCCCACCTCAAAGAAAAGGAAAGAGGAAAGAGGGGAAAAGCCAGATCCAACTTCTGATCTCTGTAATGCATACAATATGAAAGAAAACTTAGGGATAAAGCTTAGGGATATGGTTCAGTGGGGACTGTTAGTGTTAGGTCAGAGGTTGGACTTGATGATCTTGAGGTCTCTTCCAACCTAGAAATTCTGTGATTCTGTGATTCTGTGAAAACAGTACACTTCAGAGGAACTTTTCTGTAATTACACCAAAGTAACTGGGAATGGAGCCCTGATTCCAGTACTAAGTTTTTGTGTGCTTCCTGCTGTATTCTTTATGAAGTTCTCGTAAAAATTTCTATGGACATAAATAATAACAATAATAATAAAGAATTTAAAAGTTCTTTTCTTCTTTTCCCTCTGTACGGCAACATTTGTAGGAATTAACAATAAACTGTGATGGATATGTAAGCATTTAGACTGTGTCTCAAGGTCTGGGATGGCTTTGATACAAAGCTCTTGTGAATCATCTGGGGTGATTTTCTTTGTCAGTAATGGATTTTGGACCAGGTCTGAGTGGAAATACCAGCAGAATTTATTATTGACAGTCCAATCATGTTGACATGATTGGCCACTTCTGACTCAGTTCAAAGAGGTGTCAGTTGGCCTTAGACGGGCGTTTCTATTCTGTGATTCTGTGATTCTGCAGCCTTGGAATCAGCCAGTTGGTGAGAACTACCCACTCCAGTGACAATGTAAGTTATATGAAAGGAAACTTTGTCTTATTTTCTGTTTTTGAAAGGAGCTGTCATGCACTGGCCTTGAGCCAGTTATATCTGACTTCAAGCACATCAGCTTAACCACAATGAAAATAATACCAAGGCATCATTTAGGGAAACATAATCTCATGGGAATTTGTCTGAAAGCTCTCCAAGGTGCAATTTGTAATGTATTTATGCATAAGTAAAAGTTGGAACAGCTTAAAAAAAAAAAAAAAAAAAAAAAGTGAATCAGAAAAAAAGACAAAACCCTAACCAATAAAAACGAATACTGAAGGCAACAAAACTGATATTGCAAAACAGTTTGATCTTCAGGGACTGCTACTGTCTCAGTTTGATGACTCTGGCTATTTTAATATAATATCTATTATGAAATATCACAAAAAAAACCCCACAGACTCCAATTATGTTGCAGTTATTTAGTGCTCTGTGGAATGAAGCTAGTGATAATGAACACAAGAATACTAATGTGGTCGATTGTCCATCTTCTACAAGTTTGTCTTGGTAACACTGATACTTAATTGGATTTTTTTGCAATACTAAAAAGGAAATATGTATATTAAAAATGTAATACGAATGACTTCTTCATGCAGATAGTTCCATCAGTTTTAACATAATCTAGGATTCCAGTTGCTACTTTTCAATAATTTAGTATCTATTCATTTTATTCATTGTACTGGGATTTTGTTAACCTTTTTAAATTAGTATTAAAAAGATTCAGTAGGAAAATTCATTGCACACAGGTAAAAATATTCTCTTATAGCAGAATGATCATTTTTATTATGTTTCTACTTTTAAGGTACAATTATGTTACAAATCTTTTGGCATGCACAAAAATGTTTAAAAGTGAGTACATATAACTTTTCCATAAACCAGTCTGTTAAAGATACCTCAATCAAAAATCAGATATTACCAAACTAATAAAAATATAGGAGGGAAGGAAGTAGGGAGAGGGGAAGAAAGAAGGAAATAAAATTGAAGCAAAAACCATTTCTGCCAACTTCACTTGCAATGAATGCTTGCAAATATTATTAAAAGCCCTATCTTAAAGAGAAGAAAAAGAGAAGAAAATAATCCAAATCTTTCTGAAGGATGATTTTTCCATAAAACAAAGTATGGTCAAAGGACCTGCACAGGAAATCTGATTTTTAGGATCTCAGGTTTGACCTCAGTGGATGTGATCAACAAAATAATGGCTATGTCTCCACCAAATTTCAAAAAGGAAACACATGCTTTCTTAGGCATTGTGGGGTTTCGGAGAATGCTTGTTCCAAATTACAGTTTGATTTTAAGCCCCCTCTGTCAAGTTACCTGGAAGAAGAACAATTAGAAATGGGGCCTCGAGCAACAGCAAGCTATTGAACAAATTAAACAGGAGATACTTCATGCAGTAGCCCTTGGGCCAGTACAGGAAGGGCAAGACATAAAAAAATGTGCTCTACACTGAGGCTGGGGAGAATGGCCCCAACTGGAGCCTCTGGCAGAAAGAGTTAGGGGAGACTCATGGTCAACCCCTAGGGTTCTGGAGGCAGGATACAGAGGATCAGAGGCATACAAAGAGGCTTGATTGAGGATATTGGATACAAAGGGGCTTGAGCAGCTTTGGAAGTGGTTGGTACTAAAACACTGCTTCTCTTGGCACTTCAACTGCTAGTTCTGGGCTGGTTCAAAGGGAGGGTCCCCACTACACATCATGCAGCTGGTGCTCTGTGTACCACAAGGGGATTAAATGTTGGGTGAGAATAACCAATAAACTGAATCGTATGATAACGATTGCTACATAATGCCGTATGTCATCACTACTATGGTTGCTATATGTCATATCAACATTATTACAGTAGGAGTTGCCAGATTAATGAAGAATGAATTTTGATGGAACTGAGCAAAATGTAGTGGTGGTAGAACCAGACAAGCACAGTGGTAATGGAGCCAGAACTAGCTTCAGTGTTCAACAAACCAACACCATACATCATCTCTCCTGCCCTGAAGGACTGTTATGATAGATGGTCCCCAAAGACATGGGAAAAAAAAAAAAAAAAAAAAAAAAAAAACAATTCAATGGACATTTTAGAAGGATGGCCCATAGAGTAAGGGAATGATATCTGTGTGTATAAATCAAGAGATAAGAAAGGTGGTGGTGATTAACTGGGATGTATTGGAAAGTGTGGGATCTGGGCATAACATAGATGGCTTAGAATAAGAGGTGGATATTGCCCTGCTTTCAGCTGGAATAGAGTTAATTTTCTTCCTAGTAGCT
Source organism: Aythya ferina (assembly GCF_964211825.1). Classification (NCBI taxonomy): domain Eukaryota; kingdom Metazoa; phylum Chordata; class Aves; order Anseriformes; family Anatidae; genus Aythya; species Aythya ferina. The sequence goes on from NC_140296.1 coordinate 20,106,424, forward strand.
GGTTTTGGATTTAGGATGAAAATAGCAGTGATAACACAGGGATGTTTTAGTTGTTGCAGAGCAGCGCTCACACAGACCAAGGACTGTTCAGCTCCTGGTGCTGCCCTGCCAGCGAGGTACCTGGGGGTGCACAGGGAGCTGGGAGGGGACACAGCCAGGAGCTGGCCCAGCCTGGCCAAAGGGCATGTGGCATTATGCTGAACAATAAAACTGATGGAGTTGACCAGTGGGGGGTGACCTGATGCTCAGGGAGTGGCTGGGCATCAGTCAGCAGGTAGTGAGTAATTGTATTGTACATTACTCATTTTGTATATTCTTTTATCATTGCTATTTTATTATTATCCCTTCCGTTTCTGTTCTATTAAACTGTCTTTATCTCAACCCACAGGTTTTACCTTTTTTTCTGATTCTCTCCCACTGATTGGGGGGAATGAGCAAATGGCTGTGTGGTGCTTAGCTGCCTGCCTGGTTAAACCATAGCAATATAATAAAAATGAATGTCAGACAGACCTGCTCCACTAATCTTGCATAGTCTCTTTAATTACTCTGGAAAATTTTAATATGCTTCATTCACTGGAGAGGAAGGGAATTGAGGTATTACTTTTCCTGACCTACATTTGCACTCGTTTTGCTTAGCAGAAGGAAGTCAGGGAGGTAGGATTCATAATAAGGAAGGGTTATCAGGATATGAACTACTGAATAAAACACATGATGTTCAGCTTCTCAAACGTGATTAAGAATTTTTCTGAATTATCTGAGAAATCGGGAAATAATCATAGCAATCATATAAACACATGTAACACACCCTAGAGATTTTAAGCAGTCTGGTTCTTGAAAACCAGATTTAAAAACACTAATTAAAAAATAAATAAATAAATAAATTTTAAAAAGTGAAGGGACAAGTTCATATTTATGCTGGCTTCTCCCTTGTTTATTTGGCCCACTGACTTCAACAGTTATTTTGAGATGTGCTTCCCTTCTGTGCCTGTTAGGAAAGTCAGGGGAAGCAGAATGCAAGGAGCAATTTTATTAGATGTTATTTTCCTTATCCCTGGTCTTAAAAAGCATAGCTAGTGATTAAGCTCATGCGGTGAATCTTTTCCTCACATTAGTGATGGATTGTGCCCGTGGACAGTCTGACTCATGCCAGCTGTGCTTAACCCTGTGCATCACAGAAGGGGCTTACCATTGTCAGAAGGGTACACATGATCTAGCCCATAGAAAATCCTAGAATTTCTGAAAAATAACCCTATAAGTAAAATGAATACAGGTGGTTCTTTTTCTTTAGTAAAAGATCACTCCAGCGTGGTGGAGGTCAGAAATCTCCTTTTGGTCAAATAAGTACCAGAGAACAAAAACTTCCTGCTTTATTTATCACCCCAAGGTCCCTTGCCTCTTTGAGGGAACAGAAATAGAACTGATGACACACTACATAACTTGAATTATTATGCATCAGAGTTGTGACCTAGCAAGGAAAGTAAAGGATGTTCTTGATTTTAAGTCTCCTGGGAGTTTTCACAGTGTCAAATCAACAAATCACTTCTAGTAATCCAGCAATAACATATATCTACATGGAAATGATACTTACACAAATTAGATTTGAATGTGAAGATTTGACATGATGATTTCCTCATATGCCATTGAAAGGGTAAATAGGCTTAAAGATGATTTAACTGTTATGTACATCGATGTTAAAACCTCTTAGAAAAACCTATAATAGGTGAAAAGGCTCCAAGAGAAATGAGAGAGACCTTTCACTGGGAAGCTGCACTCTGTATCCAGTTCCCTGAAGAGCTGGGCACTGTCATGGATGAAATTTTACACTTCACTCATAAGAGAGAAGCAGAAACATATTTATTGATATAACAGAGTGATCTAAAAAAGCATAATCAGAAATAAAACAGCGACTAAACAAGATACAAGACAGCAATGTACACTCGATTATTTACTACATAGAGGACAGTGTAAGTGACACTGTTGAGTGATGAGGTTCAGAGGGCAACCCCTTGCTTTCTAAACTCCTTGAACCAAAGATGTAAGGAGCCTGAATCCACTCCTAGTCCCAGACTTGCTCAACAGTTTATGTCTAATGATTATATATGACCAATCAATCTAACATATAATCTTGGGAAAGCCTACAAAGTTTATCAAGCTGTTAATCACTGACCAAGGATCTGTTGCAGCAAGGAATCTCTTACAAGAAGTAAGGGATCTCTGCAGCAGGAATGACCTTAAGAGGCATCTTGACTCAAGAGGAGTTCCTGTCATGCAGCCAGCCACCGTGCAGAAGAGCTCAGAGGGCTCTTGACCTGCTCACTATTTATGGGGTAAGATGATGGATTAATAGGCATATTATTGTTTTTTGTTTAGGGGCTTGCTTTTTTTTTAGGTTCATGCTACTCTGTCCCTCAGCTACCAAGCAAGACATCCCTCTGACAGTTTTTCTAGCACCCAGCTTGAGCTGACATTGTTGTCACTATCTGCATGAATGAAGCCTTGGGTGGAGCCAGGACACCAGTCATTAACTGCCTGAGCAAGGCCTTGGGTTCAGCAGACAGTGTTTGAGCAAGGCAATGGCTAAACTGAAGGCAAGAGGAGAGGGGGCTTACACACTATCACAGCACCTCCTGAAAGCAGCAGGGGTTGGCCATACCTAGCGTATTGCAGGATCAGATTTTACCTTGAGTGAAAACTCTCAGGTTTACACAAATCCTATATGTGAATCAGTAATGCCCAGAGATAATCAGGTACGCTGAGATTAAAATACTGAGAGCTATCTTCTGTCCCCTGGGGATGGTGTCTAATATATGTTAAATCCAATCAGTGCCTCTTAGCTTTCTTCCCTGTCACAGAGTTTCAGTTTACTAATTAGAAATGTTCAGCTGCAATTCCTTTGCATCACTTTCTCACAGGGTAGGATTCAGCCCCCTCTGAGAATTTAAAAAGGTTACACCACCATTTGTCAAGGTCACAGCAAGAAAGGTTTTTCATTAATTTTAGATTGGCAAAGAATAAGAAATATTGTAATTGCTGCATTTAAGCCATTCACTGCACCAGCTCTCTTTCTACTTCACAGACAGCCAATTAGGGACTTTATTTAAAATGTATGAATTGCATGACTGTCATTAAAGCTATGATTCTGAAGAGTTCATTTACTTTCTTTAATGGAAGTATTACAGAAATGCAGTAATTTTTCAGGACAATGACCCAATCACTCAACATTTGGTAAATAAAAATGGCTCTCTGTAGGCTTGACCACAGGTGGAGCCTCCATTAAAATGAGTGCTGGGAGGGCCCAGTTCTGCAAGCCACCGGCTGGCTGCTGTGCCAGCCCTGACCATCTGCCTCCTCGGTTTGACAGCAAGACCTGGAAAATTCTCCAGAACTGGGCTTTTGTTATAGGAAAAAAAAATAAAATACAAAAATAAATTAAAAAAAAAATGCTCATCATTTACAAAAACTACACAGATCCATCTCCAAGGCCTGTTGCTAGTTACTGCAGCACAACTGTGACCCCCTGGCTTCAGCCAAACATGCTTTCAGCTTGCTCCAACATCCTACAAGCTTTCTTGAGTGAATGCTCTCCTTATGACAACAGATACACTTTGCATATTCTTTCTATTTGCCACATATTGAAAATTAGAGGTATCAATTTATAAGGATCTATCTTATTCCTTTTCTTTTTTTTTTTTTGGGGGGGGGGAGGGTGAAAATATTCAGAAGTATGCGTCTTTATTGTAAAGTAACATATTTACTGCAAAGTGTTACATTCTTGGTGGCCTGAGACTGTATTTTGCAGCATGGTTTTCAGTCTTCTGCTTCATCATTAAGTACATCCTTTAGGCCGTACTGCTCCTGCAGACTGTAAGAATACATGAATTTCATCCTCCTGAGGATTATATGACTTCACACTAGAAATACAAATTTCTGTCCTGATTTTGACAGGAGACATTTGCATTTTCATGTGGTAATATACTACCTCAAAAGTTTTCATTGGGACATTTTTGAATGATGGTTAGTTGTTGTTTTGTTGTTGTTGTGTTTTTTTTCTTTATTGAAAATATTTTGTTTTCCTTTTTTTATAATAAAAATGTTAAAATATTTGTCCCAGCTGTACCATTATTTGTATATTAATCAAGCCACATGCATCTCTTGCATTCATCATATAGCTTTATTTTTTTTTCTTGATAACTGTCCCTTCCCCCCCAAAAAAGTGTGTAACTTGGAAGCTTTCTGATCTCTATCTTCTTCTCTTGTCATTAGAATCACAAGAAGAGGAGTTCTTCAAAACATAAAAGAAAACATTTGAGAAAGATCAGCAATTTCTTTCTCCCTCTAGCAGTTCCATATGATTTTTTCCAACTGAAGCAATATAGACAATACAATTGCTCAAAAAATTGTCAGAAAAAGAAGATGCCATAAACACATCAATTTAAAAATGTCATTTTAATACACTATTGTTCCTCTTTCATTATTTGATATGGAAGACAGTGTATTTCTAGGACATTTTGGCCCTTTTGGGTTAGCATCTTCATCCTCAAAGGAACTATGTTTAGACTATATAATCAGATGTTTCTGAGTTTCCAAGTCTGTGTTCATCAGTCCACTTCCAAACTCTACACTGAGTACAATCTCAGACACACCAGTATGTCACACCAGCATGTACCACTGGCTGCACCAACTCTGGCATCACCTACAAGGGAAGGAAACCTGTATATACAGAAGAAAAAAGGATATGTGCAAGCTTCAGGTTGGTCTCTGATCAGGACAAGCAGGTAACAGAGATTGCAGAGACTTACTGGTATCTCCTTCCAGTCAGCTTCAGCTCAACTGATCTGATCTAGTGGCAGCCAGCAAATGACTTGCATGAATAGGGGGAAAATCATTCCCAACCAACCTGGTAAACTTCTACAGTTAAATGACTGGTTTGGTAGACGAGAGGAGAGCAGTGAATATTATCTATCTTGTCTTCTGTAAGGCTTTTGACACTGTTTCCCACAAGGTCCTCATAGAGGAGCTGTTGCTTTATAGGCTGGATGAGCAGACTATGAGGTGGTTGGAAAACTGGCTGAACTGCTGGGCCCACAGAGTGGTGATCAGTGGGATGAAGTCTCACTAGTGGCCACTCTCCGGTGATGTACCAGTGGGTCAATTCTGGGTCCTATCCTGTTCAACGTCTTCAAAATTGTAAGAGAAGATGATCTCCAGGAGTTCTTTCCAACCCCATCTGTTCTGTGAAGAGTGTGGGATCCCAGTGGGCATCAGGGTCCATCAGGAAAGGGAGCCCTACAATGCTTTAAAGCACAGCAAAGGCATTCATATATGGAACTGAATTATCAATATAAAAATTTATTGTAAGTGGAAAAAAAAAGAAACTTTTCTTTCATTAATATGTGCCATATTATGAAGAGCATTCATTCCTCAGTTTTATGATAATGGATGTTTTACCATTAATTTGTAGCTAAAGACATACAAGTTCATGAGACTATTGGATTTTATATTCTTTTTCTTTCTGTCAGTCTCTGTTGGTTGAAGAAAAGTTTGAAATCTCTAAGTGTACTAAAACTGAAAAGTCAGAATCACACAACGAAAAAAATCTTTTTTTTTTCCTATCTCAGAACTTTAGGCTGTGTTGGAAGGACATACTCAAGGTGTTGAACATTTGAGTTGAACAACACTGATATAAGATGTCTTTTTCTGACAAGCTTCAGCGCACCTAACAAAATCTCTACTTATGGTCCCCTGTCTGCACCATAATACAATTAAACTGATAATCATGATTATAATTGTCAGATATTCTGAAACAAATGGTACCTAAAATACTTCATGGAATGTGTAGCATGAAAATGAAGACAATTTTAATCATTTCTGTGTCTCAGAACCTTGCTGACTAGAATAACCACTTTGATGTAGGAAGCTAAAAGTATAGGAGAGTTCTCCTCAGTGCGACCTTGGTGAAGGCAGTACTGATGCTCTCCCCCACCAAGCTCCTGACAGCCCTGGAAGAAGTCTGAAAGGACTGAATTAGAAAGGCAGCAGCACTGAAGGATGAAGATGTGAGACCTCCCAGGAGAGAGGCTTTGTGGAGGTAGCTGGACTCTGGTCTAGTCTTGGACATAATGGTGGCAATGATGTCCTGGGTCCAGAAGATGGCAGAAAGGGGAGCAAGTGTTTACAGGGAGAGGAGGATATTTTATCCTTTGCCCAAGATTAATCCAATTACATGTGCTGCTGACTATAGCCCTGCCTGTTTTTGCCAGGAGGTATGTCTGCTTCTAGAATAATGAAGAGTGACAAAGTGGGTCTCTGAGGCAGAGGTCCCCCTCTGCAGAGGAACTCTGATATTTGGCCAGTGCCTTTGCCCATGAAATCTCAACATGTGCTGCTCAGATCACAGCCTGCTCAGAGTAGCTTTTAGAAACTTCCTGATTTAAGATTAACTCCACCGAAAACAAGTCTTGTTTTGATTTTCCTAAGCATAATTAATCACTTGATTAGGCTACTCTTGTAAAAGCAATGGTGGTAAAGTAAAATAAATATGCATGTAACTTTTATCCAGGACGTGACTGGCATCAGCAAGGTCAGGGGTCAGATTGAAGGAGGTTGCTTATAAAACACCATAAATAAAACCCCTCTCTGGATGCCCATGTCAACAAAGCTAAGGTAATTTTTCCCTTTCTCCAGCACGAATCAACTGGCTTAACAAATAGTATTTTATGCATGAAAAGTAAGTTGGAAGAATTGGGTAACCTTAATACTTGATTTTAAAACAGAGCTGTAAGAATTGCACAGTCGTGCCTTCCACTCACAGGCAAGCTGGGTGTCTCAACCCTGCAATAAGACATGATGGCCAGCTTGGGACAGCCAAGTCCAGCCATGTAGCAAGTCTCATTTCTCTTTGCTGTGTTTCTATCAGCCTTTTCTTGGTGCATTCTGCTTTGTTAGCTGCTGTGTCTAACCACCACAACTGGGCTGACTGGCCCCAAGAGTTCAGAACTTAGCAAGCAGGTATATATCACTGAGGACTTGTGTAGGTCTTGCATGAAGCAGACTCTTAAACAGCTTCACCTCATTTAAGGATGTCAGATGACTCTTGGTTTTAGTTGCAGGCTACAGTTTTTGCACCCAAGTGCTTGTGGCTGTCACCGTAGACTCACTCATGCCAGATGCATTTAGGCAAAGGAAGCCGGTTTGAATTTCCATGAATTACTGCAGTAAGGAACTTTTCCAAACTTCTTTTCTGCTTCCTTTAACAGAAATGACTCTCTTTGATAACAAAGCAATATATTGAACGTGTTTCAGACCCAGCAGAAGTTCCTTTCATTTGTTGCTCATTCTCCCATTTTTTTGTGGGCTGCCCAGCCATCCATGAACAGAGTTTCACTCTTGCTTTAAGCCTTAGCAACCACACTTAAAGTAAAAATCTGAAAAGCAGTAACAAAAAAGAGCAGCCCTATACAGAATCAAGACTTGACTTATACCATTTCTGAGTTACCCTGTTTCCTTCAGACTCCTAAATGACACATTCTTTCACAGCTTCCCTCCATTGTTCAGCCAACAGAGACACTGTGAGCAAAACAATTTTGCTGTAGCTGGCCAAATGTACCTCTTCCCTGCACCTCCAAAAGAGCTGAACACAAAGAAGAAGCTCTTTTGCTCAAATCAAAGTACCTGATGGAAGTTTTTATTTCCTAACTAGTACCTTTTCAAAAATAAATTTGAAAAAGGAACTTGACTAAATTGGAGAAAAAAAAAATATATCTTAGTGAGATTCCTTTCTGCTTTATAACATTGCTGCAAATCATGAGTAGCAGTAATTGAGTAAATGGCATCACTTAGTTAAAAGTGAAGCCAGTGTAAATAAAGGTTAAGTCCTAATATGTTGATTCATGGCAGTGTTAGCCCTCAGTTATTTCAGTCCAGTACCAGTAATATATCTTTGAAGCTCAGATAGGTCCAGAGAACTGCATAATATACTATTCTTGTCTTTGAGAGAACAGATACAGCTTCTGCTTCCTATTGAGTCCTGAAGGAAACAAGTATATGACTTCCATGGTTGTTGTGCATGAAAAATTGCATAATGAATTTGTAAGCCTTCCAGGTGTAAGAAGTTATTTTCCCTACTGTCTGCTTAAATTTTTTTGTGAAATATGTTTGACTCTCAGCATAGCTAACAAATTCTTACGCTACCAACAAATATTAAGGGTTGCTATCTCCCACATAGAAATATTTCTCTGGAGGTTTCCAAACTATATCTAAGAAGCACTAGAAGTGTTGAGTAAGACGTAAAATGCCTATTTTATTTGGGAGGATTTGGGTTTTGAGAGCTGCCTCTGCTGATTTACTCTTTGACATAAGTTACATTTTAAGTTTTAAAAGTATATGCTTAAACAATATAGCTATTATATAATATATATATATACAACTGAAAATGTAATTTTGCAGGATATGTTTAACTTTTAAGATTAATACCTAGAAAACTTACCTCCCAACTTGCTGGTACACCCTTCGTATCTTGGACTTTTCATTGCTCAGGTAGAGCAGTAGAGCTACAACAGCATGGATGACACTATTCTTAAATCCAAATAAATTACTTTTATTTCTCATCAGCTGCCGTGAATTTTGTAATAGTCTTTTTTTTTTTTTTTCATTATGAACTTGTTATGACATTTTATTCAGTCCACTAAAGCACAGAGATAGCCAGCAGAATATTCTTAAATATTTGTATGTTTTTTTCATGTGACATTTCAAGTTTTTATAACCTACACATTTGGCAAACATTTTGCACAGCCTCATTTTGAAAGATTTTTCATCTGGGAAGCTTAAAATATGTTTTATATTTGCTGAGATTCTGTGAAACCTCTAAAACCAAGATTTATAAATGTATGTGATACTGAAAGATGTTTATGATGTGAATACTCTGGAATGCATTCCCATAAAAATTAGATTTTTTTTACATTTTATGTCAGAAGAAAAATTGTACTTGGAATACCTCTTTCTCTTTTTTTTTATAAGGGAGCAAGCAAAGAAAAGATTGTATTGCTTTGGCTTGAACAGATAGAGCATATATCCCAAAAAATGTGCATCATAGTTTTCTTGACAATGGTGTTATCATTTTTTCTAACATATACATGATTTATGATCATTGCTGTCTGTGCCCAGGAGGGATATGCTATTTAAAAGGATAGCATTTGATTCCATGACAACTGGCAGGTTCCTTACACAGCCTTTCTTTGTTGAAAATGTGCAGGTGAGTTATTATATTTTAAAGCAGGAGAAATGGAGCTCTGGTGGATTTTCCTCAGTGCATAAGGAGCCTGCAAATTAAAGTCAAATATTATTTTTATACCTGCCTGTAGAATTCACAAAGACAACTTGTAACAGCTCCAATGGAAAGTCAAAGAAAACACGCTGCCCCACATGCTGCTGTATAAATATAACAAGTTTGATTTTTTAGGCAAACTGCTTTCTTCTTTTAGATGTTGCTGACTACAGCAGAATCATGAGTCTGTGCACTGTCCTTTTCCCTTTGTTGACAAGTCAGGCAAGCTTTTTTGAAAGATATAAGGAAACTAATTTGCAGGCACTTTCCCTTGGTTTTCTACTTAATTATTTCACTTGTTTTACTTTTTATTATGTAAGGCAGTTTAAAAAAATTGTTCAAGCATTATTAGAGATTTAAATGCATGTGGTATCTAATTTTCCATCTAGCAGGAAGAACTCAGCCTCTTATGTTTGTCTGTCTGCTGGGATCACAGGTACATATTAATTTCCTATTGCCTTTACCTTCTCAGGAGCAGCAACAACAACAAAACAACGAAGGTAATAACTCAGCATCTGATTCAGCTTCTGAAGTATAGGATCTGTTTCCACATGAACAGCTGATAAAGTAACCCCCAACGAGACTGGAGCCTACAGGTGCAGAAAGACTCACTTCTACGGCTTTAATGAGTATTTATGATCTTTTGCAACCTGGAGGATTTAGAGCTTGATTTGGTGCTCCCCGAAGTCAATGGAAAGACTGTCATTGTCTTCAGCTTACTTTGGATGAGGTCAAGAGTTCATGGTCCAACTTCACAAACCAAACTGAAGTGCTCCAGCATCTTCCTTTGCTCCCTGTGAAAGCTGGTCAAGACTGGAAAGTAAGGGAGGAAAGACAGAGATTGGCAAAATAGTGCAAATGAGATAAAATCAAAGAAAGAGCTTCTTTTAATCTATCAGTTCAATTCTGCAGCACAAAAGGGAGGTTATTTTTATTATTGAAATGTTGATGTGTTTTAAAAAGGGTTCACCTGTCTGAAGTTAGAAAACAAACCCCATGGGGCTTTTTTTTAAGTTTCTCAGGGAAAACAGAGAAGGAGGGAAGGAGAGAAAGAAAGAAAGAAGGAGAGAAAGAAAGGAGAGAAAGAAAGAAAGAAGGTGAGAAAGAAAGAAAGAAAGAAAGAAAGAAAGAAAGAAAGAAAGAAAGAAAGAAAGAAAGAAAGAAAGAAAGAAAGAAAGAAAGAAAGAAAAAGAAAGAGAAATAAAGAAGAAAGAAGGAGGAAGGAAGGAAGGAAGGAAGGAAGGAAGGAAGGAAGGAAGGAAGGAAGGAAGGAAGGAAGGAAGGAAGGAAGGAAGGAAGGAAGGAAGGAAGGAAGGAAGGAAGGAAGGAAAGAGTAAAAAAACAGAAGGATGGAAGAGCTTGATATGTACCAGTAAATCAGTAAGGGCTGTCATAAACAGGAACAGTTTCTCAGCTCCTGTTCATGCTTGTTAATTGTGCCTGCAACACATGCTTGCAATAACCTGGCTTTTCATTATCTATATTAGTATTTATTCTGTGTTTATTTACTTCTTTGTGGCTCAGCAAAGATGCCTTTGGAAATATGAGTTCACATTGGAAATATTTCTGTAATTGTGCTTTCAAATCTTTCTATTAGTGGCTTACCTGCATCTTGCTAAGAAAGTTTTGGTCACCTGGCACAACATAGTTGTGCCATAAGTCATTACCTGTGTCTCTATGTAGGAAACCACACAGGTTAATCATGGGCAGAGACCCCTCTGCATTGAATAAGAAATCCATAACAGCTTCTCTTACATGAGTAAAGAAAGCCATCAAAGGTCAGTGCTTCAGTTTGTCTCTTATGAGACATCTGGAAATATATTGCTTCCTTGAAACAGCAAGGAGCCTTAGATTTAACTCAGATGGGGAAGGGGGGGTCTCAGCTTCAGCATCACTTCCTAACCATCGTGTTCTTTACTTTGTTTTCTAAGTAAAACTTCGGTGGCACTATCCTAGCTCTGCTTGCCTCCCCAATAACTTATCTGCCCAACGAACATTGGCCAGTTGCACCCAAACTTGCAAAAGTTGTCCGGTTCCCAAAGTGATCTGCTTCTTACAGATGTCAAGAAAAAAGGCAGCCAAGGCAGCCTGTTTAGGGCCTCCACTGATGAAAAGGCTGCTGTGGAGGTTTAACCTTGATTAGACATCAGAGGATCCACGTGGAGCAAGCCATTATTAATATTGTTGAGAAGTGAAAAGCTTCATTCATAGATCTTGCCTGCTTAGACATCAAAGTCAAACAACCTCAAAAGAAATCTGTGGGGAACCAGGCATCCTTAGTTCTCATATTGATCATACTACTTGTTCTGAAAGTTTCTCATCTGAGCTCTGGTAAGACCTGACCTTGCAAAGGGAACATGATGTACAAGCAAGGCAAAAAGCTCTGCTTTCTTTCTTATTCTTGAAGTTAATGCCAGGTGAATAATTAATATCAAACTATAAATTTGGTAAATCATGTTTTCTGCAAAAAAACTTCCCCCCAAAAAAAGAAAAAGAAAAAAAAGAAAGAAAATAATATCTGTTTTTCTAATATATTCACAAAATCTCTGAATAATCATTGTCCTGCATCTTTTTTTTTTTTTTTTTTTTTTTTTTTTTTGTGTGTGTGTGTGTGTGTGTGTGTGAAAATAAAAATGCTATGTGTTTGTGAATCGGAATTAAAGATTTTCAGTTGGGCACAAGGTGTATTTTTGTTCTTGACTCACCTGAGCTCAGAAATATGAGTATGATGGACCCCACCAAAATAAATTCAGGAATTCAAGTGAATCTTCTGGGCAATTTCTAGGCAATATTTGCCCAGACATAATCACAGGCTAAACAGAGAAAGTATCTGGGTGATACAACCCTTTATTTTCAAGCTATGCCCTATCTCAGAAGGCATCTATTAGAGAACACAATTTATTTATTTATTTATTTGTGTGTGTGTGTGTGTGTGGCATTTCTGTGGCCATCGCTGGAAATTCTTGAAAAGGGTGTGATCACAGAACATGCAATGAAATCATTAGGTTCTTAAACTCTAGCTGAAAATCTAAAAATGCTATCGTTCTTTTTTAAGGTTTGAGGTGGGGTTTCCTATCAACTTGTTTTAGGGAGAGGAAGTGTTTTCAAAGAACAAAGCAGTATCTGGACAAAGCACAAAAGGTATTTCAGGGAAGTACCACGTGAAATTTGTACCCCTTTTGCACAAGTTGTGCCCAAAGATTTGATTCTAAATGCAAATCTCAGTGTTATTGATAGCATGGAAAAAAAATAGAATATACTGATGACATTTTTTTGCATTCAGAATACTTTTACATATGTTAAATTTGATGAATGATTTGGAGATAATCTTTATATTGTTTTAAACTACTGATTTCAATAAAAGGTTAGATAAAATTATCTGCAGCATAAGTTATTTTCTTTTAAACTAGTCAGTTGAAAGTAGGAGAAATGACAAAGGAGTCAGCAGATGAGGAGCAAAGGCTATGTAAAAAAGTAATCCAGTCTTTGCTGTATTCTTTCTCAAATATTTTCTGTGTTAAATGGAAAAAGTAAGTTATTTCATTTCCTTTTAATCTTTTATTGTGGTCTACCACATTTTGATAGCCAGTATTTAATTTTGCTATCTGGTGGTGAACAACGTATTTCATCTTTTAATTTCATTTTCAAACCAGCTTCTCAGTAAGTTAAGAAACATTACTTCCCTACACATACACCTAATAACTTTTATTTTCATTTTCCTCGTTTTCTGGTAGCTCTTTCTCTGTATCATTATTCTGATGCATACTTAATTATTCCCTCTCATTTATTAATTTATATTATATCTTTTTCTCCCCCTGAAAAGGTGTGGTTTTGTCCTTATCTTTCTGTGGATGTGATGGACTTTTTCCCATTTTGATTAAAATTCTTCCCATTTCTTGGAATTTTACTTTCATTCTGTTACTCTCTTAGAATCTTCTGCTTTCCTCAGCATCCTCCTCCTCTCTTTACGAGTCTTTCTGAGTGTGTCCACCAGAGGAAGACTCATGACATGCCTTATCAGAAGAAGACATCAGAAGGCAAGTGTTCATGTAAATACAAAATACCCATCTCAGCACAGTGTGGAGCACCTTTCCTCCACAGACATGTGGGTTAAGTTATGCTCCCAGGTGAACCAGCCTTTGCCCTGTAGGTTGTGCTGTTCATGGGACCATGTGGAGACCCTCTGGGATTCTATCCTATGAGTTCTATGCTGGGCAGGACCTCCTGCTCCAGAGTAAGCACCAGCAGATCTTGCATTTGGCTGTAAGTCCCAAACAAAATGAGGAATATTTATTAAAGCACAGGGATGTGTCCTCGGCCATTTGTACTTTTATGGGGCACCTGCCTTGGAATTTACGAGATGGTGTTTATATTATTTTAATGTTGATGGCACATGTTTACAAGAACGTAGCTGTGTGATTAAATATAAAGTGCTAGATTAAATAGTCCATTCACTGTAATCAACTAAATGCCTGATTAAATAGCAAGAGAATATTAATTGGATTTATTAAAGTTTAACAAATATGTGGGCATTATGCATTAATACTTTGAAATACATTATTGATGTTTGTACCTCATTAGTTAAACAATCTCTCTCTTAAAAGCACATTAAACGTACTTGCACTGACAACAGACCCAGTCCCTGATTTATTTTACCTCAGTAGTGGTTTATTTTACCCTGTTTACAGCTCCCCAGGCATTCACTCAAAGCCCAACAAAATATTGCATTCAGTTCCCAGCTGCCCTACTTCAGTAGAAATAAAATGTACAAACATTCATTTTACGTTTTTTTGAAGCTACAGTCCAAGATACAAAAGCTCACCTTGAAGTCACTGGAAAATTTCCTATGAGAATATCTATGAAATTCCAGCATTTAATTGAAGTCTAATAAAAGGTCTTCTTTATGATCGATATTTTGATAAAACAAGGACAACCTTACTAGTAGAGGTGCTGTAGTTAAAGGCGTTTTTTCAAGAAAAGTATCTTTAAAAGTTGGTGGGGTGTTTGTTTGTTTGTTTTTGTGTTTGTGTGTTTGTTGTTTTTTGTTTGTTTTCAGATTTTAATATTAGCGGATAGAGAAGAGGAAGGTAGTTGTTGCTTTCTTTTTTTAAAAAGATTTTGGAAGTTATAACTACCTATTCAATAGGTCATGCTAATCTCTAGCAACAACCCTTGCATTTACTCCTGAGAGTCAGTTACTGATAATATGATGATGATATACACTTATATATGGCAAGGTGTTCAGCCCATGCACTGTATACAGTACTGTAGTTCTTCTTTTGCCTCTGTTAGAGCTCAGGTCAAGTGCTCTTGAAAATGTCACTCTAAGACATCGGTGTCTCGCTTGCTCTTGAAAGATTCACACTTCTGCTGATCTTTTCATGCTTAGTAAGTCTTCATACCACAAGGGAAAATTCAATTTCCAACTTGTTTTTCACATTCTCCCTTTCCTAACACCATGCTGAAGCACTTCATTCTTCTGGTTTTCTCATCTGTGGCTTTATTTTCTCAGTATCAAAATTCCCTTCTGTTTTCTCATCTACCTCAACAGTCAAACATTCTGAATTTTGCTGTCATATCTGCTACTTTCAGTGCTGTTTCTTCTATCAGTCTGGCATTGCCTGCAAGGCAGAGATTGCAGACCTTTCTACCTCCCACTAAGGCTGTGCTTCCTAGTTACTCAGGTGCTTCCAAAATACTATATTTCAGTCAACATAGTGTTGTTACCTCAACACCAGATAATTGGTCTAGCATCTCTCTTTTATCTCCATCCTTTTGTGGAACAAATCAACCAGTTAATTGCATTTTCTGATTTCTTTTTTTTTTTTTTTTTCATGGATTTTCACTGTTCTTTCCCTGGAACATGTTGTATGGAACACCGCTGAGTCCTGTTTCATCTTCTACAAAACAAAGTATACCACAAAACAAACAAACAAACAAACAAAAAAGAACTTTTGACTAACCTAATGACATATTAGGTTTTGTATCGTTAAAAGTTTCTTGTTGTTTTAGGTCACAATAACTTCTTCACAAATCTTGCTACTGTTTCCAGGCACTGTTTTATGTTTGGTGAATGTCATTGGTTGTGATCTCTTCAACAGTTTCCCATAGTCATGGGGGCCTGTAGCTTATCTCTGATAATTCAACAGTTTTACAATTTCTTTAACTCCCCCTTGTTCGTGTTCATGCTCATGTTCACGCTCATGTTCATGTTCACCCAACATTATGCTAAAAATAGAACTTAATTAGGGTGATTTATTTAGACAGTACCTGCTCATTTTTTCTTTATCTAAAAAAAGAAACCAGGCACTTACTAAGTCCAGGGCTACCCAACTGCTCAAAATTACTTCTTATCAGAGGAGGGCGTACACATTAAGCAGTAGAGCCATATGTTCAATGAGCATTAGTCCTTATTTGCCCAGTCAAATCAAACAGGATAAGTTCCAGAGGGGTCTGCTGCCCTAGGCAAAGTGCCCAGCCCAACCAGTCTGTTGCTGAATGCACGATCAACCTTGCCAGCTTGAAGTTACCTGCACAAACAGCTTTGCTGCCCCTGGAATTTGGAAGCCCCAGGCCAACACCTGTTCTTGCTCTTAGGAGAGTACTTGCTCTGAGTTCAAAAGTAATTCAGGAACACTGGAAAATTCTCTGCTGAGGGGAAAAAAAGCATCTTCTCAAGGCTTGTTAACTATTTTGCAAATGTGAAATAAAACAATAAGACTAGAAAACAATCACTGTACAACTTGTTTGTCCTGAGAAATGTTCCCAGATAAAATTATATACCACCTGTATTTTAAAATATCAGTGCAGATGTACACCAGCACTAATTACGTGACAGACTGTAGAAAGGATTAGTATTACAAAACCCATCATGCTGGGAAACCAAAGGAGCAGAAAGAACATTAATTTTTATCTAAACACAAAAATCTACGTAGCCTAATTAGTCTTGTTAAAAAAAAAAAAAAAAAAAAAAAAAAAAAAAAAAACATCAACAGCCACAGCAATGGTGAGAATTAGCTTTTTTAATGTTAAGCTGTAGAGGGACTTTCTGCACAGTCCACAATATAATTAGTTCTTGTTTTCCTTCAGTTACATTAACTAGTTTCATCATCCTGATGTTGCCATTTAAATTACATTTCTTATTCATTTAAAGTTCTTTCAATGCTACAATTGACAGTCGTTAGTACTACTTGCCAGACTTCTGCATCCAACCTAATTAGGTGTGATGTCCTACAAATTATTTTTAGATATGTTTCAGGCTCTCTAATTATGCTCAATGCACTGCACTGCAAAGAAAACAATCTTTGCATCAGTGTCTAGAATATGGTCCGCGGATAAAATTGTCTACACTGAGACTTCTGAAGTTTAGATACAGAAAGGTGACTGCACAGTAAGTTCTTCTCCGCTGAGATGGAGCAACACAATCTTTTTTAAAAATGTGCTGTTACTGTTTAGCAAGATACAGAATACAGACAGATGAGTGGCAAGTCTGTAGGTGAATATCCAATTACTTTTTTTATTTTATTTTTTTCTGTATTCTAAATTGACTGGCTGAATGAGCCTGGGCATTTCTTGACGTAAATCTGGTTCAAATTATTCCCGAAAGAAATACCAAATTCAGACCACTGCTCCATAAGAGCTTGTAAAGCTAACAGTGTTATCACCTCTTACTGTCTCTCCTCTATCTTCTTTGGAAAGGAACAACGTAATTTTTAAGTGAGAACTGTTCTGAAAATGAAGATGTTACTTGAAGTTGGATGAAAACAAATTCTATTGACATGTGCTTTCCATTCAATCCTCCCAATGCTCAAAATCAAAACACATCACAGGCACACTTTGATTTCAGGAATGCTGGCAGAACAGAGGCAATGCCTTTTCCTACCAGTGTGATGTTTCTGCTCCTCAATGGCATATCTACCGGGTTGGTCTGGAGCTGAGCAGCCCAGGTTGTCAAGGACTTTGGCCTTCTGGATCCCAAAATGCTAGCTCTTCCTAAAGACAGCATTTTTCCTTAATGCTGCTAAGAAATTTTACCACATTCCTCCTTGATCTGATCACAATGACTCTTAAATATAAAATTCAAACCTCCCCCTTTTTTCTCTATTCATAAAAACATTGTCCATAAACCAGTAGTATCTCTGGCTTCATTTCCTCTTACATCTCCCATACTTCTCTGACCATCCTACTAGTGAACAGTTTCATTTATATCCCACCTCCCATGCTGTCTGTCATGAATTGACAGTAACAGTATTTCAGACACTTCGGATGTCCTCACTTGGTGACAATGGAGGTGCCACCAGCTATTTTAATGCTCTTTAGTCTCCATAGGTGGGATTCATCTGATCTCTGTGTCTAGATTCAAGCTTGTCATCTTTTTATAGCTAGTCAAATAAAACGGGCACTTTCAGGATAGCCTTCTGCTGACCCATTTTAAGTGCCTATTTCAGGATGAAGTGTCTCATCCCTTAGAAACATCTATTTCTTGCCTCAATAAATCTCACCTTCTGCATCTAATCAAGCTCTTACTGCCACCAGTGACCTTGTTTTTCTAATGTTTCTAACCTTTATATCTAAAGTAACAAGACTAGGAGTGCTAGAACAAATTGTTCAAATTTGTTCAAAGTAAATCTTTGTAGAAGATCTTCAAAACTAGACTCGGGTCTAGCAGGTTAGGCTTTCCATTCTGTGAGAGGTTCTGAGGTTTTTAAAATTTTATCACTAACTAAATAGAACAAGAAGTTAAAATGTTGACATTTTACATGACTCAACTATATTAAAAGAACAATAAAGCTCTGCTAAAAAACATTCATCTTAATATATCTGAAAAATTCTTTTTCATTTTGCCTTTGCTAAAAAAACCTTCACATCTTAGGTAAAGCAGTTGATAAAATTTGGAAACGCAGTTGAATTTTTTATTTTAAAAGTTGAAAGGACATGTTTCAATGATGTCAGTACCACATCAGGAGACTTCAAAACCCAGTCCTTTCTCCTACTGAGTTTTGTTTTTGACAGATAACTATTTCCCGACCCCAGAGACTCATCTAAGGATTCCTAGGGAGTTTCAGATCAAGGAAATTTAGATTTAAACAAATAAAAAACATCTTAACATAAATCAAGGTAGGTCAGGGCTGTGTTTCATATAAGCTCTAGAATTCTATGTTTATTTCATACTCATTTTCAATTACTGTAGTAAAGCTGAGCAACACAGCACAGTTAGTAGTTATCACAGATGTTTCCAGATTGAGGTGTTATGAGCTTGGTTCAAAGCCAAAACTCATTCCAAAGGCATGCAGGAGTAAAACCATCTGTCTTTCAAAGGCCAACACCTGTTAGAGGCAGCTTTTTTTAAGTTAACACAATTACCCAAATAAACATGCCTCTTGAAGACACATAATGGTACAAGGAAACAATACAGGAGAAGCATCTCCTTGTGGTGTCATGATGGCTGGACACCCACGATCACCACACATATGTGTGTGGGTCATGGTGAGAGAGGCTAGAAGGAAATATGTAACAGGTAATAAGTGATCATGTTGCCAGTGCATTCAGCAGTATTGAGACCTACTCTGATTTTATTCTGCACTGTGTAGAATGACATTTTAGAATTATTAAGCTAATTACTTCCCTTGTCAGTTTGGCAAGAGCTGAATTTTTAATATTTTCAACAGGAGGAGCCTAACCATCTGTATCTCTTTCAGCTTTCATTCTGGAGAAATATCTAGGCCTGAGTTCAAACCCTACTAAGTCTTTCACATTACACTACAAAGAATCAAACTGTGGTGCTAGAGGACCAACCTCTTCTGTTGTCCTAGACCCTACAGCTCTTAAATTAATAACAGGAAGATCTGCTACCAGTAAACTAGACTGTCTGCTTCCCACCATATTAGTGTTTTATTCACTGTGAGTTCGAATCTAAGGCATATCTCTTCAGTGGTTTGAAATAAAAAGTAATGGCCAATTTTGCTAAATGCCTGAACTGTGTCAATCTCTGCTATAGCTTTTCACTGTTGAACTAGTTTCCTGATCCCATCAAATGTAGGATGGCCATGAGGCTCTAGAAATCCCTTTCTTGCAGTGCCACTATTTCAAACTAAGATTCCTTCCTGAATAAAAATACCTTTAGGCTGAAGTTTCTTACATGTGTTTTTTTTCTCCCAAAGAATGGATTTGGAAATATCAGTCAACTCCATTGGGTTGCTTGAGATAGAGAAGTCAAAGAAAAAGTCTCATGTTTTAAGAGCCTTTTCTACAGATGCTATATTCATGCCGGGGTAATTGAAAGCTAGCATCTGCATATGCACATACACAACTCTGTTTCACCATGGACTTAATCATCTTGTTACATTTACTATTTCTTATTTATTATTTAGTAGGAGAAATGAAAAGTACAAATGCCAAAATTCTAAAAGCTTTGGTTTTCATGCATAGCAACAGTCTGAAAATAAGATTTGTTACAGAGGGCTTGTGGGAACCACTTCTTTACTCTCTAGAAGAAGTAGATATTGCCAACTAATATTATTACTAATATTGCCTATCATGGGTGTTTTGTACCAGGAGGTGCTAGTCTGTTATGACCCCAGTAAGAAAGGCACTCTGTAAGGTATCACTCACAATGCTATTTATTAGAGATAGCACAATAAGAATAGACATATATATATATTATATATATATATAACATATATATATATAACATATATATATATATATATAAATAACATAGATAAACCTACATCCCTTTACATACTGGAAACCCCAGGTGGGGTATCATCGAACAGGACTACAACCTACACACTGCACACACATGCAGACAGTCCATAGCAGAGATTAGCCCTTTTCAGTTGTTCAAGCTATTATGGGATTTTAAAGGTATTTAAAGGAAAGAGCTATATTTATCTACAGTCAGCAAATGTTCACATGAGAACTTCTTGACACATTTTTTAGGTAAAAGCAAGGCCACCCAGGTGCCATGATCACCAGTACCGAGAAGGGGCTGCCTGCAGGCTCAACAACAGGATGGCTGAGGTTACCTGTGGACCACCACCTCCTCAATGTACAATGAATGGTCTCCTGATCACTGCAAGGGACCAATGTAAAATCTTGGCTTTTTACTTATTTTAAACTTTCTTGGACATTTCCGGATTTCAAAGGACAAAGAAATGACTGGAACTTCATCCTCTTTAAACATAATACATAACACAGCTGGGATGAATCCTGCTAAGGAATTATCTCCTGCAAGCAGGACCTAGACAGCCAGCTTGCATTAAACACACAATGTCTAGACAGCTAAAGATAGGCATGATGAGTGCCACACCATGAGTCAAACACTTGAATCAAAATTAGGGTAAGCTGTGGAGAAGCCTGTAGGATGTTTGCCTTAGTAGTGGCATGGTTGTGCTGCGATAACTGCTTTTGCTCTTCACAAATTGTTACGGATGGGGGACGGGGGAAGGTTGAGTGTCTGTCAGGCAGCACTTTTTGCACACTAACTGTGACTTCATACATCATTATGGCTTGTTCAAGCTTGGGCAGAACAAGTCTCTCTATGTTAAAACACAGAAAACCAAGGCTAAAAGAAAGAACAAGGGTGCTCTCCAGGATGAGTTCAAAGAAAAGAGAGGACAAAGTGCTTGGCACACCCTGGGTAGGTAACTCCAAAACCTGGAGGTAATTCATGCATACCATGAATACCATCACAGATGGAAAACATACCTCTTCTGGACTGCAAAATAAATAGTTCACACATCCAGGTGGATTGTCTGGAAAGTTAGAGTTCAGAATTGTGCACCCATTTAGACCAGATTTCAATCTCCCTTTCCCTTTCCCTTTCCCTTTCCCTTTCCCTTTCCCTTTCCCTTTCCCTTTCCCTTTCCCTTTCCCTTTCCCTTTCCCTTTCCCTTTCCCTTTCCCTTTCCTTTCCCTTTTCCTTTCCCCTTTCCCTTTCCCTTTTCCTTTCCCTTCCCCCCTTCACTTCCTCTTCATCTTCCTCTTCCACTTCCTCTTCCCCTTTCCCTTCCCATTTTCCTTCCCAGGCTGTAGTAGAGATGGACACTGGCATACAAAGTTTACAGACAAGCCATATTCAAGCATACTTTATATTTACATAAAAATAATAATAACAATTAATTAAAATACCCACAACCCTTTTCTGATAACGACTCATCCTATTGAACCATTAAATTTTTCAAGCTTTTGATGAGTCAAAGGTCAGTAATCATTTTATTTTAAAAGAACAGTTTCTAATTAGTGCAATTAAAGCTGGAAAAACTACAAATCTTTACTTAAACTATTTTACCTTTTTTCAGGGTGTGTGAAAGATGGGCATTTTCAGCAGACATTTTTTGCTTTAGAAAAATTAGTAAAAAGAAACATCTGCCAAATTTATGTTTTTGAAAACTGTTCTGTTCAATAATAAAAAATAACTGATATTGATAATATGGACAATTTTCAGTTATTAGTAAAAATAAATAAAATACACTTACTTTGGGTACTTTATTAAATTATAGCAATACCCTGGGAAATAAGATTATGTCTGGAAGGACTTCATTTGTGTATCGTTCCATTATAAAAACAAAGAATAAAAAGGCAATAAATGATGAAATATTTAACTTTTATGTTTTAGAGTTCAATCATTGGCTGCTACTAGAGGAATAAGACTGTAATTTATTCATACTATACTCTCAAAATAGTTAACAAAGTGGTAAAGGATCTGCTATTTTAGCACAGATGGATCATGTTTAAGAAATTAAAACTTCTTCAGGATTGAGACTCACTTACAAAAACTAGAGGACACCGCTTTCAACTAAATCAGAACACTATAGAGAAAGATCTTCCAAAGGATGTTGTAAAACTGTCTTTGACAGTCAGTTGATGAACAGAGTGGAAGAAAAGTTAGAACTATGAAAAAAGATTAAAACATTGAAGTGCTTCATAAGATTCAAAACTGTATATTGAGAAGTCACTAATGATAAAGAGAAGTATGATGACAGAAACCACTAGAAAAAAACTCTTAAGCATACAAAACATTTTCTGTAAAAGGAAATTAAAGTTGTAACTTATTGGCACTAAAGCTTAAAATGACTCAGAAATTATCTATTATTTTACATACAAGACCAATCTATAAGGTTTATTTACAATCTCTAATGCTACCCTCTCTGCTACTTTTGCAGCTTTTTATGAAGAAAAATTCTCTACATCAGTTCTGTAAGAAATAAGAAAGTTCTAGAAATAGCAAGCTTGTTAAAGCAGCGTGAAACTTTTAAAGGAGCAACAAAAAAGGAGCTCTTATGAGTAAGACTAAATATTCCTCTAGCCCAGTTTCTTGTTCCTGGCAATGACTAATGGTGACTGCCCAGGAAACAGCAAAAAGGAGGACAAGCAAATAGCGATACCTCCTGTATATATTCTTCCCACGTCCAAAAATTGTGGATCAGAGATTTCCTGGGGCAAAGGCTTGGCATTCTTTATCATTGTTCTTATTTAATAACCCTGTATAACATTTTCTTTTGTGCATTTGTCCTGACTTTTTAAAGTTAGTGTAAACCTTTGTGAGTGTGTTCTACTCTGTCTTGTCCGGAAGAGTTTCGCTGCTTTATTCTGTGAACAACTACTTATATCTGTCTTGAAATATTCACCTTCTGATTTCATTTCACTTTCTCTTCAGTAAGACAGCAAATATTCTTTCCCTCTTCACCACCTCTTTGCCATTTATGATCTAGTAGAACAGTATTGTTCTCTATTCTCCCTTGGCACCTCTTTTTCCAAGATGCAAAGTCCCAGTCTGTCCAGTTTTTTCCTCTCTAGAAGCTACTTCATGACTTCAAGCAACCTTGTTTCTGCCTCTGTGCTTTCACTACCAATAATTATCAATTTACCACTTGCTATTTTCACTGTTGCCGAGCACTGAGCTCAAGAAGAAAACATACGAAATCCGACAAAACTCTAAAAATATATTTGTTTTCCAAATGCAGTGAAGGTATTCTAAGTAAAACTTGGCCCTTACATGATTTTAATAGTGTTGCACTGGGGAAAAGTAACAGCGATTTATTGAGAGCACCTACTGTTTTGGTCTCCTGAAAGTTATGGTAACTGCTGGAAAAAGCCTGAAAGACACAGCAAGCTGCTTAGGTACAGGAGATTTTTGTATAAACAACCTTATATACATCTCACCTGGCCAGGCTATTGTTGGATTGCAATTAAAAGGTTTCATGAAAACCAACAGTTTAGGCTGGAATTTCCCTAACGTGATTTAAATCACATTCTCAAATTATAGAAAATATGTTTAAACCACATTAATTGAAGATAAGCAAATATAAAATCACATTAAATGATTATTAGAAACTTTTAAACTGGTATATGGAAAATAAATCATTTTATTAGTATTTTAAATCCTTACAAAGAGATAGAAGGCTTCTGTTTAAGCACTCATCCAATGTAGATGCCATTCTTCTTCTCTTTAAATAGTTGGGTATTCTTTATAGAAGCCCAGAATCGATTGTCTGTTACAGAATAATTTGCATAAATTTATACAAAAACATTTCTATACACTTATATTATTATATCTATGTTAAGAATTACAAAAAATGCCACAATGTGGAAGTTGAGCCAGATACCTTACTGAAGATCACATAGTTCTCTGAATTTATGTTAATCTTAAAATGCTAGTTGTTTAATTTTTCTGATTTAAAAAAAAAAAAAAAAAAAAAAATCAAGGCTACTGACAATTAAGCTTCTGAAAAAATCTAGAAGAATTGTATTATTTTAAATGTTCATCCATCCCATTGGAAAATTACAGATTTTATTTCTGAAGGAAGTTCAAGGAAAAAAATAGGAGATAATGAAAATAAGTATTTTATCAAGGACATTTTTTCTGTTTACAATCCCTTCATAATTATTCCAGATAAAGCAGAGGATGCTATTGGGCTTTCTGAAATAAGAAAAGAATGACAGTGACTGAATAGACAAGGGGATTTAAATGCCATCTGGCATTATCAACTCAACCACTTTAAAGCAACAGTGAATTTAAGGTTCTTTAAGCCACCTCTTTAATTTCCAAGAAAATACAGGTTAATTAAAACTTGTAACATGAGCAAGCTGATTACACGAGTCTAAATTTCACCTTAACTTGGCCTTTATTTTAGCTCCACCAGGTACAGCTGCTTGTAGTCTCTGTACACCCTGGTCACAGTGTCCTCTTTTGGAGTTGTTGAAGACCAGCAGCCTTTGCTAGGGCTGTGGGAAGCTTGGGCCTCTCATTTCACACTTCTTCTCATTAGTGTGATACTGTCTCTGGGCTGGGGCCTGGGGTTCCCTTGTGCCAAGTCTGAACCCAGCTGCTGTTGGTGGCCTGCCCTGTACCAAGGTCATCCTTTCACCTTCCCTACTTGCTCCTTTTGGCTATCTCATCCTTTTTTTAACACCACAGCAACCATCACCGTGGGAACAGAAGTGGTGTGCCACGGTCACAAAAATTATACAGGCATTCCTTAGTTCCATATGGAAATATTTGGGGACTAAATGATAAGACCTATTAATGGAATCACTGTTATTCTGGGCATTGAGGTCAATGATATGCTGGTGCAGATAAGCACAACATCAGTCAAAGCAGACATAAACATCTGCATCAACAAAGAGTTTTGCTTGCAGGATTGAGAGAGAAAAGTGGATCCAGCACATAACTGATAAAGAATGAAAAGAAAAAGATTTCTATCAAAGAAATTAATATAGAAGAACTACATTGCACTGTATTCTCTATATGGCCTGTTGTCTTGAAAGTTCTCAATTAACATTCATTTTAATAGAAATCTTGCAGGAAGTTCAAAACACACAGAATTAGGAGTGTGCTACTTCGAGTAATATGTAAAACAATAACGTGAGTACATGAAGTATAAATTAAATTGTAAGGGATTCATCTTTGTTTTGAAAAAAAATACAGAATATGGGAGAATTATTTATAGGCATAATTCTTAACTCAGATCCATACATGTATGAAGATATCTTTTTTTTTTTTTTTTTTTTTTTTTTTTTTGTCTTGCTTTGAGCAAAGATAAGATGAAAAACCTCTATTGACCATTTAATTTTCCCAAAAGAGAACTAGAAGAACAAGTCTGAATTACAATCCTCTCATCATCAAGTTTCCAAAGTATTTCAATAGGATTATGTGCAGGACAATGGGTAATGCTTCTGCTGTAACAGAGTGGTGCCGGTGTTCTCCACATGCATTGTGAGGCTGCAATGTCCAGCCTTTTCAGCCAAGGTTATTGTAACATTTCCAGACAAAAAGAAAGCCTGATGAATAATACATTGGAATTAAGCTAGATTTCTGTAAGATTTTGTATGGTTCATGTGATGCAGAACATAAAGCATTCACATAATTAAAATCTATCACATTTGTGGGTTTTACCGTGCCTGACATTTCAAGGTCCATGGACGAAGCAGCAGAACTTTCTTGCTGGTTTTCAGTTTATTGAGGGCAATGTGCTTTATTCCCTCATATAGCCATATTGGTAGAGACCCGAAATGGGCTAATGAGAACAAATCCTGAAATTATGGAGATAGCATTCAGATTTCAGCGTATTGAACATGTATCAGTGAATTCAGTCCTAATGCAGCAGAATATTTAAACCTATTCTTTAAATCCTTAAGGTTTTCTTTTTAGTATGGTTGGAGGTGGTTTGCTGGCCTGATGAGTGCCCCAGACTTGCATCTATTTCAGACAATCCTGGAGAAGGACTTGCCTCTAGGCCAGGATGCCTTTCTGCTCTTTGTTAGCCACCCAGCAGAATTGCTGTAAGCAGCAGAGCTGCACCAAGACAAGATGATCTGCACTGCATAATGGGTCTTTCATTTTTTCCTACAGCCACCTTCAGTTTTACATCTTGCTGGTGTACAACAGCTAACAACTTTGGCCAGTCATTCATCTCAGTATAAATGTGAGCTTCATATTATTACAGATGTGAATTTAGAAATATACACATCACCTGGAGTCTGACATTTTCTAGACCATCAGCCACTAGCTAGTCAGACTGTTACTTAGATTTACTGTGAAATTACATGACAATAATGATAGTCTGTTCTGCTGAGAAACAAAAATTACATTTTTCTTTAAGTAACCTTAGCTTTGTTAATGGTTCACAATAAATAAATTCAGTATTTGATTTTTATAGTATGTTGCCTCTATATTTATGCTATAAAGCAAATCTTTGAGGAATGGTGTTACCTGAGTTAACGTTCCTCCAGGATTCTGGTGGGCAATGTGCAGTTCATCTCTCTCTATAGGACCACAGCAAAACAGAGGCTGGAAGGGGCAGGTTCTGAAAATGCCCCCGTGGCACAGACTGCACTACCTCTCTGGGCAACCTGTGCCAAGGTGCAACTGTCCTCATGGGAAAAAGTTTTTTCATGTGTTCAGTCTGAACCTCTTGTCTCAAAGAAGAAAAATAGGTTTATAGGCAAAGAGGAATTACTGCCCATGGATGCATCCCAACCTGCCCAGCTGCTCTCTCAGGGAGCTCCCATCACCCCCAAAAGAAGCTTAAACAATAATGTTAGATGTACTCTGTAATTAATGTAACTTCTCATCTGTACTGTTTTTGAGGACACTCAATCTGACCTGGTACCTACTCTGCAAGCTTGTGTAAGGCAGCAAAATCCCCTTTGAGGGCATGGTCTGCCAGTGGGTCTGCCAATGCATGCCAGCTAATTGAAAAAAAATATATTTTAAAAATATAAAATAAAAAAAAAAAAAGAAGAAGAAGAAGAAGGCAAATAGAGTTGCAAGGTCCTATTCTCATTTAATTGTTAAGAGAAATATAGCAAAAGGGCAAAGGCCTAGATGGAGGGAATAGGTAAAGCAGCACATGTCCATCTCTTCTTACTCCCCGTCCTTGATATGGATGGTATGAACTTGAGCCACTACCACACTGGGCACTCACAGACTTTCCTGTCACCTCCCATCAGCCATACCCATCGGTACTGAACATGCATGACCGTGTAGAAGGACTCAGCTGTAACACACAAGAAATTTCACAGAGGCGCCTTTATAGACAAAAATATATGCACCTACTGGCCTGGCAATATTGCTGTGCTGGGATAAGAGATCACAGAATTACTGAATATCCTTAGCTGGAAGGGACCTACAAGGATCATCAAGTCCAACTCCTGGGTCCCCAAAGGACAACCCAGAAATCAAACCACATGTCTGAGAGTGTTGTCCAAGCAATTCTTGAACTCCAGCAGGTTTAGCGCCATGACCACTGCCTGGGGAGCCTGTCCCAGTGCCCGACTACCCTCACAGTGAATATTAAGGAAGATGTGGAAAATGAAGTGTATATCTTCTGTTCTTCTAGAATAAAGAATGGAGTATACTTGAGAGGTAAATTATAGTCCACGGCCCCTTCTAAATCATGAACTGTGCCCAAAAAATACCTGGCAGAATTTTATGAAGTAAAAGGAAAATACAAGAAAAAAAAGCTGGATGTTTCCTACACTCATCTACTGGCACAGACAGAGCATCTCTGTCCTCTGAGATAGCCCTAATAAGCAGAGCTGTTCTCAGAGGAACCAGGTCCAGTTAGTTCCTGGGGATGACTTTTTGGATGATCAAAAGAGATAGAGAAATGGTAATCAAGAGAGAAAACATGCAGGGGACTCTGACATAAATTATTTTTAAAACCCTACGAAATGGCTTAACTTTATCTGAAATAAAAGCAGACGCTGTAAATACATTGACTGGGAAAAAAAAAAAAAAAAAAAGAAAGAATAAATCTACTGTTCCTCCCACGCTTGCTTGCTGAGAGTGACAAATCTCTTCACATAACCCTTGCCCAATTTAATACAGCTTGAAAAAACTAATGAAGTCTTTTAAGCAAGGTATGAAAACTTGGCTGCAATTAGAGGGGAGATGCCCCTGTTATACTAAGTGATGAGCTGAACAAGTTCAACCCCCGTTTATGATTAAGGAAAAATGTGGCTGGGTTGCTGCCTTCAGAGTTACAACCCGCTGTGCATCACACCAGTGCATTTATGAGCACCAGGATGCAATGCTCTCATCCACTCACAAAGTGAATGGCATGCATAAGCCAACAGCATTTCCAGATCTCAGGGGAATCATGCCATACTTCATTTCCCAGTTTGCCAAAAAAGAATATATTTTAACTTGTAACAAGTGCAGCAACATTAAAATAAGTGAACAATAAATAAGTAACTATAATAACCTAGGAAAAATGATGGTTTCCTCCACCAATATCCTCAAGTATAAAAGAATTTAGTGAAGCATTCAAAATAAAATTATGCTAAATACTTGCTGTCATAAATTTCCTTGAAAAGATAAAAACTGCGGAGGAGTTAAGTCCAGAGTTAACAATTTAAAGCAAAATAGATGGGTCAGATAAAGGCTCTTTAAACAACCCTATCTGTGTGTCTGGCGTGCCAACAGCTTAGGTGGGACTCCTTTTGACATGCAGGCTGCATAATGTCTATATGTGCAGTGTTGTGTTCCCACAGGATTCATTTGGTCCTATAGGGTTTCCTTAGACATATCCTTTCCTTAAACACTCTGGCTATGTAATACAGGTTGTGCATCCTGTGCTCTCCCTCTCATGAGACACAGCAGATAATTTGATCCAGTGTTTCCTCGCTCCCTAATGCCTGCTGAGAATGGGATTGATGTTATGATCAGGATTTTCCCCACTTTCCACTCAATAACAACAATTCTATGAGTTACATGCTGAATGAAGGCCAGAAGCATCAAAGTTCCCATCCTACAGCCCACCCCCGGTGTGGAGAGGCTTAGAGATGTTCAGTTGCTCAGTGGCCACGTTACAGCCATGTTCCTGTCCTCTGACAAGCACAACCTGTATGTTTGTTAGTTATACTATGGTTTCAGCCCACGTATACATCCGTTCCCTTTTCTAATGCACATCCTCAACATAATAGAAGTTACAATGTAAACAGCACATAATGACATCAAGGACTTCCTAACAGTACACTTTATTTTTGCTATGATTACTTGGTACAACACCAGCAGGTATGGGAAAATGGAAGAAAATGGAACTCTCAAAACTGACGTGAATTTCTGAAACACTTTATTTTCTTTTTGTAAGTAAATTTGTTCAGAAAATACGTCAAGGCCACTGCTTTTAAAAACTTATTTTGCACTTCTGTATCCTTGAAACACTTTAAAAACGTTTACTTGATTAAAAACTGACCACTCAACCTTGTCAAATGCTTTTCCTGCAAGTAAAGACAAAGGAATGCATTGAGCTAGTAAATTATAATAATCCCATAATCCTAAGAGTATGTTTATAGAGCTTTCATATTACTAATTGTCAAGGGAGTTGCATTTAATTACTTTCTACGATCTCCACACAATATTTCTCTTTTGTCTTACCTTTTTAGAATACACATTTATTATTTTTCTCAAATTGCCTGGAATACCTTAAATAACAAGAGAATTGTGTTTATCCAGTGTTATGAAAGATTCACATTACCTGTCATCTCTGCAATTTAAATACAGTTTTAATTTTTTTAATGTTGAGATTTTGTATGAGTTTGTTCTTTGACGATCATGTTATTTATTTTGCATTTATTTTGTTTCCTTTTGAAGTTGTTCAAGATTAATAAATACATCTCTTACAGCCTTGGCAGCTTTCCTAATAATTTTATTAATTTTCATTGTTACAGTCCATAATAGCAGAAGGTTCATCCTTTCTTTCCTCCTCCTTGGATCCTTGCCCAAATTCATATTCAAGCCCAAATCTCATTAAAGCTAAGAAAGAGTTGCAAGAATAAGATTTTAAAGATTAGGTCAAAACTCTTCGTGGCATAAATAAACTGTCTGCACCAATACTGTTTCTCTGTTTATACATATATGTCATAATTAATGCTATGAAATACTGAAATTTCACAAAAGGTGCAAAACTTTTGAAAACTGCTGAAAAGCAGTTAAAACAGTTGCAAAGAAAAATAAAGCTACAGAACTATGAAGAAAAGTGTTCCCTGTACCCTTTTGAGACATTCTGAAACATTATATTCTGAAAAGTTGGAATTTAAAAGGAAGAAAAGCATTTTTGCTGATGAAAAGGGATAGTTTTATTTATTTATTTATTTATTTATTTATTTATTTATTTTCAAATTAGAACTCTTCACATTTACTTAAAATAATAAATATCCTCTCAGTTCAGAAACACCAAGGTAAGAAATCTCAATTCAAATATTTCAAAATCTTCTTCCTTGGATCTACTCCTTATAATCCTGTGCCCTGTGTAAATATTTTTATGATATGAACAGGTGCTCACCAGATCTTGGCAAAGCAGTTGTTATGAAGTACATGGCCAAGAATTAGCTACAAAGAGTAACCAACACTGCTAATGCTACACATAGTATTTTTTTGAATAATAATCATATACAAAAAAAAAAAAAAAGACACTTTAAAAAATGCTAACCTTTTTTTTTTTGGTATAATCGTTTTAGTTCTGAAATCAATCTGACTTTAGAAAATGTTTTTAAAAGTTATTTGCCCCAGAAATCAATATTTTAGTCCAAAGATATTACTTCCAACTCATCAACTCAAACTATTCATATATACAAATAAATATATATATATTTTTGGTTGGTTAGTTGGTTGGTCAGTAAATTTGTCCTAGAGCTGCAAATTCTGTTTTTTGCACAGCACAACTGGCCATAAAGCAGTAAAGAATGCTTCCAATAAACCCAACAGCACTTTCTCCAATTCAGACTACCTTTACTTTGATCCCTAATGCCTAGGACACATGTATGTTATAAACACTTGCTAAGCATCTGTTAGTCAAATGTAGCCACTGGGAAATAAATCTTATTCTTTCCAAAATGCATTCAAAAATTGTTTAAGTTAAATTAAGGAGAAAAATGATGCTTCCATTCTAAGAACTAACCCTCCACACATTTGACAATTCCTAGCACATTCAGGATTTAGGGGCGAATGTTCATTATAGCTAATATTAAAACTTTAAGGTGCATATGTATAAACAGCAGTAAATTCAAAGCTCCTCATAGGCCATCTAATTAACATGCACAGCCAATTTACATTTTAACTATCTTTTCCAAATAACATTGGACAAAATCAAATCTGTCAATCGAACAAATTTTTATTTTAATATTTCTTCTTGCTGTGGAATTATTTGGGAAAAATGTCTGTGCAACTTGCTTCATCATTGAATGCTGCAGTGAACAATTGTCATACCTATCTTCATTCTCTTTCTTTTAAATTTTCTTTCCCTTCATTAGGGACAACCTTCTCAGCATTTTGAGTTTCATTTGGCCTTTTCTTCACTGCCTTGCACTCTCCGTCATTTTTACCTTGAAGCACTATTTATCTTGACACTATGGTCAGGTATTGCGGTACCTATAGTGTAGACATGACTCCGTGACTCCAGACAGTGGGGATCTGGGCCATCTTTTATGACCTAATAATTCTTGAATGTGGCACACTGTTTTCACAGAGGGACGGTGAGTGCTCAAGGGCTACTTCTCTTCTGCAGCTCTGCAGGGAGAAGCTGCTGCTGGGGCAGCCCCTGCATCCACTGTATCTCTTTTCACTGGAATGCTGAGAGGTGATGCCATCATCCTCCCATATTTCCTTAGAAGAGTGATTTATTAATTAGTAATGTTTTTCTGCTTCACAGGAATACAGACCTGACAGCAATAGCAGCTGTTGCTGTACCATATCACCAGAGATTTTCTTTTTTCCAAGGAGTGTTGATACAGTGTGGAGGTCACAGTCCTGACAAAGAACCACAGTACAATGTTATATGACTTTCACTGCTGTAAAACTTTGAATCTAAACAAATAAATGTGTCCAACACAATATAGTTCTCTTTTATGTCCTGGACAAACCTGCAGTTTCCATGGTTACCAAAGGGCAGCCTAATAGAGAAACAGTCCACATTCTCCTTCAGTAAGTATTTTTTAGGACTCTCCTTTTGAAAAGTTAGTTCAGAATTGCTCTGTGATAACACATATCCATGCTACTGCATTTTGCTATTTAGTTACCAATTTATGCAAAGACAATTAATTTTAATAAAAAAAATTACAGGACAACTTGGATTACTCCTCATTCCAAAACACCATCTCTAGACATATCTCTGCAGTTTTTATTCACACACTTTAGTATTAAATTCTTCTAGAATTAAAAAAAAAAAAAAAAAAGGCAAAAACACAGCCCTATGTTTTATTTCTATTTCAAAAATACTTTAAATGAATCTAAACTACAGTCTTAGAAATATTTCTGTCCTCCAGGACCAAATTTTAGATTTTATTTTCATTGTTTATAATTGCCTGCATTATTTATCCCTTATTTATCCCTCCAAGTGCAAGGCAGGTAGCACTCTTCCTGAACCATGAGAAAAACTGAGAACTCTAAGCAAACATCCTTAAATACTATACAACTCCTTCCCCACAGTGCTGATGTTCTGATCTTGGTCTCCTGCAATAACTCTTGGTCTTCTAAGTGCTTAAGTCATTTCGAAGACATAACTGTAAGGATTATGTGAGGCTAGGCTGAACATTTCACCTTGATTTTGCTGTTTCTGTTAGAGGAAAATAAATAGTGTCATTCATTTAAGTGGAAATGTCCCAGTAAATAAAACATACTTAATGTTAGGAGCACAAACTATCAAAGTGTATTCAGTGAACAGTTATTATGTTTGAATCTTACTTAATTCAGTGTAACCTTGTGAAATATATTTTTCACAATGGTTTTCCTAAGATTTAACCATTTTCAAGAGGTTGCCCCAAAACAACATTGGTTGTTACCTAGCCCATGAATACTTCTTTTTTCTCTTTCTTCTGCACCAGATCAGAAAGAGTCAGGAATGCTTAGTGGAGAAAAAAAATCATCTGAATACAATCTCTAGAAGTGTCTGCTGTTTTTCCAAAGCAGACCTTCTCACTGCTTTCCTGAGGCTTTCGCACATCCTGGGAAGATCTGGCTGACTTTTGCTACTCTCATGAAACATACCAGGGAGGACCATAAAATTTGTAAGTTTTTAAATTTACCCTCTCTTTTATATAGAAGTGAGACAGGATGGAGTAGAAATAATCCTTGGATTCATTCAGTGGAAGGCATGCAGATAGTTCACCTGTTGGTACACAGGAAGAAGACTAAACAGATCCAGACAGGTCATTTGTAGTGTGGCTTTCTAATTAAAATATATTAAATTATTTCCTGAAAGTTTATAGATGTATTTTGGCCTAGAACCTCAAATATTTTTCTTTCTGCATGTATTCCTATATTTAATAGATCACATCTGTGTCCTGTCTTTTATTCCCAAGACTCCCAGATTTATTTTCCAAGTGCCCTTTTGTCTGACAAATTTCAAGAGATTGTGCACAACCTGAGTGCAAAATTAGGGACTGAAATCTAGTTTTAGGGATCATTAAGATTTGACTTTGAAATATTTTGGAATACTCATTAAATTGTATTAAGGTCCAAAGTACTTGGCTGTAAAACATGACATTGACTTTAATGGTGTTTAAGTATAGACTTCAGTACTTTTATTATTATGATTGTACTTTGGGTTCACTATCCCATGTGTTCTAATTCAACTGTACTGTTGAATTAGAATCTTATAATACCAATACCAACAAAAATGGTTACAGTGATGATGCAGGATAATAATTTTACAAATACTGGTCATTGGTGTTAAACATGGGCATCAGAGATTATTAACAGCATTGCAAAATCTCATTTTGAAATGGTTTCACAAGGTTCATTTGCATCTGCTCTCTCCAGATGGTTTGGAAATCTCCAACTGTGGTTTTTAGTCCTGCCTATAGTGTCTTAGGTCCCAGGTTTGGCTCCCCAACATTTTTTTTTCATGTTTGCTACCTTTCTTGGTCCTCTATTCTCAGACCTCCTTCCACCTTCCATAGTGAGCTCAGAATGCTTCCCAGTGCTCAGAGCATCGCTGAGAAATTTACCAGGGTAGAAAGCCTCAGATTCTGATATCAACCCCACCTTAGTTTTTGTAACCCAGTGCAGGAGTCATGCCCCACACCAGAAGGGATCTGGCCTTATCAAATTAGGCAGGATCTAAAGAGCCCTCCAACACCTCTGCGCATTAAATCTCATACTGTCTTTGACACCTTTAACTCTTTGACTGTGGAGCAATCCTTCCTCTCAGTTGCTTCTGTTGGATTATTTTATTTTATTTTATTTTATTTTATTTTATTTTATTTTATTTTATTTGGGACTCCTTTTCAGTTTATTTATTTCATCCATTTAAAGACAGCCTCTGAAACAAAGGCAGTATTTCAGGAACTTCTGTAAAAGAAATGTGTAAAAAGACCATCACCACCTTACTGCCAACTTAATGCAGCTCCACAGGCAGTCTTCGTCTACTTTCTTACTGTCTCATGTTACAAATTAATATATCATTTGCTGCCCAATATTTCAATTGATTTTCACATTTCTCTAATATTGATTGTCACTAATGATTTTCAAGCAGATCTGTTAGCTTGCCTTTCTCTAAGAGGAGTTCTGAATCCTCTTTGACTGAACATATGAATACTACTGTATTCTCTAGTAATTTTTGTGTTTCTTTGTTTGTCTGTTTTGGTTTGGTTTGGTTTGGTTTTCCTTAATATTAAGACAAAGCTATAGCTGGTATACCAAGTGACCATGTACTATTTCTAATACTTATCTAACTGCTTGCTGCCTTTTCTAAACCAGCCAGTTAGTATGTATATAGAAGAACGCATTAAGTGTTTTTAAGTATTTAATTCTGTCCCAAACTGAAAAAAAATGATGAATTGTCTTTGTTTCTGATAATTTTTAGCTTTGGGTATTTTACCACCATTACAATTACCACTTCTAGCTAAACTGAGAATGTCTTCACGCAAGTATTCTGATAGCTACTTTTAAAATGTGTTAAAATAAAGCATATTCTTACTTTTATCATT
This sequence comes from Aythya ferina, assembly GCF_964211825.1. Lineage (NCBI taxonomy): Eukaryota > Metazoa > Chordata > Aves > Anseriformes > Anatidae > Aythya > Aythya ferina. Next base: position 20,141,681 of record NC_140296.1, read on the forward strand.
TTAAAGACATGATTATAGTTTTAATGCCATGATTTCTATTAAATCATTTTAAATATTCATCTAATTGAATTTGGTCTGACTGTTTTTCAGCCACTTTGAAATATCACCATCTTATTTTTATCTGCCAGCAAAGCAGCTGATTAAAAAGTCAGGTAACCTCCCCAACAGAAGGGTATTTCCAGCATAACTGGCAGCATAACACATACTACTTAATATTTTCATCAGCATGTTCATGTTTTTTCTTTCTTCTGAAAACAGAGAAAACAGTATCACTGAGATCTGCAGAATATTAATTGCTTTCCAATGACTAAAGAAGGCTAGTATATCTCATCCCTTTTTCCTAACACTTTTTAAATCCGCAAATCAAGACTCATTTCAAGGGACATTGAACTATTTCTTACTAAAAGGACCTCACACTACAAATGGGTGTCTTCTGTTGGCACCCAGGACACCCCAAAATAATACAGGGGTTCGAGCATTGTGTCACTATTTTTGCACATGAACCCCTGCACACCATTTTGCAGGGTAGGACCTACCTTCTCTTTGAGCTAGGTCAACAGCAAATGGGGACCTGGGGGCACACAATCCTCCAGAGAGGGCCTGGGCACCTCCAGCAGTGTTCCCTCCATCAGCTCCCCAGTGAATGATGAGCCAGTTCAGCTCAGAACCGCACCAGGGGAATGGCCACCTGCATCTGGACAATCTGCAGAGCAGGAAATGAATTACAGGTAACCCTTTTCAACCACAATTATTTAAGGATATAAACAATGGAATTTAGACATAGTAAGACTCCTGATCTGTGATCAACAGAGAAAAAAAGTAAATTGTGTGTTCCAAGTGTAAGGGCCAACATCTATTTTTTTCCTTCAGTTGCTGCTGGATTTTTTTTTTTTTTTTTTTTTTTTGGGGGGGGGGGGGGAGTATAATTAAAGGCCAAGCAATAGCCCCTCTGGTAAATTAGCTTATAACCTCATCTATTTATAGCTTTATGTATTTAGGTCTGTGTAAGGATTTCATGATAAAATGTTTCTTTGCTAACAGATAGAGTACTACAAAGAGACACAATTTAGGATCCACTTTTCAGTAAAGGAAAACAAATCTTTTGAAGTTAACTAAGTTCACAGAGTTCCATTAGCAACTTTTTACACTTAAAGAGCCCAGAGTGAAATTTCTTCCCAAGATTTTTCAAAATGCCCTTTAAAAAATGAGATGGAACAAATTCTGGAAATTTCTTTTGGATTTAAATGTTGGAGCGCGGGGACATGATTTCCCAGTATTTTAAGATTTTTTTATTTTATTTTTTTTTTTTTTGGAGCATTTACACAATACCCTGCTGAATTATGAAAAAAAAAAAATATATATATATATATATATATTTTTTTTCCACTGAGGTTAAAAGTAAGCCTGGGGAAGAAAAGTACAGGGCGGTTTTATCAGTATGCATAAATACCTAATAGGAGGGAATGAATAAAAGGAGAGACAGAATCTGCTCAGTAGTGCCTTGTGACACAAGAAGAAGCAATGGACACAAATTAAAGTACAGGAAATTCCATCTGAACACAAGATTTTTTTTTTTTTTTTTTTTTTTTTTTTTTAACCATGAAAAACTTTTCTTTACTGTGAGGGTGATTAAACACTGGAACTAGTTGCCTAAAGAGGTCATGAAGTTGCTGTGGTTTAACATCAGTAGGTAACCAAGGACTACATGGCCACTCTCTCACTCCCCCTCCTCAACAAAACTGGGGGAAAAATATGACAAAGGAAATGCTCATGGGTTGGGTTAAGGACAGGGAGATCGCTCAACAATTATCATAAAGGGCAAAACAGACTTGGCTTATGTAAGATTAATGCAATTTATTGCCAATTACTAACAGACTAGAGCAGTGAGAAACTAAAATCAAACTAAAAACACCTTCACCCCAACCACCCTCTGCTAACTCTTTCCACCAAGTGGTGCAGGGGAACGGGCAATGGGGGCTGCAGTCAGCCTCTGGCGCTTCGTCTCCACTGCTCCTTCATGGTCGCTCTCTGCCCCTGCTCCCTGTGGGGTCCCTCCCATAGATGCCGTCCTTCCTGAACTGAGCCTGCAGGGGCTGCCCACAGGCTGCAGCTCTTCAGGAACTGCTCCCACGCGGCTCCATCCCATGGGGTCCATCCCCCAGGAGCAAACTGCTCCAGCACAGGTCCCCCATGGGTGGGCGGCAGCTCCCCCCAGACCCCCTGCTCCTGCATGGGCTCCTCTCCATGGGCTGCAGCTCCGGCCCGGGGCCTGCTCCTGCGGGGGCTCTCCATGGGCCGCAGCCTCCTCCAGGCCACATCCACCTGCTCCACCGGGGGCTCCTCCACCCATGGGGGGGCTGCAGCGTGGAGATCTGCTCCATGTGGGACCCATGGGCTGCAGGGGGACAGCCTGCACCACCAGGGGCCTCTCCATGGGTCGCAAGGGAACTTGTGCTGCGTGTCTGGAGCACCTCCGGCCCTCCTGCTGCACTCCCCTTGGGGGCTGCAGGGCTGCTGCTCTCTCAGCTCTCACCCCTCTCTCGCAGCTGCTGTAGCACAGCAGATTTCCCCTTCCTTCAGTCTGCTCTCCCAGAGGCCCAACCAGCATTGTTCATGGCTCAGCTCTGGCCAGCGGCAAGTCCTTTTAGGAGCTGGCTCTGATCTGACATGGGGCAGCTCCTGGGCTCTGCTCACAGAAGTCAACTCTGCAGCCCCCCTGCTACCAAGCCCCTGTCACGTAAACCCAATACAGGAGTCTCCATCTGTGGAGACTCAAATCCCTCCTAGACACAGTACTGGGCAACTGGCTGTAGCTGATCATGTGTGAGCAGGGGGTTTGGGCTAGATGATCTCAGAGGTCCCTTCCAAACTAAACCATCCCGAGATTCTATGATCAATAAGCATCTTCTGTGCAGCTTCTCCTTATTCCTAATAGTACTTTGGGTTTCAAATACACCTCAAAACCTTAGGAGGAAAGAGTTATTTCAGTAATTTAGGGAATTGCTTTATCAGCCTTTTTAATCTTCATTTTTGGTAGCTTATGATAACACTTTCAAATCTAAAAGATTTTGTATTCTAGTGAACATTTTAATTAGCCTGATACTAATTTCAATATCTGCATCAGATTGTCACATATGACCGTGCTTTAATGCTTCTTTGATTCAAGGCTTTTAATGATAAGTTTGTTTGAAGTGCAAGCTCACATTTCATTACGCTTATAATGAAACTGTGAATGATGTATTCTTAGGCCAATTCCACTGCTTTACATGAAGATGGATTCCATAACTCTTAGTCATTTTATGACTAAGAGATCCTGATTTAATTACAATTTTTTGTAACTCCTAGTCTTTTTCTGTATTTACCTTTTCTCTGAAATAAGGAGTTTTTATAACCTTACAAATTAGAAGATTTCTTTATCCTTAAGCCTTGAAAGTAAAGTTACTTATGTTACATATGTCAGTTACCTAGTCCAGTTGTCCTGTTTAGATGTCTAGTTGATACCGATGGATGTGCTGTCCCAGATTGGGCTGTTGTCTCTGTTGCAATGATTTTTCTCTGTATTTTCTATGGCTTGCTGTAAAATCCTTCCATACTAGTCCTTATTATACTACTAATGCAATTACAAATGCAATTTTAATGTTCCAGTACTTTGACTTTATGTCTCCACATTACATTATCTTTGCTACTCTTCACATGTCAAGGTAACAGATGTTTGTAGAGAAACATATTTCTTTATTTCATATTTAAGCATCATTTTTTGTCAGAGTAGCTGAAAGTATTAGGATAAGCATGCACCAGATCTGGCCTTAGCCTGGCTGAAGTGTTATTCATCATGTCCACATAAAATAACTATTTTGTAAAGATCAGTGATCTGAAGCTGCTTATAGCCTTGAAACAGTCCCTCAAGGTTTGATTCCTGAGTTGTTGCTCCCTGGGGTCATATATTAGTGATGCTGACTTGATCTTTTTAACTCACTCACCAAATGTCATCTGTCTGTATAAGAAACTGTTATTTATGGGTTTGGGAATACTTTTTAATAACTTTCATCTTTTCCTCTAGTTATTGTTTTCAGAACTTGTAAGATTAGCTTCAAATGAATCTACTAGCTATAATGCCACAAGTACAGGCACGTGGTTTATCTCCCAAAGAGCAATGCTTGGATTTGGCACTAGGTAACACTTGCTTTGAAGGGCTCTGCCCTCCAGCTGTTCTGTATTCTGAGTGTTTTGAGGATGTGTCTAAATGTAATCAGACTTTGACACCTGAACTTGTACCTTGTGCTCCACTGTTGTCCTTTACTCTGCACCTTTTAGATTTCCTTCTATTTCATGCTCTGGCTCTACAGCCCATTTTTCATCACAGAGCCCTACAACCTAGTGGATGAATTTTATTAATCCACAGAAGGAGACTGGGCATGGGAGGCCAAGACCCAGAGTGGTAACCCTGTTCCTGTGCAGAGCGCTCCACTCTCATCAGTACAGAGGCCTTCAGGTGTTTCCAAATGCTTCCGTGTGCCAGAAAAAAAAAAAAAAAAAAAAAAAAAAAAAAAAAAAAGAGAGATATTCTGACACCTCAAGTTATTTTGCACATTTGAATGTTACTTGCTGTTGCCACATATGAAAATATTGCTTCTCTTAATAAATCAGGTAGACCAGATTCTCAGTGCACTCGTCTAATGGGAGAAGTGAAAGTTTCCTTCAAGAGCTTACCACTGGACAAGAGAGACATGTACATACTACAAGGAGTCCAGCGGAGGGCCACCAAGATGGTGGAGGGACTGGAGCACCTCTTCTGTGTGGAGAGGCAGAGAGCTGGGGCTGCTCAGCCTGGAGAAGAGGAGGCATAGGGTAATCTCATCTATGTCACTAAATCCCTGAAGGGAGGGTGCAGAGAGGCCGGAGCCAGGCTCTGCTCAGTGGTGCCCAGTGCCAGGACAGAAGGCCATGGGCACAGCTGGGCACCCAGGAGGCTCCCTCTGAGCACCAGGCAGCACTGCTGTGCTGGGCGGGTGATGGAGCCCTGGCACAGGCTGCCCAGAGAGGCTGTGGGGTCTCCTCCTTGGGGATCTCCAAAAGCCACCTGGACATGATCCTGGGCAGCCTGCTCTGGGTGTCCCTGCTTGGGCAGGAGTTGGACCAAGTGACCTCCAGAGGTCCCTGCCAACCTCATCCATCCTGTCATTCTGCAACTCTGTAGTCAATAAAATGACTGGTGATGAATTCAGTACCATTTGGATTAGGCCTTGAATGGATTATTTACCGGGAAAGCCTATAAACAAGCCTGCAGTTTACCTGTACCTGACTGACTGCAAACAACAGCACTAGTAAGAATATCGCAATGTCAGCTGCAGATTTTATTTTTTTATTATTATAAAATATGTGGTGCGTGCTCAGTTTCATATCTTTTAAAGAGAGTCAGATTTGGCAGAAATTTCTCAGGGAACAGGGAAGAGCAGTTGAACTGTCAGCACTGGAGTATCAGTCCCCTCTCTGAATGAGCTTTGCCCTTGATTAGAAGTACAATCAAACACAGTCCTGTGGCACTTGTCCCATGCACATACAGAGCCTGGGATGTTTCACCTGAAGACACATCCAGGTAGTCAGAGACTAAGACTCATTCAACTACAGTTTGAAGGTAGTGTGAATATCTGGAGGCAAATGAGCCCTGTTGACTTCAACGGACTGCCAGACAACTAAAGCACTGTTCAGTACTTTGAAACCACCGAGTTTCAAATAGCTTTATCTTTCACTGCACAATCATATCATTTTTCATTATATTTCTGTGTATTCCTTTCATGAGAATTATTACATTATCAAGTGGAGCAGAAAAATGAGACATAGGAGTTACAGCTTCCTGCAAAAGAAGTGCCAGATATAATAGTTTTCTCTTTATCAGCCTCTCTTTCTTTGGCACCCTGCCAGCTATTGTCTTTGGACAAACAAAGCTTTGAAAAGATTTCAGCATCTGAAAATATCTTTTTCAAACAAGCTAGTTCATTTAAATGCCTTTTGAACATTATCTACTGCATTAACAGTAACACACTTTCAGGTGCAATTACGAGCATCCCATTAGACTGTACCTTATAACTAGGTGTTTGGTAAATGATCTAATTGACCCCAGAGGTATAAGGGTACTAGTCTTTTAAACATGATGCAAGATCAGTATCATAGTTCTCTAGTAAAGAAAGTAACTTAAGCAGAGTTTCTGCCTGTAGTTGGCAGTTTTGAGCTGCTTGTTTGGGGGAAAGGGGGAGAGTATTATGCCCAGATGCCTGTATACATGACAGGTTACATTTACATGTGTTGTTTTTTTTTTGTGGTTTTGTTTTGTTTTGTTTTTTTTACTTTCCTGAAATATTTTAGGGGGTGAATTTCTCATTAATAGTTCTCTACATGGACTTATTCCTGTTTATTGGGCTATGTCAATGAATAAATTATTTGTATTTCCTTGATAGAATCAGCTTTTAGTTTATCTATTTATATCGGAGGCAGAAAAGGCTCCAGTAAATACTGTAAAACATCCTGTTGTAGATTTAGATACCCCATTCCAGAAAAGCATATGCTTCATGAGACAGGCTGTTTTTCAAATTGTTTAGACTGCAGATGACTAACAAGTCTATTCTCAGACAGCATGTAAAATTCTTGGCCTTCTCCCTCTCTTTTGCTTTTCTTTCAGGCATCTGAATCTACTCTTTGTCCACCCAAAACATTTCTGAATACAGCAGCATAGCAAACGAGTTGAAATCACCCCAGACCTTAGTCAGCTGGAGCACTAATGTGGACAGCAAGAGGAATGCATGGCCCATTGTAAAGCAGCTCTGTGGTTTGCTCTCTCAGAGTTTGGAACAAGGGAGATCTTTGCAGTTTCTGTACTGGTAGGCAGCCCAACAGGGGAAAACTTGTGGAAGGAGAAGCCCTGTTTCCATTCAACAGGGTTATTTAGAAAATGTGCTTTGAATTGTGAAAACTCGGTTCTATTTGTAAGGATTGTCCTTAAGGATATACATAATAAATGTCAAAAGTGATTGAAAATGAAATGCCAAGATATGATCTAACATAAAGTAATTTGTCATGAAGAAAAAATGTAGCCTTTTTATTTTTTTTAAGTGGTGGCAATTGCTGGAGATCATTTGGAGCAACAAGAAAATATTTATTTCTTGTTCTGGAGCAAGACTGAGAGACGTTAGTCATCACATACTTTACAAAATTATGTTTATTTAAAATGATTGTTTTGAGAAAATCTCTCCTGGTAATTTGGATTTGATACAGCAGAACACTGAGAAAAGAGATGCTTAAGATTAATAAGGATTTGCTTATCAGTCAGATGCTCAAAAGCAGTCGGGCATGACCATTCATTTTGTGAATGTGTTTTGTGTGATAGTAGTATGAGGCAAACATGTTTTATAGTCAGCATTTCCAAAGATCATTGCCTGAATTCGGGATCCTAACCATGTATTAGGACAACTTCACTAGGGAACGTATTGTTTATTTGCACTTTTCCATTTGAAAGCATCGCCTGTATTTAGTCAAGGTAAAAAATACATTGATTGAATATAATCTTTTTAGATCAGATAGGTAAAAATAACATGAATGTGTAAATACTTAGAGTGGCTTCTTCCTTTATTGTATGCTTGAACAAGCTCTTTTTCATTCACAAAGAGAAAGCTTTCCACTTCCACAAAACAATTCTTAAGGTCTTGTCAATGACACTTAGCGGAACAAGTGCATGAATTGAAGCATCTATAAAAATATGTTTTATCTTTGAACATTTTGTTCTACAATTGCTTTGTAGTGGGTGACGGGCTGCTTTCATAGAAATGACTGGTATTTCCATCATCTGGTCTGCAGGTCAGCGGGATCCTCAGACAAAGCTCAGGGCAGAGGCTCCTCAGCAGCAGCTTGCCCACGGTGATGCCACCAGGTCCCTGGTAAGGCAAGGGGCTTTCCGCATCAGGGGAACTCACACACAGCCCTGAGAAATACTGCTCCCCTCACCGCATGAAATGTGAGCATGACAGCGTAAAAAGACTCAGGTCAAGGAGCAGCAGGCTTCTTGCAACTCTTTTTAATCACAACTTTTTTTTTTTAGGGGGCTTCTTTTACATTTTTTCCAGATACAGGAATAATGTACTGTTACAGGATGTCAGTGGATGAGTTCTCTAAGTTTGTTTCTGTTTTGTCATGACCATAAAGCCCTTTGTCAACATATTTTTTTAAATCTTAAATCATCTAGTGATTGTTACTTGTATCAAGTTCTTTTTATTTTCAGGTTATTCCTTTGATTTTGATAGAGATCATTTAATCTTCTCGTCATTATCCCTGATTTTGACACCTTAGGCTGTTATGTACCTTCAAAGTATGCACACACTGCCACTGAGTGACATAATCAAGCATTTAATATTTTAATTATTTTCTCCTAACATGTTTACAGGCTTCATTACTCTTTTCTTATTCATTTAGTTGATGATTGTGAGCACATGCAAGAATCAAGCTGCAGGAAATATTTCTAGTAATTCAGACTAAAAAGCACAACTCTTCACTTATCCTGGCCTGAATGGCAAAAGTATAATTTTCTTCACATTTAGACTTCATATGGAGCAAACAGCATACCTGGGTAGCAGGAGATGAGATGTCACTAAGAATATGAGAAATAATTTAATCACAAAAAGCATAGATAAAATAATATCACTCATCTACAGATTATAGTATATAATATAATATAATATAATATAATATACATGGGGCAATGCAAACATTCATCTTTATCAAAGTAGGTCATGAGTAAGGGGAGCAGAGAGCTATGTTCTTAATGCTAAATACTTATTAATTTGTATATATATTAGAATGTACTCTTTCTAAGCTGGGCATATTAAATTAGCCAACAATATGAAGTGGCCATGATCACTGCAGAAGAAGATCCTATTCCATAATCCAGCCAACAGAATTGTTTGCTGCCTTTGTTTAGTACTCACTTAAATACCAGATCCACTAACGTGAGGACCATTAAACATTGTTCCAATTTTAATTCAGCAGTTGGTGGTTATATGGCCATTGCCATTAATTCCTAGCAGGTGGAGGCTGCCTTTAGCCTGTATAAAGCAGGACAGCTACCCAGCAGGATGCTGAGCTGCAGTTTAGGGAAAGCAATGACTCTGTGTGTGACCTTGGCAGGTTATATGGTTGCCACCCACTCAGTATCAATCAGTCCTGCTGGAAAATTGAATGAATAACAGAATCTCTCTGAAAATCACAATCTGCAAGCACTGAATTTCTATGGATAGCCATGTTACAACATTTTTAGGAAGTAGGAAAAGATTATAAATTCAATTTTGGTGACAGTCACTGTGCTTATGCTCAATATAAAAACAATGATGACAACAACAACAAAAGCATAATGGCTTCTCTTGTGTTTATCTCCTATCAGAAGACAGGAACCTAGCTGTGAGACTGAGACATAAGTGAATAATTTTGTATAACAGCTGTGATGAATTAGAAGGCCAAAAGACTTGATACTGAGCTCTCTAATCCCACACAATGTGTGGCTCAGAGATGTTATCTGGCTGGATATAGCCCATTCCCCTGGATCAAGCATCACCCCAAAGCATGCATCGTGAAGTAGTTTGAAGGGCCAGCTGCTGGTTCCTACCAAAGTCTGCATGTGCCATTGCAGTGCCTGTAATGTACCTTGGAGAACAGCTTCTTGTTGAGTTTCCCCCAAAAGAAATCCAGTTCTACCCCTCTGAGCTGCTTTACGAGTTCTGGGACCTGGGAAAAGAGGACACCCAGGGCTTCCTTCTCTGGAGATATTCAAGACCTGTCTGGATGCCTACCTGGGCAACCTGCTCTAGGGAACCTGCTTTGGCAGGGGGGTTGGACCCGATGACCTCTGGAGGTCCCTTCCAATCCCTACAGTTCTGTGATTCTGTGATTCCCTTCTGCTGAGGTTTAACCCGGCAGTCAGCTCTGCACCACACAGCCATTCACTCCCTCCCTCCCTCCCTCCCTTCCCCCCTCAGCTGGATGGGGGAGAGAATAGGAAAAAAAAAAAAAAAAAAAAAAAAAAAAGAAAAAAAAAAAAGTAAAAGCTCCTGGACTGTCATAAAAACAGTTTAATAGGACGGAAAAAGGAAGGGAAAATAAAAGTAATTATAGTGATGATAAAAGAATATACAAAGCAGGTGATGCACAATGCATCACTACCTCCCAACTGATGCTCAGCTGCTCCCCAAGAAGTGGCATACACACACACACACGGACAACTTTCAGCCCCAGTTTACTGTTCAGCATGACACCATGCAGCATGGGCCATCCCTTTGGCCAGGCTGGGCCAGCTCCTGGCTGTGTCCCCTCCCAGATCCCTGTGCACTCCCAGGTACCTTGCTGGCAGGGCAGCACAAAGAGCTTAACAGTCCTTGGTCTGTGTGAGCACTGCTCTGCAACAACTAGAACAGTGGTGTGTTACCAGCATTATTCTCATCCTAAATCCAAAACACAGCACCGCACCAGCTACAAAAAGAAAAATAACTCAATCCCAGCTGAAACCAGGACACCTTCAAGCCCATACCTTTGTTCCAACCCAAAACCCTAATGGAGATGAAGCCAAAAGCTCTGAATGTGGGGAAGGCCACAGGAAATGTCTGCATTAAGTTTGAAAAGATCAGAAAGTCACATATTAGGTTCTTACTTAGTGTGAAATTACTGAATTTCATTTAACTTTGTTATCCTTGAGTCAGAAAGTCACCGTGGTCAAGGTGCATACTAACATTAACAACGGATAGAATTTAAAGGAAGAAATTAATCTAATCACCAAGAAAAATTTCAGAGACTGTAATATTTTTTTCTGAAATACTTTCTGCATCCTTGCATAAAGCCAGTTAGAGCTGAGGAATGCCAGGCTTCGAGGGCATGGCAAAGAGTCTTGTAGGAAAACATATTTCACGGTTAACCCCTATAGACACATTTATTTCATGAGATATCTGGCAAGCAGATCCATGGACCTCTCCTCTGACCGTCCTTCCTTCTCCCACTTCACAGCAAATACATAAAAGAGGCTAGAGCTGCCACTCTACTGTGACAGACACCGAGACCTCCAATTACCAATATATCTATTCCTCAGTACAGTCTAAAACATGGGAGATAATATAAGCTTATTCCTTTTGAACAGAGACTTAAAGGAGGTTGTTAAAAGGAAGTAATTATGTTCTGCTTCTTGAGATCTTAATTTCAGGGAGTTATTTATTAATATTCACAATTGTTTAAAGTCCCCAGATAGACTGGCAGGACAGTCATTAAGAACAAACAATATGATATAATATTAAAGAAAAAAAAGTTCTTAAAGTAAAAGGAGGTTAGAAGAGCAGTTTCAGGGGCAGTTTTCTTAGTGTATTGACAGAGCTTTTTTTCTTTCTGACTCTAGCATGCCTAAGGAAGATTATTATATATTTGCATTGTAAATTACTGTTCTGTGAGGTCAGATGCTATACCATTATTTCCCAGTGGTTCATATTAGTTTCTCAAAATACCCGAAGGAAAGAAATATTTATTCTATTGCTGTTTTTCTTTCTTTTCTTGGTTATTACAGAACATAAATTTTTTAGACACATTGCTTCAAAATTGAGTCAAATTTGAACCTTTTTGCATCCTTGAAAAGTTTTGAAATACTAATATTGGTAGATACTTCCTTGCCATTGGAAAATAAAAGCAATAAAGTAGCCTGCCTTCCAAGACTGGGGTAAGATCCCTGACCCCAGGCTCTGCACAGGAGCAGCTTGGTGCCCATCTCTGGCAGGTTCTGTGAGATGCAGAGGGGTTCCCCCCAGTCCAGACAAGCCCTGATGCATGGAGCACACTGGTGTCACCACACATAGTGTGATGCAGACCACTCAGGGCAGGGCATTTTAAAAAGAGCTGGTGTTGTAATGGCACAAGGACTATGGGGTTGCTAAAGCAGGAAGAGCCACTCCAGACAGCATGCTGGACAAGCAAGCCATGTCTGCTCTAAGTAGACTGAGGGTTCAGGAGTATGGACACACTCAGAACATGTCCATGGCTTGGGGTTGATGAGATACCTCCCAAAGGCAGCACAGGGTGGCTTTCCCATATGTTACATTCATATAACACCAAAAAATAAATCATGCAAATGCATCATGCAAATGCTGTTCTCTGCATATGCAGAAATCACTATTTTCTAATAAAATAACCATTCTGGTCCTGAGTTTGGTTTCCAGACAAGATGGAAGCTGTTGAACTACTTTCCTTCTGTTATGTATCACTCCTGTTCTATACCAGGACAGATGATCAGTGACCCAAACTGCAGTGATTTGTTCCTGCTATTAGGTCAAGATTTTAATAACTGTAGCATCATACGTGTTGTTACTGGAAGAATAGTCCTCTCTGCTCACCATCCAAATATATGCAGGTTGCATCTGAATTACAGAGACAAGCAGTCTTTCTTTTATGTGTACAGTCTTTATATTTAATTATTTTGTCTTTATATAACCTTGAGAGTATGTCAGATTCTCACTTTCTAATTTCTATAAAGTTATTGTCTTTTAGGAAAAAAGGCTATTTACTGTTTATTCAGCTGTCAGAATCATCATAGCATATATACTCAAGGAGAAATACCAAGAGACCTCATTTTAAAAAGCATTTTAAATCTCCATCTTGCTGCCCGTGGTTATAAATGAATCAGAAGTAAAAAATACTGTCTGTATTAAAAGTGACAGGGCATTTGCAGCTGGTTCCTAAGTAATAATCCAGAATGCAAAATCATGAAACAATATCTCATTTTTAAAAATGCCTCAAACTGGTTTGAGGGAACTGTCTGGTAATTCTTAACACAACCCCCAAAAAGATTTATTAGGACACTTTGATCTTTTCAGTTCTCGATTCTACAATATGATAATTTTTGCTGATTTCTAAAAAAACAAATGTTGACAATTTTTAGATAAACCAGCAAGTGGAAATGTTACAAGCTGATATGTTGTAAATGTTGTATCAGCTCAAAACAAAAGCATGGAATGATAAATAAGGAACGTGTGCAGTAAAATGATACTAATCATAAGTACATATTGAAAGCCATTTCTGAAAACTTTTTCTCTTTTTATACTTGAAAATACAGAAGGTATAAATGAATAGTTACTCATTGTATACAAAATGAGTGAACTACAAAGGGTTCAGATTACATGGCTGACACTCTTTACACCCTGGATAAAAACTTCAAAAAAATCTAAATGACTTACATGAAAGTCACCGGTAATTAACCTTCTTCATTTCTCGTGTGCTTTTGAAAATACTTGAGGATTCAGGCTAGAATTTTTATGAGCTTGGAACTCACTCCCGAAGCGAAATTTTCAGAAGAGGTTAGCATTCACTTTCCACTTAAATGCTAGAATAAACAGTCATATTTCAGGAGTTCAAGAGGACAGCAAGTCAAGCCTTACCAGAGATTTCAAAGGTTATTTGAAATAATAATAAACATTTCTCAACCATTTTAATTAAAGTAAAACAAGGGAAAAAAGAAGTTTGTTGAGAAGGTCAAGATTAAAGATAATCTTGGAAAGTCCTCAAAACTAAATGAGTACTTGCTTCAGTTGTTAATACAGATAATGATGTTGAATTTGGGGGCAAAAGCAGGACAGGTAATGAGAATGAAAATTATCTCACCTTAAGTGGAAGCAAAACCCAAAGACATTATTGAATTTCAATCAAAAATATCTATCTTCCAAAGCTTTGGAAGACCTGCCATATCACTTTTCAAATTCTGCAGCAATGTTTTTCTAATACTGTTGTTTACATTGTTTGAAAAATATTTGTTGTGTTTAACAAAAAGGAAAAACCCAGGACATTGGTAATTTGTTTCCCCTGCTATGTTGTTGTGGCACATACAGAATTATAGCTTTTTGTCTTTTACTGCAGATTTTAACTGTTAAAAGGAATCATTCTGTGAATGATTTCCACGGATGACATACTGACACATGGAACATCTGCTCTGCAAATCCTTCTGAAACAAACATCTCATATACTGCTGCCCAAATGTATAGACACTGGATTGAGCTATCCCAGTAGCCCAGTGTTCCTGTCCATCATCTGGAGACTGATGTTCCAGCTGTCTGGAGATGCTTACAGCAATGCCTATAGTTAAGACAGACAAATGTGATCTGGGTCACTGCAGGACAAAAACTGGAGGGCATTAGGAAGATAGGTTAGGAGGAGGCTGAGGTGTTGGAAAGGAATACACAGACAATTTTTTTGCAAATTTTGGTATGGATTAGATCTCAGGCTCATCCTTTTTAATGTTTTGATGAATGAAACTGGCACGTCTTGTGCTAACAAATTTGCTGGTGACAAGAAATGAGAGGGTACAGTTGAAAGTGAGGGGGATCTTCCTCCCTTCATCTTACAGTAAGAGCTTGAAGACCCTAAGAACAAGAATCACAAAGAAGAGGCCAAGTGCCACGTACTCAGACCAGTACTGATCACCTTTAACTTAGGCACCTCAGTTTAGCTACTTAAGAAGTCTGTTACCCTGAAGTCAATAAGAAGAGATAGAAAGAGGCATCTTCAGAGGGCAGCTCTGTTCTGAACCCTCCCTGGAAGTGCTTAGATTTTTTCAAGGTCTATACAAGAAACACACAGTCCTAACACAAGTACATGGCTGGGGTGAATCCAGGTTTTGGAGACAGTTAAAATGAACTTGTGCTGCAAGTCAGAAGATAACGAATGGAAATGATGATGAGGGGACATAACAAGCTATCAGCATGACACAACAAAATACAACATCAGGCAGTATTAACTGTACAGGTAAAGAAGTATCAGTACCCTTGAAGAAGGTGTTCTTGACACGTCATCCTAGGCATGGCACATAATCCTTCATCAGCAGTGCTCAAGATGAGTGACTTCTGACTTGGAAAAGGTGCAGAAAAGTTCATCTGGGATGATAGCCTGTGACAGTGTAAAAGACTGACTGTTCGGCCTGGCAAAATGCAGGCTAAGAAAATGTCTACTTATTATAAATATA
Organism: Aythya ferina; assembly: GCF_964211825.1. NCBI lineage: Eukaryota > Metazoa > Chordata > Aves > Anseriformes > Anatidae > Aythya > Aythya ferina. Next base: position 20,156,700 of record NC_140296.1, read on the forward strand.
TTCTAGGATAAATACTAAAAATAAATAGAACTGTTCAGGCTAAAAAACAGTGTTTGCACAAGATCTGTGGGTGTAACAAAACGGGAGTATCTTTTAAGACCAAAAGTACTGAAACAAATACATCCTCAGACCCTCAGACCTGTCTGGAGCAGCTTTCCAGAAAGAGCAACAGGAGAAAAAAAAAAAAAAAGCGGGGGGGGATTTTAAATAAGTGTATGAAGGACATGTGTGTGCCCTGTTTGCCTGCAAGGGCAAAATACTGGCTGCAATGACTGGGGAGATCTTATCTGCAGTTCTGAGCCCTTCTGACTGTCTGTCAGTGAATGTGGGAATGAGAGTTGCTGGTTGCTGACATATCTAGAAAATATATTCCAGCTGGGTTGCTGAGCTGATGAATAAAAGCAGTCTTTAATTTAAAACTAAAAGCCTCTGTGTATTTGGATAAAGAATAAAGATCAGACAAAAGTGATGGTAAAAAATATAAAACCTCCTATGTGTGAGGCTCTTTTCTAGCTGGATTTACATTTCTGAGGGCTGTCTCTAATTCATACTTGGGAACAGAAGCAGTTTATCATGCCATTGCAGTAATCTTGCTATCAGATGGCCAGCCTGTGATTTGCTTTTGCAGAAGTGCATAGTGGCAGGGAACTGCAAATCCTTCAGTCTCTGGGAAATGAACCACATAACCTGGAGATTAAGAACACTTGCCATCATTATGGAAAACCCCTCTCTACCTCTCATATGCTTTGCCCTAAAACAAAACTGTTCCTCGTGTTCTTCCTGACCTAAGGATATCATATGGAGAAAAAAAAAAAAAAAAAAAGAAAAAAAAAAGAGAGAGAGAGAGAGAAAGAATCCTTTGAACTTTTGAAAAAAAAAATCCATGTTCAGAGTCAAGTTAGGGAAGATGGATGTTAAGGAAGTTGGAAAGCTGGAGATAAGCTGTGAAGAATAAGTCTGTGTTAATGGTAGAGAACAAATAGGTGAATGAGAGATGCATTTGATGAGATTTGGGATGCATTAAAAAAGAGGAAAAATAGTAGCTAGGTAAGAAACTACAAAAAACAATCATTAAAAAAGAAGATGTGAACCATAGGCTTAATCACACAGATAGTTGTGTCTTTAATCATTTTTGCAGTCTCTGAATTTTAGACTATGAACTCTTCAGAACAGGACTGTATCATTCTAGTGCAGTCAGATTTTTTCAATCAGAGTAATTCAAGGTTTGATAAATGGGAAAAATAGTATTATGAAATCAGCTTCATATTTGCCAGCAAAGACAATAATGTTTTATTATGACTTCATGATTGGTGAAATCTTTCATTATTATGAAAGCAAATGCTTATATATAGGTTCTAACATATTATTGTATACTATCAGTCTGATTACGAATTTTGATTCTGTCATGGAAGCTTTTGTTGTATGAGTGAATATTTTTCAGAAAATCTCTGTTGAAGTTAATTTGAAATACAAGGAAAGAAGAAGTCTGTATTTCATAAATTTGAGAACTTTGTAGCTAATGTTTCAACACTGCAGACTTTATATTTATTTTCTGAGGCTAGTCCATATTAAAGGTCAAAATAGAAGTCCTATCTGGCCCTGGGAGATTGTGTTCTGTATGTTTATGTTTTTCTGTATGAAATCCTGGCTAGAGCCTGTAACTGAAGTGCTAAGTTAATCTTCCATTTTCAGCAGAGATAATGACATGTTAATAAAAAACTTGTGACAAGTGACTTACATTATTTAGTAATTAGCAACTGCCAGTGTAATAGAACTGAAACATCAACAAGGATAAAGTGTGAAAAATTATCTTCTCCCTGAAACAGTTTTTCTGCTGGAGTGTTGTGCTCCTGAGAAGCAAAAGCTGTGCAGAGTTGATTTGACGAAGATATTTTGAAACATTAAAATATATTTATTTTATCTTTCCTTATCTGTAGCTTCAGGCAGTCCAGAAACATCAATAAATTTCTCTGAATCCTGTGTTATTAAAGAAGATTACAGAGGAGACCATAAACATTGCAGCATGGGAAGCACTGTTTAGTTGCAAACTGCAGCTGAAGATTTACCCTCTGCATCAGACTGTCTTTGTCTTGCTGGTTATGGACATTCAGCAGCTTTCTCCCTTTTCTAGGTGTGCTGTCTTAAATTAACCAGTACAAATGAAATGAGGCATGAATGCAGCACAAGCTAGGAACACAATTCAAATAAATCTGCTCCCTCACAAGTTCTGTTTGGATACCCAAGCGCATGCTGAAAGAAACGTGACACATTACCAGGGACATGCCAGGAAAGACTGAGATGAGAAAAAGCTTCTGCATCACCCGTCTGCCCACAGCTGCAGGAAAAAAAGAGCTGCTGCCTCTGCAGCCTCATGCCACACTGAGGCTGGGTGGCTAAGAATCAGGTGGAAAAGGCAGGCAGCCACATCGATGCACCTGAGAGGACCAAGCTCAGTGGAGTGTCTACGTCAGCAATACCAATTAATGCAATGTTACATGCTAAAAGTATTTCATCTTTTCTTTACCCATCAATTCTTATTATTATTGTTATTTTTATACACTAAACATGCCTGATATGATTTGGGCTGCTAATGTGCTTAGACCTCTTCTGAGGTTTGTGCTGCTGAAAAATAGTCTCAGTGTTTCTGTTCCATTCCCTTGTTTGCACCTACCTCTTGCCCTTCCTTTTATGATGACACAGAAATCTGGAGGTGAAAGCAGAGATCTTATATTTTTTAAAATATGTGTTTGTACGGGGCTTGGTGTATGCAGCTGTTCATGGTTACAGCTCCTAAGTGCAATGGAAACATAAGCAATATTCAGGTTTAAAAGAAAGTTGATATCAAGCTATTTCTCATAGTAAATGAGCAATGTCTATAGCAAACAGGTAGTTTTGGAAACTAAACACGGAGGTCTGCTAGGAGGAAGGTAGAGCCCCTGTACTCACACTACACTCCCAACAGATACTATCTATCTTCAGAGGCACATGTTTTCTGATGTGCATTGCCCTGGTTGTGAAGAAAACACAGGCATTTTGCTGGAATGAAGCAAGACTCAAGTCAAAGGCTCTCAAAGGCACTGGAAGCTCTTCCACAGACTCCAGTGGGTTACTAAACAGGCTCACAGGCAGGTTGAGCATTGTGCTATAGATTTATAGACCTTAAAGTACTTCCAGGAAAAGGCCATTCTCAGTGAGAGAAATTGGAGCTTGGGGGTTGTTGCAATGCTGATAGATTAGAATGGCTTACTTCTCCACACAAAGACAGAAGCTACTAATGGACTGTCCTACCCTGCAGGTAGGTCAAACATACTAGATCAATGACAACCTATTTTTGTCACTTCCCACCTTCTCATAAAGCCTTTAGGGTCCACAGATTCTTCTTCTCTGCAGCTCAGATATACATATAGCCCTGAGATGTGGCATTGCGTCAGGTTGGTTTAGCAGCACCAGTTCCAACAGTCCTCACCAAATCAGATGTGTAATGAAGAAAGATGGTGACAAGATCTATGTACACTGAGACATTACTGATGCTATTGTAGGACTTTGGAAGAAAACTTCCAAACAAATGGACACCAGAGAACATACATTTAGATTCCTTACCTTCAATTACCTAAGCAGACATGTTAAAAAGTGACCTTTGTGTCATGAGAAGGGTTTTCCTCATTACCAAAGGTTACTTAATGCTGCCAGTTATTTTCATTAGTTGAGGTAATTAATGTGTGATAAACTGACGTAGTATTAGATACAGTGGGTGACAAGTAGGCCAAAAACTGTAAGACTAAAGAGATTTTAAAACATTTCTGTGTGATAGTTTGTAAACAAATATAAAAGAGAAGAAATAATAAGTTTATGATATTGGCTTTATTATTTTAATTGTTAAAATTGTTGAAATAATTATAACACGTATTATACTCACTCCCTAATAATTTTCACATCAGTTCTTGCTTCCAGTGGTTGACAATGCATGATGTGAACCAAGAAGGCAGGTATACTAATTTTTTTGCCTCAATACCTAAGTATAAAAAGATAATTGGAAAGCTGACAAGAAAGCAAAATATGTTATGTACAATGGGATATTTGAAATTTAAATTACTTAGAATTAATTATGTCATAAAATACTCAAAAATATAAAATCTATTTTCTAACAAGTATGATTTTTTTTCTAATTCATGGATAACTGAAGGGAAAATCTCATATTGTCTTCTATTACAGCTATATTACCCACTTGTGTGCTTTTTATACTAGAAAACTAAAGCGTTTATATCGGAGCTGCACCTAGAGACTTTGTAGAAGAGACCCAGCACCGGATAAAACTACAATGCAGATAAAACTCGTTGGAGAAAAAAAAATGGAGAAGTAGTTATTTATGTCTCATCTACCCAGATGGACCTACGTTGGTTTTCTGACTGACTGACTTCAAAGGAGTAGATGGTAACTCCTAGGTGACAGTGACTATGGAAGGGAAGGACTTTGAGGAGCTTCCCTGTAACAGGTAAGAGGTGGATATGTTTGTGGCAGGCAGGTAGTAGGGTGATGTAGGGACAGAACAGCTGACATTCACGTTGCCTAGCCTTAGATGTCTATGACATGCACACTTCTGTGCTCCTCACTTTCAGATCATTTAAAACCACAAAGTAGTCCAGAAGGCTTTTAGATCATAGTTCTTCTCACTTCTTGGTGGTGTCTGTTTTAGAGCAGGATGAATTGCAACCCCGGCACAAGCAAACCCATGTCTCTCCTGTGGCAATAAAGAAAGGCCACTATAAATAGGTCAGCTGTAGCCACCCATGTTTTATCACATGAATCCCACCTACTCCATGTCACTTTGTTTTAAATACATGTAAAACTCTGAGTCCTGTCCCTTGCCATGTAAATTAATTGATGAATTAATTAATTTACAGACTTCACCATAGCTCTCTAAAGCTCCTGGTAGGAAGTCTGTGCAGATGCTGATATTAAGGTGGTTGGGTCTGCAACCAAGAAGATGAACTTGAAGCATTTGCCAGGAAATACATGGATTTCTGTGTCACCTGGAAGGGGTCCACCTAGGAGCTAGAAAGGACCTGGAGAAGGCCACCTCCCTTTAAGAGAAAAGCTCTTATTTGTGAGGCAGGAAAAGGAGGTGAAGTTGTCTTCTGGTGCATGGATTTCCTTGCTAGCAAAATTTCTGCTTTGGTCCTAAAGCTCCAGATAGTGGAGCAGAGCCATTGGGATGAAATAACAACTTATGGTGATGGCTTGCACAGACAGCGGCTGTGTAACTTTGAAGCAGTGCTGTGAAAACAAGAAACAAACTGTGAAATGGGATCAGAATTTATTTGCAAAGAAAACATGTATTTACTCAGCATAGATTTTGTCTGCTCCTCATGCAATGAGGAGTAGTTGGTAAGCAGAGGTTTAAAAAAAAAAAAAAGCCATCTGTCTCTATATTCCATTTTAATATTTCAGTTTTATTAATATTTGCATTTTCCTTTTAATGATATATATTAGCACAGTGTCTGATGACTGTTGTGACATATCTTTTTCTTTCTGAAAATTGTTTATAGATTTTTTTTGTGTTTTCTCACAGAAATACTTAAGTTGAAAAAGAAATCATTTATACGAAACAGCTGAGCAAAATTAAACTAAACATCTTCTAAAGAAGCATCTTGCAGATAGACCACGGTACCCAAAATGTTATCCTTTGTCACAGAGGAAACAAGAGGTCTGGTGGAGTTCCTCTGCTCCTGCCATGTAACTCCTGTTCTCAGCTGCAGCAGCATTCCCACGGAACATGTAGAAAAACGAATATCCTGCCTACGGCTGTTCATGTTAGGCACCTGACTGCACTGTTTCTCTCCTGTAAAAACAGGATGGCAAACACATGCTGCAGCAGGCCAGCAGGTGGGCACACACCGTGGAGTGCCCATGTTTATAAGGGCTTTAAACCGTAGCAAAATGCTACTTATCTCTTTGATTGCAGGTAGCATAACAGAAAGAGCACCGAGTCCCAGGGGACTCAGGCACACAGGTCATGCTCCTGCACTCCAGAAAAATGACCACTGGAACAGGAGCTTCTTAGTAAGCCCCCAAAAAAAACAAAGCAGAGAAGCAGCAAGGAAAAAATCTGTTGTAGAGGTAGGAATAATATTATGTTTGCTTGCTTGGTTGTGGGGTTTCTGTTTTGTTTTTGTGTGTTGTTTTTGTGTGTGCTGTTTTTTTATTTGGTTGGCTGTTTTTCATTTGTTCATTTTTTGTTTGCTTGTTTTATGTTTTCTTGTTGTTTATGGGTATTTTTTTGTTTTTGTTTGTTTGTTTTTAATATTGTTTTAAAATCTTTTTCTACACCATTGTGATAATTTAATTTCTTTGACAGAAAGCACTGAGTAATCCAGGTTACATACAATCAGCCTGACTTCCCAGATGCTTCCTCTGGTTCAGTCAAGTTCCCTGGTTCCATTTAGCCCTTCTTTAGCTATGTTTGATAATTTCACTGACATTCTTTCCCTTCATTTCCTATTTTATTTAATTTCTTTGCTTTGTTTTGGGGCCTCATTCTGAGAATCCTAGAGACACAGGACATTTTGTGATAGGGGGCTAAAATGTGTTGTTATTCATTCACTTGGAGTTTTGAGTAACAGCATTAATGTCAAAATAAATAAATAGTGGAGTATGGAATTTTAACTGGGAACAACTGGTGAGGATTTGGAGCCTTCCCGCTCTACTCTGTGCTGGTGCGGCCTCACCTCAAGTGTTGTGTGCAGTTCTGGCCACCACAGTACAAGAAGGACATTAAACTGTTGGAGAGTGTCTAGAAGAGAGCGACGAAGGTGGTGAAGGGCCTAAAGGGGAAGCCATATGAGGAGCAGCTCAGGTCACTGGGCCTGTTCAGCCTGGAGAAGAGGAGGCTGAGGGGGGACCTTTAAAAAGCGATTGGACTGTGCAGTTAGTAACATGGTCTAAACTTTTGGGTAGACCTCTGCAGTGACAGGAGTTGGACTTGATGGTCCTTATGGGTCCCTTCCAGCTCGGGATATTCTGTGATTCTATGATTCTCTTCCCAGAGGAACAAGACTTGTTTATAGGTATAGCTACCTTCAGATGAGTTCATTATAAGAACTTTTTATTGCATCAGAATGATTGTGACTGTAGGATAACCTAGCTAACATTAGTTTTTGCGATTAAAAATTATATGCAGCTTCTAGTTTTGCTTATAATACTTTTTAAAGTTTTTCTCCGGTTAACAGTTTGCCTAGTAGTGAAGTAAAGTAATTTTCAGGTATTCTTACTCTCTATATGAAAGTTTTTGTAGTGGTTGCTGTTGCCAGTTAATCTACCCAATCACCTAGATGTGGAGACCCATTCTGTAAATAGCATATGTACAAATTGCTGCATCCTTACAGAGCTCCACAGAATTCTGCAGGGCCTCTTGACACTGTCATTCCAACAACATGCTGTTAGACCAAGACCAAAGGTTGAACTGGAGCCCAGGCTTTCATGTTATTTTGATAATATGGTCTGTATCTTTCATTCCAAATGTTAAATGAAGCTGAAGGGGGAAATCCAATTCTTAATATATTACATTTCAAGATTTTTGAAAATCTTGAAAGGTCAGTATCTCAGAGTGTATTGAAAACCTGAAAACTGCTGAGGCTGGATCATTTCCTGTATTTAAGTTGCCATTTTAAAGGGATAGTGTATCAGTTTTCACTTTAATTTATTATTTTTTATTTTAAACTTCAGAGGGAGGAAAAAAATGCTATGAATAACACCTTAAACATGAAAAAAGCTAAACAAGGAATATTGAATACTCAATAGTTATATATTCAAAAGATCTTTCCAAATATGGAGAAGTTACTATGAGATTATCACTTTTTTTTTGGCAAGAAATAATATTAACACACACTTGAAAGCTATCAAAACTCCCTGTTTTTTGAAGTGGTAGAAAAAGATACCCTATATGAAAAATGAATGGATTTCATTGTTTCAGTGTAAAGTTATTAGCCACTTCTGGATTTGAAGTCAGAAGCAAATTAACTTTTGTTAGCAAAATTGAATTAGCTGACTTTGACTTGTGTGCATGCTGCAGATATGGAGAACTTTCTTGATTCATGTAAGGAATTTTTAGAACTTAAGATTTTATTTTATTTAATTAAGACAGTAAGTTTGGACCTACGTCTGTTACAAGAGTTAGGAGAGAAAATGACAGATTTTTGTAAGCAAAGGAAAAAAAGAATTCTATGATTAAAGATACAGGGAGAAAAGGGAGAAGCTAGCACTTTGTATTAGCATGTCTTTTATAATTAATTAGTCCTATTTTGTTTACAAATGCTTTGATATTTCTGACAATATTTTCCTCGTCCAGCTGGCAGTATTAGTATTCAACTATTGTGAGTTGTTGTTTTTTGCTTGTTTTTTTTTTTTTTTTTTTTTTTTTTTTTATGAGCAATACATCAGCTTTTAACTTTCCCTTATTACATGAAACTTTAATCCATGAAATATAACTATAAATTCAAATTATATATAGCTGTGTGTTCAGATATTTGAGCTGTCAGTATTTTGTGGGGACTATTTTCCTGTATTTTAAACTCTAGTACGCTTTTCCAATATCTGCAGTCTTACACAAAGTAGAAATTTCCTGTAATGGAGCACAAATATTTTGACTTGTTTTGACTTTTGTTTTTCCTACCTGACAAAACATCAAGTACTGGGTGCTGGCTTTGGTTCCATATTTGTATGTTTCCAAAGCTGAAAATAACATGGAAATTTGTAAAGGCCTGCTAAGATGTTTGGGGGATTCTCTGTAACTTACATTTTAGGGACCAAGGCTGGTAATCATTGTGGAAGGATTTACCACAAGAAGTTAGTGATTTGAAGCAATACAGCTGCAGAACTGTGTGACCTGGGTTGGGCAGTCAGTCAGATCAGTGATCATATTTTTCATTCGTTATTGAAACCGGGAAGGGGGAACCAAACACTGATGATGACTGCAATATTCAGTGATATATATTATGTGCTTAGCTCATTAAATCAGACAGTTAAAAGTATTTGAAAATTTTCTGTAAAAATACTATGAGTTACTTTATTTGTATTCATCCCTTAATATTAAACAAGTTGCTTTGCCTTCAGGTATGTGGTTCTATCAGTACCAGTATGTTTCGTTTGAATGACAAGCTTAACAACATTCTGCTTGGGCTTGTAATCATACTGAATTAACATTATTTTTACAAATGGCTGCATGGAAGTCAGTACTGACTCAGGTTACATATTTCACTTGATACAAAACACTTTAAGCCACTGCTTTCTGGAGAAAGAATAATCACTTTCTCTTTGAGAACAAGGACATACAGTTTTATATTTATCCCATCTTTAGCCATGCTGTTTTTTTTAGAGAAAAACAAAAGGTATATATTCCTATAATTCCCAAGTAAGCAGCACAATGACTAAAGCATGGCTTCAGCTTGACAAAACCAAGGAAGAAGAAAGGTGAGAGGCCAGGTTCAGGGCAATATGCTGTTCTCTTGCACTTCGATTCCTTCGATCCTTTAGAAGAGAAAAATACCATATAGCTTTTTGTGGTCTTGAGGCAGTAATGCTGGTATCAATAGAGATTTCACCACTAGCAGCAAAGCTGACAGGGGATGCGTGTAAGTGAAAAAATGTCTTCCCCCTGCAGAATTATAACCAGAGACTCTTTGGAGATGTTAAGCTGCATGGTATTTCAGACATGAGGAATTAGTGTCTCACGCTAAAGCTCTAATAGCTACATGGCCTACCTAACCAACCTTCCTGGGCTCCCTCTAGGTCAGTAGAAAGAGACAAGCACTACATGAGGCAATCCTTTCATTCCACCCACAGCAGCTGCTTAAAATAGGTGGAATGAATTCCCATTGCAGTCTTTCTATTTCACAAAAAGAGGCTAAACAACTATTTCAGGGAAGAGACGAATGTTTAAAGAACTGAGCCTCAAAACTCCATGTTCCTAACCATGGTTACATCTTGAAACCTCAGTCTCCAGCTATGATTAATGTAAACCTCACAGATGAGATGATAAAGAATCAGTAAAAACTGCAGCAAGAATAATTTAGCTATTTGAAAGCTTTGAAACAGTTTCTCTTCATCTTTGAAGTCTAAGGAAGCAAGACTGTGTGAAGTCCTACTTTTTAATTTAATTTTCCTTTTGTTAAATGAGTCATCTTTTCATAAGCCTTTGCTGTCATTCTGGGGCAAAAATAAAGTACTAGACAGCATAGCATACGGTCAAAGATGGGCTTTAATGACATTTGAAATTCGATGGAAGTAGCAACCAGTTTTAGGGAGCTTGTTTTCAATTGAATTAGTAGTTTATTATAGAATAATTTATATTCTAGTAAAAGAAAATGCACTAGATAATTAGTTAATTTATGTCCAACCAAAGTATATTTCAGAGGTCTCATTAACATTTTAAAGCACATTTGTAACTTACATGTCTAAATCCCATAGAAAGTTAGTATACTACTAAATCACAGACACCTACTTTTAATTCATCTTGTTTATCCTAACTGAGGCTATAAAAAACAGAAGTGATTTTAGGTGACCCCAGATTTCACACCTATTGATACATTCAGTAATAGGATATTTTGTTAATTTACCAATGTTTAAAATACATGTTCTAAATACAAAAGTCATTTCTGTAAAAGGCCAGCTAAGAGTTTTGCACTATGCTACTACCATTAAAATCCTCAAAATATGACTGTTTTGGTAAATGTGAAACTTTCTTGTAGAAATATTCTTTACATGGATTTAGTTAGAATTTAGAATTAACGTAGGGTGTGTTCCTTTTAATTAGGTCTAATTAAAAGGAGAGAGTTTGCTTGCCTGAATAACAATCTAGCGTTGAGATTGAAGAAAGAAACATTTAGACAAATTTGAAAAGTGCTCTTCAGTTTTACAAAATTCAAGCTGGTCTTGAAAATTAAGCAACCAAGTTAAAAAAAAAAAAAAAAAAAAAAAAAGTAAACATATTAAAGAGCAATAAAAATTCAGGATAAGAGGCAACAGGCACAAACAGGCACCCAGGAGGCTCCCTCTGAGCACCAGGCAGCACTACTGTGCTGGGTGGATGATGAAGCCACCACAGGCTGCCCAGAGAGGCTGTGGGGTCTCCTCCTTGGGGAGCTCCAAAAGCCACCTGGACGTGGTCCTGGGCAGCCTGCTTTGGGTGTCCCTGCTTGGGCAGGGCTTGGACCAGGGGCCTCCAGGGGTCTCTTCCAAACACACTCATACAGCATCATTCTGATTCTGTGATTCTCCTAAGCTGGGAATCATGCAGTCCCCCAGAATGCTAGCCAACACATACATTAGGTGATACTTTATATGTCAAGATAGTACCAAGAGAGTTCATCCCTGCAGTGTAATCATGTGTTCCCTTTTGTGTGTGCGTGCATAATTCCTGAATGGTTCATCGGTACCTAACTACTGCTACCAAATACGTAAGATTAGTTACAGGACAATGCACAAAGCAGAGTATTGTACTTAACAGTAGACAAATTGGTTTGTCAAATTGGCAGTCATGTTATAAATAGCATCACCATCTCCTCCCCCTATTTTCTTTTCTTTTGAGTACATTTAAAACAAAGATACCAGGAAAAATACAAATCAGTAAGCAGTGGCGTTCAAATAATCAGTGAACAGCCTAATCCTGGCTCAGGATCTCTAAATATTGCTTTTAAATGGTTACTTCCACCTGAAAGTCCTCTTTGCTAAAAGTGTAAATCAAGTTCTTGAGCTTGGATTGTCTGGAAATACTGGGCCATAGTTTACAGCCAGAATATTGACTTCCCATGTACTATAATGTGAATACAGAGAATAAACTAATATTTAAGTCCTGAAAAGGAGCATCTGCTATAATTGCTTTGTTCACAGAAAAGCCAGCCCCAGAAGCCATAAAGAAAATACTTTACCATCTCCCACTTGTTTTGCCCAAAATTTTGAATGCCCCAGCTCCCACTGTAGGCGCTGACCAGGCAGGGCTGCGGCCACCAGCTTACATTTACTGAATGGTATTACTCTGCCTGCAGCCACACTTCACCATCTCTGTCTTACTGTTCTGGAACAAGCACAAGTACAAACATTTGCAAACATGAATCACACTGAAGATATTCCTACCAACAGTACTTAGGCTGGCTCTGTCACTTAGAAGAGCATATCATTGAATTAACTTCTGGGATTTCCAAAAGTAACTTTTTCAGACATAACATATTCTTTCTTTTTATCTCTTAAAGCACTGAAGAAAATTCTTTTAACTTTTTGTAAAAACTTCCTAAATTAATGGGACAGTTACATAGAAGAATAATCTATTATTTGTCCACCGTCACATACATGAGGTGATCTATAGACATACAGCATGGATGCAAAAGGCCAGTGCTGTCAGAAAGGTGTTGGTAATTCAATAAATCAGGCTGTAAGTGCAAGTAAAAGTAATTGCATTGGAACAATGCTAGAGATAGCTTCGCTGTGGGATGAACATCCCCTCAGCTAAAATCAAATCCGTTAAATTTCTAAATAAAGCTGTCAGGCAGGGTTGCCTGCAATCACGGTGGCCTGGCCTCAGTTCAGATGGCCTCCTCTAGCTCTTAACTCAGTAATGTACTAACATATAAGGATTTTTTCCAATTTTTTCAGTCAGTTCCTCAAAGTATGTCTCTTGGCAACACTCTCTCCCGTTGCAGTTTTATACTGATGCTGTATAACAGTACTGTGTTGCTGCTTGGGACTAAAGCTCAAGCACTCAAATAATCTCTTCTGACATGTTCATAGATGAAAGACCATTTTATAACTGTTCTGTTACATGATAATATCACAAAAACCTTTTCTCAAGTTTTGGTTATGTACATTGTACCTGAAACCTCCTAGCAACAGACCTATTGCAATGAATTGGTTTCCTTTTTATGTTTAGATTGCACATAAAAATACATGGTTCTGACTATAATGTAAAGGTTGCTCTTAAAGTTGGGCTCAAAATGTACCCAAAGCTCCACAATGAAGTTCAATTTCTCTTCAGAGCATATTTTCAGACAAGGGTCTTTTTTTTTCATTTGAAATGATGCAGACTGAAGTGAAGTCATTAGGTATGATGACAGTATCCTGCATCAAGAGAAATAAAAGTCTTCAGGAAAAAAAGAAGAGCCACAACATGTTCCTGATGATCTTGAATATTGCAGGCAAATTCTTTTAATAAACCTGATGGTCAAACAACAAGAAAATTATTAAAATATTGAGGTCATAAATATTTATTGGCATGTTTTAAATCAGTTTGGAGAAATATTTTCACAGAATTTCCTCCTTATTTGGAAATATTTGAGTCTCAAAGATCCTGGCCAGCACATGCAGACAACATCAGAAAGAAAGAAGGACTTTTTCTTCTCTCTCTTTTCTTACATAGACCTGGAAGCAGCTTCACTGAGGAAGAGAGAATTGCTTACCAATACTTCTGAAGAGATCAAGATGATGGCCTTATCTGACCTTCTGACTGCAGTACCATGGCTATAGTACACATCATCCACAAAGCCAAAAATCTTCTTCAAAATCTCATTATAGCTCTGCTCAGATGAGACTCAGAAACTACAACGGCCTCTATTTTTGTTGTTTTCATTTTCCTGAAGTTCACAAGTTTTCTGTGACAGATGCTTACATAGATCATGTAGCCACCGAGTGTGATTCCATCTGTCAAAATCATAGGCCAAAGAGCTGCAGGTAGCTCATAAGCTACATGGAATCTATCAATTGTACATTGATACAGGTTTTTAAACAAGATTTTACCAACTTCCTATATTCTAATGTTGATTATCTTTAATTGTTGTTTTCTTTAAGTGGGTGTTATTTAATGGGGAAAAAAAAGTTGCTATGATATCTTGGAGACTAAAACAAAAGCTCGGGAAAGAGGCTTTCCTATTTGTTCTCTTTAATTAACAACATTATTTCAGAAGGCATGACCCAAAATAAATTATTTTCTAAATACTAATGTTAATTAGCTTACAATACCAGATACAATGTAACACTAAGCCAAATTAATTAGAGGCCTTTCATTCTCAGTGTTAGATTTGAAGAAAATATCTTTCACTTTCTCTTGAACTAAGACAAAAGAAACTGTTATAGCTTACGTATGGTTAATAATAATAATAATAATAATAATTTCTCTTTCTCAGACTGCACCACTGGTCTCATCCAGAACTACTTTCCTCTGCCTTCCTAGGAGGTACCTGCAACTTGTCACTTATTATACAGCTTTAATTACAAGAGCAGAAAATGCTCATGTAGACAACATTTTTCTGACCTGTACCACAGTCTTCAAAGGAAAGAGAAAGGCTGTGGAAGCCAGGTTCAGCATCCAGCTGCAGGCTGAAGAATTGAGGAGGTAGATCAAGAGAGCAGGTACAAGCTGTTGGATGCAACTGAGGAGCAAAGCAAATGGGACAGCATGAACAAAGGAGCTCATCTCAGACTAATTGCTATTTTACACTGGTGTGATTTATACCAGTACAGACTTACAGCCCTTTAAAAATCTTGTGTAAAGGTAGGAAGGGTCTTTACTGTTAGTATCATCTTCATGGTACCAGGTGGATGGCTGACAAGTTGGAGCACACTCAAGCTGAGAAGTGGGTAAAGATGACCATGAATGTACCCAAGCGGTGTTATGTCCATTGTCCACACATATAACAAGGGCTGCTTTTTGTATTTGCTGCAATTTTTTGACTCTTCAGCAGCAAAGCTCTACCATTGAGTGGTGAATGACTTTATTACAATATTAACAAAACCACTAGCATGTGGCAAATTCAGAGATGTGTTTTCGTTGTATAATAGAATCAAATGAGAACTGCTTCCATAGAATTGAACAAAGCAGAAAAGAAAACTGAGACCTTGAACAACTATGTTAGGTGAGTTTTATAATGCACGTAGTTGACAATTTAAAGCTTTGACCTACAGTGAGGATTTAGGGATGGTTATTATTTCATTGTCTTGAATTGTAAAGATTTAACATTTTAGTCTTGAACAAGATAATGGGAGCGAAAATGTTATTGAAAGGCAAAAAACTATTTTTATCAATTACTTGTTCTCCTTTGAGGATGTAATCCTCATTAAGAAAGAAACTTGTAAGTGGAAAATAAATCCTTCAAAACAATTTTCATAGCTACTCTCACTAGAATAATTTAGACTAAATACCTCATTATATTAATGCAAATTAGTTTTTATTATACAATGGATACTCTTAAATAAAACCTTGTCGTTTAAATAAATTTGGGAACTATCACAATGCTTCAGGAATGTATGAGTCTCCTACATATAGGAAAGGAAAATGTGTTTCATGTGTCACTGGGGCTGAGCAAAAACTTGTAAATAAATGTAGTATACATATCGAATGTAGGTTGTATGGAGGTATCTATGTGTAGCACAGGAAATTAGCTTGGAGGAGATCACTGTAGTTTTCAAGATTTTCTTAAGCTCATACTTTAACACTGATATTTAATATAAATTATTACTATTATTCTGAGTCTTCATTTTGTCATTAAATATTAAAAGTCTTACATCATCTTAAACATGTATATAGTTCTGTTCTGAACAGCTTACAAATGTAGAGGTCTTATCATTTATCATATATGCTTAGTTCTATGTACCACAAAGGGAAATGCATTTAAAATCTTGATTTTTGTACCAAGTGATTTTGTTTGTTTTCTGTGCGTGTATGTGTGTTTGGTTGGTTTTTGGTTTTATTATTATCAGTCCTATTAAGGACTGATATCTATAAAGAAGCAAAATAACTTTTTATGTTTCCTTTAAAAGCCTTAGATATTTTCTTTTTGTACTGCACATGGGGATAATATGAACTATTACAAGCTTAAAAGTTACTTCCAACAATAATGTTTAATTACAACATAGCATCGACTCCTCTGGCTTATTGGTTTATTCCCCCACCCCACACCCACCCCCATCATCACTGCTATGTGATTTTATCCAAGAATCAGCCAAACTAGAATCTAATGCTAAGTATTTTTTATTTTCTGTCTTCAATAATAGATACTTTCTGTTATGGTTAACATTCTACCAATATGTAAAAGTAATTACAAATATAACTGAGCTTTAGGACCTATATAATACAATTCTTTTGAAAATATATAATAAATAAATAAAACCAACAAGATGAGAGAATTTTTTAAAACTCCTAAGAGAAGGAAACAATTTAAAAAACAAACAGGGTCATAATCCTGGACTTCTGAAGCACATATTTTTGCTTGTTTAGGGAACTGCTTTCAAGTCCCATGGGAGACTATCCTCAAGAGAAGAGGGGATCAGAAAGGCTGGTTGACTCAAGGCTCATCTCCTCCAAGCTCAAGAATGGTCCATCCCCATTGATACACCAGAGAGCTGTGCTGCCATTCAGAAGGACCTCAAGAGGATGGAGACATGTTCCAGTGATGCATCCTTGCAGCAACGAAGACCAGGAATGTCCTGGGTGTCATTAAAGAAAGCCATGCCAGCAGGTCTGGCGAGGTGATCCTTCCCCTCTACTCAGCACTGGGGAGGCCACATCTGGAGTGCAGTGTCCAGTGCTGGTCTCCCTGGTCCAAGAAGACATGGACATACTAGAGAGTCTAGTGAAGAGCCACAAGGATGAATAATGGATTGAAGCTTTTGATGTACAAGGAATGGCTGAGAGCTGGGATTATTTAGCCCAAAGAATACGATGTTTGTGGGGAATCTTGTCAATGTCTATAAGGACCTGATGGGGGGGGAGTGACCAAGAGACAGACAGGCTCTTCTCACTCAGTGGCTCACAGAACAAAAGGCAATGGGCACAAATGGAAATACATGGAATTCCACTCAAGCATATGAAAATATTTATATTACAAAGGTGGGCAAGTACTGAAACACATTGCCCAGAAAGACTGTTGCAGTCTCTGTACTTGGAGATATTCAAAATCTGACTGGACATGGCCTTGAGTAACCTGCTGTTGCACTCTGCTAGTGTCTGTTGATCTAGATGATTTCCAGAGGTGCTTTCCAACCTCAGCTGTTGCATGATTCAGTGGTATTTGGAAACATTAAGCCTGTTTTCAAAAGCACTCACAAGTTTGAAAGAAAGCCAAACTGTATGTTCGAATTTTCATGGGCTAAAACAAAGTGTTGTTGTTTTTATTTATTTATTTATTTTCTCACGTGTTTGAGAAGGAATGAAGTTCATCAAAAATCTATTGACAAAAGGTCACAAAATTTGTTTTATTCTTCTCAGTTTTATTCCATCATTAAAAGGTAACAAAGCTGTATTTCCAGATTTAAAATGTGATGTTCTTTTTGAAAGCTATTCAAGAGCAACAGCTGGAAAAGAGGGTTTAGGGTTCACTGAGTCTCAGACATTATACATCACAGCTGCGAACCCTGAAAGACTATTGATCCAATTGGCCATTCACATTGTTAATTGAGGCAAGAACAACCAAGCTGTCATGACACTAACACTAATAGTTTCAGACACCCACAGAAGTCTTACAGTCTTCCACTTTAACAGTAGACTCACAAGTTTTATTAAAAGCAAGGATGAAAATAAAATCTGTCATAAAAGTAATTAAAAATGAAAGTAATGCCTTAATTAACCAACAGATTGTTTGTAGGATTTGCAGGTAACTTTGAAAAACTGGGGGTACTCTTCTTCAGTAACACTTTATAATGCATTTTACAATCACAGACAGTAGGGAATATTTATGGGTTAAAGAAAAATCAGTTATTAACTAGGACCTCAGTTCTGTAGTTTTTCAACCAAAGGTCTTTATGCTGCAATGGTTACAGAAAAGATTAAAAATCAAGATTTCAAAACTATGTTATTCATTTTGTGATGGATGATTGATGAAAACTACTAAAATCTGCAGAGTTAATATATTGATTCAATGTATTGATTATAAAGTACCTAAGTTACCTGGAATTTTCAGTCACAGACTTTTGAAAAGTGATTTAAGGACAGATTTGCAAAGACATTTAGATATAGGCAGAGGCAGCCATGAGCGATTTATACATCAAATAACATTAAATTCTCATTGATCACCCATACATATTTTAGGCAATTACACAACTATTAAAATATGGTCCTCAGACATCTTGGAACAAAGAGTTTGTATAGAAAATTCAGAGACATGCAAGGGATTCAAGAGTCTTAGCTCCAATGGCAGTCACTGGCACTTAGATTCTAAATGGCTAAGTCACCTTGTGAAAATGGAACAGGCTTCAAAGTTACTTATATGCATTTGAAAAGGACACTCTTTTTGAAAGTGAGTTAACGTTTTCCTGACTGGTCACAGTAGCCTGAATAACATTAGATTTCAAAATCTCACCTTAAAAATCTGCTTAAATATAAAATTTTATGCTTATATGTATAGCTCAGAATGAATGCTACCTACATAATTTAAAATCAGTGTTAAAAATTCAGCAGCAAAATTAAGCATGCAGAGATTAGAATATGCTAGAATTAAGGTTTGTCCATGTAACTTTAAATTTGTTTCCAGGTGCTTAGGCACCTCTTTTCATGCTTATATGCTATTTTTCTTCAAGGATCTACCTCATTCAGAGAATGACAGTGCCCACATAATTAATCAAAGTTCCGTACTTAATGAGACTATAATGTGATTGCATGCAAATTTATATGCAAATGGCTAGTTGTGCATCTAAGCGGCTACTTGTATGTGTCATTATCTGATTTGCATGCATAATCACTGTAATTGTACACAGTTTTGAAATGTGAGACCATAGAGTTTGCAAGTGAAAAGAGCAACTCAATTCATGTATTAGACATTCCTTTTAATCAATCGTTTACTTACAATATGTTTACATTAATCAGTTGCTCTTTGCACAGCTTAACATTGCCTCCTTTACTACAAGATTCATCCTGTTCCTCTTTCCTTTTACTTAACCATTATGTCTGTTATTTGGGAGGCAGAGGCTACATGCACCTCTGCCAAATAGCCAGATCCCTGTCCTGTGGCTGTGATTTGTGCTTTATTCAGTCTGTTCTCAGATAGCCTGTATAAATTCAGAAAAAATTTGATAAACTAGGATAGATCTGTCCATCAAAATTGTTAATATTCCCTTTTGAAAGTAATATGAGGTTCTATTACTCTCACTTAAATTCATGAAATTTTTTAGAAGCACCATATCAGTTCTGAATTTGTTCTCTTATCTGGCCCTTCCACACTATAAACCAAGATTGAAACCAGGAGTTTTATAGTCCAAAAGCTGAATCATGCAAGAAAAGCATAAAGACATGTTACTTCTCATCAGCCAAATATGTTGTATTCAACTTGTGTGACCTGCTAATCTCATTTTATATTTTTCATTCATTACATGTCAAACCTTTAATATAGGTTAATCTATTTTCTCAATTACTTCAAGTATAAATTGCAAGACCAGATAACCTCCATATTCACCAGTGAATAGGCCATTATTCTTTTGTGATCCATATGTCAGTCTGTTCTGCTATATTATACACCATTACTTGTATAAATTCCAAATGATAAAGGACAAGATATCAGCCAAATGTACCATGCACAAAATTTTCATTAAGTCTAGGAAAACAAATAAAGTCTGTCATGAGGAGACCTTTGCCATCAGATAATTACTAAACATGCATTTATCAGAGAAAATTTGAAATGGGATTAAGACGTCAGCACAGATCAGCATCATTACAACAGCTTGAAAGGCGCTGCGATGCAGAGAACTGTTACCTGCTCCATCATGAACCCTGTGATAGAAGAGCTAGCTATAGTTAGGGGTCCCTAAGGCCATGAAGTTCAGTAATCAGTCAGATAATACTTTTAGTAATAAATTGAACTTCATTTTAAAATTAATCTAGGCTCATAACAATAGCCAGGTGGCAGCATGCTTCTGTGATGACCTTTGGTGAGATATGTCAATGATATTTTCAGGCTGAAACTAATACTAAGAGAAAGAAAACGCCTGGGAAAACTGGATGCAACTGTATTGCTCTGTGCCTCAATGCTCTCCAGCTCTTGGAAATTAACTTGTAGCCAACTCCAAAGAGAGACTGTACAGATGCAAAAGTTAATATGTGTCCGTTTAACTGTGAGTCTGCTTTTACTGCATGTATTTAATTAGATTGTTACAATTAATGAGATAGAGCATCCATCAGGATAATCCTCATGATATACCTTCTCCTGGATAACTGTACCAAGCTGAAACAGACTACTCACTTCAACCATAACTCAGAATGGACCTGGAAAAGCATATATGTGGAACAACTTTATCTGCACAAGAGCTATCCTGTTCTTTCCTGGGACAGGTGGAGCTGCACTATGTCTCTAGAGCTAGTAATGCTGCAATACTGTTTGTACCACTGACATTATAATGCCAGTAATCCTGCTCCCCTCAGGTTTTGTCTTGGTGGAAATGGGCATGATAGAAGAGTACAAAATACTGTTATTGGGTTTACTTTTTTGTAACATCTGACTAAATAGCCCTTATAACATCAGTGCCTCCCCAGGAGCACCTATGCAAGTAAACATATTGGAGATATATCATGGATATTTTATGGAGCCATATACTAACATGCCTGCAAACTTTATGCAGAGTAAAAAGGCTTTGCTTTTGCAAACATTATCATCAGAAATCATTAAAAAAAGAGAGACAGAGAGAGAAAAAAAAAAAAAAAAGAGAGAGAGAGAAGAAAAGAAATAAGGAAGGACAGATGGGGGAAGGGAAGGGAAGGGAAGGGAAGGGAAGGGAAGGGAAGGGAAGGGAAGGGAAGGGAAGGGAAGGGAAGGGAAGGGAAGGGAAGGGAAGGGAAGGGAAGGGAAGGGAAGGGAAGGGAAGGGAAGGGAAGGGAAGGGAAGGGAAGGGAAGGGAAGGGAAGGGAAGGGAAGGGAAGGGAAGGGAAGGGAAGGGAAGGGAAGGGAAGGGAAGGGAAGGGAAGGGAAGGGAAGGGAAGGGAAGGTTGTTAGGATTCATCTTTCTTCATTTTATCCCCATCAACTTATATAGCATTATTCAAGTCTTCTCCATTGTCCAGGTGCTCTTTGTATTTAAAGGAGAGAGATAACTAATTGCACAAAGGAGCAACTAATTCTGTCATGTTTATGTAAAATGCAGTAGCTGGTTTAAGAAGGACATAAAATTATTAGAGTGTCCAAAAAAGGGCTACAAAGATGATGAAGGGTCCAGAGGGGAAGATATACGAGGAGCAGCTGAGGTCCCTGGGTTTGTTCAGCCCGTAGCAGAGCAGGCTGAGGGGAGGCCTCATGGCGGCCTGCAGCTCCCTCACGAGGGGAGCGGAGGGGCAGGCGCTGAGCTCTGCTCTCTGGGGACAGTGACAGGACCCGAGGGAACAGCATGGAGCTGGGACAGGGGAGGGTCAGGCTGGGGGTTAGGGAAAGGGTCTGCACCCAGAGGGTGCTCGGGCACTGGGACAGGCTGCCCAGGGCAGTGGTCAAGGCACTGAGCATGCTGGAGTTCAAGAAGCGTTTGGACAGTGCTCTCAGACACATGGTTTGATTTTTGAGTGGTCCTTTGTGGAGCCAGGAGTTGGACTCAGTGATCCTTGTGGGTCCCTTCCAGCTCAGAATGTTCTATGATGCTGTGATTCTCTGATTCTAATTTCACAAGCACTGCACTGAGTCATAGCAAAATTTTAAAGTAACAGCACAGTAAAAACTGTTAAAACTGCATTCCTGAAAGATGACTGTTTGCTAGTAACTCTGAAATAACTGACTATATTGCACATATCTACAGACTAGGTTACACAGACTGGGTTACAGTAAGAAATAATATATATACATTTTAATGTATATATAATTTAAAGAAATTTAAAGAAAATTAAAGATAAACTGAAATACATGTATGCACAAGGAAACTTCCAAGACTGATTTATAAAATGGTGGGAGGGTGGGGAGAGGAGTACCGAAAAGCAGGGAGAGAGGAAAAGAGGGATCTAGAGCTGCTAACATCTATTATGTAAAACTAAATTTACTTTCTTCTACAAATACAATCACCAATGCAGATTAGTGTCTCAAATATGTAAGTGCACTGGCAGGTAGGTAGACTGACGAAGTACAGTGATGTGTGTGACACAGGGCTGCTGCCACTTAAAGGGGATGGAGAAAGTGAGGTCTTCTTGGTCTTCACAACACTCAGAACAAATGGTGCCACTCTACCTACTCATTCTAAAATCACTTGTACTTGGTTAAAGTTTTTATTAAATAAAGAAGTCATTGAATAATGAATACATAAATGATTAATAGTAAATTATGTTTGTTACCTCAGTGCACTTGCATGATTTTTTCCCCATCAATCATCTTTCCTCACCTCCTTATTAATACCCCAAATAAAAGACTTTTTTCCTCTTCGATGGCATTTATCTCCTTTAAAAATATCAAACACTACCATACCTAGTGTATTCTTCTGTGCTCTGTTCTTCATTTACTTATGGAATGACCTATGAATACACATGTTATTGAAGATACCATCAGCTGAACATTTTGCATTGGCCGTTTTATTATTACGTGGGCATTTTCTGATGCCAACAGGTGTTGTGTTCGTAAATCTGCAGACTGAAGTGTGGCAGCTTCCACTCCTTGCTAAAATGAAGAAATAAGCTTGTGAGAGTTATCCACAGGCAATCAAGCTACAGTCAGTCACCTAATGATCACTTTTCCTGTGAGCCTATTAAGTGCATCCCTGCATGAAAGAGTATGAAATAATGTCACTTACTGTATCTGAGGCAGACGACAGTTGAAGCAAGGGGGAAAAGTGAAGGTAATCTCCCAGAAAAAGTATTTTCAGCTTCACAGTGTGCGCCTTTAAAATAAACCAAGTGTGGTAGACAAACCGAAAATTAAAATGCAAGAATCTGCAAGAATCTTCACTGTTCCAGAAACAACACAACTGTGATGAGAGTTTTACTTAGAGATTCTAAGGTTTGTTATGTCAGCTGTTTTTTTATTAATATTATTTTAAATGAAAATCAAAAGAATGCTTGATGGATGAGCATGAAAGTAAAGTTTTTATTTCTGATTTAACTCTCTGCATCTAAAGTTCATGGCCCAGATCCTTATCAACATCACATCCAGTAAGAGGAAAGGATCCATGCCAGTTTGCACCACATGATACTTTACCTCCCACTCCTCCTCCCTAAATGGCATTGGATATTTAGAATCACACATTTCACTTGGTTCTCCAAATAAAAAATATTATAGAATAATTTCTATGCAATTGTGGTTGTTTTAATATCTCAATGCCTGTATTAACAACTGGGGGGAGGGAGAGGAAGAAACACGTGAAGTATTTTGGGTTATTGCCCTTCGTCCTAGTAGTATAAATGTGTCTATTACTTTAGTCCCTAAAGATTCAGTTCACTTTCTTTTAGAAGTTAATTATCCTAGAACCCTGCAGGTTGTTTGTTGAAATTCATTTTTTTCTATTGCCATATATTGGTAAGATTGTCATGTTTTGATTGTACTTGCAGCCATTGGTACCACCCTCAGAGGTATGAACTCTCACCTCACATGCATACCCTGATCAGAGACGCATGAAAGCTCAGCTCTCAATAAGTTGTTGCTAGTTGAAAACCACAGCCTGAGATTACTTGCTTAATACTTTGGGAAGGAAGAGATAATCGAAAGTAAAGGTCCACTTGCATGACAGGAAAGGAACCAAATAAGTTAGATGGTACAAACCGCAAGTAGGGAAGTGAATCCAAGCTCAGCATTTCAAAAAAGAATTACATGTCTAAGTCTGAGCTGTAGGGAACTAGCTGCGAAAGAGAGGTTCGGATCAACTTTTGTCAGATTTGAATCAAGTATTTGGACCTGACTATCCCACTCAGGAAAACAGTGTAAATAAATTATAGGGTAGCATCAAGAGCCATCAGTAACTTGCCTTAAAATTTCAGAATTTTTATGCTCTCCTGGCATCTGAGATACAGAGTTTTCCAAATGACCCCATTTGATCACAGCCATAGAAACTAAAAAAAATAAATAAATAAAAATGAATTACCTTTGGGAAATGGAAAACAGGAAACTTGGATCAAAAAAACAATGCCCATAGTGGGCCTAATAAAGGGAACCCAACCTGGGGAGGGGGGCCCATGCAGACAGTACTAATTACTCTGGGTTAGTTATCTTATTCCTAAGCAAATTGCTGCATTTCATGGGAAATCATTACATTTTTATTAGTACAGACGCTAATACTGTCAAATCCTAGGCAGTTCTGTGCATGCTGAAATCAAGCTATATAGAGATTTCAGCTAGGTCCTTCAGTAGAAACTCGGGTATCTTACATGATATTGATTGTAGAGAAGAAAGGATTTTATTAACACTGACTTTGCATGACTGTTTAATGAGATTGCTGTGGGTCTCAGGTCTCCTTACATATCTAGGTTTTGTGTGCTTTTGTTTGTCTGTTTCTTTGTTTTTAATGGAAATGCAGATTTAGTAGTTGCTGCTTTCTGTATTTTACAATGGCTGCTGTTGTCTGAGACCATCGGACACTAGGCTGGGTGTGGAGTGCTTGAAGTGAACATCCTTACCGTCATTTTTCCAAGGGTTCTGAAAATACTTTATATCACAGCTATTACATATAAATATGCATTGCTTCAAGTGAGTAGTTAGTTTTCATTGTCTATTGTGAAGTTTTTATTTCTCATAACTGTAAAAATGATGGCTTCATTGCTTTGTAATTGTCTTGCTAACTTATGGTACTGCCTAATCGTTGTTTTATAACTGAAATAATCATATAAAATCTTCAAGAATGCATAAAATATCAATGTTATAAAGATCTTACACATATAAAAGCAAAAACCAGTTGTTAATTCCAAACTGAATGTAAATTTCAGATATCTGGCATCTGCATTGTTTTTACTCCCTGAACATATGGATGAAACGTATTTTAATACACTCTGTTTCTCATACAAATTTTAGAAATCAGAAAGCAGCTATGATTAATAAAAACAATTTTGAGTGAAATTACAATGCCTGCTGAATGCTTTCTTGGGCATGTAGGCAAAGGCAAATCAATTTCTAGTATGCTTCATGACAGCTGAAAGTAGCTGTGCAATACTTAAGCTGAAGCAGTTTAATTAAACCTTGGCATTTTAACAGAATAAAAGAAAATTAACTATCCTATTTCATTTCCCTATAGTGTAAACAGAGTGTATGACAGGCATCTGTGAGATATATAATTAATCCCATTAGTCAAGAAAGACTTTCAAGGATAGTTATGAAGATTTCAGCTCCTACATACAATAAACTTTGCATCCCAAAGATGCTCATTATGTTCCCCTGAAATTACTTAATAACATGATGTATTGGTACATATGTTGCAGAAGAGAAATATATGGCTATATATGCAATATATGCAAGTAGGTGTGTTATACATGTGTATTTATAACTTTAAAAAAAAAAAAAAAAAGAAAAAAAGATGACCAAAGGGAAGATAGGAAAACAAGAAACAACTACACTTAACATAAAACAGGCAAAAAAGTCTACAAAATACATTTCATGCACTACAAAAACTGGGTGTAAGGAAGGGCTTGTTTTTGTTATGCTTTGATAAAATATTTAATGAAGTATTTATTTATTGGTTTGAAATAAGCATCAGTGAAGTATGAAAAAGCACAGCATCTTTGCTGGAGACACTGAATGACATCAAAATGTGTTATTGAACTGCAATTTATGTTTAAATTGATTTTAATAAAGCATGCAATTCATAATCAAGCCAATTTTCAATTAAGTGATAATTGAATTGTGACAGCAGGCTGACATATTATGGCACAGTGAAGTAGAAGCAGCAGAAAGAGGAAAAGGTTTCCATAGTTTATCTTTAAGTGAAGACCGAAATAAACATTCAACAAGTTTTCAGGTAGCCAGGAAATGGTTTCTGCAATATGAGATCCTGTAGGGAGTTTTAACCTGTCCCAGAAGGAAAGAGACCACCCACAAATCTTGCCTCCCACCTGTTAGATCCCCATGGATGTCTCCAAAATGCATTCATTTAGTTGCATGAGTGAATGAATCAAGTCCCAGATCCCCACTGATTATAATGTGAACTTAACCCTTTAGTTTACTTTTAGATATACCTGGGCACTTGCATGAAGGTTTCTTAATGCCAGACTGGCCAGACTAAATGCCATCCTCAACCCAGTAGAGGAAAAAAAAAAAAAAAATAGAGAGAGAGAGATTTTGCCATTTGAGATTTCTTAGCTTCTCCAAGGAATCCATATGGGGCTGGCTACGTGACAAAGAATGAACAGGACAACCTGAAAGCATCTCAGAGAATGCTGGACACCTATGGACGGTTGACTGAAATGACTCTTAAAACAACATTTGCATGGACGTTCGCTAGAAAGCTGTAGCTAAAAAATGTTCTCTCTGGACCACCTAATCTTACGGGGTTCCTGATTTAACGTGAAGCTCTCTAGTCACCAGTAGTTCTGTACCTACATGTATTCAGAACTCTTCTTCCACAACTCAGGGTCAAGATCCCACCTGAGCTGAAGCGAAATAGATCAAGAAGCCCAAAGGCTTTGATAAAGCTGCTCTGCTTGGAGCATTCCAAGTGATTCTTTTAAAGATACAGAGGAAGGTGGTGTCTCTACTTCTCCCAGTATTTTACAGAAATAAATGGACAGTCCCTAACCACTTAGGAATATATCCGCTAACAGGTTTATGCAGAGTTGAATTGATTAGCAGATACAGGGAAGATGGAGCCAGACTCTTCTTGGAGGTACACAGTGATAGGTTGAGAGGCAACACACACACGACTGGAACATGAGACATTCTTACTAGATATTAGGAAAAAAACTCCCATGAGGGTTGCCAGATCCTTGAACTGGTTGTCCAGAGAAGTTGTGGAATGTATAGACTTGAAGGTGACACAGAACTGAGCAATGTGACCTAACTAGACCTGTTCTGATTAGGGAATGGACTAGATGACCTCCAGAGATCCTTTTCAATCTGAACTCCTCTATGGTTCTATAAAAGTAATTTTAAGAATATGGCTTCAGGTATTTAAGTACAATTCCTACTAGAATACATGGGATTTCAGTTGAATCTCATACCTAATGGAAACTCTACCCCTTGAATGAAATATAGAACCCCGCATTAGTTATCTAAGTCATGCAAAATGTAGGAGAGGTTTGCCTCAAAGAAATTCAAAAGAACACTTATGTTAACCAGAGAGTTAAGAAGCACTGCCCACAGTAGGGTAGCTAACCTTTCTTTCCTTCACTGTTCACCAGTTCCAAAGAATGAAACTAATGTGCTCACAAACTCAACAGTGGAATTCTAGATACTAGAAATAATGAGTTAATCAGGGACCACATTTATACTTGCCCTTCATAATGCTGAAGGTGGAAAAGATAAAGCAGAATCAGGAATAGTGTGCTTTGTAGGAGATTTTGAAATATTTTCTCTACTTTATGCCTGTATAAGCAACTCTTACCTTTTTTATATTCATCCTAAATGAATTTATATTTTGGAAAGAATCTTTATGTTCTGCATTGGCTACACAAAAGCAAAACCTATTTTATTGTCCTTTTCAGTGGCATTATTGGTTAGGTTCAAGAAAAAAAACTGTCATATAATCGTAGAAACAGAGGATCATAGAATATCCTGAATTGGGAGGGACCCACAAGGATCATTGATCCTGGATCCTGGCTCCACACAGGACCACCCAAAAATCAGACCGTACATCTGAAAGTGTTGTCCAAACACTTCTTGAAGTCCAGGAGGCTCGGTGCTTTGACCACCACCCTGGGGAGTCTGTTCCAGTGTCCAACCACTCTCTCGGTGAAGAACCTTTTCCTAATATTCAATCTGAATAGTATGTATGCTTAATGTTAAAATGTAATTTTTGCTTTCTTTCTTTTTAAAGAGGAAAGCTATGTTAAAGAATACTGTGATTTAATAGTGGCTTTCTTCATGACTATTTTATCTCAATTACTGTTACTGAAAATTCTTGTATTTTTCTGTAACTGGGCTTTAATTTTGCAGAGCTAGTTATTTTCTTCCGGCTATCGTTTGCTACAATTTCTTCTTTTTCAGTGGGAAAATATGTTTGCTTTAATTGTTTTTCAGAACTATAGAAACACAAGACAGTTCTCTCACATGCTTGTATATTTTCTTGCAAGTCATAAGTGATCTGTCACTAGAATATACAGAGTTTTTCTGAACTTCTGTAAGAACACTGCAGTAATACTTCCCTGGGCACATAAGGGAAAAATTAAGAGCATACTGCATCACTCACCTCTCATGCAGGAACACCCCTCTAACTATCACTGTAGCCTCTACATTACAGGATTAAAGCTGATTTAATTAGGTATAAGCAATTCTGAAAGATTAAAAGTTGTAAGAGGATTTCATAACTGTTCAATTTTTTCTCTTTCTACCCAGTCCAGAAATAGTTACATTATTGTTCCAGCTGTGAAATAGGTGTACAAGACCTAATGTCACTTGTAAGAGATCCTATATGGTATCTCATGAACTACTCTAAATGGTTTTATCTGCAGGTACTACCAAGGAACTCCTCTATGTATTACTTTACACAAACTAATTGTCAACCCTGTAACTATTTAAACGTATATAAATTTCAATACATACATTCAATACAACAGCTGAAGTGAGGTGCAGATGCCCCTAACAGCCTACAAATACAGTAGAACTCATGACATGTTCATGCTATGACTAGCATGTACTAATTTGTCTCTGTATTGATTGTGGTAACAAACAATATTTTGTTTCTTTATTTATACTGACTTTCCTTCTGTTCCTTACAGGTACACATGCTACCTACTCTTAAAAGTAAAGTATAAGTGAATAAAGGTGCTCAAAACAGTATAAATTAAACTTCAAATTTTATAATAGATATAGCACAATATCGCAAGAGTATTTCCTAAACAACTAGTGCACAATAAAAGAAGGATGTAAAATAACATTTTAATGTAGTAACATAGCTGAAGCATTGGATTTTATTATTACTATTATTTTTACTCATTACTAAGTAAATTTAAAAAACATTATACACCAGGCATATGTTCAAGTGGATGACACAAGAATTTGTGAGTTAACAGAACAACGCCTCTCCAGAACTATATTACATTCTTGATAAAGTTTGAACAAGAGCACAAAAGAAATTTCAAAAGTAATGAAAGACTGCAGAGACCCCAAGAAATTCACAGTTCCCTGTATAATGTCCTGGAAGGCTAAATAATTGTTATGCTGACAGTGAAGAGTTAAAAATAAAACTATTATGCTACATGCATGTACATTGCAATTTGTGGGGAGAGAAATATCAATTTAGATAGGAAAAAAAATAGAAACTTGTTAACAATGTTGTAAATCCAGTTTGTAGAAGGAAATTAAAGAGCTTTCTTATAACCACACCTGTAATAAATAAAAACAAACAAACAAACAAACAAACAAAAAAACCTTCTTCGCATAACTATATATTTTTTAATGCTTACATTTTAAAAAAGTCTTAGTTATTGTATTTAACAAGTTTAAATATAATACACTATTTAACATACGTTGTTGTAAAACAATTACTTATTCAAGTAATTGCCACCCTACCACAATTGCTTTACAATAATACTTTCTTGCTTCTGAACGACCTTTACCGTGATATTAGCAAAACATTTATCCTGCTATATCACATAAATGATAAATTTTTGCTTAAGCAGGTAGAATTATAAATAAATAAATAGATAACTCACAGTCAATGTGTGCCCTACAGTAACAAGATTTGTCATAACAAAAGGTTATTTTTTAATGAATAATGCCTCATTTAGAACTACACTATGGCATTTAAAATCTAATTAGTTTATCCCTTTCCCCATGGATAACTGAGAAGAAAATAATACAATATTAGCAGGTAGAGAATTGGTAGAAATGAGAACCATGTATGCTCTCTGCTAGCAGCAAATTCATACTGGTCAGATCTAAAAGATATAAAAAGACAAGCAAAACATATAGTTTGAATGAATTACAGTAAATTTCCATTGAAGAAGGAGGTCTTTGAAAGTGCACATTCAAAAATAATGATAATTTAAAAAAAAAAAAAAAAAGCAAAAGGAGTGAAGGAAAAAAGGGAGCAAGGAAGGGAGTAATGAATACATATGGAATCTGAAGGGATAATTTGGAAGAATTGTTTTAGACAAAGGGAATATAATTTGGACTGGTCCTGATCCATACTGCCTTTAAAGAAGGAACAGCAAGAAAAATAGAGGAAGTCTGGGGCTTCCTCTTGGTGGGACCTAGAAGGTTTGCACTGAAAGCAGCCTAGGACTGAACCAGTACCTACTCAGTGTGTCCCCTCAGTGCAGTAGGGGCCATAATAAATTGAAAAGTTCAGTTACTTGCAAATGCTTCCTAAAATTATTGCCTAAGCTCCTGTAGAATCAACAAGGATCAACAGAGATCTCAAAAAAATGTTCTCCAGAGTACTCAAGCAATATTCCTAGCTTTTTATAGACTATACAAGATGCTAGAACAATTTTGAAAGACAATGATGGATTCCATGCACAAATTGCAGAATGCAACAGGAAACAGAAAAACCTAAGAGGAGTATGTCTGAATTTCTGCATGCCTCAGGAGCTTAGTTGCCTGCTTCAGAGCTGAGTGCTGGGCATGTGCATCCACGGGAGATTTAGAATGCTGAGATATCTTCAGATGCAAATTGAAGTTTTTTGCAGCTCTCATGGTTGCAGTTTGAATGTAGAACAAATAAGAAAACTTTTTTCTTTTCTTCTTTTCTGCAATGAAAACATAGATTTCCTTAGACAAAAAGGGTGGTCAAGGTGGATGAATCTACTATTCTTATGTTGCAGATTAAAATTTGATATGAAAGACTGTAATAACTTATACTTTTGACATCAAGCACCATAAAGGATGAAAGCTGAAAGACATTTCAAGTCAGATATTTCTGAGCTGCAAAAACAAACAGATGCTTGGAAAAAGAATGGATGTTTTCACTATAAATTCAAATGCTCATTCAAATAATTATTAATAGAGATCACAATACACTAATGTTTGTGAGACAAATTCCTACTATGAGCAAAAACTATTTTTTGTCACAGAACCTCACAGGATAGGAGTTCTGTATCTTCTAGCTTCCCATGTAATTTTTAGTAGCAAGATACTGCTATCATTGTCACTATTATCAGTATTATTATTTTATTTCCATAGTTACTATCAAACCACTTTGTGCTAGACACTGTAAAAGGAGCAAAAGTTGTCCTTATGAGTTTATAATCTTAAATGCAGCAACAAAAGTGAGAGAGAAAAAATAAAGACCCTACAGATATACATGGTCACAGAGGTACTATTATGTGGACTCCAGGAGTTCAAATGGTGATTAATTCAAAATGTTCAAGTAACCAAAAAAGTCATTGAGAAATGTTACAACACGGCTCCTGTATCTTCTACTCGATTCAGAAAATAGCTAGCATCTAATTCTAGGTGAGATGTGTAGGACAAGCCAAAGAGATTTCCCCAAAAGAACGGAGATGTTTTACTGTCCAGTATACCTCTGCCTCTGTAGCTAGGTACTCAGGGCAGGGCTACATTAGAGGCTTGGCAGATGACAATACAGTGGAAAGTCATGCAGTATGACAAAGGCTGTATTTTTGAAGAACTAGGAATAAGAAACTATGAGCTCGCTGTGTACAGGTGGATCCATGCTGTCTGTATGAGCTATTCCCAGCTCTCACTTTCAGTTTCCTTATTGGAAAGCTTCAGTTACAGTCGAGTATGAATCCAGGAAAAAAAGACATAACCAATGTGACCAATGAGGGGTGAATAGGGACAGGTGAGGAAGGAGGAGGTGAACTCAGCTGCTTTCATGATGGCATAGGTGACACAAA
This sequence comes from Aythya ferina, assembly GCF_964211825.1. Taxonomy (NCBI): domain Eukaryota; kingdom Metazoa; phylum Chordata; class Aves; order Anseriformes; family Anatidae; genus Aythya; species Aythya ferina. Next base: position 20,188,564 of record NC_140296.1, read on the forward strand.
ACCTAACTGATCAAAATGTTAGCCTGTTCATTACAAAACCAAATGACATTAAATTTACATCTCACTGATTGCTTATTCCATGGCACAAGCAGTCTGTCTCCAAAAACAAGTGAATGCATCGTCACTCATGCAAAAATAGATGACTTTTCTTCAGAAATTTAATAGTTTCTATAAATAATACGAGATTTCATTTTCTGTAGAAACAATTCCTACACACAAGTTATTGCTACCTTTTAGTCTAGGTGATCAACGCATCAAATTCTATTTCTCTCCAGTGATTAAAACATATTGTGAACATTTTGCTTGCACCAATAACTTTTAGAATTTTATTTTGAATGTACAAATACATGTATGTTACAGAATCATAGAATCTTTTAGACTGGAAAAGACCTCCAAGCACATCAAGCCCAACTGTTATGGTATGTTAGCAGGTACATGCTTCGTTTGCTCTAGCTTGTTTCAAAAACTATTACTTGCTTCTCACAGAAAAACGTGCTTGTATATAACTATGAGAAACTAGTTTGTAAAGGTATATTTGCCTGTAAATACTTATAACTAAATATTTGTTTAGAACATAAATATATGTTCTAGCAAGTCAAATGTTCCTAAACTAGTTTCACTCATCAGCATGTCATTCTTGTTCTGTATAATCTTTTCTGCAAGAAAGATTTAAGTTGATCACTAGCAACTTTTTTATCACATAAAGCAAGGATTTTTTATTTTAAGAAATGACTGATTTTTGCACTAATTTTGATTTAACTCTCTAATGTACCCAATAAAACATATTTTCCAGTATATTACTTCTGATTCTGATAAACTGGGGTCCAAGGGAAAAAAAATACTTAACATAATACCAACTGGTAGCAGACTGCACATCTTTCACACACATACAAAACAAAAAACACAGTTAGCTACTGATTTTGCTTGGTTCATAATTCCCACCAAAACATAAGGACCACTAAGCTCAGAAATAAGTTGAAAATGCTGATCTCTCCATCTTTCAGATGTACAGAATTTTCAGCAGTTAGAACCAGCTTGACAACAGCTCCACGGGGACCAATGTGCCCAAATCCTATAAACAACCTGCTAGGCATTTATTATTAACCGCTATTGTTTTCACCAATACTCCAATAGCACCTGGCAGTCCAGACTGGCACACTATTTTTATCTAAAAGACAGCTACTAAAGTATCATCCTTGAGATCTTTGGCAACAACATTGTTTAAAAATATCTATAAATACAAAATATTTAAAATTACTTTTAGACATTGATACAGTGGTAAGATGGATGAGCCACAAGAAAAAGGAAGATTCTGAAAAATAGATGGCAGAAAGAATGAAGAGAGAAAAACAAATGGAGAGATATGGATTACATAGTCCTACATTAAAGCAGACTAGCTTCTCCATTTTTTCCTGTCCAATCTATTCCCTGGCTAGCTTGTGCAGAAGTGTCTACAATATCCCTATTACTACACGTTACAACACAAGTATTGTGCCAGACACTATGCAGGTCACTACAGCTGTCCCAAAACAACTGAGCTACAAGAAGAGAAGTTCTAAGAGACCAGAATGAGACTGAAAACGAGAAATACTTTGAAGTGTTCTAGGTCATGCCAGGAAGTTGTGGGAAGTCAGTGGGGGAGGAGTTATTCCACGCAATTAATAAACTGGATGAAGATATGAATTTGGTGTTCATCATTTCCTCCTCTCATTTCTGCAGTAAACACTTCAGTGTAAAACTAGGAATTCCTACTATTTTCTCTTTTACGGTTATCCTGATTGCATTCAGTATTCTCTGTCTTTCTGGATAGTAAGATTTGCCAGAAAAAAAAAAAGAAAAAAAAAAAAAATACACTTGTCATTTATCTTCCTAATCTACCAGACACAGTTATTTGTCATTGGCAATTTCCTTCCTTACCTCTTAGGTCCCATTTTCTTCTCCCAAACTTCCCAATCCCATACTTCCTCAACCCCCCTAAGGGTCTACCTTATGCTACTTATGTACCCCTTGCAAGCTGTCCTGCCCAGCAAAGATGTATGAGGAGCGGCTGAGGTCCCTTGGTTTGCTCAGCCCCGAGCAGAGCAGGCTGACGGGAGGCCTCATGGCGGCCTGCAGCTCCCTCACGAGGGGAGCGGAGGGGCAGGCGCTGAGCTCTGCTCTCTGGGGACAGCGACAGGACCCGAGGGAACGGCATGGAGCTGGGACAGGGGAGGGTCAGGCTGGGGGTTAGGGAAAGGGTCTGCTCTCAGAGGGTGCTCGGGCACTGGGACAGGCTCCCGAGGGATGTGCTCCCAGCACCGCCTCACGCGGGCGCCCAGCGGGGCAGCAGCGCCCTCCATGGGCACCGACCGCTGCCTGGCGGCGCCGCCGAGCCCCGGGCACCCCCGTTCTGCCATGGCCGGGACGTGTCGCCTTCAGGGAGCCCGAACCATGTCAGACACCGAGCAGGGAAGGGCGCTTTCCCCCCTAAAGCCGCCGTGGGGCTGAGGGCGGGCACAGCTCGCTGCCCGCCCCCTGCTCGGCCCCTTCTCCTCCCTGCCGCCGCTCCTCCTTCCCTCCCCGCCGTACCGGCGAGGTTGCGGGGCCGGCGGGGAAGGCGGCGCTGCCTGCGGGGAGGAAGCCGGATGAAGCCCCTCGGGCATGCAGCGAGCCGCGGGGACCCTGCCCAGGAGCCCAGCGGCGGCATCAGGTAACGACTGCCCTCGCCTCGCCCCCGGCCCGGAGAAAAGTTCCCTCCCGGGGGCTGCAGGACCCTTCTCCCGGCGGGACCCGAGCCCCGGGGGGCTCCGTGCCCGGCTCCTTACAGAGCTAAGACCGGGTGTGTGTCCGCGGGGGATGGAGGAGGCAGCCTTCCCCGGGGCTTCGTGCCCTCCCTGACAGCCCCGGGTGTGTTTAGGAAGAAGAAAGCAGCAAACAAAATGTTAGCAGAAAGTAGTAACGCGTAGCGCTACATCGGGGACTTGGGTGTGTTTGTTGTGCCCGGCTGTCCACAAGCCGCGGCTCGTCTTGGGTCGTTATTTGCTGGGCATCTGTGGGCTCGCTGTCAACTTTTAGTACAGGGTGTGGGTTTTAATTAACGCGATGCGAGGCTAAATCCCCCTTTAAGTGTGCCACGGTGGTGTTTTGCTTTCCTTTGCTCAGAGTTTGTATCAAAGACACTAAGTCAGTTTCACATCTTTTTGGTTATTTCTTCTAAAATCATTTAAGGAGTGAAAAGCGAGCAGGGTGCCCCACAGAGGTTCTGGGCACCTTTGCTACAAAGCAACATTGAACCAGCTTAAAGAAGAAAAAAAAAAAAAACAGTATCTTCAAAAGCCTGCTTCATTACCAGCCCAAAGAAGTGAGAAGTGCATTGCAAACTGCCCTGAGAGTGAAAAGATTTAAGTCACTTCAACTAAGCAAGATTTGCCAAAGGCAAGGTCCCTCCTCATAAAGGATGTGCTGTGCTTATTCCATTACTCCACGAGAGAAGCTACTTTAAGAATTGTATTATCTGCAATTATGACTGTTCTACGTCCACTTTTTCATATTTTCATAGTGCCAATGTAATCTCACTATATTCCTTGCAAAATCCGAAGAAATAAATCAAATGGAAAGATCTTAATTTCTCTTGATTAGAAAAGCATGTATAGTTTTTATTTACTTACTTTACAATACAACAAATTTAGGGGAGCATTCAAAAGGAGAATAGACTGAGCAACATTCATCTGTTACTGCAGGTAATCCCAATGATTATTCATTGGACATCAATTAATCTGAATTTCAGATTGAGTTTGTGTTGGTGTTTTTTTTTTTTAATAAACGCAGTTACATTCTCTATGAAGGTCCATCAAAGTTATTGACCAAGTGCAGCTTTGAGACTGCATTTTTATGTATGCTCAATTTTTCTATTAATGGATTTTAAGTTGCGTTCAACTAAGGGCTGAAAAAAGAGAAGTACAAATTATATATAAAACTTGAAATGCTTTCCACCTCTATGTGTTCTGTGTTTTTTTTCTCTCCTTGTCAGCTTCAAATGTAACTTCTCCCTAAGTTTTCATGCAAGTGACAGAATTTCTTAAATATATGAAACAATTTTCTATTGTCAAATGTTCTGTAGTTCATACTTGCTTAGAAAGATAGATATGACTAGGGAATTATCGTTTTTCTTGACAACATGACAGTTAAAACTTGGTTTGCATAGGAGCAAGCATGTGTAGTGCATTAAAAGATGTCACTCTGAACTGTCATTGACTAACTTTTCAATGTATTTTTGTGAAACTGAATATATTGCTTGTAAAGTGACAGCTATGGGGTAACTAAGTGGTAAAATAAGGAATTACTGTAGTGAACTAGGGTCTAACTTTGGATTTTGACTAGAGTTTGAATATTGGATGCCTAAGGATTCAGTGTTCAATTCTGTAAACAGGTATTTGATTCATTTTCTTCATAGTGGTATCTCAGTTAAACTCTAAAAAGTATTGTTGATGCAGCACTGCTTAAGCTACCCAGAGGTGGAGTGTAGAATTTTACCTTGTTATAATGTAATGAAGAAAATGCTTCATGTGCTTATAAGTTTCCCGTTCTTTTAACATGTTCAAATTGTATACAGTCATTGCTATCCAAACCAGATCATGCTAGAAGTCATACGCTTAAACATTACTATGTGTCAAGCAAGTGTTCTTTTGCAGCATGTGAAATCTTAAGCAGTTAAAATGGCCAGGTGAAGCAAGGAGGTATATACAGTGCTGTTAAGGTATGGGAATATGGGAAGTCTGTGAAGGAGGGAAAAAAGAGAACTAGGTTAGGAATTCAGGGTTTTTCTTGACCACAAACTTTTTCCTTAAAAACTAAGTTACCAGCATTCTAAAATAATATGTACCTTGAGGATTTCAGGTAAAAATATACCTAGGCATTGAGACGTTTGCTTTTACTTGAAGACTATGTTGCATTTATAGCATTTTCCTTGGTTCTGTTTCCAAGCCTTGTACTGCTGTAATCTAAAGTCTTCTCTTGAATGCTTCTGTTAAACCATGATAGAAAAAAACTATTTGGTGTTGTTGGATTAGGTAAATCATGGTGAAACTAGTTAACTGAGTGTACTACCTCTTTAGGAGAAAGAGAGTGTCAAGAAATGAAATACCATCTGGAAAAAAATCCATTTTATTTACAAGTTCAGGAAGAACACAAGCTTTGAGTAGTGCATACTGCAAATCAGCACGAGGGCTAGCTTTTCTATTCCTATTCCTTCTGCTGGCCATGACCAAGTAGTATTCTTGCAGATAGCAGATTGAGCTCTCACTTTGCATGCCCATTCTGTGTGTTTTAACCTGCCTTCACTTGCATATCCACTAGGTCTCCACTCAACTGAAAAACTAATTTTGTTCAGTTTTCTTTTTAGATCTTTTCTAGACCTTTGGTAGTTAATATTTTCTGCTGAACTCCTTTCAGTTCATGTTATTCAGGTAGAGTATCATCTATAAAGAATGAAGCTGTAGACTTACCAACAAGTAAAGTGGAAAGATTAGTTTATACTCAAGGCAGTACTTATAAAGCCAGTGTGTTGTCTTTTATGCAAGAGTATGCTATTGCTGATCACTTTTAACTCTTCAACAATAGCTACCAAAAAGTCTTTCTGAAGAATAGCTGCATACTATTTGTCCTCATCCTGTATTTTCACAGTTGATTATTCTTAAGCAAACTATGTATTTACCTTCTTTAATTGCGTCTTTATTTTCTACTAGATTGTGTCTTCAATTTCCTATGGCTATTATGAATTCTAATCCTATTTACTATCAGACTGGTAGCTGTCCTAAGCTAGTGTCACATTCAGATTTACAAGTATGCTCTGTCAACTAAGCTATTAATAAAACAATAAGTATCTAGCAGGATGGACCGGAGGAGATCATTAAATCTTTCTATTTGTCAATGAATTGATGGTGAAGATTCTCTGAATATGATGTTGTAACATATTTTTCTAAAAGCGCAGTGGGTTTCATTCTGGAGATACCATATGAGTGCATAAATATGGGTGTTATTGTCTGTTGTCAACACCTGTAAAACCCAAAGTAGTGGTATGTATTTCTGCTGTGTAGATTTTTGTTACCAAAACATGTAGTTTTCAATGAAAGTATTCCTGGGGCTTTCAGTTTGAAAATTCTTTCTAATACAATAGTTTTTCATTGAGCAACAAAATACCTTTTCCTGGATGTCAGGTCAAAATAACCCTGGGATAGGTACATTGCAATCATATCACGTATATTATTTGTAATCAAAATGCTGTTCACAAACCTCATGAAAATTACCAAAGTAATACAAGTTGTAGTTTTACTTTTTAGTTTCTGACAATTATTTATAGTAAGTGATTTTTGTCAGCAAATAATGGAAAGTAATATGCCAAATTACTGAAGTAATATGCCAAATTACAGTAAAATATGTGTTTATGTGTTTATATGTAGAATTTACAGAATTTATATATATGCTTTATATGAAGCCTAAAGGTCATGCAAGGTCAGCATTTGTACACATTTATGAAACGTTAGAGGAAAACTAAACTTAGTAATAAAAACTGACTGTTAGGGGTGTGTGTCCCTAAAAATCTTAGCAATCTAAAGTCTCTTAATAAATTTTCATTTTATTAAATTTGATCTTAAATTTACTTGCTTCTTGCTAATATGTTGTGGCTTAAATTTAACAGAACAATACTGAACATCTAATTATCTTTTTTCCACTTCAGTGGAGAGACACACCATGATATTCCAAATTAATATATTTGTCAATATTGCTGTTGATTTAAGTCACACAAATAATCAGCTTCTGAAATTGAAGGATTAGTTTTGTGAACTGCAACATATGTAAATTATACAAAAATATCCAAATAAATTACTTATTTGTGGGTGTGCATTAAGCACCCACCACTTCTGTTGTGTTGATGAACATTTATTATAAACAAATTAAAAACTTTATAGTATTATGTGTCTAGAAAACAAATAGAAGCTGTCTCTACAGGTTTATAAGAACTGATCTATGGAATTTGGGTTTTAGTACAGTAAACCATTACTATTTATTATCATAAAACTTATTAGCAAAAACATGTTTCTCTGTCACAGAAAAGTACATTTGTAAGGAATACATTTTAGAATAGGACAGTTTTGAGGAAAATGTTTCAGGGTTCAAGAAATTGCAAACTGTGTGCAAAACAAAACCAAGCACTAATCACAAAAATTGCAAAATAGTGTATATTTAAGTATGCTGAAGACAGAAATTTGATTTCAGAAATAAAGAAGTTCTTTAGATATCTGACAGTTTTTCCAAAATAAAGTTTGTATAAATGAGGAATTGTGAACTAATTTGAAAAAATATTTGTGAAAAATCATAGAGCAATACTGTTTCCCTTGCTTGATTATTTTAGACATAATTCTTCTATGAAAATTGGTATGAAGATTTTTGGTAGGAGTTTTAAGAATCTCTTATTTTTTAAATACATTTTTCACAGAGGTACGCATGCATGCAGATAAAATGTACTCAGTCTTTTCCTGGTGCTAGTGTCACAAGTCTACAAATACTTGAATCAAACACAAAAAAAGAGAACTGAAATGGAAAAATCTGACTGATTAAACACAGTGGAATTTCTCGCTTCACTCTCAAAAACAAACTCCCCAAAATCATTTGAGAAAGAAGGTTTTAAGCAGTTTTGAAAACTGTTTACGGGTGAAGTCGCAGTGGAAGTCTAGAGAGGGCCTTCCACCCAGTCACTGTAATGTGAGCTGATGCTGGGTTTGAAGCCTCTTCTTTAGAAAGAATATTCAGTTTTTAGAAAATCACTTACTGTGCCTTGGTGCCAGCCAAACCCATCCTCTTGTCTGAAATACAAGCTTATATCATTGCTTCTCTTGGGACATTCGTCCTTGGATGACCTGTGTTCTTCATGGACCTGAAAGGAAGTCAGACCCAGTTACCTAGATGATTGAAAGGTCATCTCCAGACCTTTCCAAGCACATGATGAGTTCATTAAGCATTATAAAGGAGGCCAAGATCTGCTGGAGATAGAGCAGTGGATATTCATGACTGTCTTTCTCTATTTCAGTCTTGCAGTCACTTTGCATACTTAGGGATGTTGGAGGAGAACATTCCAGCAGTTCAGCAGTCTCCATCTTCACTTTTTCTATCAGTAAAAGGGAGGATTATTTCTTTTACATGCAAGCTTTGAGAATGCTTTTACACATATGCAGCATAAAAGTACATTTGGGGTACTTTGGTGAGGTCTGTGCTCTCAGGACCAGGTAATAAAGTCCAGGAGTGAGAGAGTGCTCTGTCTTAGTTCATCCGTTTGACTTTAAAAAAAAAAAAAAAAAAAAGGCAACTCTTGTGCTGTGTGTGTGGGTTTTTTTGGTTTTGGTTTTGCTTTTCCCTCTCCAGGCACAAGTTTCAATGCCTGGAGAAGTTGCTGTCTCTGCAGAATTCCCAGTTGATGCTAAGGATTCATCAGTGCTGGAGACACCCAGTGCTAGTGGCCATATGTACTGCTGAGAGTAAATTGCACCTTCTGGATGCTTTGGCTTTTCATTTCTGCTGCATGTCCTAAATGCAGCTTTCAGAGCTTTCCAAAGAAGTGCATGTGTCTGAAGAAACTTTTTTTAAAGGAATATATATTTGATTCAAAGTCCTCTTCTTTGATTCAAAGTCCTTTGTTCTAAAAATGTCCAAGATAGTAGCTATTCTGTCAGATCTTCCATGTGGACCTAGAAGAAAGTGGTCGTTCAACTGACTGTCATCTACCTTGAGGGTCTACAGACCACACTCAGCAGCTTACCTTGGGGATAATGTCTCTAGCCTCTTTGAGGATACTGGACACAACAGCATATGGTTTTTGATCTACTTTCCTCTGCTGCGTTCCAATTTTCTGGTTTTATCTGGATTCAGGGACCCTTTGCAAGCACTACTGATGCACCAAAGAAGTCAGTACTTCCTCTGATCACAGATGCTACTTACATTGGTGCAAGCCAAGGACAAAAACTTCTGCAGTTGTTTTCTTGTGCTCAGGTACATGGGAAGCTGGTGTGAATTCTTTTACTTGAAGTAACTCATACACGTTTGCAAGTTCAGTTCCTAGTGGTGAACCTGGCAGGTATCTTCCCAGTGATTCAAGAAACTAATTCATTCATGTGACTTGCAGGATACTTATTTTTGTACAGCTATCAGGACTGTCTGATTCAAGATGAATCAGGACCCTGAAACTAATGTTTCACTTTGTGGCAAATACGCACCAAAGCCCTGTAGACAGAGAGGTCTTACTGTTGCCTTGTGTTGCCTTAGTGGATGGCTAGTGCAAGGTGATCCCAAGAAGTTCTTTAATCGCTTTGGTCAGTGCAAGATAAGTCAAATTGAACAACTTTAATAGTCTCTCACTCCATATATATATAAAATCTTTAAGGCAATTATAGACACCCACCTTGTGACGCCATCAGATTCTTTGCAGTGGCCTGCGGCCAATGGTTGTTAGTGGGTAGAAAACATTATGGTTAGGGAATTGCTTCAGTTTGTATCTATGATAGAGTACAGTATGTTTGCTTTATGGTAGCATATATATTGCTGGTTCTTTGTGTTCTCCAACTAACATTGTATAGTATATTCACTCAGATGGCAGCTGCATGAACATTTAGTGTTTATTCCTTCACCCTTTTCTGGCAGGTTAACCAGACTTATGTCAATATGCTTGTTTACTCTTTGTAGTCAGTGAAAATACGGATGTTTACTTCACGGGTTGGCACTTGCTTCATTCAGGATCAATACTATTTGGAGAAGCAATTCCTTCATTTCAGTGTTTTGGAGTTTCAGGAAGTTCAAAATGCATGCAGATTGTTCTTTCACCAACTTCAGGAATCAACGATGAAAACTGACAACTCTTGATAGTACTGTGTATTATGTAAAGCAAAAAGCAAGAGGGGGACCCAGGTATCCTTTGTCAAGAAACCATGATGTTTTGGATATGTTATATCATCAAGTGAGATTGACTTTTCATCAATTAGTTTACCTAGTTCTTCAGACTCCTATAGAGTAATTCAACAGGATTAAAAGTGTGGTTTTCTTGTTGTTGTTGTTTTTGTTATTATTTATTTGATCTTAAAATCATGTCTCTTGAAAATACTTTATTTTGGTTATTTATTTATTTTTTTAGTGACAGGATTTTGTTTCCTTCTTTTCCTTTTGTCAAACTAGAACAAATATATTTTGTCGCATATACTGGGTATTCTATCCATAGAAGGAACTGGATAGAGATCAGCCAGTCTGGAAATATTTAGAACTACATGTCTGCAGTCAAGCTAATTCTTTTAAAAGGAGATTCCAAAATTTAAAATATATTTTTTTTTTAATTTAAAAGGCTAGAAAAACATTAATTATGTTGTTGAGCATACATCAGTTTTTCAAAAGAGCAGATATAAATGTTTGCAACTAGAGTGCGCTAACAGAAATTGTAGAAGTTCTCCTCTACACAAGGAAGTGTCATAAGAACATTTCAATTTGTTATTTGGAAAAAAATATTAATGTTTTTAAAATACATTTGAAGATTTTTCTTTTTAAAGAAGGGGGAGGTTCTTTAGCAGCTTGTGCAAAAATGATTTACTTATTTTTTTTCACATTTTTATTTTGCTTTAGGAAAAGAATAGCCCAAAGTAAGGCTTAATTAGGAAAAAGCAAGATGAAAATTTAATTTCTTTCTTTTTTTTTTTTTTTTAACCTGGAATGGTGCAGGCTATAGGGGTCTTGTCATGTGGTATGTAGTGACTAACGCTACTATTGCAATCCTGAAAATATGTTGTCTTCACAAAACACTTGATGCTTTGGCTTCAGCACCCAGTTTCCTAAATAATTGAAGAATTATGAAGAGCAGGTTTGACATTCTGCAGGGAGGGAGGATTCTTGTATTTTCTTTCAAGACTGTTGATAATTTTAATAAATTTAAGTGAAAAATATACACTCCGAGGGATATTTCCATTTTAACTGACAGAGCAGATACCTTATACTTATTTTAGAATCACTTGCTGGTTTTATGAAGCTTGCTTTCTGCTTTATGTTGTGACCGGTGTCAGCAGGAAGGATGATGAACATCTTTTTTCCAGTTATTTTATAATAGGGAAAAATGGTTGTTAAAAAAAAAAAAAAAAAAAAAAAAAAAAGTAGATGCTCTGAAAATGTACTGAATACCACCAAAAGATGAATCTTAACAGCTTCTACCTGATCATGTACTGATTGTAGAAATTCAGATCTTTTAGTGTACTGGACTTTGTGTGCCTTTTTTCTCCACTAGGGTTTGATCACTTTGGAGGATCAGTTCATTCCAACAGGCAGTCTTTGTAGGCTTTTTGTCATGTTGTCCTCTATTGCTTCCACTTTCTCTGTTTAAAGTTCTGTTCACTGAAGGATGTTTTTGATTCTTGCTGCTGCTTTCCTCCTTCTCCATCATATATCTACAAGGAAAATATGCTATTAAAGAGCTGGTTTAAAATTCAGAAGAGTTTGCTTCCCAGGTTGCGTGTGCCAAATCTGATTGAGGTCTCCCTTGCTAGCAATGAGAGGGTGCTTATGTATATCTCCAGTCTACTTGTCAAGTGCTTCAGCATGATAACTTATTCCTCGATATTTGACATGATATGACAATCAGTTCTGGAATACAGTCCTGTGAGATAATTGTTTGGGGTTTGTCTTCTGATATAAGCAAAGACATACAGGAGAACTATCAATAAATTTCGTCAAGGTTTTTAAAATTTCTTACCAAAAACTCTCTCAAAAAACTGAGCTTTAGGAGAGCAGCAGCTTCTGACTAGGGGCAAATAGTTACTTAAAACATAGGGAAGAGATTGTATGAATAAGTGGTCATTTTTTTTCCCAGATGAGACGAAGACGAGGCCCTTACCAGTGAGGTGTTGGGATAAGAAGTGCTGGAACACATGCTGTAAAATGAACTCATAAATTATTTGAAGAAGAAAGATAGTAGGATGGTGAGAATTTTAGCTGAATAATAGTGAATTAATCAAGGTAGTTACTATTAAAAAAGCAGTGTTACTTCCTGGGAATGTAACTTTTATTCTCAGTGTACACTAAGGAACTTCTCAAAGGATCTTAAAGGATCTTTGCTTTGGCCCTTGCCCTCAGTCATCTGTCTGAATACCGTTGGCTTCTCAAATAGGAGTTCTGGAATTATTGAATATCAGAAAAATATAATATCAGACAAATATCAGAAAATCAGAAAAGTGAATTAAATATTATGAATTAGAATAGGAGCCATGAACAGCATTTAAAGTAAAAATTTAATCGTGAGGAAAATATTTCTGCTAATCTTAAATACCATATGCAGTTACAGTTCTATCTCAAAAAATAAATACAAGTTTATAAACAATTCAGCAAAAGGCAGAAAACATGTCAAGGAGTTGCTGTACTCTTCAACAGATGATCAAACAGATTAGAGCTCTTCAGCTTGTAAAAGAGGTGCTAAAAGCTAATATGATAGAAGTCAATGACATTGAGTGGTACGAAAAAAAGTGAAAATGGGCTCATTATTCACCATTTCTCATTCTGTGAGAACACACAGTGAAATTACCAGCAATAAAATAAAACAAATTATTAAATAATTAAGCTGTCAAAATTATTGCTACAGGATGTTGTGGAGGGCACACATAAAAGAACTCAAAGCAGGTTTTTCAGACTGACGGACTGTAAGTTCGCTGGTAACCATCAGGTGGGATGGTCCACAGGCAGTTGCTGGCACAGGAGTTCTCAGATAGTCTCATGTATGAAGAGATGGATGAACGTGCAATGACTGAATCAGTCCTTGGCCTGAAATGTTTCTTACATTTCTTTTCATAAGCATCCTTTTTATCAGAAACAAGATAGTGACTTGATATATCAAGTATGGTCGCTGTTCTGTTCATCTGTATGCCGTGTATGCTGTGTTCCTCTGCAAATGTACATCTTAAAGGAATGTATTCAGATAGCCTACTACTGGAGTCTAACTAAATTATCTTGTCAAAAGTTGTGTTTTAATTCGAGGCTTGCTTCTTGTTCAGTCTAAACAGAGGAAGAGGTAACTCACAATTTAGATGGTCTGAATCACTTATTACTGCTTTGAACCTGTAGAATCATAGAACATCCTGAGATGGAAGGGTCTCACAAAGATAATTGAGTCCAACTCCTGGCTCCATACAGGACCATCCAAACACCAAACAATTTGTCTGAGAGTGTTGTCCAAACATTTCTTGAACTGAAACATCATTAATAATCATGACGTTAAGTTGTGGTACTAGTTGGCTTAAATACCCCCCAAAAAAGCTAAGCTTTGGGGGGGATAAGTATCCTCATCACTGCTTTTTCAAGGAGGGAACTACCGGGAAGTTTCAGTCAAGTGTAATTCAGTCAGGTTTTACAGCTGTCTTGCAAAGAATTTGCCCAAGATATCAAAGAGGACTTTTCCTGTTCCAGAAGATTATTTCAGGTTAAGTAAGCATTGCAGACATGCTTCAGTTTTTGATGCAAATGAATATTGCTTTGGTGTAAGTCCATGGCAATACTATACCATTACACCAGTCTTTCTTGATTCTAAATGCAAAGGCATACATTAAGAAATTAAAAATACAATTAAAGATACTACATTTTAAGGAGTGTAGTTGGTTTCATGTTAACATCAAGCATTCCATATTTGGGCTTACAGTAAATTCAAGACTAATGAAAGCTTGAATTCTAGGTTCTTAAAAGAAATGCAAAGTCAACTTTATTTAGATCAACAGTGAATACATTTTGGTTTTGTTTTGTTTGTTTGTTTATTTGTTTGTTTCCCAACTTAAATAACATTGCTTTAAGGAAAATGCATAAATTTATGGGAAGGATTATTTTTTCCTCTTATTTTGCAATAGCCTTTTGTGCTGTCTTCTCAACAGCAAATTGGACTGAGAGCAAAATATCAGTTCTATCAGACCTTTCTTTGTAGGGAAAGACATTATACTTCTGAAGTGTCTGCAGTAACTCATCAACATGGGTTACTGGGTTCTTAATACTGTATAATTTTATATACGTAATGTGTATATATGTGTGTGTATGTATGTGTATATATATATATATATATATATATATATATATATATATGATTCCACTCTTTGTCCAACTAGCACCTGGCTTTCTAATTCCTATTTAAAGGCTGTTTTCATGAGAGTATGAATAAATTCTCCTATTCTCCTTTTGGAATGCTAGTCTTTGGGCCATAAAGGAAGCATCTGTATATGATAAGGGAATATTCATGCTTACTGCTTTCTCATTCCCATAAGCAAATGCAAATCTTAAATCTGAGACAAATATCTGTAGTAAAAGAAAATATCCCTCCCTCCCCTTAAGTATGCTCTGTGCCTCTGTTATCTTCTCATTAAGCCTAATGATTGATAAACTGTTCTCAGTTTGGGGGTTATCGTTTCTTGTGTTAATCTAAGACAACGGAAATATCTAAAACTTTTAATGAGAATTGTTACTGTCATTATACAATGTCTCTTATACAACGCTTACTTACTTGAGAATATTTTTAAAGAACATGTAAATTTTGACAATTGTTGTTTGGCTCTGTATTCAGGGTGTTTTTTAAATCTGAATGATCGGTTAATTTGCAGCCAGTTCAGTCAGTAAACCAAAACCAGCATCTTCTGTTATTGTTTGCTCAGCTGAGCCCAGAAATATGCTAATAACAAATCCATTCAGTCCCTCACTCCAACAAAAATTGCAAGTGTGCCTAAGCATTCCAGTAAATTCTTGTCTTAGGTTGCTTGATGTAGTTGGCACCTGCACATACATCTCTGAACATTCCAGACATTTATCTGTGATGAATGCAAAACTGATTGAAGACCCCATATTGCCAAATAATCATTTTTAGACATGTATGCTGATTCATGTGTTTTCTTTAGTTCTGCCATCAAGCTGATGAGCAGGCAATGACAGACAATGTTTCTCATTTTTCCAGCCCATGTTTCCAGCAAAGACATTTGCTGCATCCATTCTCGGCTGACAGGCTTACTTCAAGGTCCATGCCTATCCAAAAATCAGGTCCTTGTGCAAATACCCAGGAGTTGAGGCCATCTGTAAAATCTGCTTCTCATCTATCCATCATTAGTACTTATTGATTGTACTGTCATTTTCAGGTATAATCTCTGACTCAGGGTCAGTCTCTTTACCATGTGTACTGCAGCTTCCAGCTCATTGTGTAAATGATGAGCATGGGCTCGCAGTGTTTTTGCACAGTGTGCAGAAATTCCTAATTAACAACAGAAGTGACTAGTTTAAAATAATTTATATGGCTGGATGCAAAATGCTGTTTTCATTTAAACTGCAGCTCTGTAAGGTTTTGGAATACCTACTGGAGTTAGAGAGATGTAACTTTGAATGAGGTCACTAGAAGGTTACCTTACAGATACGGCTATGATTCGTTCATTTTTCCTAGCAATTACATTTTTATTGACATGGCTAAATGTTCTAAAAAGTTAACACAAGCCTGAGCTTCTTCAATAGTTAGCAAAAGAATCCTCCTTGGAACCTGAATTTGGCTTGGCAAATTGAGATACTGAATGTTTTTGTTTGGCTGTTGTTGTTTTTTGTCTCTTATGTACAAGGTGCAGCAAATGAGCTAATATGGTTTACAGATACTAAGGAAAGTATAAGATCTTTCATAAGGAAAAGGGTCCTACTGAAACGTCAGCTCAAATATAAAGAGGTATCTCTTGATCAATATCACTGTCTACACAAACAGGATCCCTCCTGGGAGTTAACTTCCTCTGAAGGAATTTCCAATCCAATTTCAACCTACTGAGATCTGCTAAACTTTTACAAATACGATACCACCTTCAAAGATTATCATGCTCACTGTCTTCAGATTTTGATCTGCTGTAGTGTTCTTTCTGAGTAAAATTGTTAGCCTCCTTCTTACTTGAGAGAAACACCATATTTGTCAATATGCATATTAATTAAATACCATGCTTGTGTTTATGGATGGTTCTTTTTTTAAAGGAATTTATTTCCAAGGCTACTTTTAAAGTAGCTAGTGAGAGCACAATTCAGTTGACTAAAGATGGACATCTGGGTCCTCTGGTGTCCTGTCTGGCCAGTAGTTGTTGCTGTAGGAGGGTGTGTAGTCTCCCGCATCTGGGTTACCTTGAGGCACCTAAAATGAATTTGCTTAGGTAACTGAGAAAACCCTCCATTGACAGAGTGCAGTTTTGCTGACAGGTAGACACCTTCATATAGATTTTTTTTTTCCTTCTGTCTCTCTTTTTTTTTTCTTTTTTTTTTCCTTCAGTGAGAAATGAATGAATCTCACTCATTTCCCAAAGCCAAAAGAAGACTTCCAGGTTTGGAAAATACCAAACTGTGAAATACCTGTGCAGCCCCAGTTGACACCAGTGATTCAAAATGACCGGGTTGTCTTTTTGTGGTGCATAAAGTGAGTACTAAAAATGGAAAAAATGTGTATATATAGCAATAGTATAAATGCACGTAGGAAAAAAAAAAAAAAAAGGTTATGTTTTGCTTCTGTTCCATTCATACAAAGGCAATAAGCTAAGTAAAGTCATCAGGGAGAGTATTTTGATTATTTTATCTGCAGTGGAAAAAGAAGAAAATACCTACCTGACAAGTGGATTGAGTGAACTTGGCTGTATTAACTAGCTGTATCTGCAGTTGGCTGCAACAGGCATAACAGAATTTTACTGATCTTGATAACACTTGGAGAGAGTACTGTGACTTTCTTTGAGTAATTCAGCAAACTGAATTCATTCTTTCTCTTTGTCCTTCTGAAGAGTTTATTAATGCAGACATTATTCCAAAGGAGATGCTGGCACGTCTTTTCCTCCTGTTAGTTTTAGAGGTAAACTCCTCTAGCACAAAGTATGTGAATTATGCTTTTTCACAATTTAGGTCTTTTAATGAGGGGAGAAGAAGAAAAAAAAAAAAAAAAAGAGAGAGATAAAATTGAGATTCTCCAGGCTGTTGTCACAAGTCATAAGGTGTTGCAGGCTGCACAAGACATATGCAAGTGTCGCAAGTCAAGAAATGTCATAAGTCATGCAACTGGTATTGCATGAGAAATAGAGACAGCTGGTGATATCTTCAATAGTCACAGAAGACTAAGGAAATAGGGTGATTCTAATGAAAATAAAAGATTATATCTTTTTCTTGTAAAAGTCTTACACTATATCATTATTCTCTGGAACCATTTGACAGTAACAAGTGGAAAACTGAAACTGACAGCAACTGTGTGTTGATAATAGGAAGAGCCCAATGCTGGTATATAAAAATGTCTGAAAGATAAAACAGTTTAATTTATCTATTCAGAGTGGATATTAAAATCATAATAATTTTCTGATAATAGTTCCGGGAAATGGTATACTCGTACAGCATGTGAAGTAAGTGTCCTTTAACAAGGAAGGGATACCAATATGTCTAAGAAGTGGACAGTACATCCTAACAGAGTGCATGGGATCATACTGTAGTCTATATATTGGTAGAGATTATCATATTAGGGATAGCTGTCTGCATAAAGTGCGCAGATATATGTGGGTGTTTGAGTTTCAGCAACTTCTGTTGCTGAAAATCCTGTGGCTGTACTCCTAAGTTTAAGTAACTGTTTGCTGAGCAAGTTTGTTAGACAGCAAGTGCAATGCCGTGGGAAGATGTGTGCACTACATTTACTCATTGGCATTGTTTTAACATGTTACACCAGAGCGTTTTTAAACATAACATTCTAAAATGACTCTCTTGAAAGAGTTTATAAAATCACAAAATTAATCAGATAGCTAACATCATGTTCTGGCAAATATATATGTTCAGAAATACAATTTACTTCAACCTTTCAGGTTACATATTCCCTGTCTGTGCTAATAACTACTTTAAATTCAGGAGCTGCTTTGTACTAAGAATTGCTTTGGTTATTATGAAGAATTTAAGTGAATGTAATGAAGAACTTAAGTGATTCTAAACCTAGAGTAGGAGTTGGTAGTAGAGTAACTGAAAACTGAGTTGTGTTTTTTTTTTCCTGCATTATCTTTAAGGTTTCATTATAAGTAAAATTTCAACAGTCAATGACTATCAAATGTATAATTGATAGATGATGAATCCCTGTGAAAACTACATTTATGACACTTCTAAAAGTCAGAGCACTCAGATGCTAATCCAATAGAAAATATTAAAGTGGAAGTAGGTGAAATGCTCTTGTGTCCAGGGAAAAGAAGTATTTCAGTTACTGTAGATAGTCACAAGTGAGCTTACTTCTACAAACTCTCTGAAAGAATAACTTATGTTTCACTGCAACTAAGTTTTACAATATTCACTGTTTAGTCAAGAACAAGTTAAGAAGTGGTTTTGCTGATACTTCAGGATAACACTGACGTGGAAATTTGGTGGTCTGTGTTGACTTGTTATCTAAGCCAGATAACTTTTATAGCTTTCAGATTTTTAAGTAGTAATTCTATGTGTGCTTGTTGTAGCCTAGAAAGCCACCTGTATCCTGGGCTGCATCAGAAGCAGTGTGGCCAGCAGGGTGAGGGTGGTGATTCTCCCCCTCTGCTCTGCTCTTGTGGGACCCCACCTGGAGCCCTGCGTTCAGCTCTGGGGCCCCCAGCACAAAAAGGACATGGACCTGTTAGAGTGAGTCCAGAGGAGGTCCACGAGGATGATTTAGGGGCTGGAGCACCTCTCCTAAGGAGACAGACTGAGGGAGTTGGGGTTGTTCAGCCTGGAGAAGAAGAGGCTCCAGGGAGACCTTACAGTGGCTTTCCAGTACCTAACATGGTCCTACAGGAAAGCTGGGGAGGGACTCTGTTTGGAGGTGACAGGACAAGGAGTAATGGCTTTCAACTAAAAGAGGGTAGACAGATATTCAGCGGAAATTCTTCACTCAGAGGCATTGGAACAGTCTCCCCAGAGAAGCTGTGGATGCCCCGTCCCTGGAGGTGTTCAAGGCCAGGCTGGATGGGGCTTTGGGCAACCTGGTGTGGTGGGAGGTGTCCCTGCCCATGACAGGGGGGTGGAACTGGGTGGGCTTTAAGGCCCCTTCCAACCCAAACCATTCACTGATTCTATTAAATTTTGGTAAGTAGTATTGAAATTTCAGTAATCATCTCCACTCATAAAATCATGTAAATGTAAAAGCTTCTTCTTCAAACCCCTTTAGTTCTTGAGGAAAGTGGAAACTTTTCTAAGTTTCTAGTGATCAGTGGTGGTAAATGCTTTCCATCTACTCCATGAAATAATGGGTCTCTGACTCCTTCCTGATGGATTAGTCTTTATACTCTTTATTCAGGGATAAAACTTCTGTTGTTTATGTAATGGTGAATGATTGGCATTGCCTTTATGACTTCTCTGCTATTTTTGTTTATTGTTTTATATGGTAATTTTAAAACATTGTGAACAGAAACTGTTAACATTACTGTTTAGCTTCCTTGTGTGAGTTGTCACTAGTCATCATCCATAGCTATGCAACAGTCCTGTATCCTGAGTAAATGGAGATATTGATGACATTAGCAGGTTATGTATCTGTTATTACCAGGCCATCAAAACATAGTTTTCAATAGCAGCCTGCTATTCTAAAAGCACTTAGATTTAAGAATTTTGAGTTGAATTTGAGATTGTGTGTGAATGTGTTTTTTTTGTTTTTTTTTTACATGGCTGCATCATCTTCCTTTTATATGTATATACATATATATTACAATAGCTGTTCCTGTCTATTTCTCCATATATTGTCCTAACTTCTCTATCTGCAGCTGTTCCTTGTCAGTGTGTTTTACCACTACAGGCTGTTTCCATCTACTCCACACTTTCTCATTCCTTCATTTTGTTTTTGTCTTTTATTCATTTTCTTTGTTCTTCTTTTGCATATTATTACCCTGTCTTGTACTTCCTGGAATGCTTCACTTCTATCTGTAGAAATAACTACTCAAGAAAGATATGACACCATTTGATGCCATTGAAAATGCCTTGTGTCTCTTGGAGTATTGACCTTACAATTTAGTAGCAAATCTAACCTAGATTTGATGCAAATGCAGGGAATACATAGTAATATGTCACTGAGAAGCTGTATTTCAGTTATGTATCTGATATTAAAATAAATACAAAGTGTTCTAGGCTCCAGCTTTCCCAGCAGATAAATCTCATAGCATTTTTAGTGACAGGATATACTCCCCATGCCATGTAACCTTTTGTTCACTGGCAGAAGGCACAGTGTTACTTACAAGTGTCACATAGTGTTGCAATTTTATAAGAATTCAGTTATGTCTTTTAAATTTTTCCTACCTTTTTATTCTTCATTTTTTAAATGACCAGCCCTGCTGAAATTGTAACAAGAAATCACAATTCATTTCAGCAGATAGGTCATGGAATCAATATTTTTATAACTGAGGAAAAAAAAAGAAAAAAAAAAACTGTTGTGCTTTATCACAGCTCCTTCCTATTATTTTGTTTACCTTTTGCAAGGTATAGCAGAATGGAATCCTGATACATTATCAATGTTACCTCAGAAGAAGCTCTAGGACACCAAAACCTTAATAAATGCATTTTATGTATCTGGTTATGTATTCATCTTAGATGGACTTGATGCATTTTGATATGTAACATTCCCTGGTTACACAAATCACTTTTTCATATTTCCATCAAACTTGCATTGACAGTAACTTTAAGGTCATGGTGTTTTTTGTAGCGTAATCGTGGAAGCACCTTATTGAAACTGCATGGTGTCAAAGCAGCTTGACCTTTATGTAATAACTGATCAAAAGCAATACTAGCAGGCAGTTCAGATATATCAAGTAAAGAAAAATATTATATCTTGGTTTTCTTTTATGAGTAACAAACAAGGTTACAGTAACCTTTCTGGCCAAGGGGAGAAAATTTAACAAATGTGTCAGTCCTCAACTTTTCCTTTATATTATTGCAAAACTGAAAATAAAGTGTTATAACCAAATAATAATAAAAAAGTCATTCTTTCCTCTCCAGAAATATTAGGCTCACTACATATTCATATGAGCTTCCATGTATGCTACTCCAGGTAGTTTGGAGTAAGCTGCTGCCATCAAAACCAGTTGATTAGCCCTTCTCTGGAACTTATCTTTTCAAAATAAATAAATAAATAAAATAAAATAAAGTGGGACAATACCCGGAAAAGGCTGTGGATTGTTCTGAGATAGCCATCTAGTTCCAGCCACTATCTTTTTTGTAAGTGCATACAGCCTCTCCCTTGGCACAAGATCATATATACCACTGCGTGAGAGTAAGTGTGCTCTTTGAATATCGGCCCACTGGAAGTGCACTGCAGGTATCAATAAGTGCTTGTTCCCTGTCTGTTTTCCCAAGGATCCGCTTTGGACCAGGCGACCTCCAGAGGTCCCTTACAACCTCAACCATTCTGTGGCCTTGAGAAAAAAGCACCAGAAGTGGTTTGTGCAGCTATTGCTGATACAATTGGTTCAGACAGTGGCCTGACACTGAAGGCTTTCTGGAAAAGAGAGTCACTGAGAGAAGGCTAAGCATCAAGTGAATTCTTGCTCATTAGCAATGCGTGAGTATCACCCCTTTTCAAGAACCTATAAAAAGCAGCTATCTCACATTGCATAGGTAAAAGGAAAAAATCTGTTGCTTATCAGTGAATGTCAGTCTTATGACAGATCTTAAATATTTGTAAATATTAGGTGTTTGGAATATTAATATTCTTGAAATACACCACACCTGTTTAAATGATTATGAGAAATATCTGGTACAGGATATGTAATCAGGCAATCATGGGACATAGTAATAATTATTAGCAGATGTCAAGGACAGGTTAAGTTGCCCTTCTGAGGGAGGGATAAGTGATCTTTGCAAATACACTACATGTCCAAGCTGTCATCATGAAGAATTATAGGTCACAGCCAAAAGAATATAAATTTCTTCATATTTACAGGGTTTGGCACACTGGCAACTGAGGTTGTATTTATGACATACTTTTTAAAGTTCTTGAAATAAATATGAATACCGCAAATAATTGTGATTTATCTCCTGCAAGTTAAATAAAGAGAAATGTTATTAGACTGTAGGAAAGGAAATGCATTTTATAATATTGTACTTCTTGTAAGCAACTTATAAAATAAAAATAAATAATAATTTAAAAAAAAATACTGTCTTGCCTTTTCACAATGACTAACTATTTCTGTTCAAGAGTATGCTGGGGAATATTTTGGAATGCATTTCACTGGGCTAAATATGACCTGTGCATAGTCCAATGAATCTTTAAAATAACTTATGACTTGGTTTATAGTACACATATGGTTACTGTAAAGTATTAATTTATTATGCAGTGGTTATAAGTCTTAAAAGACCAAAATCTTTCTCCAGAACAAAAACAAAGGAGTTATTTTACGCTGGAGACTACTGAATTTTATTTCATACCATAACTTGAAAAAGGGTGTTTTGATGAGCCATCTACCTTTTTGATCATAAGCTAAGAGAAATGGTTGGGGAAGTGGGAGACCAGATTCAGACACTTACTGGCTATTGCAGCCTACAACTTACTCTTCCAAGAGAAATCCCGAACAGCCAGACTGTGGATTAGTATTAGACAGTTTCACTCTCAAGGCAGTCTGTTCATAATGTATCCTTGTCCAGCAAAGAATAAAATATTTGGGTATAACAGAATAAGCGACAAGGAATCTGACACTGTAATATAATCAGAAAAAGACTTCAGAGAGAAATCTCCATTGACTACACCTGATGACTAGTTAAGACTGACTTATATCTGTGTTTTTTTACAAGCCTGAGACTTTGGAAAATTAAGTTGCATGTAAGTTGCATATAACTGTAGACCACAGTGTAGCAACTGCTTCAGAGCCCTTGGGACTTTCACAATTTAGGCGTCTTTGTTCTTGACCTGTTTACCTCTCAAATGCTTCGTGACAGTGTCTGTGCAAGCCATTGGTTTGCAGTAATTGCCCAGACGTGATGGTGCTGTTACTGTCACCACCAGTGAAGCTCTGATCCCAGAGAGTTTATTTAGGGTCATCCTGTCTTATGTGTTGCAGCATTGTGAGGTAACAGAACTATTGTGATTTGGCATCTGTGATCATGCTGTACTTTTCTTTGGAGCACACCAACCCCCAGCTTGTACCTGAGGAGTGACTTTGACCTAAGCAGGTTAAATGTGGGTCTTGTCATAGTCAACTGTAGAGAGCATGTCCACAAAACATATTTCAAACGACCAAGCTTATAGGGATATATGTTCAGGGGGACTTACCATCTGCATTGGAGTAGTAGGTTGGGTCCACTTACATGACTGTCTCCACATAATGCATATAACTGTAGCATCTGCACTGTATAGCTCTTTACAGAGGTTTGTGGACTGCCAAGGGAGACTTGTGGATTCCCTGACTGGTTTTTTATCAGGTAAATGTGCATTGCATGCATAGGACTTCTTTTAATGGCCTGGATTCCTTACAACGTAGACAGGGTAGCATTCTTTGCTATTCCCATGACACCCTGATCAGCCTCAGAACATTAATCTATGTTGTGATGGGTGCCGTGCATGCCCTGCTCCAGAGCTGACAGCTAATTGGTGAGGCTAATACAGGGACAACAGCTCAGTCTAGAACTCTTGCAGGTAGAAATGAATTATGCCTTTGCTCACATAAACATGAAAGGTGTGTAGGATGCTAATAAAATATCTCCAGTGCTGTATTTATGATAAACTTTGGAAATACTCCAGCTCCATCTTGTCTGTTTCTTAACAGTCACTCACACCAAATGTGTAGGAAAGAATACAAGGACAGTAAACATTGAGCTTTAAGTGATATTCCTCAGGAATATTACCCTGCAATCTAGCAATGCATGTTTCAAGAATTTGCAAAGGTAAATGGCATGCCTTTGTATGTGACAGTTTTAGATTGATTTATTTTCTAGGAATTTGTCCACCTTCCTTCTTCAACCTGTGTAAATTCTTAGCACATGTGCTGTGCAGAATCATTATCTGTATTTCATGTGCCTTCTCATTGCCGTGAAATAATACTGTATCATGGCATGTTTTCACTACCTTCTTACTCCAGGAAGTCCCTTTAATAACAGTAAAGGAAGTGAGGCCCAGCCTTTCTTTCCTTCTTGCCCTGGGCCTGAAGTTTGGTCAAAGAATCTTCCTTCAGTCAGTAACTTTTATACCATCCCCTGGAAGTAAAATTGTAAGTCAGTCCAAAGTGATTTGCTGAGTATCTAGATGGACTATATATAGGGATTGCGTATTCCCGAGCCATGGTCTGAAACATCAGAAATGTCAGTGGAACCAAAAATACCAAACCTTTCAGTCCTGAATACCTGGACTCTGATTCTTAGGCTTGGCACCCTGAAGGACCCAAAGTGAAGAACAAAAGCTGCAGTTTTCTGTGTGGATGTCTAGGCTGGGGTCATTCCAGTGCAGTTCACATGTATAATAAATAACTCTGACAACGCTTTGACTAGGACTGCATGGCAGATGGTGGCTAAATCACAACTTATGATCCTGAGAATGAAGACAGAGGTCAATTTTAGTGTTTGTTTGGTTTTTTTTCTTTCTTTTTTTTTTTTTTTTCCCTGAAACTGGTAGTGAAGGAAGAAAAGAGAAGGGAAGGATAGTTTTCTGCCTACTGCCTGAAAAGCACTGGTGAAACAGCCATTTATATCTTTGTAGACCACCTGAAATAAATGAAGAAGTTCAGGTGTTTTATGTTTCTTCTGGTAAAAAAGACTGGGGCATTGAGTACAGCAGTAGGGTGACATTCCTCTTTGCTAAAACAGAAATCTCCTTAACCCTATCCTGAAGTGCAGTTGTGCCAACTGTGATAATATCAGTCCCTGGGGCTGGAGATTGTGCTCAGAGGGGGAACTGATTCTGGAAAAGTTATCAAAACATAGAAATGCGGGTAGATGTTTCTTGAGGTTGTGCGACTAGCTTTCAGATGGCTTTTATGCCTTACCTTTATGTCTTGTCCTTCATTCCTTTCATTTGGAAAGGCTGATCATATGTAGGACTGATGTGTACTGCTGCTGTTACAAAAAAGAAAATCATGTCTCTCTAATAGTCCAGAGTGCCCCTCACATCCAGGAGTTCCTGTTTTTTCCCCTGTTGTGGATTACCCCTGGTAGGCAGCTAAGCACCACACAGCCACTCTCTGTCTCCCCTGCTATCCACCAGGCAATGTTATGGTGAAGAGAATTGAAAGGATAGAAGTGTGAAAACTTGTGGGTTGAAATAAAGATGGTTTAATAGGCTAAATAAGAGCTACACAAGCAAGCAAAGCAAAATAAGGAATTAATTCACTAATTCGTGTTTGGAGGTGAATGTTTAACAGTTTCCAGGAAAGCAGGGCTTTGTCATTTGTAGCAGTTACTTATGAAGACAAATGTTATTACTCTGAATACTCTTTTTCTACCATTCTCTTTCCCATGAGCTTTCATTGCTGAACATAATGTTGTATGGTATGGAATAGTCCTTTGGTTAGCTGGGCTCATGCAAGAGAAGGCTGATGCTGTTCAGCAATAGCTAACACATTGGTATGTTATCAACACTGTTTTGGTCACAAATCCAAAACATAGCATGCAAGCAGCTGTGAAGAAGTTAACTCTATCCCAACCAAAACCAGTACACCTGCCACCTCGACCAACTATTTGTATGCAAATGTTTTATTGGTATAGATCTTTTGGTATTCTATTATGGTAGCTTAATCTCTGTCCACTTACAAAGTTCTTTTATTAAGAGATAGACTGCCACAATCTACAACAAAAAGATAGGCTGTTGACTGCCTTTCTGTTCTGCTTCATTTTTCTCTGTTCTTTCTCCACCATTTTTTGTAGTTGAAGATGTTGGGTTTTGCAAAGCCTGAGCTTTACTTGCCCTGAGCACATGCCTCCTGGAATTGTGATGAATGGCAAATCAAGTTTGGTGTTCTATAACCCTTACTTTTGCAATCCCATTCAGGACCTACTTCATGAGTTGTGACAGCTATGTAAAACAGAAAAAGAGTGAATAGAATGACACTATAGTTACAGTTGCATAAACAATTGCTTAAATTTTTCCAGCTATCAGGAATCCCATGTCCAACTGGAACTTAGTAAGAATACTTAAGATTCATACTTATTAATTTTGTATACCTCTGAGAATAAGCCCTTATTGCTATAGCTGAATGTGTGTTTGTGTATATATTATCATAGGTATACACAGATGTAGATACAAGTGCACAAATACATATATAAATTCAGCACATAGATTACTGTAACAAGAGGAATATTTAGCAGACTGACAAATCAAGCTGGTTTTAAATTTTAAAAGAAGACTGCTGAATTCATTAACGGCACATTTTGTGCTAATTGTTAATACATCATTATCACTACATATATAGATGAAAATATGAATCTTTAACAATCATATTTCAGGTTAGCTGTGAGTATATACAATCACAGAGATGATGCCATACAATTACCTCTGATGACTTAGGTTTTTGGATTTAGTCATTGAGATCAAGATCATCAGATTTGAGAGCTCTTTGATGAGAGAAGACAGAACTGATGGAGGTTTGTCCTTTTTTTCTGTCTTTCCTCTTCATGTTTTTATCTTGTCTCTCTTCCCAGAAGAGGAGGCAGCAGGTATTTTGCCTACTCCTGATACTGCTTAACTGATTTTCTTTTGTCTTTTCAGCCATCCTTTTTGTGTATTTGAACAGGGTTTTCCGCCTATTTGCAGTCCTCTCTTTTGCTCACATCTTGTGCTTATTTTATTCTTTGGCAGTTTGTTGTTACTTGGAGGTCTACTGCATGCATCTACATGCATCTTTTGTCCCTTTGGTGGTTTGTTCACGTATTTATATAAAATATTTATGCATTGTGTCTGGCTGTGTCATCACAGTATTACAGAATAGTTGCACGCTTACTGTGATTCCAGTTTTTTAGTATACTTTTTGCAGTACACCTTACACTTCTGTTTGCAGGATTTTCAGTACTCATTTGGATTTAAGGTAACTAATATTAATTATACCCCAATTAGAACCTTTACAATTTCTAGATATCACAGGCCTTTGTTTTACCTACAGTTATCATCTGTGTCAGGGTTAGTTAGAGGTACGTAAGCCTTCTTATGCATCATCCTTTGTATTCAGTAGTTTTCCCAGGGTTTTCTCAGGACATTTTCAAAGTTCCAGTGCTGCATTGGAATACCAGGATGGAATTGGAATAAGGATATTAATTTTTTGTTTTGTTTTTTTTCTCTGTATATATGTTCTTGTCATTTTTGGTTTTTGTTTGGTAAAACCCAGTAGGTGTCTGACTTTTACAAAAAAAAAAAAAAGGATTATTTGACCATTTCACTGATTTTCCACATCAGTTTTTGTAATCAGGAAATCAAAAAAGCACCACCACATCTGTTCAGAGACTGTCCAAGTTGTTGAGAGTTAGCTCAAAACTTCTGAAGTAATTCTGTCCATTTGAATCTGAGTGTTTTCCACTGGTGTTCAAATCACATAATCAGAATTATATATATATATATATATACACATGTATATACTAATCTGAAGTATTTGTAAGGTAGCTAGCATTAATGCCATTCAGATTTTTATTAACTAGTTTGTTGCTGCATAGGCAAGCTGCATTTGTTTGGCAGAGCAGATTTCCTCAGAGAGTTTTAAAATCAACTTCCACTTACTATGGCAGAGCTGATACTGTGATTGTTCATCTGGAAAGTACCTAGGAGAAAGAAGTAGAGAAAATTCCTCTATATGTACGTGTTGCTTACATGTACATTCACTAGCCTTCCTTTACCTATTCTGGAGGACTCAATCCTATTACGAGACCTAGGCTTCAAAGGAATCTGGAATCCTATAATACTCACCACCATTTTGTTCTTGCATTTTATAGCAGAAGGTGAGGTGACACATATTTCTGCAGATGTAAAAGACATCCAGGCATAGTGCTTTCAACACCCACATCAGTGTGCAGACACTAACACAAAGTGTGCACGCAGTGTGAATGTGAGGCATCCCATTTAAAAGAAATGTACAGTGAGTAATCATCATAGGTACAAGAAAATTCTGAACAGTAGGTGAAAAGCATCACGAGAAAAAATATACACTGAAAGATAAGAAAAATTCCTTATATGGTATAGTCAGCGTAAGTAGGAACCTACAGTTTTATATACCACTTATTTCCTTGGTGAAGCATAAGATCTCTTTTCAGGAATGTTTGTTTAGTCACTGTTTTATATCCAGAAATAGAGCTTTTTCATTTCCTTCCACTTTCATATATCAGGACTTCTAAACAATTATGAGAGTACTCTCATTCCTAATAGATCTACCTAGAATCCTGATAAAGCTTTTCTTTTGTCTTTCATTTGTTTTCCCTTGAAACAAAGTTATATTACATAATTAGATGTTTAGATAGCTATAGTCCTTTATCTTAAGTGTCTGAAGCCAGGGAGATCATCCACAAGGCTGCTTGCTAAAAGATCGAACTGTGCTATGCATAGGTTGCCACAGTAGGTTTCAGAATTCCTTCCACTGTCTGATGAAATGTAAATTAACTCTACCTGACTAAGCCAGCATGTTCTTTTACACTGATGATAGAAGCTATCTCATACAATCCAAATTCTATGTAATTTTGATTAATATTATAGCATCTTTGCATTTCTGTAAGCAATAAGCTGACTCTTAATGCAATTAAGTCTAACACAAAAGTCCTCTGCGCGTATTTTAGTGTGTACCTAATTTATGTAGCTGTGAACATTTAAGCTGTTGAGATTTGCTCTCCTTTGATTTAGGGATGTTTGACTAGCTTTTGGCTCTACAAAAATAATCTTCCTATCAAAAGTTGACAGTTTTCAACATTCCTTTCAATACTGCTACCACATTGATACTTGTTCTTTAATTCTCAGAAAATTGGATGCTAAAATAAAAGCTTCGTTACATTCTGTCAGTCTTCAGCATTGTCATGTAATTTCAGTTCTTTGATGCATCTTAAAAGTTTTAGAC
Organism: Aythya ferina; assembly: GCF_964211825.1. Taxonomy (NCBI): domain Eukaryota; kingdom Metazoa; phylum Chordata; class Aves; order Anseriformes; family Anatidae; genus Aythya; species Aythya ferina. The sequence goes on from NC_140296.1 coordinate 20,217,564, forward strand.
ACACCTTTTTGACATAGGTTTTTGTTGTTGTACTGTTAGAAGTTAAAAATCTTTAAAGAAATAAGATAAATCAGATTCTTAGATTTCTGAAGTATGTATCACAAAGGCAAAGAAGCCATGAAAAGAACATGATAAAACAAATGATTGTACACTATTGACTTAGAATCCATCCAGATGTTTTTGCTTTCAAACTTTAGATTGACCTTTTGAACAATTCTGTTTTAAATTTCATTCCAGATGTATGATCATCATGTTTCCCTGCACATAGAAAATTACATCAGTAAAAATGATCTCATTGATTATAGGTTCTTCAAATTTCCAAAAAGCTTTCAAGAGATTCCATAAGCAGAAGGTTAAGAAACAAAGCAGCCATGGGACAATTAGAAGGGTACCTGAAAGGATAAACAGATGGCTACAATGTAAAAAACAGAGAGGAGGAATATATATGCTAAATTTTTTGCAGTGCATAACACAGGTCTTGCATAACACACGTTGAGTTGTACTATCTCAGAAATGACATGGAAAAAAGGTAGTTCAAGGGTTTGGAAGTCTGATGATAATATGTTTTGAAAGGAGTAAGAATTAGGATTAACGGAATAATTTGAGAAGGACGTTCTGATGCTGGGTGTAGAATCCAGGTTACAGAAATGTAGAACATGTCTATTTAGATGACAGAAAGTCCCTCAGCATATTTCCCTGGTGTTGTCTAGAGGTTGGATCAAAATTCCATTAAACCAGTCTAGAAGATTCATCTTCTGGTGTTCTTGGTCTCATGCTTCTAGAGCTACCTCTGTATTGTTACTCAGCATCAAAAAGCTTGTTCTTACTTCATCATTGCATGTGTAAGCCTTGTGGAAAGTGTCCTAGGTACTGGTTTCCACTGTGGGAAGCAGGTTCTGCTATTTCAGCGTAGTAGTCCTAACATGCATGTTGCTGTGTTTTAGATATGATAGTTATGATACCACCATTTTACCAGCACTTGAGTGACCCCAGTAGCCATGTTCTTTACATCTGTCCTCAGACATCTTGCTGTGCAGTCACGTATCAGGCACTGTGTCATTGCCAACATCTACAATCACTATTACGAGGGAACTTTTCAAACCCCCACTGCTTAATTGATGGTTGGGTAGTGCATACCGTCATCCGTTGTTAGAAGACATATGTGAGCCCTTCAAAGAAAATCTTTTGTACTTTGTTCATACATTGGTCTCCCACTTGCCTTTTTTTTATGAGTCTTTTCCACATAAGTCTCTGCACCTGAAAGGAATTGATTGAAGATGGCAGTGATGCAGAAAAGGTAGTGGGTATGTTCTGTCTCATGCAATGTTAGTGAGTCAGAGGTTAGAGTGTTCCTGCAGTGGACATCACAAGGGACTTCAGTCTTTTGTGACAAGGATATATACACCTTTTGTTAAAATGCATTTGTGAATTATCCCAGAGAAGAACACCATTACTGGTAAGGAGATTTTTTCCCCTTGGTTTTGTGAAAGCTACAATCATTCAGAAATACAACTAACAAAGAACATCAGGATACACAAAAGGTCAGGAATATGACTGCCCTTTCAACTGAGAAGCCAGAGAAGATATTGGGTGAGGGTAAAAAAAAAAAAAAAAAAAAAATTAAAAAAAAAAATGGTGATAAGCTTTGTTTCTTTGCCTATCTAAAATGTGCTGTGCTTAAGACTGCTGATAGGAGAATTCACGTATGTAACACTGAACTAGAGTTTCACAGATGAAGGTTTGATGAAAAGAGAATATATTTTAGCCTCTTGAATTAAGCCATATGGTAAACAGCTTTAAATTCATCTACTTCAGTGATATATGCATGGTCAATAACAATATCTTGGTTTAATGCTAAATTTTGTGCCTATTTATTAATTAGTTGAAGCAGTTAAAAAGTTAATACGATATGAGCAAATTTTATCTCAAATGAAGTTCAATAGCTATTCATCAAAACATTTTAAGAGAGAAAGTAAAATTTTATTTATAGACTATGTATATAAATGTTTATAGAATGTGCTATTTACAATTTAGAAAACTTTAGTGGACTCACCATTAAAAAATGTTTTTATAGGAACTAAAGTACCTTTTGAGTAGACTGCTTTTTTCTGGTTGTTTAAAAAAAATAATGTCATATTGTAGCTATATAGGGTCCTGGTATGATACAGTTTATTTCATGGATCAGTAACATCTCTGCCATTGCTCTTAAGGCAGTGAAAGAAGTCTGGCAGAAGGATTGATTGATGTGGTACAGTAGGACTTCATTTTTTACCCTAAACTTGGCTGGGACTTCTATTGTTACCTGCTTCTACTTTATAGGTTAACTGCAGTTCATCTTTCCAGGTGGAGCACACGGCATACACACAGCTCTCTCTGTTTTAGCCCTTTCTGTTGCTTTAGAGCTCTCAGTGTGATTCTGTGACTACTTCAGTCATAAAATCCTTTTCTGCTTTCATCTTGACTTCATAAGTTCTGCAAAGAAAATGGAAGACATTCAGCCAATGGTCTACAGCAGCCAAATTCTCTGCATTGCTATGGTTTGAATAGTTTATGAAATTTTTCAACTTTAACTGCTTTGAAATGTTTCAAAGCATGCTAGTTTGTAATGCTTTTATTTTGGGGTTTTTTAGTGTAAATTTTCAGTAGCTTCCTATGTTTCCTTCCTTATAAAATATTTAATTATTAATTATTCAGTGTCTTAAGCCAAACATTTAGATTTTTACATAGTTTATACAAAAGGTTATTGCTTTTGATTATGAACCCAGACTAACACAAATGGAGCAGATAGACTTTTGGTAATTTCACTAACAAAATTGCACTTTAAGATTTTCTTATTAGCGTTGTGGTAACTCTAATGAGCTATTAAAGCGAGTTACCTTAGCAGTTTTGTATAAGTCATGGTTTTCTAATGACTGCAAACATGCCGCCTTAAATTTATTCTGTATTTTCTCTTAAGACTGAGTGTTAGTTTCAATATAGTAAGTAAACATACAATTTGGTATGCTATTGATTATTTCCAAAGCCAGGTCACCCCTTCCTGTGGTAACTGCATTGGATCTTACCCCACATTTCTGAAATCAATGGGAAACAAGTTCCTAAAAACTCTACACTATTCACATTCAGGAAGACACTAATTTGGGGAATTCAACGTATTTTCACAAGTATCCTCTTTGGATGCTTACTACAGCGGGTGAAAGCAAGAACTCTAGTGACTGTAATTGATTTGGGAATGAGGTATGAGATTTGTTAATACGTGACATTGTTACGGATGCTGTTTTGCAATCTGCTGAATACAGAGAAGCATCTTACAGTTATCAGTAAGTTATCAGTAGTGTATCTTCTGGACCAAATAAATTCGACATGTAACTCAGAGTTTAAAATAATTACTGGCTCTGAGGAATTGAAATAGAACTTTCATTGTACTGGTCCATGAAAATTATCATTACCATGAAAATTCCTATTTCACTAAAGAAAAAAGAATGTTTCAATGTTATTTATGCTTAGTTATCTTCTGGGAATGCAACATAAGTATAACCTGCTTTTTTTATAACTTTAGTTCATAAGAAATTGACACACTGCTAGCTGCCATATGTGTCCATCTGTTTGTCTTGCAATATTTTAGCTCATCTTGCTAATTGGGTCCTTTGCCCTCTGCTGGATCTATTCCCTGGGTTTACACTGAACATTCAGTTAATTTCATGTGGTACTTCCAGTAAAAGTTTTTGAAAAAAAAAAAAGTTTAAGGTAGCTATCGTATTTTCATAGATAAATATAACTGGATTAATTTTACTGTTTACTAAGCATGGGATTATGAAATGGGATTATAAATCTTTGTGTGTTTTTTTTTTTCCATATTTATTTCCTAATACGCAATTTAAAAATACATATAGCCAAAATGTTTTCTGTTAATTACATTGATTTTTTACTTATACACCCATACTATAATTAAAGACAAATTAGGTTGATGTATTTCCTCCATATTTTTTGTTAAGTCATAAAATAATTAACAAAAGAAAATTACCTTCTCATCTTTGCTAGTGTAAGGGAAAGATTCAGAGCATAGATAGCTATTGAGAATGTATAGATCATAAGCAAATCATTGTTCCAAATTTTGATGAGCACTTGAAAAGAATGAAATCTGTCTAAGGTACTTAAAGAACATGCCACAAGTAGAAATAATAATAGTGAACAAAAAACACTGATGTAACCCGTGAAACCATATTAATATATTTGATTATCTTTTGGCTTGCCAGATAGGGACCAAACAAGACCAGATGATTAAACGTATTACAGTTATATGAAAATTAAAGTTTATCCTTACACTTATGTTTGCCATTGATTCCACTGTAGTCTAGGAAGTACAAAAAAATGTCTAGTCTTATTCATGTGCATGCCTCTGCAAGACTGTGGCTTGAGAAAACAGTTTACTACTTCAAGTAAAATCTGTAATAATACAGTGTAACAACTAATGCTTTCTAATTAGTTTTAAGATTATTTAATACGTCTTTGCATGTTAAAACTGGTTAAAATTTAGGACATGTGATCTGTGGTCTGTACTAGAGTGTAAAGTAACTACATGCAGTATGGATAGACTTGGTGGATTTTTTGTTTGTTTTCTAACAGAATACTTCAAATTGTAGAAGGTGATCATATAAATTAGATATTTTCTTTATTTCACTCTTTTTATTGAAACAAAAAAATATATAACTTAACTAATCAGAAGTTTATTGTATGTTTCTTTAAAGGCCTTTTTACAATGTCAATTTACAATGATTAGTGCAGAACATTTCATCTATACCTCTGTACCCCAATCCATGTTTGTATGATTAAAGTGTATAGATAAAAGTAAGAAAGAAAAATAAAACTGAACTCAATTAGAATTGCTGTGCCACAGCACTTGATGTATCAGGAAAATTCAAGCTTTTGTAGGGGATAGGTAAGTGAAGCATACAGACCTCAGTTTGCTGAGGGAGTTCTAGCAAAGGGCAATAAGTTCTGATGACTGCTGTCTGTTCCCACCCTTAAACTATCTAAGCTCCACACAAAGAAAGTATGCTGGATTGTATACTGATGCTTCAAGGAGCTTAGCAATCATAGACCAGTGGATGCTAAGACAGATCTCAGTATCACAGAACAAACACCAACTGGCAATGCTGCTGGGATCAGTTGGTACAGATTTCTCTGCTTTTAATTTTCCTTTTCCCTTCTTGCTTTCTGAGAACCCAAAGAGGAATAACACTCGTCTGCTTCCATTCTGCTTGATGTTAGCTCAGACAACATGGACTGGGGATTAAATATATGAACCTAGAATACTTGAATTGGTGCTCTGTAGAGTCAGTTGGTAGATGTGAGCAACATTCAAAAATATCATATTGTTCAACACAAGAAGGAAGGAGAGAGGTCGTGATTGTAAGAGGTCAGCTTTGAGGAAGACTCTCAAAGCAGGCTAGAGATTTGGGGGGGGGGGAAAAAGCAAAAGAGCCACCAGCAGATAGACTCCTAAGAATTTTAAGTCACTAGAGAGTAATACTTCTGTGTAAATCAATGAAATTAGTAAAGTAATTAACACTGAAGATACAAATTACCATTTGGGCATTTAGTAAAATAAGAATCAAGAACTGTTTAAACCAGTGCATTTCTTGGAACCAGAAAAATTGGCAGAAATGGGCCCAGAAAGCATACTCAACCCATTTGTTGTTATGCTTAAGGACATGATTCTGGTAAGAGTAGCCTATTTAAACTGTATATTCCCATTCCTTTTGTGACTTGTCCATTCTAAGCCATGGTTTGAGGATTAACCAAGTATCTTCCTAAGATTGCCCACATAGTTATCTCTTATTAATTGAATGTGGGTGAAGTAACACCATCACCACCACCAGTTTCATGAAGAGAAGACAGCTGGCACTAGCCAGTAAACCACTGACTGACAATGAGATGTGTATTAAAACTATTCTTTTGCAATGAAAGACAAGGTAGGGATGCAAAATCCTTTTAATATGTGGGTTATAAAATCCTCCTTAAGTGTAAAGATACAACTAAATACAGAAGGATCTCCTGAATGCTCATTTATCTTTTGGCCTCTCCTGTAGAGGTTACATTGTATGATTTAATGGGTGTACTGGTTTCCTGTATCATGTCAGGGAGCGTGTTACAGGAAAACATTCATTGCATACAGATTTTTTGCTCACTTAGGTAGTCTGACTAGTCTTAGAGGTCTCCTTTATCCTGTAACCTACATCCTACACATCAAGAGCACAAGAGGTATCTGCCAGAGTCGTTATTAAAACAGTTTTGTTAGAATGCTCCTCCTTCTTTCTTCAAGGTCTCTTTTGGCTGATCTCAGAATATGGTAAAGCTTCCCTTTGGAAGTTTACCATCTGCTCTTGTCCTGATCTCTTGGTATGCGGTCTTCACATGAAACATTTTTACTACCTTCCTTCCCCATCATTTTCCCAACACTTTTCCCCAGCAACAGTCCAAACACATTTTCATTCAGCTGCTTCCATACAGTTTCTGAGTATGTAACATAGAGATATGTCATTGTCTTCATTTTTTTGTAGTCTCTTGGCCATCCATGTGGCTACAAGATGAGCATGGCTGTGTGAATCTTCAGTAACCACGTTCAGGAACCTCATCATGAAAATCAACACAGTAGGAGGCAATTTCTGTTCAAGCCCCAGGTGTTAAAGTACCAATCCCTCCTTGATTCAATGTTAAAAATTTAAGGAGAGCATAAGTATCTAAAATGGTGCTTCTCTCCCTATACAATTTTCCAGAGAAATTCCAAGTATAGTGACCAGATCTTTTCTGGTTGAACTACTTCAGCAGCATAAAAAAATAATCCTTCTTGTTTGTTCCATCCTGTAGCAATCACCAGAGACCTGTGGGCAAATCTGGGGGTTTATATATTCACATACACCCAGGTATGTGTTAGATTTTATGTCTGTTTTTAAAATGCAGCTTCTTTTTTTTTTTTTTCTTTTGGGGTTACTATATGTAAGGCAGCCAAGGAGTATTAAATTGTATAAGAAATAAAAACTACTAGCTATTGTTAGTGAACCCATATATCCACAAATTTTAGGAAAAGCTTAAAATCCAAGCACATCAAGCAATTAATAAGAAAAAAAGAAGAACATTAAGCATCTACTCAAGCTTGTTTAAGAACATAAAAATTAATTGGTCAGCTCTTGATGTTTTTGCCCAGCCCAGAATCAAATTTTAAGGATCCTCTGAGGCAGGTAAAATCGGTCAATTATAAATTGAACAACCATAATTAAAGAAAAAGAGACCCAAAGGTATATGCCCATTCTGAAAATCTGAAAGGCTTGAAACTAACTACTCATATATTAATGGTCATCCTTTAAGGCCTCTTCCAATCAATATTCCAGGAAACATCAAGAATACTTCCGTAGAAAATGCTAGAAACAGTACAGAGGACTGTAAGTCATGGTTAAACTGTGTACTGCAGGTAATTATGCTGTGAATAAAAGGGTCCGTCCTATTTGTACAGTTGCTGATTGGGAAAACACACTTTTACACTCATTTTGGTGCTTTTTTTTTTTTTTTTTAAATATTAAAAATAAAATTTAAAAAAAAAAAAAGTGGGTCAGAGGCTGTCAGACACCTTGGGAAAGGGTCAGTGAATTTCTGGAAGTTGTTTCCTGCTGGAGGACGTGGTCTGTGACTTGGCTTTAGGTTTGGTCCTGTAATAGTTGTCTAAGATCTGAGGGACTGGGTGCTAGACTGTCCAGCTGAAAATGGAGCAGCTTGCTTAAGTACTACTGTAGCTGTCAAGACAGTAAAGGAGTTGATTGTATGAAGTAGAACACTGCTGTTCTCGCTTCAGCTGTGTACAGCTGCTGAAGAGTGAGGAGTAAAAATGTAAAGTAAAATGTTTTGTTTAAATAATAGGGGAAAAAATGTTAATCATAATTTCAGTTTCTTTGGCTATTGATTCCAAACTATTACAGATCACAAGTTCACAGAAGAAGAAACTTTGTCATTTGCTGATGGTGTTTATTATTAAAATCAAACCAGTAGTCTCATGGTCAGCACAATGAGAGCAGCTGACTGAAGCCTACTGCATTTTGTTGACTGTTTCTGTACGTGGCTCTTGTTTTTTTTTTTCAAAATGAGAATGAGATGCCTAATTATAATAAACATTGCTTCGGATAGCACTCAAAAAGAATGTTATGCATGCTTTTATTTCTTGCTTAAACTAATTGAACTATTTATTTTCCAAGTATGTTCTGACTGTACTTTAAAAAGTACGGTGTCAGATTCCTAAAGGCTGCCAAAACTGCTGGTTTATATCCATCAATTTTAAGTCAACAGTTTTACAACAGTTACTCTGCTTGTTGTGGTTACCCACAGCTCGGCCTCATGGATAATGCTTCAAAATACTTGATAATTGCAGTATCCCCACACCTAACTTAGGCATTTCAATCAAACAAGAAATAGCTTATGGTCTATTCCCCGGCTGATTATAGCTTCTTCTATATTAAAAGGGCTATGCTTATAATTTACTTGCTTATGCCAGATGGCAAGTTCCTAATTAAATACATTTCTCATGTGCCTAATTTTTCTGCTTGCATTTTGGCAAAGCTGAAATCTCGGTAGGGCCAACAGATTGTTGGGGTATATTGTTAACATTAATATTGTTATTTTTGCAGTCTTATAGTGAACAGTAGCTCAAAAAACATTTGATGGTTCAAGAGCTGTGACTTGACTTTTGGCACTAAGGCTCTACTTCTTTACAAGTTCAGATCTTCAAAGCAGATTCTTAAAAATAGTTTGCTCTACAGTTCTGTTCTTGCTCTTTAAAGGCTGTTTGAATTTTTTCCACAGGTCAGAGCACAAATTGCTATCTTATTACGGTGGTTGGTGAGAAAAGTTGTTTTTCCTTTTTCTGCTTCTTTTCCATTGGCCTTCTCTTTGTCTTCCTAGACCCTCAGAAGGGTAAAAATTCCTGAGCATCTCAGCTAAATGCTGAGCTTCCATTGTCTGCCTGATGAGGACAATCATCATGATTGAGAGATTCTGGAGTAAGTACATCAATCTGGCATTCTGAACTGTGGTTCAGTACAGAATATCCACAGATTGATCTCAGGAAGTCATCACTTAAATTACACTTTCAAACATACCTGCATTTTGTTTACCAAAGATTGCCCAGGCCTTCAAGGTGAAGAGTTCTTTCTTTCACTTTTCTGTGGGTTGAAGCTACCTATATGGTACATTATGATTTTGAACTGGTAAGTTTTATAAGCTACACAGAAGTGAGGGAGTTGGATTCTTGCAGGATCATCCAGAATGAAAATGGAAATGCTACAAAACACTGTGTACTTCTAGTTTCCAAAATAATAGCTAATGTGTGTTTGTTAGACTGGTTTACTTTATAGCACTAAAAATGCTTATTATTCTGCCATTTTTCTCCTTCCCATTTTTGTAATTTAAAAACATTAAGATCTTTTTCCTGACATTCTTTTGGTGAGTCATAGGGTGTAGTATGATTTTGAGTGCAAGATTAAGAGTAATCTGCCTCAGAACAGGACAACTTGTGAAATGCAGAATCATTAATCATTCACTTTTTTATAGCATAGTTTTAAATGAATAAAAAATATGCTTTGAGAACGTGGCTTCTTTTTTTATGGTTACCAAAAAACTCCCACAAATAATTGGTATTGGATAAAAGTTTTTCCTACAGTCTGAAAGAAATGATTTCATTCGGTAACATTGGGAATACATCTGATTTCAGAGAGCACTTAATTATAATATGGCTTGTCTTCTGCAAGCTGTTGAAGAGAAGTGTGTCTTTTTGCTCATTAAACTATCTCATCCTACTGCTTAAGATGTTTTTTTAAATACAGGTGTATATGGCAGGCTGTCTAACTGTTTTGTTTTCTTCTTACTTCCTGTGATTGATTAAGAGTGACAGAGTCAGTCAAAGACCTCATGGAATCAGAGAAGGTTGTTCATTGCTTAAGGACATTGAAATAGAGTCCAGAAAAGAAGACTTCAGAAAATGCAAGTTTATCAATGAGTAAAAAAGGCAGAGAGAAACATAGCAAAGGGGCTTAGGAGCCTGCAGCTCAGGAGGAACAACCAAGATGAGAGATTGCTGCAAAGGCCAGGGAGCTGCAAGTCAGATTTCATGAGTGATCAAACGGAATCCTCCTTGATTCTGGAGGAAATTTGATTCTGGAGGAAGCAAGTGTTTTCTGCAACTCATAAACTCATTAAGGTGACACACATCAGGTCTGAAAGCAAGGATTTTCTTTGAGCAAAGAGAAATGGGTAGGAAATTACTTATTTGTAAACTTCTGTTTATATTCTGCCTCACCTGGCTGATTTTAGGTTCTCTACTAAATAATAATAATAAAATTATATTTTATAATGTAATTAAGATTTATAAACTTCTGCTTTATTTTGAGCTCACTGTAAGTGAAACGTTTAAGCAGATAAATTTTAAAGTTCTGTTTTATATCACAGAATCACAGAATTGTCTAGGTTGGAAGAGACCTCAAGATCATCGAGTCCAAACTCTAACCTAACGCTAGCAGTCCCCACTAAACCATATCCCTAAGCTCTACATCTAAATGTCTTTTGAAGACTTCCAGGGATGGTGACTCCACCACTTCCCTGGGCAGCCTGTTCCAATGCCTAACAACCCTTTCAGTAAAGAAGTTCTTCCTAATATCCAACCTAAACCTCCCCTGGCGCAACTTTAGCCCATTCCCCCTCGTCCTGTCACCAGGCACGTGGGAGAACAGACCAACCCCCACCTCACTAAAGCCTCCTTTAACGTACTTATAGAGAGTGATAAGGTCGCCCCTGAGCCTCCTTTTCTCCAGGCTGAGCAAGCCCAGCTCCCTCAGCCACTCCTCACAGGACTTGTTCTCCAGGCCCCTCACCAGCTTCATTGCCCTTCTCTGGACTCGCTCAAGCACCTCGATGTCCTTCTTGTAGCGAGGGGCCCAAAACTGAACACAGTACTCAAGGTGAGGCCTCACCAGAGCTGAGTACAGGGGGACGATCACTTCCCTAGCCCTGCTGGCCACACTGCTTCTTATACAAGCCAGGATGCCGTTGGCCTTCTTGGCCACCTGAGCACACTGCTGGCTCATATCAGCCAACTATCCACCATCACTCCCAGGTCCTTCTCTGCCAGGCGTCTTTCCAACCACTCATCTCCCAGCCTGTAGCTCTGCGTGGGGTTGCTGCACCCCAGGTGCAGGACCTGGCACTTGGCCTTGTTGAACTTCATACAGTTGACCTCAGCCCATCGGTCCAGCCTATCCAGATCAAATATGTGTAAATATAAAATGTTTAGAAATAGATGATGTAAACTTGTGCAAATTTCTTATCCATCTGAAATCTTCATTATTGCTGTTTTTAATTGAACATTTATTGGAATATTTCAACACAGGCAGTCATGTAAAATGAAAACATTTACTTTATTTTTTTTTCTAGGTTATTCCTAAATAAAATGTAGGATACAGATTCAGTATATGCTTATTGTGCTCACTCATTGGTTTATGCAAATAACCCCTTATCTTGGAGCCAGATTTAGTTAGGTAAATGACCATATTTTACTTACTAGCTAAGACAGACATTTGGGTTAATTCCTACTAAAGTTTAATTCTTTTTTCTTTTCCTGTTTGCTTTTGTTAGCTTTTAAATTTCAGTTCATGTTTTTGGAAGTATTTCTGAGAATTTGAAAGCTGACCCTGTTAAACAAAATAAGGAAGTTCTCTTTAGGACTCAACAAATTATTAAGAATGTTTTCATATAATTTATACTAGCTAGACAGAGTCTTACTCATTCTCTCTTTTTTTTTTTTTTTCTTTCAGCATACGTGCTAATATGAATTATTACCATCTGCAGTCACATTTTCCAGTTGCTTAACAAAGAAGCACTACATTAGCACTACACCTTTTCTTAGAAATCGTTAACTAGTTGTTCACCTTTTTCTTACTGTTATTAATGATTACACTTTTAGAAAAATAAAACTTGTGCAGATTTCTCCTATGGAAATAATTCAATACTCTCTTGCTCAAAACATAAAATTGCAATCCACTAAAACTTTCCTGGCATTGAGTTTGTCGGGGAATGAGCTCTGAAACCATGGTTCCTGTTAGCGTCCTGGCCAGAGCACTGTAATTTTCATGTCTCCACTTGGCTTATTCTAAGTCTTTCAAAACAGGAAACATTTTTCTTTTATGTGCCTGAACTCCCCACCCCACCCCTCCTCCCCCATGCTTCTACTTTTCTTTTGGGGAATATATATGCTGGTACTTTTCTTGACTGGAAAACTATTCAAGCTAAAGCAGTGGGCACTGAAGCAAAGGATTTAAACTAGGCTTTCTATCACGTTTTTATTTCAAATGCAGATTAGATGTAGCTATCTTATTATGTTACTATTAAATATATTATGTAGGTATTATGTATTAATATAAAATTATTATAATATATAGAGTATAATAGATGTAATTATTTGATCATAATGTATCCTTACGTATAGTGAAGTATTAAATATTCCTGGCAAATAACATAGAGTTTGACGATAAAGGAAAATGGGGGTCTTTTTAAAATAGAAAGTCAGCTATACATCTGGTGTATCTCTAAGTAGGAAAAGAAACAAGAAAAAAGAATGGAAATAAAAGGAATAGCAATGAGGTCTCACCAGAGCATTCTCTTCTCTGGGCTGAACAACCCCAGCTCCCTCCCCCTCAGCAAGCACACAGTAGAGGTGTTCCAGCCCTCTGATCATCCTCATGGCCCTCTTCTGGACTCACTCCAACAAGTCCATGTCCTTCTTTCAAGGTCCCTCTGGATGACATCCCTTCCCTCCAGCATCTCCTGGGATGCAGTCAGTCAGCTTTCTGTTTGATGTAGTCAGGTGACAGACATGCCTTCGACTTGAATTCTTCAGAGTTCAGATATCCCAAGGCAGAATATCCTGCTCTGGAAGGTTAGTGGGCTTGAGGCTTTTGCTTTACTTTTTAGTAAAGGCCAAGTGATTTAAAAGGAAAATTTCAGACCAAAGAACATAAAATATGGTTCTTTCTATGATGATTTCCAGTACTGTTGACTCTGTTGTAGAAGTTGTGTGACATACACGTACAGAATATAACTGTAAATACACTTTTCTACGTGTCTCAGACTGTCTGCAGGTGGAGCTGAAATAGCATATTGAATCATGCACCAAAATAAAAAATCCAATGCACAAAAGTATGAACCCATTAAAGTGGGCTTTACTCCCCTGTCCTGCGTAGAATAGCATAGAGTTCTGTATAAATCAAAGTATACATTTCTGTTTTTGTTCCTGAGAAAAAGCTAACAATTAACTTCTGCAAGCCAACAGTAGTGGAATTTCATACTTGGTACAATAAAAGTATTCTCCAAATTGTGAAATAGGACAAAATCATTCCAAATCCACTTGGACAGTCAAGGTGTTTTGTTGTTTTTTGTTATTTTATTCTCTGCAGTATTAAGTTTGGCAACATCTTCTGCCTTTAGGATACCACTAACTACTAGCAACATCTCTACATCATGTCTTCTGGTCAGCACAAAAGCTGCAGACTGAAAATGAGTCTTTCACTCCTCAGCTTGCCTCATGAAAAGGGTCTATAATACTGAGCTTAGTTGTTTGCTCCTTTAAAAAAATAAATAAATAAATAGATTGTCTCATCTAACATCTATTCCACTTATCCTGTTAGGCTCATTTACGCAGAGTGCAGCAGGAAGCACAACATACACGTGCAGTTTTTCACTTGCTGCCTCACTTCTTAACTTCTTTAAAGGCTCACACAGAGTTAAACTCCCAGAAATAAAGGACTTATTTAACAAAAATATGCAAAGATACAATCCAAGCAGAAGATACAATCTAATAAAAAAAAAAAAAAAAAAAAAAAAAAAAAAACCACAAAAAATCCACAAAAACTACCAACAAACAACAAAACTGTCCCTCTGTCACAGTTTGAATCTGCTTGATAGAGGTGTGGCAGCAAGGAGTTGGGAGATAACAGCTGATACAAAGATTGAAACACTGATAAGATGAACAGACCCACAGCCAGCTGTTCATGTTCACATATGGAAAAATTTAGTTGAAGGCAGACACAAGGGCCTGCTGTGCACTGACATGCTGGCCAGTTGGATACTTATAAATAAGTCCTTTTATTTTTATCTTGTCTTGCATAGTCATTTGGATATTTTTCTATATTAGAAGTATACTTGTTCATACTCTATTAAAACTTAACTATTCTGGGTTTCAATGCTGTTTTGAACCTCCTTGTATGTGTTGGCATAATAAAACAGTCTAGGCAGATACATGTATATTTTAAAGCCTTGTGTATTCTTATCACTTTCTGCTCTTAAGTTTTATTGTGTTTATATTCCAAAGTGTTGCCATTGAAATATTTTCCACCTTGTGTAAGTAGCTGTTTAAAATTACCCCATTTTTATAGCTCAAATAGGTGCAACATTATCTTTTAAAATTTTTATTTCTTTTTATATGTTTAAGTCCTGATTTGGCACACTGTTTTATTCAGGTTTACATGACATCCATTTATGAGATACACATTTCAGCCCTATTCTTAGGAAGGGGCAAGGTCTCAGTCTATCCAAAAATGGACTGCTGTATTATCCCTTTTAAATTTTTTAAAAAGCATAGCAGCAAGACATCTAAATCAAAATGCTTTGGATAAGAACACTAGAAAAATTTGTTTCCATCATTTTTTGTTTCATACCATATTATACTTTCTAAAGGCAGTGGAAAGTCAGTAGAAGCAAAAAAAAAAAAGTCTCTTTTGAAAATGTGGTGTTTCTATTGCATCATTACTCAAGCTCACAAGTGACTAACATGCACAACAACAAGAATTGAGAAGATACAGACTTTTTTCCCTTGGTTCTCAGCAGTCCAGAGATGACTAGTGACTAACTACCTTTTATATTTTTTGACCATTTGTTAATAAAATTATCCCCCAGTTTAATTCTTTGATAATTCAGTTGTGTTTTGCATTCAGTGATTCTAATAGATATTTAGTTGTAGGGTTTTATTTGTTTGCTTGCTTTGTTTTTGTGTTGTTGGTTTTTTTTAATCTTCCAAAGTATCTGCCATTTTATCATTAACATAAGTTGCTATAATTTTATTATTTTACCTTTCTGAAGGGATTATTTAATATTTTGTACAGCAAAACTTGGTTTTATCTGCTGTTGTACACCTTTACACATCTAATTTTAGCTATATTTGCTGTTTTCCATATAATCACAATTGTTCAGCAGTAGAGTACTTCTATTCTCAGTTAGCTTCATTAATAAGTATGGAGAGGGATACCTCTTGCTGTGTAATTCTAAGCATATAAGAAGGTTGGGGTATCTTGTTTTTTCTGAAGAAGGAGTGTTACTGACACTAGCTTCTAGAGAAGTCAATACATATAGGACCAGAGGACTTTTATGTCTCTTTTATTTGGATGAATTAGTTAAATGGATGTATGATAGTTATTGCCTTCTCCACCATTTTGTTGTCTTCTACTTTGAGGGATGAGCAGTTGTTGAAATTTTGGTCAAAGTTGTAAACTGTTTATATAAAGAAGTGACATATTTTGATGTTACAATATTCAAACCCCAATTTATGTATCTTTTTTCATTTTTTTTCTCGTGGTGTAAGTTTTTGTGTATTTCTTGAAATTAATAGATAATTATGCTTGCATTATAAATCCGGAGTTACGGGAGTTTCTAATTACCTACTACTTGAAACTCAGCCTCTAAATCCTGTATCTGGTTCTTGCTCTAGTTGGACAAGTATTGGTATGAGGACTCCTGTCAATGTGGAAGATAAATACGTTTGGTTAGTTACCTTTCCAGAACTAAGTTGCCAGTCACTGACTTTCAAAATCCAAACAAAAAGGAGGTTGGAAGCTTTTGGTGAGAAACAGGTCATCAAGTTTCTTGGACTGGCACAATAATTACTTGACTCCAAGGAAGACCTACATTGTCATACAGATGCAATGAGGCCCATGACTCAAGTCATTGCTCACTATACTAACACTCTCCAATAGTAGATGGAACTTTAATATTACAAGAGAAATCTTTTTATTATTTTTCACATAGATTTTAGACTAAGATTTATTTCCCATACACTATAAACAATGCTGATGATCCTGTTTTCAGTCCAAACAGGAGCTGTGTGTCCAGTGTTGGGTTTTTTTGTTTGTGTTCCATGAATTTTGGTCTATCACTTGTAAGATGTGGTCAGTTAAAGTACTCAGGAGGACAGTTCAGAATAAACCCTGTTCTTTTTCCTATATCCATGAAAAATTTTCCTTTTTCTTCCTTTTCCTTTGAATAGGAAGACAGCTGCCTTCAGATGATACAGAATTCACTGACAGTTGCTCTTGCTCCAATCCTGCTTCATGAGAACTTCAGAAGATACTAACTGAGGTATTTATTTGTTCTTTTTAGAATTTCTACTTTGCAGATATTTGATAGGTAGAAGAACAGACAAAAGTCATCAGGAATATAGACCAAGAGGAGTAATCAGACAGGGAAAATAGCACAGAAGTTCTGTCCAAAAAGAGCTACAGTGTCATGTAATCTAATCTCTTTCTATAGCTGGGCACTATGTTAGGATATACATGTACATTGAGAAATCAGTTAATTACAGATATGCCAAAAGGAAACCTATTAAAGTGCAGTTAAAATGTTGCTTTTGTTTTAGTCTTCTATCCGCTTTTATGTGGTCCTCTGCTCCAAGAATGGACAGTTTTGCAAGAAATTGCTGGATGTGAATGCCCGATCACCTAAACAGTGCCTGTCTTGAATCTTTCAAAAGCATCTGACATTTATAGGTTTCTTCCTCTCATACTGACATGGATTTCCAATTAAAGAGAAGCTTTTTAACACAATATCCAAATGTTTTCATCCCATTTTTTATAAATCCATGAGTTTAAATATAAAAGCTAATTTAAAGATGTTTATAAATGCTTCATTATGACAGCTATTTTTTCTTTTTTGTCAGATACCAGTGAATTAAGTCATTTGTACAGAATAGAACTACTCCATTTGTGTATATAAACAATCTGATAAAGTATTAAAGGCCACAGAATTCATAAAAGAAAAAAAAAATACCTTGTAAGCCTGTGATCAGTTGGATTTGTGTCAGTCCTAAATTTATAATCTGCAGCTGTTGAATGTCTGATAGGAGCTTCATCTTTTACAGCATTGTAACAGCATGAGTGCAGTGCTAGAAAAACAAGGAAATGTTCTGCTTTGAGAAATAAAGTTGTCCAGCCATATGGATGATGATTATAACACCTCACATAGCAGACGTCTACTGGACTTTTATTCAGTAAATCTTACAAATGTATGTTTTAATGGTTTTTAAACTGCAGACAGTTAACAGCATAGATTCTAAAGTATCATAGGTTGAACACACAGGCTGTGGTTCAGTGTTTTTGTAGTCAGTTTTGTAATCAGTGCAGGGATGAAATTGTTTTCTGCATTTGAAAACTCAAAGCTTAAATGACACGGAAGAAAGATGGCTCATAATTTCTAAAGATCATCTTAAAACATCTCATATATGAAACTTCTTTTTGTTTGTTTGTTTGTTTTATATGGCTCTTGGTATTTATATACATCTTTCTTAAATACCAAAAGTAGCTTAACTTTTGGGGAAGGTTAATAATTGTTAATGTAATTGTTATATAAAATTCATATGTACTATTATAACTATGTTATAATCTATGTATTTGCTTTTTGAAAGAAACTCTATATACCAGCCAGTAGAATAATGGTTAGAATACCATTAGTATTAAAATTAACATTTATCAAAAAATGACTTAAAATTTGGTTGGATATTACACATGGATTCAGAAAAGACAACAGAAGTCCTTTTGTTTCTATTTTTTTTTATTTTGTGCTCTTAACAGCTATGCTAATAGTATTTACATTGAAATTCTGTGAAGTGCTGCATAGTCTTAGATTTTAAAAAAGCAGTTGGATTTTTTGATAAAACAGGTTGTGCCATTTTAGTATGCATTATGGATTGGTTCTATCTTATAGTGGGACAGTTCATTTCTAGAGTCAGCACACAACCATTTTAGCAGTAGAATTGGCTGCTTATGTCACAGATTAAAATTAGCTGTGTCTGTATGCCAGAGCAACAGGATGGAATGTAAAACACAGCCAAACATGTGAGCAAATTTTCTTCCAGTGATATTTGGCCAGGACTAAAATATCTTCCACTCCAGATTTGCAAGTAGTGGAAAAGTTAGACAATTCTCTCTTGGGAAGGGTCTGATTGTAGTTTATTCAGAAGTCCACATTCTTTCAGATCTCTAAAGTAAGTAACATATTTTTAGATTTCTTTTTATTCCATATTAAAATGTTAGCATATTAATGATCAGATTGGTTTTGATTTGGTCTTTGCTTAATCTATGGATATTTTGAACTTTGCTCGAACCTGATTTTCTGGCTTTTTCTGTCCTCAATTAAGGATCACATTGCTGCTAATACGATCTTTTTTAGGACCTAAATTGAAGTTTTAATTTTTATATAGTTATAGTTTTAGATTCTCTTCATTTAAGTATGTTTGTTTTAACACTTAGAGGTGGTATTAAGTGGCAAAGTATAAACTTGCACTTGTGTAATATTAAGAAGCTAACTTTTAGTACTTTTTAAATTTGGTACAATATCATATGAGTACACAGAGATATTGTTATATATAGAGAGATCTGATTTGCAGAAGTACATATCTGATGTCTGTAGTTTGAAGTTTTTATTCGTTTATCACATACTGTCAAATTCTGTAAAGACTGGATTCCTTGCTTCTGCTGAACACTTCTTTTTGGCATGACAATGTGATACTAAACTTCTGTCTGAGGAACTGTTATCAAAATGCATTATAACTTCTTTGGATGTGAATCTAGCTTACTTGCATTAATAAGTAGTGTAAAACTGTGTATACAGAACTCCTTTTACAGGTTTGTAGTCTCCTTGAATTCAAATATACTTTCTCTTGTATAATTTCACTGACTGCAAGAAAATGGCTAGGTAAATATCAGTGGGTTAGTGACATATTATCAAATGATTTAGTGGAATATACTTGGTGTGTCTCTGTCAGGCGCTAGCACTGAATCATGCATCAGAATGAACTTTGTTATTACCAAAGTGTAGGAATGTGATTTGACTGCATCAACACCAGTCAGCTAACCTCCTTTTACAGAGAGGGAGTAAAACCATGGGAGGTTTTACCAAATCTAAAATACATTCTTGAAGAGGTGACGGATCATGTACTAGCCTCTCCATTTTCCATGGAGGGGGCCTAGGTAGGTCTGTCTGATATCTATGATTAATAAGGTGAATTCTGGTCTGCATAGCTACATCCAAATGGGTGAACCATATTTTAAGATCTTTTTAGTTTTTGGTTGCAGTACAGAGTCAGCACTGATGCTACCTTGGCTAAGCTGAATGTCTGTTTCTCATCTAAACAAACGTGATACACACATATTAGATACAGACCTCCTTTTGATTACATAATGAGAAACAAATGATCCTGATACACCACCAGGGTGTAAAAACAACTGCATAGAATACAATTAAAAATAAAAGACACCAAATTTGCATGTCTCTGTGGCGCAATGGGTTAGCGCGTTCGGCTGTTAACCGAAAGGTTGGTGGTTCGAGCCCACCCAGGGACGGGCAGCAAGCTTTCTGGTCGTGATCTTATGGAATATGGGCCTGGCAAACAGCAAAGTCATGACCCTCAACTTTAGGAGAGCCAAATTCCAGCTCTTTTCAGTTCTCTGAATCAGGGAACTGATCAGATCTTGAAGGACACTTTTCTTAGAGCACAACAGCTCTCCATCCCTGTGTCTAAGAAATCAAGCAAGGCAAGGCAGGAAAACGGCATGGCTCAGCAAGGGACCTGATGGGCAAACATAAGAAAGAAATGCACAGGCAGTGGAACTGGGGATATGGGCCTTTGGAAGAGCACAGGGATGCTGTCCACATGTGCAGGGATGGGATCAATCAAATCAGGAGAGCCAAGGCACAGATGGAACTGAGCTTGTCAAGGGATGCAAAGAATAAAAACAAGAGCTTCTAGAGGTACATTGCTCAGAAAAGAAAGGCCAAGGAGAGTGTTTGCCATCTGATAAACAAGAAGGGAGAACTGGCAAGGACAGACATAGAGAAAGCTGAGTTACTCAACAGGTTCTTTGCTGCAGTCTCCACTGCCAGTCAGGCTTCCCACAGCTCTCAAGTCCCTGAACCTCTGGGCAGGGGCTTGGGGCAGCAAAGTCCCTCCCACTGTAAGCGAAGAGCAGGTTTGAGACCAGCTGATGGAACCGAACAGGTACAAGTCTATGTGGTCCATCCCAGGGCCCCCAGAGAGCTGGCTGATGGAGGTGCCAAGCCTCTCTCCATCATGTCCTGACGTCAGAGTCATGTGAAGTCCCCAGTGACTGGAAAAAGGAAAACATCACTCCAGTTTTAAAAAGGGTGGCAAGGAGGGACCCAGGGAACTACAAACCAGTGAGCCTCACCTCTATGCCTGGAAAGATTGTAGTATCATAACATCACAGTATGGTTTGAAATAGACCTTAAACACCATCTAATCCCAATGGGCCTGCCATGGGCAGTGACACCTCCCATCAGACCAGGTTGCCCAAAGCCCCATCCAGCCTGGCCTTGAACACCTCCAGGGATGGTGCATCCACAGCTTCTCTGGATGTATAATCATAAGGATCCAATAACAGAAGATAAAATACTGAAATAAGTTTGTAATTACACAAATATGAGTATTATATTGAATTAATATTCAATATTGAACATTAATATTCAATGTTGATTATAAATGTTCAATATTGAATATTAATATATTCAATATATTAATTAATAATCATCTTAATTAATATTAAGATCTTCTTAATATTGAAGATCTTCATGCAAAAAAAATATTCTTATTAATGGGAAAACAGTTTTGGAAGAACAGTTGAAAGGAAAAAAATGGATAAATTGTATCATACAAACCCAAGCCTCTGCCAAAATTCAGAGAATAATTTTCTGGTCATATAAATTTCACAAAATTGATTGTCTTAGATGTTTAATGAGGTTACTGGTGGTTTTCCATAACAGGGACATTTACAAGGTATTTCCTAATGCAGGTGTTCTGATATTTAATAAGTGTCTTCTTGTCCACTGCATTCTCTTAGTGGAGACTTTAATGGGCTTTATTCTACTGTTTTAAGTCTCATTTTCATGAAGCTTGTAGCAATGTGTGATTACATCCTAAATTTTTCAATGATTCTAATGTCTTTTGGGAAATATATATTTTATTATTATTATTATTATTGATATTATTGTTATTGTTATTATTATGTACTGGTCTTGATTACTCCTCTCATTGTCTTAATAGTTGATCCAATCTGCAATGTTTTAGATTTCAAGTTTGTTTCAGTACATGGAGGGCATCACAGTTTATCCAAATAAGATAAGTCATTGGATATTGGTAGTTAATAGAATTCTCCAGTCCCTGCTGGCCCGCTTACAGTACCTATAAATCAGTAAGAATTGACTTTATTATGGAGCTTGAATTTTACATGGAAAAACAAGGAAGAAAATGGACAGATTAAATGTTTAACGGGCAAAAAGTAACAGGAAGGATTATTTTAATATCAGCATTCCCTGGGGGCTGAAAAATCACAGGAAGATATTTGGGAGACTGGTAGAAAAGGTTGTAGTTACTGTTTGCCTGACTGATAGTTTTCATTAGTTGATTGGGGTTTGGCCTGAATGGCAAACAAGAGACAGAACTTATTGAACACTCCCTAAAGCCAGCATGGATGAGGCAGATGAGGCTATATCAGATTTGGTTCTCTCCACAGAGAATCATAAAATGGATGTTCATCCTCTGATCATCCTCATGGCCCTCCTCTGGGCCATCCTCATGGCTCCTCCTCTAATACTTCTCTGTCCTTCTTGTGCTGGGCACCCCAGAGCTGAACGCAGGGCTCCAGGTGGGGTCCCACAAGAGCAGAGCAGGAGAATCACCTCCCTTGCCCTGCTGTCCTCACTGCTTTTGGTGCAGCCCAGGATACAGGTGACTTTCTGGGCTGCAAGCATACATTACAGGCTCATATTGAGCTTCTTGTCAACCAACACTCCCAAGTCCTTCTGTTCATAGCTGCTCTCAATCCATACTCCACCCAGTCACCAGGTAAGCCTTGTCACACTGAAAGGCTTGTAACACACATTCCTATTCCACAAAAAGTCAGTCATATTTGAGGGCTAGAGCTGCATGTTTACCCAGAGGGGACCCTCAGCCAAGTTTTATGTAATACGGATGAAGTTTTATGAAGGATGGATGTAGTATACAATTTTACGTAGATGGAGACAGCTTTACGTAGTATAGACAGCTACACAGACCAGGATAGGAGATGGTAGATTTTTGCTGCTCATGCTACATTTCATTCTGCATGATTTCATGAGTCATTTAACAGCTATGTTCAGTGCATGTAAGAAGATAATGCTGGTAAGCAGAAATGCAGTTCATTTAATACATTAGCATAACACAGAAGAATCTGTTAAAGGTCATACTTGATAAAACCACTGCTTGTGTTTATCTGAGTACCCCAAATCCTTTTAGAATTTTATATTTCATTGAAATTGTTAGTAAAAACTTTCTGAGTCTGTGAAAAGTACTTTTAAAACAAACAAACAAACAAACATAAAAAAAACACATTTATTTCCGTATCTTTTATTAATTTTTCTTTTAGTTAAACAGATATTGAACTGATAGTTCTGTGATTCACAGCTGGTAATTTAGTTTGTTAACTGATGTTAATTATGTTTATGGAAGATAAAGCCATATCCCCTTAGTCATATTGAAAACATTTAAAATGCTAGCTAAATTAAGAACAATAAAATTACTGTCATCCTGTATCAGAAATGCTCAAGTACCTAGTAAAATATGACTTTAACTCAGGAGAAAATTCAAAGCTCTAAGACTAGAAACTTGTCTAGAAATAAACTTTGAATTTGGGCTGCTGAGTAAGTGAAACATATAAATGGCTGCATAATAAAATAAGGAAAGTAAAGAGTGCAGAAAGTTAAATTATTTTCTCATCCTCTGCTTTATCAGCAAATTTATTTTTTGATACCTTTCCATTCACTTTGTGACTTTCTTCAGCATTCACTTGAAACTTTCTGTCCCTATTTTACAGTGTCCACTGATGTTTTAGTTTTCTTTCCTGAGTGTACCCGTTATTTAGTCTTTTCTGTTTATTCTCAAGTCTACTCAATACTGAATTTACTGTACCAAGATCTAGCACCATGTACCTTCATTTTGTAACAAAATTGCACTTAGAATGTTGTGTAGACTTTCCAAGAATCTGAGGTTAGAAAGCCAAGCCTCATTTGTGGCTCTTTCTGTTTCTGGAGGAACACTTAAATGAGAAATCACCATTCAGTGAAATAAGTTGTTTTTTTGAAATAAGAGTCTAATTCAAACTGTAATGCATGTGGTAAGCAGTCTAAACATGCACATAAGTGACAAAGAACCTTTCTTAACAGCATATCAGAACCTGTTCTTCAGCATGACATGCAGTTTTCTTTGGACCTACAAGAAATAGTTTAGGTAATAGGTCTTAAGCCTCTAATACTATTTTTACAACTGTGATACAAATTTCAAAGCTCTGAAACTAGTCAGTTGCTCATTGTTCATGGTCACAATTGTAAATAAAACTGTAATGGGTGCATACATAGCAGAAAGCAATTCTTCACTATTACTTTATTCCAAGGTTTTTGTGTTTGTTTTTTTTTTATCTTCTGGGTTGATTCTCTGATCTCAGACTATAAAAACTGATGGAAATGTTTAATCTGAATTTAAAAAGGCAAGTTCTAGACATGCTCTATGAATATTTTTCCCATATACGTCCAAAGAATGACTTTAGAAACTAGAGACGTTCTTCCTGGAGAATGTAATGTGATTGTTCTTTGATCCTAACAGCAAATGTTTTCTATTTTCCCAAAGTAGGAACTTTAAAATTAAGAAATATGCAAAATATAAGTCTTACTTTTCAGATCACAGTATTAGATTTACTGATGTAAATCAACTTTAATGGAAAGTTAGGAATTTTAGTAATAACCATTTATTTCCATTTCAGTTAAAATATTTCCTATGAAAAAAATCTACTTTGAGATACAAATAGTGTATATGTTTTGTTGAATGAGAGATTTTCCTCTGGTTTATTTTGGAACGCATACGTACTTTACATGCACTTCTAGCTTTTGTTTATGCTTCATTTATTTTTACAGCTGAGTGAAAGATTAGCTATGTATTTTATAACTCTAACATCGTACCTGTTGGTTTTAATCCAGAAAGTAGCATATTGATCAAAAAGAAGTATTTACAGATTTTACTGTGTTCTTCATCTTCTATGTTTTTGCATTATTGCTTTGTCATAGTCACTGAAGAAACATAGTCGGTTGCTACCTAAACATGTGAAGTCAACATCACCAAAAAAGGCTTCTGCTGTACATGTCATTTGATGATTTCCTTATGTTTCTAATACACATTTAAATGAATCTTTTTTCTCCTGTGTAAATAAAAATGTGTAATAAAGCCTTAATGTCTAGGACTGCAGTGCAAAAGAGAGACATCAGTTTGTGTTCATTAACATTAAAAATTCATCAGAAAAGGGCAGACATTTAAAATATATAATGAAACATAGTATAAATAAGAAATTATTTTGCTTCCTTCACGACTGAAAAGGAAAGTGAATTTTGAAATTGTAGTTTAGTTACATGGTAAAAAGGCACAGTTAAGGCTTTCTAGATGAAAAGTCAAATAATTCTTGTTTCATATTTTTAAAATTTTGTCTGTGAGCAATCACTTAAATTAGGAAGGGAAAACACAAAGATTTCTAGCCTCTGCACCTAGTTCCATTGCTTTTTTCTTCAGCATATTTCCAACTTATGATTCAAAAAAGCTCCACAGAGTAGCATTTTATCTCCATTTAATACGCAAAATCATTTAACAAGGCTACATGTAAATGCACAACTTTTCAAGGTTCTCAACCAACATAGTACTGCACTGGAGAAAGGAGTTAGTGATATTTTTATACATAAGAACCACCCAAACCTGTCAGGTTGTTTTTTGTGATAAACAAGAGTAAGAAAGTAAGAGTAAGAAAGAGAGTAAGAAATGAGAGTAAAAAGAGCAGTCAGAGAAGCAAACATGTAACATGTACACAAAAATGAATTATATGTTTTCCTGTTCATTTGTGGAAGAAACTGGAGAACTTTCTGTGCTAGGACCCCACTTTATGGAGTACTCAACAAGGGATCTCTTTCAGATTGGAAGAACTATTAAAAAGCATATATATATGCGACATATAGATAAAATACATAGTAATATTTCAAAATCAGAAGATATTCTCTTAAGACCTTTAAAAGTACTCAGGAATGAAATAGGTGAATTATTAGTGGTGATAAAATGCCATTTGTGAAGGCTGGGAGAATCCTAGATTAGTCTAGTCCAACCTTCTGCAGTACTTGATGAGGAACTTATATAAACTTCATAGCAGACTCTTAGCAGAACATCACTTGTCCTTTGATTTGTCTCCTTTGATCCTTTCCCATAAACTCTTGAATGTCTCCTTTTCTGTTTCAAAGCAAAACTGTATGTGTTTGACTCATCCCTTTGCACAGAATGCAACCTTTTTCCACCATGCCTCCCCAACCTTTCTCTCCTGAGTGCTTCTAATCCATCCATTGCAACTCTCCAGTCATGTAGGCATTCCAAGTGTATTTCTGTAAGTCCAGTGGGATCATTGCTCTGAGACTGTGCATGGACTTCTAATTGCAGTTGTTTGTTTCCCAAACCATCTTCATTCATGTATAGACATTGGAGATGTGCCCTGGTTATGCTGCTTTTATAGGGAGAGGGACACAGACTTCTCCATCATGCTGCCCCCCCATGCATTCACTTCTCATAAGGTTATAGCAACACTCCCCTGATACACTTAGTTTAAAGCCTTCAACAAGTTACCAGAAATGCTCTTTCCCCACTTGGTCATATGGATCCCATCTCTTCTAAACAGTTCTCATTCCTCTGAGATTTATGTGGTCATAAAAGCCAAAGCTCAGCTTCTGACACCAGCTGAGCAACGAGGTGTTAACTTGCGGAATGTGTCCACTGCTATATGAACCTTTCTCTTTGACTGGAAGGGCTGAAAAGAAAAAACAGCTGGCCCTTTTGCCCTTCACTTTCCCCTAGAAGTCCATAGTCAGGGTCATGCTCAGCATCACCCTTACAAATATCATTTATGACCATGCCCCAAGGGCCAGATAAGCCTCAGTGTTCCCTCTGCAACACCCTAGGTCTGATCATGCAGCAAGCAGCAAAACTCCAAAAACATGAGGTGAGGTCAGTGGATGGGTGTCTCAGTCCCCTCCTAGGGGAAGTCTCCAGTGGCTGTCATCACCTGTCACTTGCTTGTGCAGGTTGCCACCCTCCTTTTTTTTTTTTTTTAGCTTAGCTGGAGGACATTTCAAGACCAAATGACTGGGAACAAATATGGCAGTGATCAGTGCTTACCACTGATAAGTTGTAAGCATTAATCACAGAATCAGAGAATCATCTAGGTTGGAAGAGACCTCCAAGATCACCTAGTCTAACCTCTGACCTAACACTAACAAGTCCTCCACTAAACCATATCACTAAGCTCTACATCTAAACGTCTTTTAAAGAGCTCCAGGGATGGTGACTGCCCACTTCCCTGGGCAGCCCATTCCAATGCCTAACAACCCTTTCAGTAAAGAAGTTCTTCCTAATGTCCAACCTAAACCTTCCCTGGCGCAACTTTAGCCCATTCCCCCTCGTCCTGTCAACAGGCACCAGCTTCATTGCCCATCTCTGGACTAGCTCGAGCACCTCAAGCACCTCGGTGTCCTTCTTGTAGCAAGGGGCCCAAAACTGAACACAGTACTTGAGGTGCAGCCAGCCGAATGAGCTAACCTAACTGATTGCACCACAGAGACCATGCTGGAGAGCAGCACCTGCAGCCACCACTCTGAGCCCAAAATCTGCACTCACGTCACGGACAGGATTCGAACCTGTGCGGGGAAACCCCATTGGATTTCAAGTCCAACGCCTTAACCACTCGGCCACCGTGACTCAAACGGGGCTTCCTATTTTGCTGTTTCCCAATGTTCCTTCTAGATGAAACACCTGCCAACACACATTCCCAGTTTGTCTCAGAATATTATTGCTGTAATCATAAAAGATGTACTGTCTGTTTGAATATCTTGTCTGAAGTGCTTCATGATTAGAGCTAGTAAGAGCCAGTCCTTCCCGTCTCATGGCTGTTTTAACATTTAAGAATACCTGTGTGGGATAACTCAGGGGAATCATAAGTCAGGTGTTAAGTTAATATTGGATGATAAGCAGAACATAAAGACAGAAAATCTGCTCACCAGGGACTTCATAAACTACTTTATATTCACCTTGCCATACTTGAGTTATGGTCTGACACTGGATTTTTAGGGTGTTTTTTTTTGGCCCCTCTCATTTGAGCAAAATAGCTAGTGTAGGTAAGCCTGAATAGCTTCTTCAGTGGAAGATACGCAGAGTTACATACCTACAGATTAAACCTATCTTGGTATTTTGAATAAATGAAAAAGCAATCATGGCAGTTTAAGCCAAAATGTAACCCTTTTTTTAATTGTACTTGGTTAAATGATGCCTTTTTTTTTAGGTAAGATCACCTACTCAAAAGTTTTTCAAAGGAAGAGTCTGTTAGGAATAAGTAAAATGTAAGCTAGGCAAACAGAGACCATCAGAAGTTTGCAAGCAACCAGGGAAGAGTGCTTTAAGTTACAGTTCTTGAACAGGAGTACAACGTCCCCAGAGTTCAGACTTCCAGAGGTACTTTGGGCTTGTTCCTAGTCCATTGTCATGCAAAGTCACAGTCTTGCTTAACAAACAAAAGTAATTTCTTGCAAATACATATTTTCTGTAGATGTCTGGCAACTGCTGTATGTTTCAAGACTTGCTAATGATACTACAGATCCAAGTGAGTGAAATTTTCTCTGGAGGACAGCAGAGATTTTAATAGACAAGTGAGAATACAGAAATAGTTCCATAGAGCAGCCTGGAAATGAATGGCAGACTCACATTTCCTCTTTTTTTTTTTTTTTTTTTTTATTTTTGTCTGACACTTTCTTCTAGATCTGAATATATTGCTTTGGCAAGTGCCACAAGTTGTGGTGTAAAAATGTGTTATCGAGAGTAATAATTTGAATTTCATGAAATCTCAAGTTGTTCATTGGGCTACATAGCCTGATGGAGCTACGACATGATGCAAAACAGTTCACTTCCTCTGGACACTGAGAAGGTGACGACAACCTTTTCCTGTTTCAAGTGAAGAATTATTCCTTTTTATAAAATCAAGAACATTTTTCTGAGACAAATACTTAAAACTGCATAACAGATGGCATTCTTGTTCACCACACAGGGATTTTATAATCTTGGTAATCTCCTCAAAAGAAAGTTAGTGCAATGTCCATTGAATTTAATCTGTGTAGGAAAATGATTGTTGCTTACTACTTTGGAGCATCTTACTATTCCGTTCAATATATTTAATTAAGATCATTTAGAAGTAGTTTGCTTAAGTGGACAATAAGGATAACATTCACGTGAAAGGAGCAAAATTTTTTCTATTTATTTGAGTAAGCCACATACACGCTAGCAAAGGCTAATCCTCAGATTTGAAGGCAAATGGCATTACACAGATTGCATCTGTGTAACTGATTTTCAACCCCAGCAAAACAGAGTGCTCCTCTGGGAGTCCTCATCTGTGCTATGCCCAGACCATGAAGTGACCATAGTAACGTCTGTCAGAATGCCTAGTGGCACAGGCTGAACTATTCCAGGAGGCATGCTATCAGTTGGACAGTATGGATGTTCACAGTACATGCCTTAAACATGTGTAGTTTACTATTCTAGATGTGAAGTATGAAAATTCTTAGCACAGAAAATGTCTTTGGTTAGCAAATGGGTGACAACATGTACCAAAGCATGCATTTTATACCCTATGAAAATTGATCTGAATTCACATCAGTTTTTAACCCCAAAAATGATAGTTCACCATCCCTGAAATAAATGGTTCAGCTAGTCCTTTAAGCTCTTCTCGTACTTTGGTATCTCACTTTTCTCCAGACCAGATTCATGTGCAGTCACCACAGAATGATTAGTTATTCTTCTCTAGGGAATATAGAAGTGGAGCAAGGTTCTTCCTGAAATAGGTTTGGGTCTGGAAGTTGGATGTAAGACGTTTCTCTCAGCACCTCTTCTGGAGTCTGTAAGGAAGATAGAGGAAGACTTGATTTTAAGGCAGAGTGAACAAAAGCCAAACAAGGAGAGGATAGAGGATAGTAGGCAAAGATGGGTTCCTCAAAGAAACAAGAAGTGAGCTGGGTCATCCAAGAATTTAGGACCTAGAAGAAATGCTAGCAATAGATGTGACAAAAAGGGTGGAATTATTAATAAATGTAAAGATTAAGGCAACAAAAGGAGAGGAGGCATATTAAGATATAAATAATTGAAAACATGGAATACTTTTGGACAGCTATGTTGAGAGTATAAGTCAGAAAATTAGACCAAAGGAAAAGAACCAAAGAAGACATGAGAAAGAAGACTGAGACTGTGTAAAGGGGGAAAGGAAGATGCTAAGACTGTAAGAAAGTAGAGAAGGAGAGGGAGATTAAACAAAACCTGGGAGAAGCAGCTGATTTAAGAGGAGACTAAGTCTGTCTAAAATAAATAAGAAATTAAGCCTTAATTGCATGGGCAAGGGAAAGACAAAGAACACAAGAAATAATAGCTTTTATGGAAGAGCTGATTCAGTTTCTGGAATACACAGAAATAAGACAATCCCACCAACCAATGGTCAGAAGGGAATCTGGAATTCCTTAGCATTAACATCGTCCCACTGTAAATAAATTAGATAGGAGATGTTCTGCCACAAAATCTGGTTCTCCCGTAGTGCTGGTCCATATACGGGACTTACATCCAGTACTGCAACTATTTTTACCAAGATCTGTGTGCTAGATCTAAGGATTCTGCAGATGAATCAGTTCAATATAAATAGTTTGTCATATTATTTTTTCTTTTTTGTTCTTTTGTGATATTTGTGTGTGTGTGTGTTTTTGTTTATTTTTAACCTAGGAAGCTACATGAAAGAGAAATTGAAGACTAGAAGACTAGGGCTTTCTAAAGGTAGCAAAGTCAAGTATCGAAAGGTTAAAAAAAATCCAAATTAAGAGCTAGATCTGTACTAATAGATTCACTTGCACCTGCGGAAAAGTCAAAGGGTTGTCTGGCATCCACATTATTAAGCTCTCTTATTCTCTTAAACAGAGTAGCCACATCCATATTATCACTTATAAATTATAATAATGCAATTACAATGTTAAACATCTGCAAAGTTTATTTACAAAAGTGCTCCCTTTCCAGCCCATACAGATGTTATGATGGTTAGCTTCAAGTAGGGATAAGGAGGCTGGCAAGGAAAGAACTATTTCTGTCTCCTCTTCTCCATAGGTTTGTAATTACTTCATGTATTTTTAAACATCAGGTTTTTTTAGGGTAGTGGAGGACTTACTTGTGAGCTAATTTGTGTTCTTGGCACAGAATATCTTGTGTCTAGTTCAGAAACTGCTGGCTGTTAGACTACAAAATTCCCATCTGCTTCAGTACAAGTTTTCTGGGATTTAGTGTGATTACAGGAAAAATACTTGAACTGTTTCTTCTGTTTTTAAAGGCTTGAAGAGCTGATTTGTGTAACAAATTGCATTAATTTCGTAAATATTTTCAGTATTAAGCATTGTAGAACCACAAAAGCAATAAGCTCAGAGAACAGAGATCAAAAGATAAGTTTGAACTCCAGTATTGGAAATATAATCAATGTATGGAAAAGCAGATTAACAAAAGAAGGGACAATAATTTTTTATATAGTACTTTAATAATTTACAAGACATTACAATGATTCAAGTTTATTTTAATAAGTATCTTCTCATTAGAAACGTGTTCTAGTACTTAGTTCATGAAGGTTTATTTCTCCTTTTTTACCTTTATTTCCATGAATGTTAATTGGTTAAAAACATTTTTGTTGAATTTTAATCCCTGTGATAATTACACTGTATTAATGTAATATTCCTGTAATATTAACAACAGGACAGGTGGAATGGTTTTAAAGTAAAAGATTAGATTAGGTTAGATTAGAGGTTAGGAGGAAATTCTTCCCTCAGAGGGTGGTGAGGCCCTGGCACAGGCTGCCCAGAGAAGCTGTGAATGCCCCATCCCTGGAGGTGCTCAAGGCCAGGCTGGATGGGGCTTTGGGCAACCTGGTCTGGTGGGAGGTGTCCCTGCCGATGGCAGAGGGTTGGAACTAGATGATCTTTGAGGTCCCTTCCAACCCAAGCCATTCTATGATTCTATAATTACAACTTCAGAATATTTTCAAATATATTGTTAAGTACACCGTCTCCCACAGCATTCTCCTCAAGAAACTGGCTGCTCTTGGCTTGGACTGGCGCACGCTTCGTTGGGTTAGAAACTGGCTGGATAGCCGGGCCCAAAGAGTCGTGGTGAATGGAGCCAAGTCCAGTTGGAGGCCAGTCACTAGTGGCGTCCCCCAGGGCTCGGTGCTGGGGCCGGTCCTCTTTAATATCTTCATCGATGATCTGGACGAGAGCATCGAGTGCACCCTCAGTAAGTTCGCAGATGACACCAAGTTAGGTGCGTGTGTCGATCTGCTTGAGGGTAGGAAAGCTCTGCAGGAGGATCTGGATAGGCTGGACCGATGGGCTGAGGTCAACTGCATGAAGTTTAACAAGGCCAAGTGCCGGGTCCTGCACCTGGGGCGCAATAACCCCAAGCAGAGCTACAGGCTGGGAGAGGAATGGTTGGAAAGCTGCCAGGCAGAGAAGGACCTGGGAGTGATGGTGGACAGTCGGCTGAATATGAGCCAGCAGTGTGCTCAGGTGGCCAAGAAGGCCAACGGCATCCTGGCTTGTATTAGGAACAGCGTGACCAGCAGGGCTAGGGAGGTGATCGTCCCCCTGTACTCAGCTCTGGTGAGGCCGCACCTCGAGTACTGTGTTCAGTTTTGGGCCCCTCGCTACAAGAAGGACATCGAGGTGCTTGAGCGGGTGCAGAGAAGGGCGACGAAGCTGGTGAGGGGCCTGGAGAACAAGTCCTACGAGGAGCGGCTGAGGGAGCTGGGCTTGTTCAGCCTGGAGAAGAGGAGGCTCAGGGGTGACCTTATTGCTCTTTACAGATACCTTAAAGGAGGCTGTAGAGAGGTGGGGGTTGGCCTGTTCTCCCACGTGCGTGGTGACAGGACGAGGGGGAATGGGCTTAAGTTGAGCCAGGGGAGTTTTAGGTTAGATGTTAGAAAGAACTTCTTTACAGAAAGGGTTGTGAGGCATTGGAACAGGCTGCCCAGGGAAGTGGTGGAGTCACCATCCCTGGAAGTCTTCAAAAGACGCTTAGATGTACAGCTTAGGGATATGGTTTAGTGGAGGGCTGTTAGCGTTAGGTTGGAGGTTGGACTCGATGACCTTGAGGTCTCTTCCAACCTAGAAAATTCTGTGATTCTGTGATTCTGTTCTGATATCAATCAACTTCTCATATTAAGTTGTGTTGCCAGCTGTTCCTATTGCTGTTGACTGTCTGACTTTGGGTGTTCCTAGATTTTGGTATGACTATATACCTACTTTTAATTTTCATGTTTTACTTCTGATTTCAACTGATTGTCATGCTGCCTAATATAGTTATTTTTAAAATTATTTAAATTGGATGCCTAGGATACATCTCATATCATAAGAACATAAATTATATGTTGTAGATGGTAAATATCACAACCTTGTCTGGTAACTAAAACAGTTCTTTGGTTTTACATATATGGAGTTATACTTTATATATAATAAGGTATATAATATATAATTCTATTATTTTTTATTTTATTCAGAGTTATGCCCATTAAGGTGCTTTCAGAGTACCCTAAGAATTCAATGCTAGACTTTTTCAATGAGTTGCCATAATAAAGACTGAACAAAAAGGCCTTGTCTAAATTCTGTGTAGTGTGCATGTCTATTCTGAATAAGAAAATCATTCAGCTGTTACTGAATAAAAGCGATAAAATCCCAGTGAACAAAAACTACCTCAGAGAGATTATAGTAAAAGTTCAGTAATTTTGCCAGCCATCTCCTGTCTGTTTCTCTTCTTGCAGTGTCTGCTAATGCCTGGATCACATTGTAAAGATGCGTTACTTGCAAAGCATAAAAGCCAAGGGAAACCTTCCACTTTGACCTGAAGTAAAGCCTTCTCATACCTGGAAAGATCAAATAATCAGAATAAGAGAGCTGCAGTATTCAGTTCTCAGTGTGATTTATAATCCTGTAAAGACTATCATTTGATAATTAGGGATGGAAACATTATAAGATCCTCAAGTCATCCTTGTGGTTTTAATTTTGTTATGTCTTTAGTGAGAAAGCCCTTTACAGAATAGACAAAATGTACACTGTTCTTATTTTCCATACAGACAGGATTTTTATTAACTTTAAAGAAAAGAATCATAAGATGGCTTGGGCTGGAATCATAGAATGGCATCCTGCTTTTAGTTGAGAACTGTTCCACCTTGTCCTATTAATATCTGCCTGTGTAAAAAGTTTTTTTGTTGTTCTCCATCTTTTTTATAGGCCCCTTTAAGTACTAAAAGGCCACAATGATGTCTCCTTAGAGCCCTCTCTTCTCCAGTGATGAACAATCCCCACTCCCTCAGCCTGTTTTCACTGGAGAGGTGCTCCAGCCCCTCGATCATCTTTGTGGCTCTCTTCTGGACCCACTCTATTAAGTCCACATCCTTCTTGTATTGGAGCCTCAGACCTGGACACAGCACTCCAAGTGGGGCGTTATTCATGTAATTACAAACTTATTCCAGAATAGATTAATATTGTATCTTCTGTTACTGGATCTTTATGATTATATGTAAAAATTAAAATACAACTTGCTTTTTAACACTGACTTTTCAAACAGAAAGAACTTGCATATTATTAGTATAGTCATAAAAGTTCAAAAAATATATTTTAAATGGCTTTCTCTAATGCTGGGTTTAATTCAGAATCACAGAGTGGTTTGGGTTGGAAGGGACCTTAAAGAACACCCAGTTCCAATCCCCTGCAGGGACACCTCCCAGAAGACCAGGTTGCCCAAAGCCTCATCCAGCCTGGCCTTGAACACCTCCAGAGATGGGGCTTTGGGCAACCTGGTCTGGTGGGAGGTGTCACTGCCCATGGCAGGGGCATTAGGATTAGATGGTCTTTAAGGTCCATTTCAACCCAAATCATACCGTGATGTTATGATACTAAAAACTTCCCAGGCACAGAGGTGAGTCTCACTGGTCTGTAGTTCCCTGCATCCTCCTTGCTACCCTTTTTAACACTGGAGTGATGTTTCCCTTTTTCCAGTAACCATGGACTTCACCTGACTGCCAGGGCTTTTCAAACATGATGGAGAGAAGCTTGGCACCATCAGCCAGTTCCCTCGGGACCCTGTGATGCACAGAATCAGGCCCCATAGACTTGTACCTGTTCAGTTCCATCAGCTGGTCTCGAACCTGCTCTTTGCTTACAGTGCAAGAGACTTTGGTCCCCCAGCCCCTGCCCAGAGGTTCAGCTGTGGGAAGCCTGACTGGCAGTGAAGAGTGAAGCAAAGCAGTTGTTGAGTACCTTAGCCTTCTCCATGTCTGTCATTACCAGTTCCCCCTTCTTGTTTGTCAGACAGAAACACTTCTCTTGGCCTTTCTTTTTTAAGCAAGGTACCTCTAGAATCACTTTGTTTGCATCCCTTGCCAAGCTCAGTTCCATTTGTGCCTTGGCTCTCCTGCCCCCATCCCTGCATGTGTAGACAGCATCCCTGTGCTCTTCCCAGCCCCCATGTCCCTGGTTCCTCTGCCTGAGACAGCTTTTTCTCTTACACTGTAGTTTCTCTCTTACACTGCAGTTTGCCCAGCATGTCCTTACAAAGCCATTCCATTTTCCTGCCTTCCCTGCATGATTTCTTGACACGGAGATGGAGAGCTGTTGTGCTCTAAGAAAAGCATCCTTCAAGAGTTACCAGCTCCTCTGTCCCTGAGAACTGTTTCCCAGGGGGATCTCATCCACTAATAGAATATTTGAAGAGCTAGAGTTTGGCTCTTCTAAAAGTGAGGGTCGTGACTTTGCTGTTTGCCAGGCCCATATTCCCATATTCCTTCATATGATGACAACCAGAAAGCTTGCTGCCCGTCCCTGGGTGGGCTCGAACCACCAACCTTTCGGTTAACAGCCGAACGCGCTAACCCATTGCGCCACAGAGACATGCAAATTTGGTGTCTTTTATTTTTAATTGTATTCTATGCAGTTGTTTTTACACCCTGGTGGTGTATCAGGATCATTTGTTTCTCATTATGTAATCAAAAGGAGGTCTGTATCTAATATGTGTGTACCATGTTTGTTTAGATGGGAAACAGACATTCAGCTTAGCCAAGGTAGCATCAGTACTGACTACATTGCAACCAAAAACTACAAAGATCTTAACTAACTGAAACCTTCCAGGACTCTATGGCACACAGTCATTATGGTTCACCCATTTGGATGTAGCTATGCAGACCAGAATTCACCTTGCTAATCACAAATTACACCCAGCCCTACCTAGGCTCTGTTCATGGAAAATGGAGAGGCCAGGACATGGTTCATCACCTCCCCAAGGATGTGTTTAAGATAGATATGGTAAAACCTCCCATGTCTCTATAAAAGGAGGCTAGGTGACTGGTGTTGAGTCTTTAATGTGTTTTTTATCATTCAGGAAGACATTTGATGTTTTAATTACAGAAGATAGGATTATAACTGCTTCCAAGAAAGATTTTTTTTAAATAGTAACATTTTCTGCATTTATATTTCATTCTTATTTCCTCTCATTCATATTTCCCTTTATTCATGAGAAAAAGGAATGAAAAAGGGAGGGTTGATCTTCCTCTTGTGATTCATTCTGTTATTTCGCAGGCACTGCTGAGGTGCAGACTCAGGAAGTACTATCAGCTAAAATTATAAATGTAAGTGAATTGTTGTGTTTTACTTTTGGGCCTCAGTTTGTGGTATGTCTCCACTATGAAGGAAATATCTCCACTATGCTTTACGCTTCCCTTCCCAGCATGAGCAGCGGGAGTTGCCTTTTCCTCTTATCCTGTACGCTGTGCAACACTCTGCTCTCATTGTACTTCCTTATTTTTTCAGCAGAATTCTTAGTTATTAATTAGTCTTTTCATTCCTTTCTTCTTGATTTGTTCACCATTTGAGTAGCAGATATAGAAAAGAGATTTGGAAAGGGATGGCAGTGCACCAAGTGAGGGGGTGAAGGATGAATGAAAGTTACGGCATTGAAATCGACAGTCTTTATGTGCTTGCCACAATTAGCATTTGGATGACTTCTGAACCTATTTGTGTATGATTGCCCTAGGCTGGAAGATCTGAAAGCAATTTCAAGTTTGGGAGTTCACTGAAATTCACCTTCAGTTAAACTATTGCTGTATTCTGAGCTAAATAACTTTTTAGGATCTAGGCTTGACTATTATCCTGAATTTGTCTCCCATTGTCTCAGTGGACTATATTAATTACCTTGGTTTTCTCACATATTGGGCAAATACTTTAGGACAAGAATTCTTAATTTCTGTTTTCTAAAATTTGCCCCACTGATGACATCTAGCTTGATGTTCTTTTGAATGGTTGTCCAATAAATAATATTTCCCTAAAATATTACTAAAAGTATTCATGGAGTACCAAACAGGTTGCAAAATTCCTGGAAGCTGCACAGGTGGCAGATTCCTGCTGAGGAGACAGTGCCAGTGTATAAGCATGTTCTGTTGTTGGGAACAACACTACTGATACTGGAGTATCACCACAATGATTCTGCATGCTTAGCTGTTACTTCGAGCTGGAGTGTCTTAATCTTCTTCCATGTCAATTTGAAAGACAGTAGAAGCATCTTAAATTAAAATAGTACTCTATTAGGAGTGGAGGAAGAAAGAGGAGGGTGTGGGGGAAGTTCTGCATATGGTGTTTTAGCTGACCTGTTCATTTTTTTAACTTCTTAATGTCCTAGACAGGTTGCAAGTAGAGTCAGCATTCACAGAAACAAGTTCCTTCCCTACAAAACAAAGGCAATTCTGGCCTACCATCAATTATGTTAGTTAAACCAAGCAGCATCTTGGGATAGACAACAAACTTCATGATTACAGTCCTGAAGTGGAGGGAGGGTTAGGAGAGTGAAATCATGTTAAAGAAGATTTAAGTTGGTATATTAAACTGGAAATCAGCATCTTACCATTTATATATATGTTAGTAACATTAAGGTAGAATGAAACTTTCAGCAGATCTAGGAAACGCAGTATATTTTTGTGCTAGAGGCAGAACATCTCATTAAGCATAGTTAATGAGATGTTAATCTTAGTTAAGTGAATCGGAATAAAATATTTCTCTATGACTGCAACAGAACCACATTTTAAACTCTGTTCCATATAGATGGTTAATGTATCTTTTCTCCTTCCTTTCTTACCAAATCCAACTACTACGGCCAGCTGTCAGATCTGTTGGAGACATATATCTAGAATTTTCACAAAGATGTAAAAGAGTAGCACATTTCTTCACTCTGAATGCAGCTATAGCACCAGTAATTCCTTTACTTTATGCAAGTCTGTATCAAAAGTACTTGCACCTGCTGTTCAGCAAGTAACTTGGATGCAAGTTACATACCTTTGGTGATAATTTATACCTAGTATCAATATTTAGGAAACCTGTAGTAGCTCAGAAACAATATGAGAAAAAAACTACTTTGTCTTTTACTTCTATGTGTAAATGTCATAGTTAGGTCCAATATACAGTTTTCAATCCCATCAATGACTGTTTTCAGGAGCAGTTTCTCAAGAAGCAGAGTCATTTCCTGACTTAATTCTGATCCGTGGACATGATTTTTTTCTTGTTAAGGAGTGTATTTTAACACCGGCCACACTGATCTTGGAGCAAATAACTTTGATGGAGCAGCCACAGCCAAAGAATCTTAGTCATTGTTCCTAACTTTAAAAAGGGATGCTACATAAAGCAACTTGTTAAAAGGAAAGAAAATTTTACATTTTCTTTCCCAGGAAGTTCTACACTGATATGCAAAGAACTTCTTAATGGTGAGGGTGACGGAGCACTGGAACAGGCTGCCCAGGGTGGTTGTGGAGTCTCCTTCTCTGGAGATATTCAAGGCCTGTCTGGACACCTACCTGGGCAGCCTGCTCTAGGGAACCTGCTTTGGCAGGGGGGTTGGACCCGATGATCTCTTGAGGTCCCTTCCAATCCCTACAATTCTGGGATTCAGTGATTCTGTGAAAACTCCAGCAGGTTAAATGTAAAAGCACAGTAAAGGAGTCCTGTTTGGACTTGGTCCTGTTTTTATTCTAGAACCTGGAAAAAAAAAATAAAAATCTAGTTTTCAGTTGCATCTCTCTAGTAGTTTTGCTTGCTTAGTCTTTTAATTCTGAAGGAAGAGTCATGAATACTGTAAATGAGATTGAAAAGTACAGACATTAGACAAATAATAATTTCTAATATAGCACTTCAGCCTATGCTGTGACTACCTTTCAGCTATTACAGTAGTACTTAAAATGTGCAAAGCTGTTAATTGTGACCGTCTCATGGTTATTATGTAAATTTGCACTGTGGGGTATGCAAATAGTTAATGAGGCCATATGAATTTCTCTGCTGGTTTCAACAAATTACACTGCAGGGATTCATCTCTTTTTAGCTGATGTTACTAGTTTACAATTCAATCTGTAATATACTATATAATATGCAAATCTAAGCAAAGCAGAGTTGGACAAGATTGAATATATGATATTGGAATGATGGAGAGTTGAATTAGAAAATTTTCATCTAGTCATGAGAGTTTCAGTTTTCCCTGCCTTTCTGAATTTAACTTGAAAGTTTTCCATATGGATTCCACGAGTTCTTGATCCTTCCTATATTTTCTTTGAACAACAGGTTTGCGTCAACTGTTTTTCCTCTGGTAGAAAAATACTACAGCAGCATCTATTTCCTATTGCTTAGTCAGTGGACTGCTTCTGTCTCCAGCAAAGACAAAAGTGTGCCTTTTATTGCCTGCCTGAATGCCACCAAATTGTGAAGTCAGAGTCTTAATGTACTTCTGATGTTCATACTATATAATAACACCCTTCTAGCTTGATGCATTATATGAAAACATTAATGAAGATAATGTTCCATGAAGACACTATATGCAGACTGTATAAGTAGTTCTCACTTGTCTGAGTTGACAGGTGGTTTTATTTCAGCTTACTGTTCATTTATAATGACAAAAAAAAATCAGGGAAGGTTAAAATGATTCAAATGGTGTTTCTACTGATCTGTTTTAGTTTAGCACTCTATCACCTCTTTCATCCCCACACGTACTCTGAATTTTCTTGCATGTGAATGAATATGCTTCAGGTAAAAACTGAAGAGTAGAAGTACTGACGACTGAAGTTCCTTTTCAAAAGAATCTATATAACATGAGCATCAGTGGTGCAAATTTCTTCATGACACTTCACCATTTCTTCTTAACTCTGACTTAAAAGAGTATCTCAAATGCTTTTTATCTCTTTGCTGAAAGCCCCAGTACAGTTAGAAACAGTCTAAAGATAGAAAATGCTAATAATTGTATAATTATTAATGGAATTACAGTTGTTTATATTATTAACCAATTAAAATTTGCTTTCTAATTGTTTATTTTTATTAGTTGCTTCATGACAGTATGATAAAGTACTATAGTAATACAGATTTGAACTAAATATTAAGGAGAACTTTGTTCAAGAAAACAGCAGCCATTTGTGAATAAAAACAGTGAAAACGCATTTATATATATTTTTTTAGTTGAAATAAAAACCCCTGTGATTTCTTATTTTAATTGAAACAGTATTTTAGCTTCAATATTCATTACACAGAATTCCTGAAAATAATAGGATTAACAAGTTTCTACTCATGCTTGCTTTCCCAAGCAGGCTTACAGATAAGTTTGTAAATTCCTTCTTCAAAAGACAGCTGTCGTAACTGAATATTCCAGATCTGTCAGAATATCCTTTTGAACTTGAGGTCCAAACTAACCTGAAACCAATGGCAGCATTAGTGATGGACAGGCTTTCAGTATCTAGGGATTAATGTAAAAAAATCCCAGACCACAGAATCACATAGACACAGAGGTCCATTTGCAAATCTTCCTTGAAAAATGTGTGGAATAGGTCCAAGGAAATGTTCTTTCATGGCTACACATCTTCAGAGGGCACCTTTAGTAGCACAGTGTAAAGAATATATAGATGTTTCATCTGCAGCTCATACACATATTCCCACAGGCATGAATGTTGTGCATTACATGCAGCATTTTTAAGTAACCTCTGAAAACATGAGAAAATCTCACAGGGTCAGAATCTCAGCAATGTCCAGGTTAGCAACATTTTATATCTATCATTTAAAATCTATGACAAATCTTTTGTCAGTTAATTACCATTCATTATCTGTTTTAAATCAGCAAATGGATAAGAAATAATCACATAAAAATGGGTTCCAGTAAAACAGGTGTAAGTATTGGAAAATACTTCCAAATAGTAACATATCACTGTAGAGCTAGATCCCATGAATTATTTCTGCATATACAAAAATCTGCAAGGAGTATGCAAATATTTGACTGTAATCCTATTTAACTTCTGTTCAGGTGGGCCCAAGTGTAGGAACACCGAAAAATTCCACTTCCCATTAAACAGAAGACTGTCATTATTATGCTAATGTCATCTGACATGATCCAAATAATTCATACTTTCATCACCCATTTGAATTATGTCAGAATTTTCATTTTGAAACTGAATTACCATTTTATCAGCGATATAGGTTGCCAAGACCACTTTACTCTGTAGTTCATCACAATGTGCTGCTTCCTTGTAGAAGAGTATAAAAGATAGTAGTTAACAAAGTCATTGCTCATTTTTTTAAACTGCCTGGTTCTCCAACTGACTTGTGTACACTCAAGTGTCTAAGTCACCATTTCTTTCTAGGTGTCTGTTTAGTGTACTCCTGCACAACTGGTGTTCAGTTTCATGGTTATTCCATTTAAAAATCACATTCTTCATCATAGTACTAAATACCTATTGTTTACCTTCTAAGAGTCTTGAATTTTGTTGGACTTCACCAACCAACTATAAGATATCCTTGTCTAAGGCTTTTCCTTTCAGCCCAGACTTGTAAAACAGCACTGAGCTACAAAAAAATTTCTCTCTGGTTTCTCCATGCAGGTCTAAGAGTATTCTCCTACGTAATTTCAGCTCTGGAATGTATAAATTGGTAATATCATCAGTCATCACAAAAACCCAAATCTGTTTATCCTTAAAAAAAAAAAAAAAAAAAAAAAAAAAAAAAAAAAAGTCCAATGATATTAATTCCTAAAGGGTTTCAGTTTCAATTGCTTGGTACTAATTCTTTTAGAAATCATGAAATATTATATTAACTAGGAAAGTTGTATATTTTTCAAAGCAGGCAGTTGTCTAGGCCTGCATTAACCATTTGCTGGGACCAAAGCGATTTTCAGAAGTAGTAATGCTCAGGAACAACAGAACTGTTTTCTGTCAGGAAAAAATAATTTGTGGAGGGAACAGAGCTGCACTGGGAGATGTCCCCTGTAGAATTTCTGAAGGGCTGAAAGCAATCACAAAACTCATAGTTTTTTTGGTGAAATGCATAATGGATTTTAACCTTGCCTCATTAAACAGCAGTACATAATACATTATGTATAACACCCCACACACTCACACAATAAACATTTTACAACAGAGTAAAAACAGAACAGCAGAAAACAGGAATCGAAGGAATCCTATCTTCTTGTTAAATTACATGCTTCTGGAAATCATTCCAGTTGGAATTAATCTGACCAAATACTTATGTCTAAAGCATGTAGGTGTGTACATATAAATAAATAAGTCATTCCAGGCTCTTTATTTCTCTTTTTATGGAGAGAAGTTAACCATGTTTAAGGTGCAGTTCATTGGAGGTGTGAAATACACATCTAAAGTTAGATAAATAATTCCCAGCAGGGGTGAATCTATCTCCATTGATCATAAAAGGAGTACAAGTTGACTGGCTCAGATATTGAAAGCTAAATTACTGATCTCTAACATGGTGAGAGGAATCTCAACCTCAGAGATCACTGTGGTGAGACTGGTGTAAGAATGTGAAGAGCCAAGAATTAATTTATTCTTTATCAAATTGTGTTTTTACTGAGAAATTTATCTTGAGGATGTAATGGACAGCAACACTAGAAACAGGAAAAGCACAGATGTCATACCTAGAGATTTGTTGTTGAAAGCTCAGCTAACTTCATGGGATTTTGCAATTTCTAAAGAATGGCACATTTTCTCACAGCCCCATTGAAATAACCCTCTAAGTATTCTTAGAAGCAGATTTTATCTTTTTTCTCCTCAAAAAATAAGCCGTCTGTCTTGTGAAGGGGGCTTACATTACTACAGAAATTTCTGTAGCTGTTATCTGTCTTGTTTCTTGTTATACCGGCATTTACCACGTATGTGTGCTAAAGGAAGCAAAAGCGACTCAGAGGATCCCCTGTGTTAGGATATTTATATTATATATAGAGATATGTCCTATTATATATAGGGATATATCCTGTGTTAGGATATTTACATTATATATATGTATATATGTTAGGATATTATAATAGGACTTTTGCAGGGTACTATAATCTGAGCAAAAACTGTGCCACTTATTTCTCCAAATACATGTCACCAGATTACAGTTAAACGCATCCTGTCCTCTAAGTTACAGTTTTCAGGAGAGAACTGCATGAAAGTAAGGATAAAGGTTTTTCTAAGTATTTTATGCAGTCTGTCATATGTATAAATGTCCCAATTTGTTTTACTTGGCAGAGCATGGTAAAGTAAGCTTAACATAGAAGGCTACCTCAGTGTTAATGACTTGGTTTGTTATACAATGATTAGTGGGACAACAGTAAAAAAAAAAAAAAAAAAAAAAAAAAAAAGGAACTCATATATGAACAGGATCCTATTATCCTATTATCAGGACTGGGTGCTTGAATAATACATGGAATAATATAATCTGGTATCTTTAAGCAAATGTAGTTCACTTGGTAAATATTAAGTACCATCCTGTAAGTCTACAGTGTTTTGCAGTAATGTTAAACAAAGTTATTTCAGAATCTGTGATTCTCCACTGATCATTATACTACTTTCAGTATTTTCTGCAAAGTAAGCATTTTTCTGCACAGTATCATAAGCAACTGTGACTGATAGCAGCAACAAATTAATGAGAATATTATATTATAAAGGCAGTAACACAGTTACATTATGAAGTGCTGATGATAAGTCTCATTTTTAATATGGATAAACAACAAATTATAATTTTGAAATATTTTTGAAGGAAATGCAGAAAAAAGATGAACAAAGCACATGTACAGAGATTGCATAAACTTATGTTTAATTGTAAACTCACGTTGTGTTATCTGGCTTATAGCTTAATAGGAAGCTATATAAACAAAAGATAATGTATTTCTAACTATGAGGGTCAGTATTGAGAGCCACAAGCTTGTTACAGACACTGTATGCCTCTGCAGGAGACTAGAACGGAGCTTCTTTAATGACAAAGTAATTCAGCAGCTGCGCAAGGATGCAATTTAATCACATTTTGAAAAGTGTGTGTGCAGAGCACAGTGATCTAATTCCCAGGAATAAGTTCAGAATTGAGAATAGACCTGGTGTGGAACCTGTCTGAAGGCACTCGCATCTGGAAACATTACATTGTAGTAAAGTTGACCCATTTTTGGATGTAAGATGCCTGTGAATATTCCTGGCTCACAGGAAATACCTGAACTTACAGTCCCTATTTTCATTTTG
Source organism: Aythya ferina (assembly GCF_964211825.1). Lineage (NCBI taxonomy): Eukaryota > Metazoa > Chordata > Aves > Anseriformes > Anatidae > Aythya > Aythya ferina. Next base: position 20,261,609 of record NC_140296.1, read on the forward strand.
ACATCCATGGTTGTTTGTTTGCTTTTTCATTTTATAGCAGTGGAAATGGGACAGATGTTACCCACTGCTGTTCTTGATAAGCAGCTTCAGCTGCTGAGGTTTTATTCTCATGTCTGAAATGTAAACTTTAATGAATGTTTTGAATTGTTGGTGATCTCTGTGCTGTAAAGGTGGAAATTAGTGGATATCTTTATGGTTTAAGGAAGCATTGTCTGGTAAGATTTCTTTAAATTCAAAAACTGCTTCTTTAAGACCTGTAATTTAAAGTTGTATAAACTAAATAAAAGTATATAATGTTTTCACTGTTAATATGTCTGTGTGAACATCTAATAAATTAAGAAATCATTATTTCCTTTACATTATTAAGAACTATTTTTTTTATTTACATATAGATTCTGAAGCTTAATATATTTTGTCATTCCAGTGTTACACAGTTAAGTTTTGCAACACAAAGAAAACGCATTTTTTTACTGAATTGAGGAAAGAATATGTAGAAGTGTTTTAAACCTGTACTTGCAAAGCACTTCTAACACATCTAACAGTATTTTTACAGTCCAATAATTTTGTTCTGTGAGCTGCAGATATAATCCTATTAAATATTTTGTGAAGGGAGATTCAGAATATTATGAAAAATTGGAGAATACTGTTACCATCCTATATAGAATAACTTTGAGCCTCCTAAAAATAGTTATTAATACATTTCACATATTGAACATATATTACATTGTGCCAAAAAGTAAGATGTAACTGTAATTTTAATGAGAGCAGATGAAAATACTTTCCAACTAAAACTTTGTAACAATGTCTGGTTTCTAGTAAGTTACTATTATAACTATGTCTTCATATTTTCCTTGTTTTTTATATACATATTTATATACATAATTTAACTCAAGTAACTAAGCAGTCTCTTTTTTTTTTTTCTTACACAGCAGATGGTACGTGAACAATACACTACAACAACACCAGGCACTAGCCTAGAGAGGCCAAAGAATGAGTACGTCTACAAAATTGGAATTTATGGCTGGAGAAAGCGTTGCCTCTACCTGTTTGTTCTTCTGCTGCTAATCATCCTAGTTGTGAATTTTTCTTTGACAATTTGGATTCTTAAAGTGATGTGGTTTTCTCCAGTAAGTGTCCTTTTTAATTTTCCATTCTTTACATATTCTCTTTTCCTGCCTCACCATTTCCTTTATTTCATATGTACCTCAGCTTTTCTGTTTCTTATTAATTGTAATTTTTACTTGGGTTGACATATGTGTGGTTTATCTTTGAACATATCTATTGATCTGTAATTTCTTTATTAGCATTAATTTTCAAAATATTGAGGTTGTTGATACCTTTTATTGAAGTGGGTTCTAACTACTGTGAAGAGAATGTATTTTATTGTTCTATCATAGTCTGTTTAGTTTATATTTTATAAACATGTGCTGTCATTTTCTCTTATACACTAGAATTGACTAGTGTTAAAAGATTGCTCTCAGGTGCTGTTTTTTTCTTGTTTTAATTCTCTTGTTTATCAGCATCTAAAATTTAACAATTTATTTGACCAATTAATTAAAGCTCAGAGGTAATTATTATTACTTCATGCCTGAGGCTAAACAGATGTATTATTCAGGAAAAAAATGTAATAACTTTCCACTGCCATATGTGTTTTAATATTTATAATGCAATTTTGTGTGTAGTAGATTAGGGGGTAACTTACAGAAGTCTGCAAGATATAGCTTTAGTCAGAATGCAATAAAATGCATCAGTGAATATCAAAGAGCTAATTTGTCCCTAATAAGCAGTTGTGATATAGAGATGATATGAGTAAACTAGTTACAAGGAAAACAATAATAGTTAATTCCTACAGCTCTGCCCTGCTATTGAAGAAAATTGCCATTATCTATCATTGTTACACCTCTGTCACTAAATGGAGGGTATTAGAACTTCACAGAAACATTTCTACACTTTGCGTTCTCTTACTATAAAGAAAATAGGTTAATTTTAAGTGCTACTTGCTAATATGTACTGCTGCTTGAATTTCCATCAAGTTTCTTCCCCCACATAATTTCTTTTCAGCAGTGTTACTGCCGTAGAAATTACAGTGTGGAACATCTTAGATCACATATAATTTTTCTGTTATGCAGTTCACATGAAAGATGAGCACTTAGTGTCTGCATATCATGAATCACAGGAAATATGAATAATTGTTAAAATAGTTTTCTGTGTGGCTGATATTTTTAAGCAGTTTTTAAATTTGTTTTCCATTGGCTTGGTTTCTCTGTATGAAATTGGGTGTTTCTTCTCTAACATCAGTCAGGACTAACAGAATAGTCTCAGAAACTCCACTTCAGGAACCACTGTCTCCTACTAGGTGTCTGTGAAGAAGGCACTAAACGGGTCAAACTGCTGAAGCACAACATCCTTATGCCATGGCAACAAGAGTGGTTTAATAACAGCTCAAGTAGGGCAGGCTTATACTCTTCTGATGGATGGACTGTGCATGCCATGGCTATAAGGATTTTCTTAATTCTCTGTTAAAAAATCTGTATTCCTGACATACTCTGACAGTGAAATAGTGACTTAACTGCAATGCTGTCCTCTGTAGGGGTTAATTCTAGGGAACTACCAAACTCAGTTCTAGAACGAGAGTAATAGTTGGGCAAAGTAGAGGTGTATGTCACAATTCTTGGCAAAAGTATGTGCAACACCATTAAGAAATGGAAAAATGTTTTAGTATCTTGTCAAGATAAGAAGCAACTCAGATGATACCAGAAATAACATCCAGAGACGTGCTGCTAGCCTCTCAGAAAAGTCCAAGAAAGAGTATAGGGTATAGTAAGAGTATAACAGGAGTATACTGCTTGTTCAAGTCTGGAAGTATAATCGAAGGATCACAGTCCTTTCCTGTGTCTAAGGAAATACCGTTTGTAAAGAGTGAAGGTAACAGTCATAGAAGTCACCAATACTATGACCAAATGATTTTCCTGATGAAAATAAGCTTTTATGCCTCCAATTTTTGGTTAACCGTTAGAAAAAAGAGTGGTAGCAGTATATTTTAAGAAACTGTTTTTTATCGTTCTTGAGTTCTACCCACAAATGGTATTTACTATCTAAGAAATCAGTTGATTATTATATACCCAATACTTACCCAACTAAACATTCTCATTATTGGGAAGAGGTTAAAAGTAATTGTGAAATATCCTATGCAGTCATCAGTTATTTGGCAAATATTAGTCTGTTAGCTGTGATGATACTTTTTATATTTATTATGTATTCCAGGTATACTATGTAGACATTATACTACTTATTATGCTTAATTATAATAATAGATACTTTGTTTTTAACATATACTTAAAGAAGTATTCCGTCCTAGTTTTAAAAAATACATTTAAATGTCATCTCTGTTAAAAATATCAGATTAATAACAAACAAAATTTTAACAACTGTTTCTCTGTAAAATAATATCAGGAACAATCTGTATTATTCTTTCTAAGGTTGATAAACATATTTAGAAGAAAAAAAAAAACACACACATGAGGAGTATTTAAAAAGGTATTTTACTAATATACTTTAGAATATACAAGCATCATATGATCATACGTTATATCCATTAATAGATATAGATACAGATAAAAATAATAATGGAACTCTGAACAGAGTTTGCATTGGCTTTGGCAATGTAGAGTTCTATGGCAAAACAGAGTTCTATGGCTTTGGCATAGAATTAATTCATGGATACATCTTCTGTCTCAACGCCCCCCCAGAAAACGGACAGTATGATAAATACTAGCAAACAAGGTAAGCTGATAAAGGAGAACACGAACCAGACATAGACATGCTGCAAGATGAATAGATTTTAATCTTCTTGTAGAAATTCAGAAGGATGATGAAAGACAGAGACTTTTCTGAACTCCATTGTTTGAGAGGCCTTCAGAATTTAATAAGCATCACTACACTGAACAGAATTTCATTCAATTTCATAAAAACTAGGCTAAAAGGGAACAACCTGAACATAGAATGTATTCCTTTTCTCATAGTGCTCCAATTCCATAGTATATGAGTATCTCCAGGTTGTGCAGATTGATTTATGAGTGTCAGATATGGCTCACTCTTTTTTTCATTTTCTCTCCCAGAGTTTGGGGGAACAGGGTCTCAAGTTATTTAGGGAGATGAGGGAAGTAAGCTATGAATTCTTTATATTCATCTGTTTTAGAGAAGACAGGATTAAGTATTTATGCCTTCAGCTTGGTGAATAAGGTGAAATAGAACAATTTAAAAACTGGAACTGCATGAAAATTAGAAAGTTGGAAAAAATTGCAGGTGGTTGCTGTTTTGTTGGTGGTGTTGGTGGTGTTTTCCCGTGGACATAACATATCAAAATTGCTCATGAAATGGAAATTCCAGATTTCATTTTTTTATGTATTGAGGCTTTCTGAGAACTAAAGGGGACTGATAGTCCTAAGAGTTTAAAAACTAAGAATCCTAAGGAATTTGGGGCTGCAACAGGACCAGGATGTCAGAAGACGTGAGTGATTCTGAGGGGTCTGATAGTTCTGAAAAGGGGGACTTTAACATCCCTGACAGCTGCTGAAAGGACAAATATGGCAGGATAGAAGCAGTCAAGATTTCTTGATGGTGTCTGGAATAACTGATGATTATGAATACTGGATGGGCCAACTAGAGGCAACACACAGTAGGATCTGCTACTCATGAACAAAGTAGATCTAGGGAAGTGTGGTAATCAATGGCAGTATTTGTGAAATAGTGGAATTCAAGATCTTGAAGGGAATGAGGAAGGAGAGTAGCAGAGTACAGACCCTGGACTTCAGTGGTGCAGATTTGGTTTATTCCATGTGGGAGACAGAATCCCAAGGGAGGCAGATCTGAAGGGTGAAGTTACTCAGGAAAACTTACTGACATTTAAGAACAATATTCTTCAAATGCAGGAATGATCTATCCTGAAACTCAGGAAGATTAAGTAGTCAGGCTTATGTAGACAGTGTACTCATAATGGAGCTCCAATGCAAAAAGCAATGTAGAATAGTTGGAAGCAGGGACAAGCTTCCTAGAAGAAATTTAGAAACATTGACTGGGCAAGCAAATGTATCAAGCTTCATGTGTCAGCAAAGCCAAAACTCCGATTTATTTAAGACTTTCAGGGAACATCAAGGGCTTGTTCTGTTGCATTAGTAGTACAAGAACAAGGAAAATGTGTGTCCATTACCAAACGGGACAGCAGACACAGACAAGGCTGAGGTGCTCATTAATTTCTTTGCCTCTGTCTTCACCAGCAAGTTCTCCCAGGCCTCTGCTTAGTGAAAGGAGAACTACTAGCAGTGCATGAGGGCAGAATCAGAGATTGTTTGAAAGACCTCAGCCTACATAATCCTATGGGACCAGCTCGTCTGTGTCCATGGGTGCAGAGAGAACTGTCTGATGGCCTTACAAACTCATGTTTGAAATTTTATGGAGACTGCAGAGATCCATGATAACTGGAAGAAGGCAAGTGTTGCTTGTCTCCCCATCTTCCCCCCCCCCCCAAAAAAAAAAAGTCCAATGAACAGCCTAGGGAATTACAAGCTGCTCAATCCCACTTCAGTTCCTGTGAAAATGGTAAAGCAAGTCCTCTTGGAAGACATTTCAAGGTGCATGAAAGAGAAGAGGATAAATGAGAACAGTAAGCATAGATTTAGTAAAGGTGTATGATGACTGACCAATGTGATTACATCTGTGATAAAATGTCCGGATTTATAGATGAGGGGAGGGTACTGTATGTCATTTACCTTGAATTTAGCAAGGCTTTCAATATTCTTCCACAATATTATTGTATCCTAGTTGCCCACATGATGGGCAACCAGATGGGTTAAAAAATCGACTGGATGATCAGGCTTGGAAGATAGCCTGTACATGTAGTTCTGCCTCCCTTGGGGTTTCCAGGCAGCAACAAAGCCAACAGATCCTGTGTGAGCAGGGGCAGAGCCAGAGACTGAGGGAAATGATTATCCCCCCTTTACTCAGCACTCATTAAAGCACACGTACAACATTGCCTCCAGTTTTGAGCCCCCCAGTAGAAGAGTGATATTGACAAAATGTAGGTTAATTTTCGTTTTTTAGAAGTTTTATCTTGTGCTTGTCCATCTGATGTTGCCAAGAGAGAATATCATGTTGTGTTTTTTTTTTTTCTTTTAATTGTATTATACTGGTGATTTTACACAAAAAACTCATTTTTAATATATCCTATGCTTCTGAGAAACAGAAAAGAAATGCTTCATGGGAAAAATATGTATTAGTTTCCTCTTTTACTTTGTTGTTTTGTAATTGATAAAAATGATTGTGCAATTTTAAAATGATCCACTGACTCTTAGCTTATAACATTTTAATTTTAAGGCCATCACTTAATGGGCTAGGTGCTGTCATATGAGATTAAAGTTCATCCTTGTACATACTATCAGATCCTAAAATACTTAACTAGGAAAATACTGAATATATTGAATATAAGAATATCCTTTACTCTCATTGTTCTTTTTCAACTCCTTACTGTGGTATAGCCTACAAAATTGGGCATCTGTCAGTCTTTCTAATTTAAACTTTTAATTTATATGGAATAATTCAATTTTTGTTGGGCTAGAGATAACACTTGATTTAACTGTCAGATGATGATGGCACTTATCTTGGAGACAGAGGCTTCTGTTGTAGCTTCTGTTCCAATTACTATTTAATGAATTTATATGAAGAAAACTAGAAAAACAAAGTAGAAAAAGAGTTTATAACATTCATAACAGCAAATGTATTATAATATGTTGAATAGAGCATGGATCTATGGAAGAAGATATGAAAACAGATTTTCCCAGGGAAAGGAGGAATTTTAATCTGGGAGTGCAACATCCCAGTTAACTCCTGCAACTACTTGTTCTTATGTAAAAAGACATCTGTACATTGCCACTCTTTATCCCTGTAGACTTTACTCATAAGATAGTTACTTATGGGATTTTGATTGTGTTTATATCAATATTTCTAGATCTGTTGGACAAGTAAGCAGGACTTTTGAGGATCTGTAGGTTGGAATTTCATTCTTAAATTATTTTAAAATCCCGAATAATAATTGCCCAACATACCGATTCAATGCTAACACAGCTCTAGAAGGCTGCATGACTGGAAAATAACTTGGGGAAATTGGACAGTGTTAAGCTAATCTGAATAACAATGCTTTATAGATTTCTAGCATCAGAAAGCTTTACAAAGATTAGCTGCTTAGCATGAGGCATTAACAAGAGGAATTTGGCTTCTCAGTTTGTTATGTAACTGATACGATTTAACAACTATAATCTTTTGCTTGCATGGTGGCAGATCAATACATATTTTTTGACATTTTTATGACTTTTTTTTTTCTTTTCACAGTATTACTTTTCCCATACCTTTATATTCCTTAGATAAAACAAGGTTCATGAGACTGAGTTCACATTTTCTCCTGAATACAACCGTCTTCAGCTTTCCTACTCTGCTGTCACATATAGAATTGGTATTCAGAACTTCACCCTTAATACTGATCCATTGTGTCTACACTGTAATCAGTGAAGACTTATTCAATTATATCATTCACGTGATGCTGCTTTACCGTAATGCCAGGAACAGTTGTGTGCCAAAGAGTATTTCTGATTCTTTTTAGCAACTGATGGAGAAACACATGGTTACATGGGTTTTCACAAATGCCCAGCTATTACGGTTTCATGGAACAAGAAAGGCCAAGAGAACCCTGCTCTATTTCAGGTTGATAAGGACAGAATCATGAAACAAATGTGCTCCCCAGGATAACTAGTTGCCTTTCTCCAGACTGGAGTTTGGCATGTAGCACAGGTTTTTCTCTGCTACAAAACTTCAATCTCAGTGCAAGTAAGAGAGGCAGAAAGGTCTTTACTACTTTAGCTGCATTGTCAGTTAAACATGACTTGAATGTGCACCCAGTCTCATGCTCTCCTGCATGTTAAACCTTACCTGTGTCTGAGTCACTAACAAGTAGAAAGTCAAGCCCAAATACTAAGCCTTAGAACAATCTGTGGATCACCTTATTATGACTGGAATTAACTTGGTATATGGAGGCCAAGCACATGATGTCCAGTCCATCAATGCATATTCTAACCATGGTTCTTCCTAAGGACAGGGCAAATTTTACATGCTCTCATATCTGCACTTCACCTGGACATACAGACATAGGCAATGAGAATTGGGAAGGTCTCTGTACTTTTTGATTAGAGAGTGGTCTTCCAGTTTCTCTTTCATGCACACATATTGCTGGGACTGGAATAAACTGTCCAGCTGCAGCAATTGTCCTGACAAGTACAATGTTTTCCAAATATCATTCGCATGTATTTTCCTCTTTTGTCTCAGTTAATGACTACTCTACCCATATATCTGTACCCCAAAATTTTTTTCCCTGATATACCATTTTGCTAATTTTCTTGGGTTCCTATGTGCAATTAATCGTCAATGTAAATTAAGTACTAAATTTGATTTTTAATTACTTTTTGAAGTTTAATGGCATGAGAAAATGTCAAAGAGGTAACTTTATATTATTTTACTAAACAAAACATACATCTGTTCATTAGTTAGCTGACAATGATACCAGTCTAGATCTATGAATATTATATGCATTTAGAAATAAATTAACTTATTATATATTTAAATACTTCTTTAAGCAACTATTTAAGCACTTGATAAGTTCAGACACTTATGAAGGAGAGGATCATTTAAGGAAATTTGCAAAATATGAAACTAGAAATATGATGCATTAAGAAAGGATATTTTTAACTGGAAATCAAGTAACACTTTCTGACTTACTAGGCTGTGCAATAGCATGCCATATTAAATTGTGGGTGACCAATCATTTAGAACATTTAAAACCTGACTATCAGCAATAAAATGTAGAGTAAAGAACATTCTTTCATGGCAAGAGTTCTCCTTCACTGCAGAGACATATACTAATGAATCTGAACAGCCTTTCCACAAATTTCATCATTAACAGTGTATACTCCATGGAATTAGTTGTCATTTTGAAGATGCCACATTTTTTAATAATCAAGCAAAAGCAAACGTAGTTAATTATTCACAAATTCTCATCCTTTTACTAAAAAATTCTCAAGTCAGAACAATAATATTCCATAGTTTCTATTCTGAACAATCCTGAAGAGTTGTGTTTTGCATTTTTCCATTAAATTAAATATATTTTGCCTCCAACCAGACCACAACCATTCCCACTGTCTCTGTGAGACAGTGGATATCTAAGTGACCACTACTGACTGGCCTCCAAGTGGATTTAACTCCATTACCACAACTCTTTGGGCCCAGACACCCAGCCAGTTTTTAACCCAGCAAAGTGTACACCCGTCCAAGCCTTGAGCCGCCATCTTCTTCAGGAGAATGCATGAAATCCCACCATCTGATCAGAAACATTCACTCTGCAGTTTCTCAATTGCTATTTTTCAGTGTGGGACTCTTAGGACGTCTGTTTTGAGTCCAACGTTAAAATGACCTGAGCTTACTGAGCTCCAGTAGAGATCAGTGAGACAGAAATGTAATCACTGTTCCCAAATGATGGCTGCCTATATATATTTGTTTAAATTATACATTTTATTTTATTTTATTTTATTTTATTTTATTTTATTTTATTTTATTTTATTATTTTTTTATTATTTTATTTTATGGAGGACCATTATGTAGAAAACAAAGAATTGAATATATCATTCTTCAGAATTGTACAATAGCCTATGGCTAAGCTGTACACTTTTTTCTTTTTCTTTTTTTTTTTTTTTTTTTTTTTTTTTGCCTTTGGTACAAAGAAACGAGAAAACAGTGGTTTTCTATGATATCTTTACATGTTTTTTGAAGATATTTAGGTATGTAATAAAGATTTTACTAGTAGCCTTACCATTGTTTTTACAAATCCCCAAATCTGTAAACTCAAGGAGCAGATGATCACTCCCACAATTTGTTCCATTCTTGTTTATTTAATGTATGTTTTCCATTGTTATTCATTCACTTAAAGAAACCTGCCTGTCATGTCCACAGAAATAAACAGAAAGCCATTATATTCTTGGTTTCTCAAAAGCCTTCCACAGGTCTGTATCAGATCCTCATACTAATGGCCCCAAATTTACCTTACGTGTTTTGTCTGATCATTTTTTACTCAAATAAGTTGTCCAGAATTCTTTCCTTTCACTAAGAATCCAGGTAGCATCTCCATATGTATTCTGTGTACATCTTACAATGGTCTCATATATTTGAAAGAAATTATTTATTTTTTAGCTTTTGAAATCTCTTGCAGTTAAAACATTTGTCTGTGCCTTAGTGTCTGCTCAAGCAAAGTGATAATGAGAATTCATACTTCTCCACACTTAAATAGCATAATATGTACCTGTACTGACGGCTTACTAAACTTTTCCAAATACATATTTCTGTATACATACAGTAGTGGGAAAAAAGTAATTTGACAACGTATAAATATAATTTAAATAATATAAAATTAAAATGTAAATGTTTTTAGAACTCCTCATTAACTGTGTTGGGAAATATACAAATTGTCCTAAAGCTTTCACTTTATTTTATAAAAAAAAATTCATCAAAAATAAGAAAATGTTTTTGGCATCTTTCATAGCCATTTCTGTACAAAACTGTTGAGTTTGGAGTGGCCATCTACTTTTCTAGACAAGGGAATATTACCTGCAATCATTCTAATCATATCAGGGAGTGGTGTTTCAGGACTTATCTAGCCCTTTGCTGGCCAGGTGAGATTAACTTCTATACCAGGAATGCTTGCTGTTGCTAACTGTTCTGATTTGACCAATATCTTTGACAAAAAAGACACCATTGTCATCTGAGAACAGGAATTGGATAACCTTCTCTGTCTGAGCCCAGGAAATAGAGTCCTTGCAATAGAAAATGAGATGAGGTATCAGTAATGTTATTATACCAAGCACGTACTTAGCTCCAAAATAGATATTGTAAGTCAAACAGAGAGTTTCATCAGATTCATTACCAGTCCTGTTTTTGCTGATTGCTCTTTAACAATCTCTACCCAAAGCCCTATTATCTCAATGAAACAGTATGCTCTTGTTTGCAAAGCAAGTTCTCTAAATAGTAATAGCTGCAAGAAATACTGCAGTGAAAGCTGGATCTATAAAGCCATTAATTGAACTACCTTTGGGGCACAACAAATGATGTTTCAGTCAGAACTTGCCAAAGTCTTTCCCTGGGTTGACCTAAAAGTAGGATGCAAGTATCCTATAAGATAAGGTGTTTACCTGAATCAAAATAATGCATCCAATCTACTCTGAAGTTAATATAATTATCAGTTTCAATCAGCAACTACAGTATGTGTGGACTTCTAATACTCAGAAAATTTGAAATATTCAAGGAACTGGTATTACAGATCAAATATGCTATTAAGTTGTGAAATAGGAACCACTTAAAATTGAGATGAGTGCATGTCTAAACTACTGTCTGATTTAACTTAAAGATTTTACTGTTGCTTGTTTTTTCTGCATCTGATTTCTTCCCAAAAGAGGAGAATACGTAACTTCCTGTGCAGCTTTTAGCTGTTACATAGACCAGAAGTTTAATTTCCATTGTTAGAGGAGTTTGAGGACTTCAGTTGAGACTAACATTCTGAGAAAGTACAGAAACTGTGATGATACGATACGATACGATACGATACGATACGATACGATACGATGCGATGCGATGCGATGCGATGCGATGCGATACGATACGATACGATACGATACGATACGATACGATACGATACGATACGATACGATACGATACGATACGATACGATACGATACGATACGATACGATACGATACGATACGATACGATACGATACGATGTAATAAAAGTAGTGGTTGACCAAGAGTAGTGAGTCCCCATGTATGTCAGTTCCTACATTGGTAGGAAAATGCAAGCTATGGGTACTGATTGAATTTAGGTGATGAGAAACACTTGGCATAAATTGAATGAATATTCCTTATGCCTCATCTCATTTTTAAGGGCCAAGTACCCCAAACAGCAGACCTCTACATTATTATGTTGGCTTGGGAGATAAATCCTGAATATATATTTGATGCTCTTTTGAATCCGTAAGCTATAGTCTGTATGTTGCTCACCTGCCTGAGAGCAAATTGGTGTGGGTACAAGAGCCCTAGAGCTGCTTTTTTCCCCTCTTGATAGTCCCACAGCAATGTGCATCACATTCCATGTGACTTTTTTGGTCATATAATCGTAGAATTATGGAATTATAGAATCATAGAATAGTTTAGGTTGGAAGGGACCTTAAAGATCATCTAATTTCAACCTCCTGCCATGGGTAGGGACACCTCCCACTACACCAGGTTGCTCAAAGCCCCATCCAACCTGGCCTTGAACACCTCCAGGGATGGGGCATCTCCAGCTTCTCTGGGAAACTGTTCCAGTACCTCACTACCCTCTCAGTAAAGAATTCCTTTCTAATATCTAATCTAAAACCACACTCTTTTTAGTTTAATACCATTGTCCCTCGTTCTGTCACTACACTCCCTGATAAACCCCATCGTTTCTTAGGTATTGAAAGGCTGCTATAAAGGTCACTCACAAACCTTCTCTTCTCTAGGCTAAATAACCCCAACTTTCTCAGGTTTTCTTCATAGGAGAGGTGCTCCAGCCATCTTATCGTCTTTGTGGCCATCCTTTGGATCCACTTGAACAGATCCACATCTTTAATATGCTGTGTGCCCCAGAGATGAATGCATTACTCCACGTTTCTCCAAGTGGGGTGTCATGATAGGAAAAGGGAAGAATCACCTCCTTCAACCTGTTAGCTAGACTTAACATGGAATCACAGAATCATTAAGGTTGGAAAAGACGTCCAAGATCATTTGGTCCAACCATACCCCTACTACTAATGTCACCCACTAGACTATGTCCAACCTTTCCTTAAACAACCCCAAAAACAGTGACTCCACCACCTCCCTGGGCAACCTATTCCAGTGCCTGACTATGCTTTCCGAGAAGAAATGTCTCCTAATTTCCAACCTGAACCTCTCCTGGACATACTTTGTGGAGAACAGAACTGCTTTCCCCTTTTTCAGAGGAAAATTATTTCACATTTGTCATGTTGCGGAGTCTAAGACTTGGATAGCCCATCCAAGATGGTCCTCCCATGCAAATGTTCCATAGCACCATGAGTCTTATCTAATATTCTAGTAGTGGTAGCTAATTATTTTAGGAACTTTGGAGTATCTGATGTATGTAATTGGATAAATAGAGTTCAAATATGCTTTAAACTGAGATTTCCAAATCAAAGAGCCTTTTGCTGACCTTTTAAGAGGCTTGAACCCATTCAGAGCTTGCATTTATTATAGAATCCCTTGGCTCTGTTTCTACAAGTGCTTACCTCTACAGGAGCATTTTCAAATGATGAAAAAGGCTTCTGGAAGGCTTCCTCTTATTCCAATTAGAATCTGCCAGTTTTGAAATAAATAACTGGTCACACCTTTTTGAACACTGTTGCTAAATTGTATCTTTACTTTGAAAGGTTTTGGTAGGTGCCAGAGGTTCCCACAACAGTAAACTTGCAGGGCGAGCAAAATCTGCTCAGTGTCTACAGAGAAGTACCTTTTCATCCTCATCTTCTATACAGCTCAGTCCCTGCCTTTCTGTGAGCTTTTAGTAATTGGAAAACATAGGAGTCTCAGGGTGTTACACACAGCGGTGTGTAGGGCTAAGGATAAGCACAATCAATCAGTGACAGTCACCAGCATCAGGACGGCAGGAGTCCAGACTTACTATACATCTGCTATGTTTAATGAAGCACGTTTCTCCCTAATCAATAGTTTATTGTATAACTGTATCAAAGCCTGCATCTAACTTACATTTGGACCTTTTCCTCACGTCAATAAAATATTTTTATCCAAGGATTTCAAGAGGAACATAATCAAATCCTTGAGATGGAAAGCATCAAGGTTACTCATCACTGAGGAAGTCACAATACTCGGTAAATTATAATTGGCTTCTCCTGAGTGGTAACGTAAGAAGCAGAAAGGTTTTTTAAAGAACATAATGTGTTACCATTATACTCTTCCTTTTTATGGAACTTATCATTGCATCTCAGTACATTACGGTACCTGTTCACACTAAATCTGTCTCTTTTACATTCCGTGTAACTTCATTTTACCTATTATCAAAGGGAAATAATAGAATTTTCCCCATGGCCAGATGATGAGAATGGATGATGAGGCTCTTACTCAAACATGTAAGAATGTGAGCATTGTGCTAATGCCTAAATGAAATATTTGATGAAGAAAATGGTGCATACTCGAGGACTTATACAAAGTAATCCTGAGTGGTATGTCTGGATTTGTGGAAAATAAGAACATAAATATATAAGTAAATTAAAATGTTAAATTTTGCCATGTGGTGTATTATTCTTGATGTCAAATATTCTTTTGTCTGTACCGCATTTTTGGAATAAACATTAGAGAAAAATCTGAGTCCATTAGAAAACGTGTGCAGAGTAAGTTGCAAAATTTACATTTTCAGCATCAGTTGCAGCTTTTTGTCTCTTGGCAATGCCAAAGTCAGTATAGAAATTGTCACCCAAGAGTTTATAATTTTCCCTGATTGCTACTTCTTCCTCTACCTTCTTAAATTTCAAATTTGTCAGTCTTTTTTTTTTTTTTTTAGCTTACTCTATAATATACTGTTTACTTAGTTCCCTATATTCCAAGAAAAATAAGAAAACTGTGTTAAAAACTAATGACGTTTAATATAGTCTATTTTCACCTCATGGGAAAAGGCATGAGATGAGAGCAGATAATCAGATCCTTAATTTATTTAACTAAATGACAGACATCTATTACCAGTATTTCTCTAGAATATCATGATTTTTCTTATATTTTTCAAAAGTGTTTGTCTTAAAACCTCTATTTGTTTTAAAATCTGTGTGTTTTTATAGTGTTGAAATTATCTCTGTTTTGTGTTACAAGTTAGAAAAAATAGTCTATAGTCTTCACTAAAAAATCACATACCTGAATCATTCAGTGGTGCCTAGAAATCGTTATGAAGGTTACATAGGGGGATTACATAGGGGATTCATCACAGGTATTAGTTTAGTTTAGACTCCTGATATGTATTCTAGCTACTTTTTAAAAAGCTTTGCAATGGTCTAGACTTCAGAAATTTTATCTAGTGTACTGAGAAAAGTCAGTACACTATGTATTTCAAAGCTGTAAAATACTTGACACAAAATAACAGATTCCATGGATAGCTATTCTAAAAGCCTCTTTCCTTAAATAAACTCATACCAAGGAGGAATCGTAGTGGTACTCTCCAGCAGAATGAACTGCTGACATGAGGATTTCCCACCTTATGGAATTTAAGCCAAGTTTGTTTCTCTTCATCTTTCTTTAAGCCTGTTTTTTTTTAAAAAAAAAAGTTTTTCAACGTAGTCTGGTTAGAAGTTATTTAACTTTTTATATATAAAATATATCATTTCATTGGAGAGAACATGCTATATTGGAAAATAATTACAGCTAAAGCTACATTTTTTTCCAGTGGTAAAAAATGCTTTTTTTAATTAACTAGCTGAATAGGTTATTGATCTATGGCCTGTCATCTATTACCTCTTCTCTCCTTACATGGAGAAAAGCCTGAAAAATATTTGGAACAGAAATAGTTTTTGGATTTATTGTTTTTATTTAGCTCTCCCACCTATTTCTTGTAGCTTGAGGCAGCTTGGACTTGGAATAATTTTGTATGTGGCTGAGCTGTAAGTGTTGTAATACTTTTTCAGCTTTTTTCTCACTCTATATTGGTGGTGCAGGGGGCAAATCCTTTATAAATTATCTAAATACCTGTGAGAAATGTCCTTTGGCTGAAGCCTAAAAGTCCTCTGATTTGCTTAATGTAGTATTTCCAGATTCATTTTTCACATTATCAATGCTGTGATAATGGTAAAAGAAAGAAAAGTTTAAAATGGGTTGAAAGTGTGGAAGGTGGAGCTGGGCTAGAATTGTGAGAAAGAGACTAAGAGAATGAGGTCAAAAACTAGCAAGCAGGTGAGGGAGAAAGTAATATGATAGTGTGAAAGGAGGAGCCTGAGCCTACGATCAGAGGAGGAAAAGAATGAACCCAAGAAAGAAAAACTATTAAAAAGAAGGAAGACATTATTGAAAATGCAAACAAATATAAATCTCCCTTTGTCCCGTCAATGGGCTTAGAAGTGTTGCATTCTGTGTGAAGTATAACGCTGATAGAATAAATCTTGAGATATGACCATAAGGTTTGTTTTTTGAGCATTTGTGTGTAAAACTATTTTTCATGATTTTTAGAAGTACAAAAAGTATTTCAGCACAAGCAATACAAATACACTTCCTTTTAAGATAATGAATATTGTATTTTTCCCTTAAAAACAAGAAAACAAACAAACAAAAAAATTACTAATTTTTTCTTGAAAGCTACAATTTATTAAAGAAAAATGTTCTTGATATAAGTGAAGAATTCACAAAAAATTAAATGCATTAGTGTGGGTATCTTTATAAATAGAGGTTAGGCAGACAGCTCTGGACATTTTCAGTTTCTGAAATGAACAAAAGAGAAATATGGCAACAATACTAAAATGCACATACTTCTTGCTTCTTCTCCTCAGACTGGAATGGGACATCTACGTGTTACAAAAGAAGGCCTTCGTCTAGAAGGGGAATCAGAATTCTTATTCCCTCTTTATGCCAAAGAAATACATTCTAGAGTGGTAAGCAATTAATCTTACAAAAATACTGAAATAAAATTAATGCACTTATGAGCAGTTGAATTTAGGTTAAGTCTCAACACCTGTCAGGGGGAAAAATATATATATACGTATAATGTAAATATATGGATATGTATTTTTATACATGTTATGCACTCACAGTTTTGCATGTGTGTAATATTTTTGTAGATATATAAATATTGTATTGAAGTATGCAAGAATATAATAAATATTTTACAAGCAGGGTCGTTAGGTCAATGTTCAGATACTATAACATTTTTCTTTTAGGCATATGCTTACAAATTGCTTAAAAACGAATTAAGAAAGATGATGTGCATAAGCAATGCTTTTAAGAATGTATAGAAAGTTTTTAATTATTTTTATTTAGAATATTTTTATGTATGCTTCCCTGTGAAATTGCTTGTTTTGTTTATTCATACATTACAGAATTTATAAGCTTACAGAACTGTGTAGATATCTCTAAAATTAGTGGATGCTGTAGGAAAAGTTATAATTTCTATATTAAGTTCAGTTTTTATCACTCTAGGACAGCAGAATTAAGTGCATGACACCTTTATATATGTGTATGTAAAACCAACAAGACTTAATGGAAATATTTCAGATTGAATTTTATGTATACCAAAAATTTTATTACTATTATTGAGGTTAAAAAAAATGGTCAAAGGAAGTATTTCATAAGCAGTTTAACTTTAAAACAACAGTAATAGTATGCATAGTATGGAATAGTAGGTATAGTATGGAAGATTTCTATTAAAGTACTGAGTTTTGATGAAGATAGAATCTGAATTGGTTTTGAATTATGCAGGTGAATTCTGAAGCAGGTGGATTTTTATTATTATTTTTTTTTGAGCAATATCTGTTTCTTGTCAACAAAAAAAAAATAGTTTTTGGAGCTATCTTCTGTCATACAAACTCACAAAATATTTTATGAGCAGTATCATCAACCAATTGGACATTTCACAGGATGAAGCACTACTCAATGAGAGTAAAAGCCAGCTTTGACTCTTTCATTACTTCATAATCATCCTTACTACTTCAATAGAAAGAATAGCCAGGTATTAGACTTTTCTGAAACTAAAGAAAAAGTTAGCATTTGTATTGCTATGGCAAAAGAAAAGGTAAATAAATTTATCAGATAACATGGTTGACATAGGATTTAGGATTAGGTAATTAAAATGTTCAGTGACTGAAATTCAAGCAATGCCAACATACTTTATTAAGACTTTCTTCTTTCTTTCTGCAGTAATTTTTTCCAGTAGCAGGAACAGCTCTTATTTAGACACAGAGATGCTGTTACTAAAACTGTAGTTTCATTTTATTTCTTATGCTGTGTTCTTTTCTGCCCCATAGGCAGTGTAAACAGTATTTATGTGCTAAAATTGAATTTCTCTTGATTTTTTATTATCTGATAAAACATGTAACTTTTTAAAAGCAACATAGCTAATACTTAGTAGCTCACTGCACAGAAAAATAGGTATGCAATGTTCAGCTACCCTTTGTACTTTTTTAAAATATTCCTCTTAATACCTTTAGTACCATATAGGAAGGAAGATGTGTGGTGGCATCTAATATACACCCATCTATCTAATGACCCATTGTGATCATTAGTAGCATGTATTAATTAGAGCCTTGAGGCTGCTGGATGGCTCTGCCCCCTATGAACTGATCATTCATCAGGGTTTTGTTTATTTGTTTCCATGCTTGTTTTTGAAACATTTGAACTCTATTGAATATAAGCCTCTAGAGAGGTTTAATTGCCTGTAGCTTGATCTCCTGAGTGTCATTCAATATATTTACTCTCATAAAATTGCTTATTTGTTATGACTTCTTTTTCTAAGTTTGCCTGTTAGAGAATTAGGCTATCACAGCAGCTTTCTTCCTTGCCTTAAGTGTTTTCTGCTTGTAGTCTCCTAACAGCTTTTCTCACCTAATGAGGCCTCCAAAGTGCTAAGAAAATATATAGCAGAAAATCTACTCGCTGTGTATCATCTCTGGAGCCTATTACAACTTTATGCTTTTGTTATGCCAACACAGAGTTGTGGGCAATACCATTGCATTTTAGCTTATACATATTCATAACAAGATAAAAGTTGAGCATTTAGAAATATGTTACTAGGCTTTAATTAGTCAACAACACATGTGGCAGCTGCAGATTTAGAATATAGTTTATTCACACTTCAAATTAACATTACAAATCAGTAAATTATATTTGAAATCAACCAATAGCAGTCAAAATAAGTTTACCAGGGATGCCCAGATTTGTGGGTCATTTAGAACACGCACTTAAATGTAATGTATTTATCTGATCTTCATTGACTGTTATAAGTCAACAATAACAATTTATAATTTCTATCTGATGTAATTTATAAAATGATATTCATTTATGTTGCTTATTTAATGACTTCTTTTGAGATAGCCTATCTTTCTACTTGTAAGACATCCATTTTAACAAAAATGTGTAAGTCATATTCCAAACTGTTTATTGCTTTTACCACAGTTTCTAGGAAAGTGTTTATAGCAAAAATCTTTGTATAAAATATATTCAAAATTCTCAGGTTAACTTGTATATTAGATTACAATGCGAACGTGATTTGGGAGTGATTTTCAGGGATTAGCCTTTCAACATGCTGGCTTGAGTCCAGAAGAGGTACCAGATGCAATATATTTGAAAGAGGCTGGTATTTTACAGTATTCAAATAGTTAGAAACTAGGGATGAGAATCCCCTCTGAGGTCACAAACAGACAGCTTTCTAATACTCTCTTTGTATCACATATTTCCTGATAATTTGGCCATTGCCTTGTAGGAAGCCTCAATTTATGTATAGAAAAGTAATTAATCTAATACTAAAGCATTTTTCTTTTTAAAAGATTAACAACCATATTCAATGGGCCAGTAACATAGATTTTGGCCACTTGAAATATTCTCTATAATTAGTTTCATATTTTAAATCTGATATACTTGAAATAATCAAAGGTATTTGCCCAAATTATTTGATGACACCTGTGGATGGTTTTGTAACTGCAGAGCTCTTTCAGTGACTGAGTTAATATATACCCCAGACCAAATTTTGAAAATTATTTACAGTTCTAAGTATTCAACTGAATCTACTGTTTTTTCTCCATACTTCAGGACTCATCACTGCTTCTCCAGTCTACTCACAATGTGACTGTGAATGCTCGCAATTCAAATGGAGAAGTTACAGGCAGATTAAACGTGGGTAAGTCTAAGTAATATTTCCTTATTCACTGTTTTTGGATTTAATAAATATTTCTAAGGAGCTTGGAGAATACAAAAAGTTAAATGTGATTTTTTTATACTGTTACGGCCACATTTAGATAGTGCAGCTGCCACTTAATAAATAGCAACAGTATATTTCCATTTCTCACTTAAGCATTAATTATGTAAATATTTAAAGCACTTCTTTATTGCAGAGTTATGCAGGAAAGGTCACTAATTAATCCCAATTTGGTCTTTAAATGTTTTCTCTCTTTTTTTTTTTTTTTGGTCATTCAAGCTAATTATAAGGATCTGAATCATTCCTCTTAAAAATGCTCATAAATATTTATCAAATCACAGTAGTGGAACTCATATCTCATTTTGATAATAATGAAGGGTTTGAAATGTACAGTACTTTTAGTTTCATATTATTGATACTGCCATTAAGCTACTTTGCAATAGGTAACAATACAGTGACCACATGACCAAAACAGTACGTATTACATGGTTAAAATTTCCATTATGTGTAACATATGCTATTGATTTTGTCTGCTTGTGGATTCCCATCATGGGACCAGATATACTCTTGTGCTGTAGTCAGGTCCCCATCCTGCCTGATGAGAAGTTCTCAGGAGGCCCTTTGGGAAGGGTGAACCACAGAACAGATCATTTATCACCACATTAATTTGTCCAACCTGATTCCTGCCCAATTTGAGAAACTTAGAAGTAAAATCATGTCAGACAGTAACCTGAAAGCCTGATGAATTGTTTGACAGGCTGTGTCCAGCCTGCATTACCTAGAACTGCTAATAGGAAAGGTGTGTTGTACATATGTTCATGAATACTGAGCCCTGAATTGAGTTTAGACACTAGTCAGATGAGTGACCCCATCATTAATTGGTGGTTTTGCATGAAAATGAAAAGAAATGCTCAGATTTCTGCTGAACTCAATTCTGTTATCATATTTTAGTATATTCACAATGCGCTTATGGGACTATGTCCCTATGGAAATAAGGCACCTCCTTATTTCAAGCCAGAAACATGACATACTGGCAGGAGTAAGGTGCATCACTTCAGACAGACGTTTCTGCATGAAGACTTAAGAAGCATTGTGGGGGAAAAAATATAGGCACTGAAGAGTGTTGTAACTGCATTGCTCATTTAGTGTTTGGCACCTGTACTGTAATTGACATCCTTAAATGATCTCTATCT
Source organism: Aythya ferina (assembly GCF_964211825.1). Lineage (NCBI taxonomy): Eukaryota > Metazoa > Chordata > Aves > Anseriformes > Anatidae > Aythya > Aythya ferina. The sequence goes on from NC_140296.1 coordinate 20,282,817, forward strand.
GAGATAGTCATCCATAGTTTATCTTTCTTCTTAATGAAGAGGCTGCAATGCTGAAAGTAGTTAAATTACATATTTTACTGAAAGGAGAGGTATTTTAATTATTGTGCCAGCCAAAAGAAAAAAAAAAAAAAAGCTCAGACCTCTCTCTTTTAATTTCCTCTTTTCGCCTTCCCAGTCACCACAGAGGCTTTCTTCTGAGAGCATTAACAAAGAATGGTATGGAGAACGCATGGGAATGTGCCTTCTTAAATACACAGAAAGTTAAACGTATCTGTTCTGTAGAGTTAGAGATATCTGGATCAAAGAGGACTTGTAAACCAAAGACTTGATTGACTGGGAATGGTCAATACGAACCAATATCATATAGGGACTGTGTTATTTAGAGGGGAATGTTCTGCTGGATAGAAGCAGACTTGGCCATAATGACTGATTTATAGCAAGTACTATCCATATTTAGTATTTTCCTTCCTTAATGGTAGTTTAATTCTGTTTCTCTGATTTTAATCACCTGGTTCTTCTGGCCTCATTCCCATTAATGTGCAAGTCAGTATTGTTACATCTTATGATCTTTAACCCATTCCCAAAGGAAAACCCAATACTTCATGTTGTCCAGACAGGCTTTATCTGGCTTAGGCAATATGTGAGGAAACTATGAGGAAGGAGGAGAGTTTAGAGTGGAAGACCTGCATCCCAAGCCTCTTAAAAGTGGTCTGTGTTTTAAAGCAACTCAGATTCAACACTGAAGGGGGAAGTTCTGACAGCACTTTGGCTTGCTCTTTTAAAACTACTACAAAAATATTTAAGAGGGTGTGATAATGATTTGAGCATGGGAAAATCAGAACTACATCAAGAGTAAGTGCTGAAAATGCATTTACATATTACTTAAAATACATTCATGTCTAAGTAATCTCTGTTTGCCAGTTCTATTTATTCAATTCATTAATAATTGGTCTTAAATGATGTCTGGGATAATTGGTAGCATTGTAAATACTAACATGAAATATTACTAATATTAAACAATACTAATTTTAGACTAATAAAGTGTTGAAAGACCAGTAAAAATTAATTGAGTAAAGAACTCTGTTAATACCTAAAGATATGGCCAAGCAACAGTGACTGGGGCAAGTTACAATTTATTGGATTAAATGACCATCTATAAATTGTTTGATATTTTTAGTCATCCTTAGCTGGTCAAAATACATGCAAGATGATGTTCTCTTATAAAAAAGAGTGAAAAACGCTTTGGGTAATAGTATGGGTAATTTACTTCATATGCACAAGACATTGCTAAAGAATTAATGCCTTTCACAGTTGCCAGCATGCTGAAGTTACCTCTTAATACTCAGTTCACCTTATAAATATGAATAGTTGCCATTGTGATGTGGTATATAGATAAATTAAAGATTATTTCAAAGATGACAATATAATATAGTGTCACTCATAAGATCATAATGAAAACACATTTTAACTTACGGAAGACTGTGATTTAAGTGATCTGTTAAAATATTTTAATAACTTATTAAGAGTGATTCAAATACCCAGTCTTCAATAGAAGTAATTCGCAAGAGGGATGTGAAACAAGTCTTCACCTGAGGAGTTTCTATGGAATTTGTCACATGAGGATAACAGGCATGTATTATTCAAGAATGAACGAAGTTTCTCTCATGAATTACAGCTATGCTAAAATATCTTCAAATGTGAGCAACTTTTACCATTAACGCTCTTGTTTTAAAGTTGCTACATGCTCTTAAGTTTACCTGCATGCCATACCTCTTGGAGAAGTTTTGTGAACACTGTAGTTCTTTATAAAAACTTTATGTAGAGCTTGCTGTGTTTTGGACTGTGTTCCATAATCACACTGCTTTCAGAAGCCTTTATGAATGCAGATACATTAACTGTCTGTCAAGAAGATAATATTTTCAATGCAATAGGGATTGTAACTAAAAAAAATCACCACTTCTGTGCTTTACTCTTGTCTTCAGTATCCCTCTGGATGGCAGAGATACCCCATTTTGTCCGAGGTGCTCATTAAAATCATTTAAAACTCACAGAATTACACAGAATCGCAGAATCATTTAGGTTGGAAGAAACCTTCAAGATCACCTAGTCCAGCCTCTGACCTAACACTAAACAGTCCTCCACTAAACCATATCACCAAGCACTATAGAAGGAAGGAAGGAGGGAAGGAGGGAAGGAGGGAAGGAGGGAAGGAGGGAAGGAAGGAAGGAAGGAAGGAAGGAAGGAAGGAAGGAAGGAAGGAAGGAAGGAAGGAAGGAAGGAAGGAAGGAAGGAAGGAAGGAAGGAAGGAACAAAAACTAATTACTAAATTAAATTTAAAAAAAAAAAAAAAAAAAAAAAAAGGAAATGGGACATTTAGTTCAGAGAATGTGGGGAGATTATTTCTTTTGGAACAATTATGGGAGAAATGGGGCTTAGAAGAAGGATGTTGACCAACAGAGAGAAAGGAAAGAATCTAAGCAAGGCACATGTTTGTGAAGGTATAGGATTGATAGTCAGTCAGAGGGAATTAAGAAAGCAATAGAGAGAGATGCCTTATAGACAAGTCAAGGACGTCCACAAAATAGATGGTAACTTTTTTTCATTAGTATATATATCTTTAACATCATGAATAAGCTTCAAAAGTTCTCATTATCACAGCTCGTTTATCAGCCTTAAAAACTGAAATATCCTGAACTTTCTTTGATAATCCAAGCAGTTGAAGAAGGCTGCTAACCATCATCTCTAAGACCTCCATTCTCATCACTTCAAAGCCTTATTCAATCCTAAAATAAAAATGTAGCACCTTTGATTCTATCAAAACTCTTCTTTATAATAAAGGAAAATAGTGTAAAAAATGAGCAAACTTTTTCAATAATGAATTTTAGCATGTATAATATATATTTAAAATGTATAGCCTATAGAATTGATGATCAAGTATTTAAGAGCAACATTTGTATCAAATAGTAAATGATGCTGCAGTTAAGTAAAGATATGCTTACATATACAGCCCACTAGCAGATTAATACAATAGTCATAATTTTGCGGTGGCATTGCAATATATTAGGAGCTGAATATGAAGAAAGTGGCTGAAGAGCAGCATGCTTTCCAACTCATCTTTAATTAAAAGTATGGCCAGTTTTTGAAAAGATTTATTTTTCAAATATCATATAAGGAGGCTTCAGGCTCCAAAAGACTGAATTTTGATGGCTTTTTTCAGGGTTAATGACACAAGGGAAAGGAGCTTCCAAAGTCTTTCAGAGCCTGTGAGAACAGATTCGAGTACAGTGGACTACTGGTCCTTCTCCTAGTTCAATTATTTACACCAAGTAACGGTGACATCAGTAGCTTCAGGTGAGGAGTTCACTTTAAAGTAAACTAGAGAGAATTTATTTAGATACCTGTGTTATGAAGCTGTTTTACACTTTGAAACATGGAATCAGTACCACTCAGAAAGCATGGGAATATGGTAAATGTCAAAATGGTTTATGCAGTCTGAAAACAAAATTACAGTCAAAATTCTGCCTATTGACTATTTTCATGTCCATCACATTCTAAGAAGCTCTTAAATGAGAGCCATCTTACCTCTTTTTTTTCAGAGAGGAGCAACATTCTGAGGAAGCAGATAAGTGTTAGTACCTAATATATTTCTTCATTAGCATTAATTGCCATCTGTAAACTACTACTTTCCAACGTCAAACCATTACTGTTCTTCTTATCAGCATTTTGATATTTCATTCTCAAGTGATAGTGTTTTTTTCGTTAGAGACATAATAGGAAGAAAACAGTGTTAATGAAGCATGATGTATGTAAGAAGAGTTTGGTGGTGTTTTTACAGGGAAAACCCTGAAGCCAGTTTTATAAACTTGACTTAATTAATAGCATTGTAAAATCATTTAGCTTTTCCTTCTTCACTTTTCCCAGAAGGCTTTCATTAAAAACTTCATTTTTGTCCAAATAAGTTCTTTCTTATCTTTAAGATAAAAGCCAGAACATATTTCTTGAAGATCTTTGTACTGCAGGAAGATGATTATTTGCACAACTTTAATTGCTGTCCAGCTGGGTTATAAGAAGGAAAGATACAACATAGGAGTAATTAATAGAAAGATAAATTGCAAATTTAACTGAAGCATTTTTAAGGTGATTAAGTCTTCCTATGATCAAGAACTTATATTATTTGTTCCAAAAGGATGAAAGTAGTGATTTTCACCCCCAGGGATATAAGAGTTTAGCTACCAATGAATCTGATCATATCAAGGCATACATTCTAGTTTTATTTAAAAGTAAAGCTTAGTTGACTCAGGCAAAATTTAGGCAATGACAGGTGGCTGCTAAATTTTTTTCTGATTTCCTGTTTTAATCCATGGCAGATGTGTTTCTGTTCTAAATTAAATGCATACGCTATTAGACATTTGTGACAACATTTTGTATTTAAATGGGTGTAACTTTGAAAAGTATTTTAAAAATAACAGGAAATAGTAAGTGGTAATCAATATGTATTTAAGGGATAGTTAGCTAATCGTATCACCATGAAAACTTTATTGTGAAAATACAAATTTGGTCATCACAGCCACGGTTTAATATTTAAACTCAAATGAACAGTATCTTCTTCTGCCAAAAATATCATTGATAGATAGTACTATGTATATAGCAGATTCACATGTTGGTCCCAAATATGATAGTCTTTATAAAGAAATATGTGAAGATGTTCAGAATCAGCAACGCTGACTTAAACCAGACTATAAAAGTCCTCTACAAATTAATCAAGTAGTTAGGTGCATTGCTAACTTGCTTAAATATGCCAACATCACCGTAAAGGAGAAATTTAACCTGTCCATGGGGATTTGAGTCCAGTGCTGTCGTATCTGTTTTAATTGTGTCTAGAAGAGAAAAGTAGTATGCATGTAAGTAAACCTGGCTTAGCTCTGAAAAGAAACTAACATCTGGGAAATCATTTTTATGTGAAATATTATATAGAAAAAGAACTAGGTTGTGGATACCAAGCTCTTACCAGAGTGCAATTACTCATCTGAGTAGCTCCCCCATCCACTAACCCCTTTATTTCAATGGGAGTAAGGAATTCAAAATAGTTGAAGAAAAAGGAATTATAAAATCCTTCTCGACTTTTGCAGTCTTCAGTAAATTTACAGTCCCAAACAACATATTTTGGTTCATATTTTGTAGTGAGCATTAACACAAATCTTGGGAGCAAAATTTGAAGGTAATAACACCAAAAGTAAGGAATTAGTTCTTGTACCTTCTTCCTTTAAAGTAATAAAGAATGAATTATTGAAATTGGTTAACACTAGATGACTTCATAAAGGTTAACTTAAAATGGCTGAAATTTATTATGACTAAAATCTATTATATAATTTGGATAATTAAGTACATCCAAGCTATTCATATAAAGTATAACAGTACTTTCTTCTTAATGCTAACTATCTTTCGGCAGTAGTAGCTCTGTAGGAAAAGAACCCTCCCATCCTGGTGAACTACTTGAACATGTGTCTGTAGCGTACCCTTGTGGCAGTAAGGGCTAATAGCATTTTGGGTTGTATTATCCCGCTCCTGGGAGTTTACATCTGGATCTGGAATATGGCATTAAAATTCACCCCCTCCTATCAGCCTCCTATCAGCCAAATTGGGGAGACTCCCACGGGGAGTCTCACATTAACGTGATCAGGCACTGGGAGCACATGAAATATAAGAAGCTGAAGAGGGTGCATTTTTTAAGCTACAGAAAAGAGGGCTTAAGGTGGGCTTCTCATTCCTGCTAGGGTGTAGCTGTACTCTTCTCAGAAACACATAGAAAAATGCACAGAAAAAGGGCAAGAGGCAACAGTTGTGACATGGCAAAATGTAACTGGATGGAAGTGGGGGAAATACCACTTTTAAAATGGCTAAGCACTGGAACAGGTTGCTCGGGGAGACTGCTGACTCCCTGTACTTAAAGATGTTATAATTCCACCTGAAAAAGACCCTGAGCACCTTCAGCTAACTTCCGACCAAGCTGGTCCTGCTATAAGTAGGCAGTTATATGAGGTGACCTGCAGATGTGCCTTCTGACTTAGATTCTTCTATGGTTCTGTCTTGTCCAGTCTTTGGCTGGCACTCGTCAAGGGTTCAGGTCACTTACAGATCCCAGGACAGATCTCCAAGCCCTTCTAGTCTTAGATACTGCAGGTCAGCTAAAATAAGCTGAAGACTAGGCACCAAAGTATACATAATGGCACAAAACAGCTATGCTTAGGCAATTGAGTCATGTCCCGCCTCTTTAACTGGTTTCACATTGAGTCTTCTGCCCAGATCCAGTAGGCATTTGTAAAATGTTCCTAAAATGTAGGTCTGGGGTCAATCTTATGAAAATAAACCCATATCTTCTTTTTTTTTAAAAAAAATAATAATGAGAGTAAGAAGAGGTAATACAATTATCCATTAAACATAAGATATTATTAAACAGAAGTATTCTTTAATAATATTAAAGAATAAAGGACTTACTAAAATTAAACTATCAAGTATTCTTTGTAAAGTAGGATAAAGTGTTCACTGAGGAATGAGAGGCTCAGAAAAGGTGACACCATAGCCTTTTGGTCAAGTAACTGTGTGAGGAACATGATTGTCTATTCCTGCTATGGTTTCTACAAGCAATGATCATTTTTAAAATCAAGCATTTCATGTTTTTATTTTTTAATATTTATAGACACTATTTTATAAAGATAATGCTCAGATGTATAAAAACATTTAGTTAGCAAAATCATGCAGAGAGTGGACGACAGGTTGACCATGAGCCAGCAGTGTGCCCTCGTGGCCAAGAAGGCCAATGGGATCCTGGCGTGCTTTAAAAGGAGTGTGGCCAGCAGGTCAAGGGCGGTGATCCTCCCCCTCTACTCTGCTGTGGTCAGGCCTCATCTGGAATATTGTGTCCAGTTCTGGGCACCCCATTACAAAAAAAGACAGGGATCACCTAGAAAGAGTCCAGCGGAGTGTCACAAAGATGATACTGGGCCTGGAGCATCTTCCCTATGAGAAATGACTGGGGGACCTGGGCCTGTTCAGCGTGGAGAAAAGAAGACTGAGAGGGGATCTTGTCAATGTTTACAAATATCTTAAGTGTTGGAGACAGAGGGATTGGGCCAACCTCTTTTCAGTGGTTTGTGGGGACAGGACAAGGGGCAGTGGCCACAAGATAGAGCACAAGAAGTTCCGCACCAACATGAGAAAGAACTTCTTCACGGTGAATGTGACGGAGCACTGGGACAGGCTGCCCAGGGAGGTTGTGGAGTCTCCTTCTCTGGAGATATTCAAGGCCCGTCTGGACACCTGCCTAAGCAACCTGCTCTAGGAAACCTGCTTTGGCAGGAGGGATGGACCCAATGATCTCTTGAGGTCCCTTCCAACCCCTACACTTCTGTGATTCTCTGAAAAGCATTGCCACCTAAGCACCTAATACAAGATTGGGTTGCTGGTGTAATTTATTATCAGTGTCTGCATTGATTGTTCAGTACTAGATTTTCAAAGATCTCTAGACTTGTGTTCAACTGTAGGGAACAACAATGTATAAGAAGTGCTGACAATAGCGCATCTTTACTTTGGCCTGCAAAGGCACAGACTGTTGCATCCATTACATAAAAGGAGAACTGAGAAGAAAAAAAAAAAAAAAAAAAGAAAAAAAAAAAGGAAAGAGGAGCAGCCAGAGATGTCAGAGATGTTTTTAAAGGTGATGAGGGATATATGATATGGAGATAAAGCATATATATGCAATGTGCTTTATACACTTTGTAATAATACATTTGTTCTAATAAGAGATGAGCCAGCACTTCTATACAATTCCATATGAAAATCTGATTAATTTTATGCTTCTAAAAGTAATGGCTTTACATTTATTGGTATTGTATTACTCATAGAACTAGAACTGAATCTGTAGGAGTATTACATTTTTAATACACTTTTAATGAGAACTTATTTTAAGTAAGGTGCTTTAATATAATAAAAAAATAACTAAAAAAAAAATGAAATTGCATAGCAGTACCCCAAAGTACTCAGGATTTTGGCTTATATTCAAAACTTCAATGATTCTAGCTAGTAGGAGAAGAGGGAAGCATACAGACTGGGTGACAGCCATAAGGAATAAAAAAATGATGGATGGTAGAAGAGCCTAAGAAAAGAAAAGATCTGAAATTAAATAACTTAAGTGATCAAAATTCTTTTCTTCTGAAAGATCGAAAGACATACTAGAAGAGCTTAATACTTGGCAGAAGTTTGAAGACTTTGCCTATATGTTACCAATGTGACTGATGTTAAGTCTTTGTGTGTACATATGAGACAGCAGACCCTATTTTTGACAAAAATATTCTTCTTTTGGATAAAAGATTCTTCACCATTTTGTCCTACATTTGTATTGGACTGGAACTCAAAGATCTGGTAACAGTAGAAGGGAAGTAACTACTGAACTGGAAACACTCAACAAAAGACTTTGCCTCTGTGGAAAGCTACCTAGGGCAATCAAGAGTGAGGAAGGGAAACAAAAAGGGAGACTGCTTAGCAGCGTGCCTATTTGCAGGGATTTATGGCAAAACACTACAGGAAACATTGGAAGATCACACACCTTAGAAGAAATACATTTATTAAAGGGCAACAGGTCAATTGTTTTTAAAACCATTTTTCATCATTTAAACTGTCATCCTCAGTGTCAAGAGCTATGTGATGTGATGTGATGTGATGTGATGTGATGTGATGTGATGTGATGTGATGTGATGTGATGTGATGATCACATCTGAGGTCTGCATCAGAACTGCACATTGTTAAAGGAGGAAGTATAAAGAAACAATGGACAAATATTAGTCATCCTAATTAACAAGAATAACCTATTGACCTGGAAATTCTTGTGGCACCTCTTGCAGAAATGGGGAAACAGTTCAAAAGTTCTTTATAACCTATGTTCTGTCATGTTACATTTTTGACTGTAGGATTTTATCAGGAAGCACAATTATATAGTATTAACTGACTTACATGTAGTTAGGATACTATGGTGCTAAACAAAATACATTTAGGAAGCAGGAGATTAAAGTTTCAGATATTGAATTAGGCTGCTGTGTATGAGCTGAAAATGAATCATGATACAATTATTGTTATTGCAGTATAGCTGCTGCATGTGTATTGCAACATACAGCTGGGAGAAATTAATGGCTACTTTTGTTTGCGTAAATGTATTTCCATTTCTTTAAAAGCCTATTTTTGTTTTTTGAAATTTGTTCCACACATGAGCTGTCTCATCTCTAACACAAATGAAACATGCTTGAATTAATTTACCCTGGCATTCCATCTAAAGACTTGAAATAAGTCTTTTTTTTTTTTTTTTTTTTTCCATACCATTCTTTGATAATGGGGATTATCCATGGGACAGTCCTCATCCAACTTTACAGGGGCATTTGTGTTGACAAAACCATGAACCTAAAGGTTTTTGTTAAAGATTTAGTCAAGTGTGCAAGGACCAGAATTTATCAGGAGATAAATACAGATGCAAAGCCAGCTTAAGCAAGTCTATGAGTTGGTGTTTCAGACAGCCACCAGTTAAGACCCCTTTGAAAAATATATAATGTACAGTGACTACTTTCAGTGCTTGTTGTGTTTTTTTTTTCTTATTTAAGTTCAGCTTTAAAATGTAATGGGAATAGTTTACTATGCACCTATCTTAGATACTACCTAGCTGCCCCTCCACATGCTTAAATTCATTGTTCAGATTCTTGTAACTTGATCAGAAGAAAAAAGATAAGAGCAATAGGCACCAATACAACTCTTAAGCAATAAAATCCCTGGATGCTTTAATGAGTAATTCACTGCATGATTAACATGTGAACGTGTTTTACAGGTAGAGATAGTTTATGCCTACATTATCAACTAAAACAGGCCAGGACCCACAGTCTGCCCCTGGGGCCGATGGCAAGTCACAACTCTCATTATACAGCTAAACCCACTTTCCTCCAGAGCTGGAGAGCTTCATCCATCCTGCCTGTGAGGAACAGCACCCGTCTATGCATTGTCAGCAAGTCACTGTGTAACACAGGTCTAGACTTTGCCAAGGATCATGCTACTAGAGTAGCAGAAATTGGCAGTGTCTCCTCTGCCTTGGCTTTTCTCTAATTTATTGGCATAGATGTACTCATTAGTTTGTTAGAACTTACAGCTCATCCAGGATGAGCACTTCTCTACACATGCTGTTATTCCTCTTGTTCCTCTTCTAAGTAGATTTTTCTCTGTTTTTCCCACATCTCATTATTTTAGAGTAGTACTCCTTCAGTTCCTACTGCTAAAGATATATTGCTTTGCCCAGAATAATTAGATATTAATTGAGTAGAAGAGAAGAGGAGAGCCCAGGAATATTATTATTTGGTGTAATGATAAAAGAAATGAAAAAAAAAAAAAAAGAAAAAGAAAAAAAAAAAAAAAAGAGCTGGGAGTGGAAAGACAGAATCCCAACCTTTTTCCTATTATTGTTGGAACTGTGGTCACTGTATACATGGGCCAGATTAATTAAAATAGTAAATACTGCAGCCACAGTTGTATCAGTATGATGTTCATTATGGACACTGTGCCTGAAAATTGCATTAAATAGATAGGACAGCAGACAAAGTCAGTCTGCAAAGCATATGTTTATGTCAACTATACCTTTTACTCTGGTTAGGTGAGAGAAATCAGAATTCAGTCCAAGGTATGTAAATGCTATATAATATATATGTATTCATCCTAAATTCAAATAGTTAAAACAGCTCCTCCATCTTATAACTTCTTTCTTGTGTCATGTCACATCTCTCTGCAAATTAATCTGCATTCCATAACAATCCAATTAACAAAAAAGATGTCAATTTTCTAGCAACATGCAGGTGTACAAATTAAATTAATCGATTAATTCTGTTTGAGCTAGTTCTTTCCTATTCCTGTTAGGAGAGACATGAAAAATCTTCCTTTGACAAGATTGCTTGTGAAATAGACTCAGCGAATTAGCAAATCAATAAGATAAATGTACTCATAGACGAGATCAAGTTAGGTCTGGTGCAAATCATGCCACACTTCTTCAGTTCTTTCAAATCTACTTTTTTCTTTCCCTGGTGATTTATAAGCAGTGAAAACTTCTGTATCTACCAAGGTGCTGAAAAGGAAAGAGCAGAAGTACCACTATTCCAGCCAGCAATTTATTTTCAAGGCTAATTGCCCTTGTACTAAGGAAATCAGTAGATGGCATTCCCTCTAAACGTACAGTGTCTTCATCGTACTAAAGTATTTTCCAGTGATCATGTGTAAATACTTAACAAAGAAATATAACTTAATACTATACATGTCTGATCTGTTGTTTTTTTTAGAGATATTCCTGCACATTTTTTGCAGGCTTACATAATAGTTCTAATACAATTACAGCAGTTTCTAATGAGTATTTTAAAGATTACCCGTACTATAAAACTTTACAGGTTAGAACTGAATCTGTGGAAGGCCTTGAGCACCTACTTTACTCTAAATTACATATGCCTAAAATGTAAATTTTCAGGATCCTCACTCAGCTATTAATTGTTTTAGGCAATAAATATTCTATGGCAATATAACTATATTTGCTTCTGGCATGCCAGACCTCCAAAATATTGACAATACTGAAAAGAAAAATACTTAACCTTGCCAGAGCCTTACAGAATCAGCATTCACATTTCTATCTCATCTGCTGAGTCTAGTCTAGTAGATGTTGTAATTGCATGCTTCTTAGAATGAGCTTGGACAATGAGCAGGATCAGAAGACATGGTGTTAAGTGCAGCTTTTCTCTATCAGTTCTGCAGCCAGCATATTGACCACAGAAACTGGACTCATGTGTTTCTTTCCTATGGAGGAAGCAAAGGCTCAAAAAATACCGTCTTTTCTATACTGTATACAACATCTATAACAAAAGTGAGAATTGCTCCTAAACCCATCCCACCAAAAAGATGTGCCTCAATGTGCCTGAATCGCCCAACCTGAATCATGTCAAGCCTCAAGAGAGGCTTTGATTTGTGTATCCCATAATAGTCATGCTAAACACTGTAATTGTGGTGTTGGATGAAAGAAAGGAAGAAAAGAGGAACCAGACATTGCAGCACCAATTAAAGATAATAATTGCCAGTTTACTTAGGCCTTTGAACAAAGGATCTACCCACACTACATAAATGATCAGTAACTACATTACTCCCCACTGGACAGGATCATGAGTAATAAAACAACCAATATTTTTTAGGAAAGCATTGATAGGGAACCATCCTTGTTTCATTTACCTGGAACTCCTTTGTTTGGTTGTTTGTTTTCCAAAAAAAAAAAAAAAAAAAAAAAAAAAAGGACTCTGAGTAACACCTTTTCTCTGAACAAAGATATTTTCTGTATTTTTGTGATACACTTCTCAGAAATCAAGCCATGTGCTTTGGAGGAGCTGTTGAGAAGAGCCAGAGATCAGTAAGATTGTGCCTGAGTACAGCAGAGTACAATGTATGAATTCAGCCCTCTATCCTGACCATTTTCAAGTTGAGTCAGTATTGTTTTTTATTGGTTTACGTTCTTATGGCCTGTATAATCCTTTCTATGCATTGTTAAGTGATTAAAAGTAATTGTTTGCATCTACTGAATGAAGCAGTAACAATTTATGTAGGACCTTATGGTATGTATCTCTTGCATCAGCTGCCATGGAAATTATAAGAAATGTCTGAATTTATTTCATTGCTATATTAATCAGCTACCTAATGCCATTTTAACCTAAGATCTGTCAAAAGCTCCTGGTTCCTTTGAGAATTACTACCCAGAAGGTATTTAATGTCCATGTTCCTGCAGGGAAATGAAACATCTCAGTGCTTGTCGGTCCTCTGGATGTTCTGTGAATTCCCTTAATTAAAAAACGGAATCTTAAGCACTTTGACCATTATCTATAATTTTAATTCTGAACATAAAATTAGATGACTCTATCAAACAGATACTCAAACTTATATGATGTGAATTTTTAATTGATCTAATTGTTTAAAATGAGGAACGTTAAGGGCTTGGCATATATTTACTGAAAAAGAAAACTGTAGAACAGAATTTTTTACTGAATTTTGGATCTGCTGATATGCAAAGACTCATGTACACGATATTAATTTCTGGAGTTCCAGATCCAATTGAAAATACTCCCTCAGCTTTTTAAAAATCATCTAAGAACATGATCAGTGATATTTGTTAGATATGTGGAGCTAAACTGGCATTTGTTATGGAGAACTGAGGATCCAGGCCTTACAGGGGATTTTAAAGCATTTGAGCCTCTCTAATCAAAAGGGATGATGCTGCAAAGACTCTGATAATTAATTTTTATGTTAAAAAAAAAAAAAAAAAAAAGGAAGACCTTATGCATTCATATAGATCAAGGAATCTTAGCAACTTCAGCACCAAGAATGTGAATGTTTGTCTTGATCTTGATTTGTGAGGGATTTCCTAAATTCCCTCTTGGAAACCCAACTTGAAAGCATGACTCCAGGCACAGTTTTGAACAACGGACCAGAACATGTAAATACACTTAGCCAATTTCAGTACTTCTAGGGCCACTGTCCTTGGAATATCTGCTTCATGATCTTTAATGTACTTAGTGAGTCACTAATGTACTTTAGTGAGTCACTAAATTAAGATCATAGTTTGAATGGTTAGCAATTTACACAGAAAGCTGAAGAAGGCTCATGTAATTATTCCATTATTCTGCTTGTGTTTTGCAGGTCCTAAAATGGTAGAATTTCATGGTCAGCAATTTCAGATCAACTCAAAGGATGGCAAGCCACTTTTTACAGTGGATGAAAATGAGGTTGTAATTGGCACAGATAAACTTCGAGTCACAGGTTTGTAAAGTTTAAGAAATGTGCAACTGATTGTCGCAAGAAAAACACAATAAAATGGCATTTTAAATAAACCATTGTGAAAAATGCTGGGTTTACCTCATTAGAAAATAGATATCTGAAGGTATTGTGACCTTTTTCAGTAAATAATCATAAAAAGTGTTAACAAAAAAGTAATAATATGTATGTATAAATACATATGCATTTTGTATGTATGTATTTTACTTAAAACAAATACAAGTAGTGATTGGAGCTGTATTTGTATGGGTTTTCTTTTTTTTAATTACTTAAAATTTCTGGTGCCTACTGTTAATTGAAGGTGGAAAAGTCTTACATATTTCTATTTGAGAAACCAGTTGTGTTAAGGTTTATTGGTGAAAACTTAATTTGTGAAAATTAATGTTTATTTGTGAAAACTTTTTAGACTCTGATATTTTATATGACTTTTTCTTTCAAAGTGAAATCCAATGTATTTCTGCTCTATGTGTAGCACATATGCCATGGGATGGTATTTATAGTGTATTTAAAATGTCATCTGTCAGAAGACAAGTTTGCTTTAGGCTATTTCTGCAAATCACCAAAGTACTCATTTACAAAGTAAGATGTCAAAGTTATCACATGAAAAGCTGTTTCCTTTTATATGACCTGATAAAGTCAACCTTCATTTTCCAGGTGTAAGGTTGCATTAAAACAGATATGTCAAGGTGTGATTTCTCTTTAACTGGAAGACTCCATCAAAGGAAATACTGAAATTATCCTGTAGCTAGATTTCAATTACGTTTTTGGTATTTTTAAAATGATTGCAACTATCATGTTAACTTTTGCTAATTGTCGGTCCTCTGAAATACTGAGGTCTTAATTTTAATGGATCAATTCATATTATTTCACTGTGCAAAACTACAAATTTGATAGTAAGTACACAATTAATGTTTCAAAGCCAAAGTTATGAAGAATGTGTTAATGAATTTTGTTTACACCTGAGGGTCTTATCTTAAGTTTTTTACTTTTTAACCTAATTGAAATTACAACTTTGTTTAACCAGGAAACCATATCAAATGATTATTGTTTGCCCAAGGGATGCTAAACTTTAATAGAAAAGAATGTTTAACAAAGATATGAAAAACTGCATAATTGTTAACTGATTTGGAAAAGGTCTATCTCTGCTCAAAGTAAGTAAAAATCATTCATACACAAGGTGAAATTGCTATGCTAAAACATGTATTCTGACATGTCCAATATTAATCTTTGGACGGCAAGGATAATTGTTTACTTTAGCAGATATTGTAGAAAGGCACATTGCCTGTTTCTTTTTTATACTGTAGTACAATTCAAAAATAAATCCATTAAAGTCAGTAAGGTTATTTCAGTGTAAAATTAACAGAATTGAAAGGAGATTCATGCCTACTATGCTTTAAAACCATTTGTTAGAATTGTGATTTAAATGATACTATTACCATAAAGGATATACTTTGAGTACTGAGATACAATTTTTAAACATTTTTCATAGAAAGATCTATGTCAAATGAATTTTGAAAAGTTCATACAATAGGACTGCAACAGGCTTAAAATACATGAAAAATATTTTGCAGGGTATTTTGTACAGTATGGTGAGCTATTTGATTTTACTTCTCATTGTTACATGAATTATGAAAAGCCCAGTAACAATTCATAAGAAAATTTGGCAGTTTTTAACTAAAATATAGTATAGCAGAGAACCAGTGTCTGTGATGTATAGTATTTCAGGAAAAATGCAAATCTAATCCAACTCAACACATCAGGAATTGTCATTTTCCAACAATTTGGAAAATGTTAGCATTTCCTAATTTGGAAAAAATAGGAAATGGATAGCAACCAGCTAAACTACATAGACATATGCAAGACCATAGGGGCAGATAAGATCCACTCAAGGGTACTAAGGGAGCCAGCAGAAGTGCTCACCAAGCCACTTTCCATCATTTAGCATCAGTCCTGGCTATCAGGGGAGGTCCCAATCAAATGGCAGCTAGCAAATGCGACACCCATCTACAAGAAGGGCTGGAAGTAGGACCTGGGGAACTACAGGTTCTCCTACTACTGTCAGTCTGACCTTGGTGCTGGGGAAGCTCTTGGAGCAGACTATCTTGAGTGCCATCACACAGCACTTACAAGACAAACAGGTGATCCAGCCCAGTCAGCATGGGTTTATGAAAGGCAGGTCATGTTTTATGAACTTGAGCTCCTACTACAACAAGGTGACATGCTCAGTGGATGAGGAAAAGGCTGTGGATATGGTCTACCTAGACTTCAGTAAGGTTTTTGACATCATTTCCCATTCCATTCTCCTGAAGAAGCTGTCTGCTTGGATGGGTGTACGCTTCATTGGGTTAAAAACTGGCTGGGTGACTGGGACCAAAGAGTCATGGTAAATGGAGTTAAATCCAGATGGAGGCCGATCACTAGTGGTGTCCCTCAGGGCTCAGTACTGGGGCCAGTTCTCTTCGATGTCTTTATCAATAATCTGGATGAGGGCCTTGAGTGCACCCTCAGTTAGTTTGCAGACAACACCAAGTTAAATGCAAGCTTTAATCTGCTTGAGAGTAGGAAGGCTGTGCAGAGGAATCTGGATAGGCTGAACTGATGGGCTGTATGAGATTCAACAAGGCCAAGTGCCGGGTCCTGCACTTGGGGCACAACAACCCCATGCAGCGCTACAGGCTGTGGGAGGAGTGGTCCAAAATGGTCTCAACTACTGACAAAAAACAGTGCTTTATGTATCACGACTATAGTAAAGGGTAATATTTTGATGATGAGAATAATGGAACATAAGAAATTAATAGAATGAAGTTGCTTATCCTCCACTCTTTTTGCGGAAAAGTTGGCAATGCAGAGGCAATCAGTATTACATCACACTTTATCCAGTCTACTACTTGTTCTGCTTGCCTGTCCTTCATAATCTTTTAGAGTGTTTGCTAATTATTGACAGTGGTTTTCTAGTTCTGTGTGGAAAGGTTTTCAGTTTGAGTAGCTAACACTGAAGCTCAATGTGAAGATGTGTGTTTAATTGAAATGTTTCTGCTCACAAGCTATGTTAAGTATGTGACAATTTTAGTATATGAATAAACATTCTGCTGTTAGACTTTAAGAGGCAAATAGACCTTGCTTGATAGTGTGTTTGGGGAGGGTGTTAATTAAGCCTTCTGGCTTCAGTCTTCTCACTAAAATCCTCTCCATAGAAAATGAGTATCTTGTTCTTGTGCATTTTAGGATTAAATAATATTTATAAACAACATTCCATATATATAGCAAATAGCAAATGCAGTAATATTTATAAAATAATTTACGACTCCTTTACAGTCTAAAAGATAAAGTAGTTAAGGTAGGCAAGAGATCAGTTTAGGGCCATTTCCCAAAAACTTTTGCCATGAAGTGATTTTTTTTTTGTGCGTGTGTCATACTGACTAAAACTTAATGTTGTTTGATGAAGTTTTCCTCACAGGAAGGTAACGTTTTAAACTTTCTTGGAAATGACAACTCTAGAATATATAAGTAATATATAAGTAAACCTTCTTATTCCCTCTTATGCACACATGCCCCTTTAATACCTTTCTCTCTGGAATATTTAAACTGGTATTTCACATTGGCTTTTTTCCTTTAGCTCCTATTCCCATGCAAGTAGTACTATCTCTATTACCATTCACCTGTCTTTCAGAGCAGGGTGTCCTGGAAGCACACACCCAAGAGGGCTCTTTTCTTCTTCTTCTTTTTTCTTTTTTTTTTTTTTCAAAATCTATTAGTTAGGGCACTTAGGAAATGGGAGACATGATCTGAATTTCCTTCTGTGGCCTGGGAAACTTCAGGCCTGCAATCCTGCAACCCAAGACAGTGCTCTGTGATGCCATGCAAAAGTTATGTGCACAACATAAGAAGATAGCTGAAAAAGAGCACTCTGTGTCCACTAGCAATGTGAAGCTCTGCCTGTGGCCCCATGTTCTCATTTCTTCCTTTTTCATGGTTCTCCTTCAAAAGGAGAAATAGAAGGTGAGCTCCTCAAAGTTGCTCACTGCCAAGTGTGGGCTTCTGTCTCCTCCAGTGAGGGGGGAATGCTTCGATGATAATGCTGTTATATAAAGTCTATTGGAAAGATTATTTTTAATTAAAATGCTGTGGTTGATGGTTTTTAGAACTATCTCCATTGTTCTTGGTTTGCACAGGCTGAGAATTAGTGATACAATCGGGCTTTTCTAGGGAGCTTGTGTGTCTCTCTGCCTTGTTTCTGAGCCATGGTGGTGCTTAGACCTGTCATGCCAGAGCAAGAGACAGAAGCACATCCTTGAAAAAGGATCTGTTTATTTTTCAAACAAGGTTTCAGCAAACATAACAGTGGGAGGTGTCCCTGCCCATGGCAGGGGGTTGGAATTAAATGGTCTTTAAGGTCCCTTCCAACCCAAACCATTTTGTGATTCTATGGTTCTGTGATTGCACTCAGGCGTCAGAAATCTCCATATAGATGATTGCTCCCCTCCTCCAGTCAGTTTTGCCAGGCTCCTCTTTCTGACATCTCTCTGTGCATATCTGGTCATCTTAATCACAGCAAGTCCAAACCTTGATAGGAATGTAAAAGTGGGCTAGAAGAGGCATCTGATTTATCAGCTCCCATCCCTTTCATGCCTGACAAGTAGGTCGTACAATGTCTTTTATAATCTTATCAAGCTACATCTCAAATGCAAGGAAACACTATTCATTTTTATATCGTCAAATGTGAACTTATGTGTAAAAGGCACTGTAGAAGAAATACAAAAGGCTGTTCATAATCAGGTCCCAGAGTGAAATAAGAAAAGTCTGTGAGAAAGAAGAGTTTCCTCCCCTTCTGTAAGCACTTTCTAACTAGTCTTGCAGTGCTCTGCATATTCTGTAGCAAGATATCATGAGGGCACCTTTGGTATGTGACATCCTTTGTGCTGTAAGAAGCCCCCAGAAGCCTGCTAGCCCACTTCTGAGCAAGCTCCACATCTAGTTCTGAGGGTGGCTTTAAAACTAAGCTCAAGGGTCAGTAGGACATTCTGAATTTTAATTACAAAAGAAGTAGATTTCTGAGTAATAAAGTTTAGGAATGTTGCCAAAGCAAAGCATTCAGGGTCAGAAAATATTACTAGACTAGACAAGTTAGTTTAACTTAAATAATTGAATAGGGAGCTAATGTATAGATAGGTCAGCTTAAAAATTGCTGACCTGATAAAGTCCCATTTGCTAAACAGAGATATCCCTTTATTAGTGACTTGTCCTTTTCACTCCTATCTCCTCTTTCACAGTGTCTGTGTCAACTGAAATTATCTTTTTTTATTGTTCCAAGTCCATGATAAAATGTTATACCACATTTGGCCCCACTAGTAATACATCCATTCATTCATGGCTCTCTGTTTGCAATTATGTTTAAGACCTTTCAGCCCATTTTAATTCATGTAATGCATTCCAGGTTGATTTGTGTTGCACTAATCTCTTAATCAAAATGTGATGTGGCATCAAAGTAAATACCTATGAAAGTTTATTACGCCCATACTATTATCTTTATCAACCAAGCTTGTCATCTCATTTACAATTCAAAGATATAAATGCATTTAATAATGTCATACCCAGTGCTTTACTGCATACAAAAACGGTGCAAGAACTACAGAAGATGGTGTTTAATCTGCTAGAGAACCTTAGTATTTTGTGCTCACCTTTCATACTGATACCTCAGTTTCTTGACTATCAGCTAAGTATGTATGGGAAAGAGAGCAATTAAATTTCTTATGTTTTCTCCAAGCCACTGATGCAAACATCCATACTTAAAACCTTTAATTCCACTTTTAATCAGTTTTGAAACTACAAATAGATGATGAGCTATGGCTATTTTATGGATTTCTGAAGATGACAGAGAAATTAAACGAAAATCAGGCAGAGCACAGAGTAGGGCTTTTCAGAGTCTGTCCATGCAGGTGATGTCTAATGTGAAGATAAAACTCATGAGTTGAGTTACAGACACAATTCTTTTCCTTTTGAAGTCATTTTTTTATTGTTTTATAGGCTCCACTTACCTTTTATCACCTGATTATTGCACTGAAAGCTAAATATGCTATCTCATGATTCTTGGAATATCTGTTGATGGTACTTTTGCAAAATATTAATGGAAGTGATGATATTCTTCCCTAATCTTTATAAGAATTCAAACTATATGACTTATAGCAAGTGGACTAAATTAAAACTTTTTTTTTTTTTTTTTTTTTTTTTCTCACATGCACACAACAGGAAACTATAAAAATGCAAATGTAAGACTAGACATTTAATGGCACTAATCATGCACCAGAGGAATTTTAGATTGGGTATTAGGAAGAATTTCTTCATGCTGCATTGGTCAAGCACTGTAATGGGCTGCCCAGAGAAGTAGTGGAGTCCCCATCCCTGGAAGTATTCAGGAGATGTGTGCATATGGCTCTGAGGGACGTGGTTTAGTGATGGGAATTGGTAGCTCAGGTTGATGGTTGGACTTGATGATCTTGAAGGTCTTTTCCCACATAAATGATTCTGTGATTCTGTGATTATACCACATCCATTTACTAACCACACATTTCTTGTCTTTTCTGCCTTCCTTCTGATTCCACATTCACTTTTTCATCCTGGTGTCATCAGATCTTCCAGAAGAAAAACACACACACAAAAAAACAGATTTATCTTCTAACTGATTACTTATCAATGACTGATTACTTACGTGTACATATATGTACTTTTTTCTCAATAACTGATTATTTATATGCACATATTTGTGCATATTGATTTTACCAGTACCAAGTGCTATCAAACTGCTCCCAGAAGTTTGATGCCCAGTGGGGGTCAAACAAATATCAAAAGAGTCTGATTAAGAAAACCAGCCTCAGGGAAGGATCGAATAGGAAAAAAAGCTCTCAGAAGAGACCAACCCCACAAAGTCGGCCTGAGAGTGGGACCAAATAAATAATGAATAAAGTTTGCCTTTAAATATGATCTGTGACACAGAGTTCAGAGTTAAACCGGGACCCCTACAGAAGATTCTTACGGGAAATCCTGTAAGGAAAACTTCATTCAGCATGAGAAGTTCTGAGAGACAGAGGCTGTATTTTGGGTAGAAAACAAGACATAAGACATAAGGCATAGGACACTACCTTCATTAGCTGTCTGACCATGATTTTTTTTTTTAATCTTAATTGTTGTCTTGAACCTCAGCACTTCACACCTAGGTTGAAAATTGACTCTTTCGTTGTTATGGGCAACTTGAATTCCTAAATAAATTAAATGTGCAGGAGCTAGAATTCATGTAAGTCCTTAATTGGATTTATCCTCTAAGATCTTGGTTTCTGAGCTATTACCTTTTCATTTCTGTTCTCATTGTAGAAGCACTCAATCTTGCTTCTATTTCAGACCATAAATTCTCACAGTAATATTGTTGTCCGTTGCATTCTGTGTTCTGTACTACAAGTTCTGGTCTTGAAAATTACTGCCTTTATTATCATATCATTTGTTGCACAAAATAACTTAAAACTGCAAAGAAAGAGTACAGCCACAGACTCTTGATTTTCAGGAGGGTACTGATATCTAGGTAATAAGGCTAGACAGTGGCCGCTTTATGGGGAGGATCTTAGGAACAGTTCAAGACTCTGTATCCACTTCAGCTGGGTTCTGGACATCTTGGCTTTAAGTTGCATTTACCTTCAGCTGAACAACACAAAAAATCTTTTGATATGGCTGACTTGCTTTGCTCAATCTACACACATACCACCACATGTAGGTAAGCACCATTTCTCCTCTCTTGGTCTGAAATTACTCTTATTTCAAGAGCTAAACCATCTGATACAATTTTATGTGCATAAATACTATTTTATGTTTACCACATCTGACTGACAATCAAGAGAAATCTTTGATGAAGCTACATGGCAGCTTTTGTGCTTTATATAGAATGGTCTAAAATGCAGGTGATGTTTTAATTCTATAATATTTGCAAAGGTTTTGTGGAGCTTTAATTATCTCTGGTAATTCTAAAGGAAGTTGTATTATAAAAATCCTGTTAACTTATATTTTTTTCCCAAGTAGTTTAAACATTGACTGTCTTCTGACTTTTCAAATTCCATTTTAAGAATTTAACTTGTAATGTTGCATTAACAGTGTATTCTTTTGTTCCAATTAATACAATGATAGTAAAACTCTATCTGGATAATAATTGTCTCATTAGTTGTTAATACATGTTTTTGTATCTCAATTTCTGTTTTCAGAGTGGCTATATAAATCACTGTCACTATGTCTTTAATATTTGAACTTTTTTAATATAGTATCTTTCCTTCTTTCCAGGTCCCGAAGGAGCACTTTTTGAACACTCTGTAGAAACACCGCTTGTGAAGGCAGAGCCTTTTAAACAGCTTAGGTAAGAACTTATACATAAAAGCATAAATCTAATAAGTAAATGTTGTTTGCACATTTTTTTTTCATAACAAGGGATTTTAAACAATATTTACAGAACTAGTGCTAACTTTTCCTATTATGTGATAATTTATTTTTTTACTGGAAAATTCTACATTGGTGTGCAACTCTAGAAGTATTGCACACCATTATGAGATGATTTGTTACTGTTGGTGAGTATTTAAAGCCACATAATCTACTGTGCAAAGTTTTTCTGTACACTTTAATTTTAAAATTTCAGAACACATAAGTATAACTTTTTCTTCTATGTTGAAATAAAAGTTACTTATTTGAAGTAGGTCGTAGTCTTATGACAAGGCAAAATTTTTATAAGCTATTATCAGTCCAAGGAAACAGACTAGTAAGAAACATTTGGAAGGATACAAAACTGTGTCATTAAAAAGCAGTTTGGGATGAGAATATAATTATAAAGTATCTCCTAAGTTTCAAAACTCCTTAATCCTGGGATAGATTTCTTTGTGAATTACTCCGTGTCATTCGTAGTATCCCTAATTAGTTTATAATGTGTTGATTATGATGAGCTCAACTCAATCTACATTCAGTTCATGAAAATCTTTTATTCCATTTGTATGTCAGTTCAAAGAAAAATTAAATGAAGAGGACCTCTTTACAGTTTTACTTCTGTCCTTTCATACCTTGGCAGTCTGCTACTTTCTGTAATAATTTCTTAGTGTTTCCTCTCCAACAGGAGTAACTATTAGAGAGTAGCAGAAGATGATTAAAGCTTTCAAGAGCACTGTCTGTACCTTGGTGACTGAACTTGCAAATTGAGAATGGCAAATGAGAGGGAAACTTTATTAAGATTCTTCTTTTAATTTTCTTCATGATTTTCAACATTTACTTAGAGCGAATACTGTGTGTTTGCATTTGAAGACAGAATGGGCTTGGGACATCAGTTTTTCCACATGTTTATCTCTACTTTCAAAAAAGTGTTCCTTCTACTGTAGTAGAATTTGAATGTGACAGACTTCAGCCAATATATAGGATTGTGCATTGTAATGAACATTGTCTGGTTTTGGAGGGAGTGGACTCATTATGTTGTATATTTTTAATTTCCTGTGGTTGTCTCAGTTTTGATAAAGTAGCATTTATGAACAATTAAGACACTGAATTTTCTAATTACAAAGTCAAGAAGCTCTTTATAAATTTTAATTGGATATTTTCTGTAGTTGTTACTTTGCTTTAAATACATCATCAATTAGTATTTAATAGGTTTAAAGCTAATAGTTTCTCCTACAGTTATTGTACCATGTTACATTTTAAGTGTAAGCTCTTATCTACATTTCATTTAACAATTGCACTGTTTTGAGCTATATTCAACTATGTCTATTATAAATTTTTCATCTATTTTTGACACAGAATATCATTAGAAGGAACAGACTAAGATTAATTGAAGGTATTTATAAGGTTCTCCTTCACAGATGTTTACCTGGTGGTTTATCTGTTTAGTGATATTACCATGTCAACTATAAGCACATTTTTATCTATAATGTTGCTCCACGTGAGCAGGGTTCAACAGTAATAGTTAAAATCTCACTCAGTTCTGTGTCCAGTGGACTTAAAATAGCGGGAAACACAGATTCAGAATTTACAAAAGTTAACCTAATAATTATTAGGAACTATCTACGTGGTGGCATCAGCACTGACACTTGTGACAGACATTATTATCTGCCTTAAAGCCAGAGCTGCTAACTACCTGTGCTAGAAACCAAGTTAGCTTAACCCTAAGAAAAATGGTGAATATCAGGGCATGAAGCTATGTGATGTCCCGGCAGGCCCAGAAGACCTGAAGCTAAATCACAGCTATTCAAAATGCCTCGCTCCTTTAATTTTTTTGCTGTCATCACCACCCATAATCAATGTCAAGTCTGAAAGCAGAGGTGGCAATGATTCCATGAAGGGCTTCTTATGAGGATCAAGAAGCAAATGTGTTTGTCTGCAGTGCAGATGCTAAGTTAAGATACAGAGAAGAGCGATTTAGAAAGCTCATACTGGAGAAAGGTTATTTTCAAGGGTAACCTTAAATGGCAGTGTAAACAAAATTCATGCATTCCATTGTGAAGAAGCTGAAACAAGTTTACCAATGCATGGTAATTTTGTAATGCTTTATAAATATTCTGTTTTATTCCACATTGTTAAATACAGGAAGATACCTATTGAAAAACACTTCAATATGAATTTTTTAAATGCAATTTTAAGTAATACTTTTCTATTTTAATTTTGAATAATACTTCTTTTACAGATTAAAGTAGTGACTATCTAGTTACAGGTAATAGAACCTATTTGCTCACCCCAAGCCTTATCTCCACACTTTCACCACCTATTAATCTTCTTCTATTTTTCTTCTATTTTTCTTTCAGTGGTTATATTGTACTATGTGAATATAATATGCTGGATGAATGTGATCTAAAGTGCCACAATATTTAGCCTTATATACAGAGAATAATGCTTCAAGAAAATCCATCCACTTCAACAGTAGTTGCATGTTTCAAGGAGCTGACTGGAAAGCTCTTAGTGGTCATAACATTTCCGCTAGTGTCATATGAATGGGGACGACATTCTCTGTCATTCAGGTTTAGAGCAGCATCGCAAACAATGTTGACACAAACGGCCTTCTGAATTACACATTCTGCTGGATTTCCTGTCCAAATGCCAAATTTCAAGATAGACTATTTTTCTGGAAACAAAATGATGTGTGTTAGAGCATATCTTTTTTATAGCTAAGCAATGGAGACAGAGTGATGCAATTACACTGTGGTTAGTACCTGTCTTTTCATTTTCTAGTTTGAAGGAAACACATCAAGTCCTTTTCAGTCTAATAGATTGAATTCACGACTCACCTGTAAAGAAAAAGAGATGTGCTTGCACTTACTTCGAAGTGGTAGGAAGAATTATAGGAACAAAATCTACATCTCAAAGTTGAAACATCCCTAGGTTTAAAATAACATTGCCTACTTCTATATAAGATACCATTTATCAGCTAATTGCATATTATGCATGATGAATGTAATGCTCACAGATGAGTACTAGCATTGTTCTCATAGTTGCCACATACAGATGTCTGACAGCCAACAACTGAGCATTCTGACCAGAAGTCCTATGGGAAATCACTTTTAGTACAGCGTGTGGTATTTTGCCAGTTCTTCAACTCAAGGTTCAAATGTGACCCACATCATTCCACATTTCTTGGATTTGAAAAGTGCTATAGTAGGAGTGATGTCACTTTTCCAGAGAGTCAGCTTTGGTCAGAGCATGATTATAAATCTATAAATACTGTTAACAGAATATAGGTATATTTAACAGTCTACATGTATATTCTGTGAAGATTTCAATATTTCCTAGTGAAAACAGCCTTATTTTAAACAAATACATTCTATTGGCATTCACCAAAACTTTAAAAATGTAATTTAAGAAACTATTGTTCATATTTTGATGAAACACCTCCGTCCAACAATGAAAAGCATCAAAATATGTATTTATGAGTTTCTGATATTCATGTTGTAGAATACTGGTAGCTTGAGGGCATAATTATACTGATACATCTCAGCATTTAGTTAAGGCATGTACTGGTGGGTTGCTGGTAAACATCCCGACCTGTATATTCAAAATAAATACGTCCCTGTTGTGGCAGCCTGTAAGTTTACTTTTCTTACGGCTTCTTCTTCTCTTTGACTCTTTAAAGGAAAGTCTTACTTTTATCCTTTCCATTACTCATGCATAATCTATTGCCTTTTCCACTCAAAGTATAGGTTTGCTAGGGTTAAATTGGACAGTAAGAAACTGCTGGAAGGTGAAGCTCTGGGGTTCTATAAGGAAGGAAGAAAGTCTAGAAGGAGATGTATAGAAGCCAATCAGGGTAAAAGCATTCACAAAATCATTGCTTAATCATATCTGTAATACTAATGCTTACATGCTAATTGACTAAAAATACCATTTGACTAATTGAAGTACAGTGATTTTTATTTGCATTCATTATGCAAATTAAAAGCCCAGTCAGTCAGAAGAGAATGAATTACATAACAGGAAAGTGAGTCTACAATTATAAGCCAGTGTTTGTAAAGCATCTCTGCTCCCTGACTAGTGAGACATTTCTACTGCAATATAATTTTATGAGCCCTGGCATTAATTTGCTAGATACACATTTGCATTCATGTACTTTACTACTTTCATGTTAACTGAAAACATCATCACATACTTCTTTTGGAAGCTTAAAGATTTTCTTTCCATTCAATGAATGGTTTCAAATCTATGAAAACATGTAGTGTAAAAGGATGGGATGGTACAGGTCATCACATTTATCACCTTTTCAGAAACATATCTGACAAATTTAAAGATCTGACATATATTTTAAAATACTTTATTAGCATAGGCCTGGGTACTATTTCACATCTTGTCTTCTAAAATGAAAGTAGTTTCCAAGTAAAATCTCTTTTCTCTGTCATGGTTGCCAGCTTCTTTTTGTGCACCCATCTACTTGAAACAGGTTGTTCATTGGGACTGACATTACAAATTACAGTGCTATTTTTTTGCTTAATTACAACAATTCCTTATGTCACGTCTCATATTCTGTCAATATATTAAAGTACTAGCTCCATAAGCTCAAGTCATTTTTTAATTTTTCTTATTTTTCAGGCATTGAATTTGTAACATCTTCCGCATAGGTTTGTACTTACATTCACTCTAACATATTTCTGATACATCCCTAGCATGTTACAAAGAGAATAACAGTAAGGGAAAGGAGGCCCATCTGCACTGATTATTTTCAACTAACAGTGCTCTCTGTACAACTGTTTTCCCTTCAGCCGAAATACGAAGATACTGTAGAGCTTCCAAACTCAAGGAAATGTACTTCAAAGCATTTACCCTTTTCACATACCTGGAAGCTTTAATCTGTCAAGATAATCTTTCCCCAGTATTTAATTTCACCATCTTTCTTGAGTTATGTATGAGCACATATTCCTGGTGGGCATGCAAGTGCCTGGACTACAAACAATACACGCATGGCCAGCCACACCAAGCAACCGAAGAGCAGTGCCATTACCCAGCCACATCAACACAAATGGACATCACATAAGCATGAGTAGCATGGACAGCTCAGTCTTGTTCCTCCTCCCTGGCTAACCAGTATTGAGGTTCGCTGGTGAAATACACACACACACACACACACACACACAAATAAAAATAAAAAAAGGTTCCTCCAGTATCTAGCTTTGAACATGCAGTGTATCCAGTAGACCAGCCTGCTTCAGTTTTGAACACTCAACCTGCTCACCAGCTAACCAGCTAACCAGCTAGTTAGGCTTGAAGTTCACCACACTCTCTTCATACACACAAGCTCAGAGTAGGGAACAAACTCATACAGAAAATAGTTAGGATTTAAGATGAATAGAGGATAAACCACAGTAGTCAAGAACTGACCAGCCATTTGTTTGCACCCAACCAGCCACTTTTATCCCCGTTTCCTTCTATTTTTCCTTTTTTTCATCTCTTGGATCCACTTTGATCTATCTTTTTTCCTTTCTTTGATCCTTCCCCTAAACATCCCATAATAAGTTTTACACAACTCAGGAGGTCACCCTGCTATGTCTCAAGATGCACCTCCTCTTGCATGCCATAGTAAGTCTTGTAGGCAATAATCTCTTTTACTCTGCTTGACATTACAGAAAGAGAGTTTACTTCATTGACTCCTCTTAGTGGATTTCACACCAAGGAGAATGGTCTCATTTGTTTCCCTCTGGTGCTCATAGGAGTGGTCCATTCTGTATTCTCTCTTTCTACTGATGTGGCTGGTCATGCTACTTCACTCATCGTTCTTCTGATTCTCAGCAGATCTGTCTTTAATTTATTAGCCTTTAGTAGCATTACCTAACAGAGCTGGCAGTAGGGCAGGATCCTGGCTAGCTTTTTAACTGAGAGCTCCCCAGGCTGACCACATCAGGTCAGCTGTAGATGCTGGATTGAGATTTCAAGGTTTGGTCTTTGTGGCCAAGATGTCTTGATTAACCTTGAACATGCTTCAGTTCGAATTTACCAGTTTGTGGGAGGCACCCCTGCACTAGTGAAAACAGTTGGAGCCTCCATTGTTAATACACATAGATTAAACTGGGTCTCCCAATGTTTCACCCAAAGCTGATTGATTTAAGGAATTTTCAAAATCTTATAAATAAATAAAGGACAAATGGACTATCTGACCTTAGGGGACTAACTCACTTCTGCTGCTTAGATAATCCTCCTTTCTGTAATGCTGAGTCTGTAGAGGTGCTCTCTCCTGCTCTCACAGAAGATGTTTCCCTCCTGAGGTAGGAGAAACATTTGGTGACCAGTGGAAATAGAGCCTCAGATCTAGCAAGCCTGTTTCCACATAGATGTATTGGCAGTCAGAGCTGCTCTCCTGAGCACCTACAGTGTTTTGTGCATCAGAGAACTGCCTCTGAAACCAGTGAGTGATACCTCAGTAACAGTAGAGGAAATCCATGCACCGTTAGTGGCCTTTTTGCCAAATAAGATTTCCCTAAGAACAAATGCCAGGTTTCTGCCCATTCTTGTAACTGACTTCCACTTAAGATAGTAAGGTGGCTGATGTTCTTCCTAAAGCCTCAGCTTTTCAGAGAAGTTACTTAACACATTAAAATCAATAGGAGTTATTTCTGCTGCTTGTACAGGACAAAGCCATTTACATGTTTTCCATGGCTGCTTATGTCAGTAGCGCAAAGACTGGAGGTATAACGATTTCTACTCCTACACTGTTGAACTGCATACCCGATAATGTCAGATTATTCTGTGAGATTGCTGAAGTGAACGTGTCATCAGTGATTAAAGCATACTCCACCAGTGTGCAAGCTACCGTGAAAATTTCATTAATGATTGTCACAGTTATAGATACCTTGCAGATGACCACCTGGAGCTCTTTCTGTAAGTCTATGATTATGCTGTCACTTCAAGATGTCTAAGATGTAACATTGAGCTGGGTAGAGCACCCCTTACATTAGTTTTCACTTACATACTTGCCAGCACTTATATCAAAGAAAGTAGGGGAAAGCATGAAACAGGAGTCCCCCACCATAAGGATGTTCATGTGGCAAATGAAACAGAAAAAAGGGAAGAAGAAAGGAGAGCATTTCTTAATAACAGTAGTTCTTCAAGATATATTGCACATGTGCATGGGCACTTCTCACATTCTTTACCCTCTCTCTGAGCTTTTATGTGCAGTTGTGATACTTCAGTTGTGAGGACAATGAAAAGAGTGTGGCACGCTCAACTACTGTACTAATGAATCAGAAGAGGGAAATGGTATGACCTGCTTGTTAGCAAAGACCTCTTCACTTGAGTGTTTCTTTCCATGAATACCTGTAGAACAAGTGGACATTATGAAGAGCACCTACTGAATAATTCTGGTTTCTTGAAATCTTTCTATGCTTCTAAATAACAAAGGAAAAAAATGGTTGAATCATATAAAAGGAAATGCATGGGGCATTTGAATCTGAAAGATATTTTTAAGGAAATAAAGACTCATAATAAAAATACTAACCAAATTTTGACAACAGTGATGCAAAGAGTGTTATTATATCAGAGAAAAAAAAATATAACACTATAAGTTGTTTTATAATATCATTAAAGTCGTTTGAAAAATATAACCATTCTGGAAACATCTGTGGTGTGCCAGATTCAATCATATTCACCGGGTTCTTGGTTGTTTTTAATTACCTTGAGAGTCAGCACATCACAAAATTGAGGTCATCCTGGAGACCTTTTTTGAATTAGCTCTGCTTACCACTCTTTATCATAACCACCAGTCTTGAGAGAAGCTTCTATTTTAATCAGATCTCAGTTCTGATCTTCAGTCTTCATTCCTTCAATATCTCTGAACTGAGTGACAGTGAACAAACAGGCAAAAACATCTCAGTATTTAAGATGGATGAAGCACTAGCAAACAAATAACTACACTCTAATAATCATGCCTGCTATGCTCTTGAATAGGTTATAAATGTTGTTTTGAATTGCTTTTATAGTCTTTTCAAAGTATCATTAAAACTTGGCAGTGTTTTATTCTCTTTTCAAAAGAATATATAAGTGCATTTGTCCTAGAACTTGAATCATTTCTTTCATATTGCTTACATAAAATAAGTTCTGTTATCCAAAACCTTGGGAACTGGAAAACATCTGTTGTTCAAATCTGGCCTTGTAATTGTACTTGCATACAAAGATCACCCCTAAGCGGTAAGCAATGTTGGTGCCTGCAGTGCTTATGCTTCACAATTCCCTTGAATCCAGAATCTTATAATTGAACTTTACTGGAATCATCAGTTGCCAGTCATTTTGTATTTAGAACGTAAATGTGGAACAAATTGGAACAGTGACTATTTTAAGAAAGAAAAATATGATGAGAAAGTTTTATTTAAAGTAATGGAAAATATGCTGAAGAACATACCAGCTGACAACAGCAAATAATCCCAACGTTTAAGAATGCTGCTCGAAAGGAATGGAGTGCCTCAGGGATATGCCCTTTAGCCTTGATTATTTTTAATGTAAGACAACATAAGCTAAAAATCAACAGTGATACGTATTTGAAAAGCAACCACACTTCCTTAATGTATGGAGTAGAGCTAAAACAAAAACAAACAAAACAACAATAACAAACACCTGCTCAAAACTTTGGGTGATCCTAAATGTGTTCCTCATTGTTTCCATGATTCAGCTCATAATTCAGCACACACTTCTGGTTACCATTCAACTCATACATATTCAGGCTGCATTTACACAAGAGATTCCAATCATGGAGGATCTCTGTGCCCAGTATAAAGAGGTGCATCTTAAATGCTCACCCAGGCTTAAAACTCTCCTCTCTCTGCAAGCAGAAACACTCATTCACAATTCATTCACTGAAGTGGGAAGGGTTCCTCTCATGCATCATCGAATACCCTAAGTTGGAAGGGAGCCACAAGGATCATCAAGTCCAACTCGTGGCTCCATACAGGACCACCCAAAAATCAAACTACATATCTGAGAGTACTGTCCAAATACTTCTTGAACTCTGGCAGGCTCAGTGCCATGACCACTGCCCTGGGGAGCCTGTCCCAGTGCCCGAGCACCCTCTGGGTGCAGACCCTTTCCCTAACCCCCAGCCTGACCCTCCCCTGTCCCAGCTCCATGCCGTTCCCTCGGGTCCTGTCGCTGTCCCCAGAGAGCAGAGCTCAGCGCCTGCCCCTCCGCTCCCCTCGTGAGGGAGCTGCAGGCCGCCATGAGGCCTCCCCTCAGCCTGCTCTGCTCGGGGCTGAGCAAACCAAGGGACCTCAGTTGTTCCACATACATCTTCCCCTGTAGCCCCTTCACCATCTTTATTTCCCTCCTTTGGATGCCATCTAATAGTTTTATATCCAGTAGGTTTACATATGAATCATCCTCATAAATGTTTTTTTCAGAGAGGTTAATTAAAATCCATGGAATGTGGCTTCAGGGTTTTACAACTGCTTGGACAGCTAGTTCGGGTGCAGTTGATCTCATCTCATTTATACATCTGGAGTGTAGCTAGCTGCATTGGATCTCATCACCTCTTTGCAGGAAGAAACACATATTGTTAGGGCATGATACATTTTACCCCAAGAGAGGCACCTAAAATAGATTTGATGAATTAAGCCCTAGCAGTGCCTGTTTTTCTCTGTTCATTTTGAAGGGTGCACAGGGGATGTCCAGTACTCATTACTAGAGGCAACTACATTTGTTTAGAAGAGTCATACACTTACCAACAGTGCCATGTTTGGCTAAGCTCCAAAGACATGAAAATTCATCATAAGAAACAAGGCCACACACTGTCCTGGGAAATATTCCAATCCCAGAGTGAAGCTTTTTCCACTTGTAGGCCTATATTCCTTGAATTCATTTAAATTGTTAATCATTGTTTATATAGCCTTGTAACAAGGACTAGCAAATGCTGCCAATTACTGGCTCTTGTTTGCTATCAGACACAAGGTAGTGAGTCCTTCCAAGGTAATAATTAGCTTGGAGGCCCTGACCATGCTAGAACCTTGTCTCTTCAGGAAAGTCATGAAGTCATGATCCCATCATATTTACCTAAAAGAAGTGTATTTTCCTTCTAAGTTGCTAAAATCCATAGAGATGGGGGGGGGGGAGGGGTGTCAGATATTATTTTTAAGCTCAGTAACCATACTTTCACAGCTTATTTCAGACCAAAATAGTTGACAATGTTATTTTCAAGAGAGAATGAACTTTTCAAGTAAGAATCCTGCAGCAATATTACACGTCACACAAAAGTCCTGCATTACTATTAACAGCTTATATCAGATAACACTTGTCCAACAACTGCTGCATCACTCAGTAGGACTCTCATTACATGTATATATGTAAATGACAACAGCGTTATTGTCCCAAGAAAGAAGGCTACCAGAAAGGGCAAAACATACTGAATCTTTGTGCAATTATTTCAGAGTAGTTCTGCTGTTACTGAAGTATGTGGGATGTTTCAGTGCATTACAATGTTCTTTTGTGTCTATTTTCTAGAGGTCAGAAATGTTACAAACCGCCAGCAAAGCCTAGCACATTTTGAGACTTTCCCAAGTGATTGCAGACAAAATAATAGACCTCCCCAAATGACATTTTCATCAATGCGTTTAACCAGTAAGCAGAAGAGAGTTGAGAAAAAAGTGATTTTTAAAATCAAATTGCAACAAATTGCTCCATCATTTTGTAGTCTCTAAATTACAACATAGTGCCACTGAAGTTTTTTTAAAAAATGCTTCATAATTACTAGAAAAACGAGGTGGTTTATGTGCAGCTCCTTCATTCTGGCCAAATAATTTTTCTCTAATAGATTTCTTTTGTATGTAAATGCAGACCTCTAAACAGATACTCTTGTAATTTGTTGCTCTGAATTCAGTTGTCACCTGCTCATTTTCTTCTGATATTATCAGACAACTTTTCTGTATTTTTCCAAGATACTGGTGATTTTCTTTTTTGTTTCTGGAATGGTAAATTTTATGGAGAAGTATTAGCCTTGGCATTCTTAAGTCAGAAGTACTTTTCTAATATTAAGATGTAATTTGTGCTATTATAAGTTTTCCTGTGCATTTGTCTGGAATGAAATAGCCAGGTGCACTTCAAAGAAGATGGAAAAAAGCTCCTTTTTTTTTTTTTAATTTTAGGTAATTGTTACTTCATTCTTCTTCATTAAAACCATACTGTTTTGCATATTACGTTTTATTGTGACATAAATGATAGACTAACTTGGGATTCAGTGTAAGGGAGCTGTAGGTATTGACATTAGTCTTACTGGAACAGAATGTGTGTCCTGAGGCAAACAAGTCCCAGGAGCAATAACTCTTGGAAAATGTTTTTTTTGAACTAAGTTACAAAAATTGGGATGATATAACATAACCATTGACCAAGTAATGGACTCAACAGGGGAAAATGGATGCTGTTTTTCAGTCAATTTTTTTTCATTATAGTTTATTTAGTTTAAATCACTGAAGCTCAGACTTAGAGTATCAAATGAAATGGAAGAATACAAAAGACTGCACCATACAGATAGGAAGCAATTACTGCACCCTTTAATGAAGAAGTTCAGTTTGTGTGATTTACAATAGGATGTTTTCAATTAAATAAAAAAAAAAAAATGTCCATTACTGTGCAGAAACTGATTGGGGAATATTTAATTAGTCATTAGTATTTTGCATTTTTTGACATTTAGTAATCAGAGTTTATTGCTGAGTACTAATAATTCCTTGTACTTAAGGTATATACAGTTTTTTGGAACATGCTGTGAAACTCAACTGTCCTGTTTGAATAGAGATGTAGTTTTAGGAGACATTACAATTGAAATAATTTTCCAAAACAAAACAGAAATGAGGCATATACTGAGTCTGAGAGTTCAGTCCTTCTGTCTTGTCCTTCTTTGCCTTTGGACCTGCTGGCAAACAACCAAAAGCCACAAAACAGAACACCAAGATCCATAGCTGTGTGCATTATTCTTCCTACATCCTGATCACCCTCCACACTTGTCTGACCTCAAAACAGCAAGCTGCTGGGAGATAAGTGAGTTTGGGTGAGAATTGGCAGCAGGCATTAGTGTGTGCCTGCTGCTCACCTTTCCAGCTCCAATTTGGGAAAGGTTTTGCACCAGCTCATGTCAACAGAAATCCAGCTTCCTCGTAAAGAGAGAATATGGTTTGAAATTCTGTACATTGGACCATAAATAAATAATGATCACTTTTTCCGGTGTAACTAGTGTATGCTCTGGCTATGGTTTACCCTCTTACAATGTCTAGCTGCATTGCTAGTGAATTAGACTGCCTTCAGATTGATAATATATATATAATAATGATAATGATATAATAATAATAATGATAAAATATATACATATATATATATACACACTCCTATTGCCTTTCAAAGGTTAACATGCACTCAAAGAGCAGAGCTGAAAGCAGACTGAAGCAGAGAACCATGGCCAGCTAAGCCCACAGAATCCTCTGTAGGCTGCTTTTTGACTCTAGAGATATTAGTTTCTTAGCAGGTTAAAGATTCTCCTTTCCCCCCCTTTTTTTCCCTCTCTTTTTTTTTTTGTTCCTTACCTTTCCTATTCTTCCATGGCTCTGTGGCCTCCGGTCACTGACGAATTTTATTTCTGTTCCTCTTTCACCTTTCTAAAGTCAGACTTGAACTCAAGGGCATGTATACCTGTTAAGACTCCTTTCTTCATGCCAGAGGCATATGAGGGGATTCTTCTTTACTTGACAATGTGAAAAAGCTATTTTCTTTATGTGCCAACAGCATATGTTGCTCTATACCCCATTTTCATAAGCTGTGGCCTGGATAACCTCAGTACTTCTGCATCTTTACAGACTGTAGCATTTTCTTTCCTAACTCCTCCTGTTTCTCTCTAGGAAATAAACTAGGAATGAGAAGTTACATATATTAATAATCTTAGAAAAAAGATGAGCCTAGTCTTGGAAGTACATATGCACAGGCAGTGTTGCATGGGGCTTACTTTCAGAGTATTGTAGGTTTGCAGGATGAGATCTTTAGTCCCATAACTGGCAACCTTATTGAACTCACTGTAATGGCTTTATTTGGCCTTGGAACAGTTTAGTCAACACACCATTTTTTGTAAATGCTTTCTAACACTGAGGCGTCATGGAGGTCATTTACTGAGAAGTGGGTCCCACAACCATGTACTCAAAAAAGAAGAGTGGGAGACAACCATATCAGGTCATGAGGTTTGATGTTATTATCTTCATGAAACTTCAAGGGAAATAAGAATAACATGCAAATATGACCAGTGCAGAAAGTACCGTTAATCCAGCTCCATCTCTTCTGAGTACCATTTTTTATCTCTCTTCTTTTTTCTTCATGTTCTTCAATCTTTTCTCTAACACTATACTTCCCGTGCCTGCTGCTATACATGTATCAATGCCTAGGAGCAAGTGTGAAGCAGCATCTTCAGTCCCATAGACTAAATGACATGAAGAAAGGGACATGGGATATTTCACTGTTTTCTGACCTCATTAGTATCATAGAATCTTAGAGTGATTAAGGTTGGAAAAGCCCTCCAAGATCACCTGGTCCAGCCATCCCCCTACCACCAATGTCACCCACTAAACCATGTCCCTAAGAACCACATCCAACCTTTCCTTGAACACCCCCAGGGACGGTGACTCCACCACCTCCCTGGGCAACCCGTCCCAGTGCCTGACTGCTCTTTCTTAGAATAAATGTCTCCTAAATTCCAACCTG
This sequence comes from Aythya ferina, assembly GCF_964211825.1. Taxonomy (NCBI): domain Eukaryota; kingdom Metazoa; phylum Chordata; class Aves; order Anseriformes; family Anatidae; genus Aythya; species Aythya ferina. The sequence continues at coordinate 20,318,883 of NC_140296.1, forward strand.
AAATTATGTCTTCATTCTTAAATCAAACCTACTATATATTTATTTGACCTTTTTTGCATGAATCCTTTTATTTTAAGTATAGTAAAGCACTATGGAAGGAAAGTTGAGCACATTAGAGAAACATAAGTGATGGATTAATAAATGTTATGAATTCTCATAAAAATCAATACTGGCAAGCATTGTGAACAACTTTTAATGAAATTGTGAACTAGCTAGTATTTAGCTTGGGCCCAGCTAGTGTTCTTTCATTGTTTAAAAGAGCTTTCCAACAACAACAACAAAAATCACCATACCAATATCTTATTAATGGTGTAGTTAAACATAATGCAATACAAAGTAAATCAAGTCAATTTATTTATGAGATTTTGTTTCTGCTGCATACAAGGGCCCTTTCTTTAATTAAAGATAAGTCAATGCTAGAACACATAGGTGCTTCTCTTTTACTGATACAAGAATACATTTAACTCACATGCCTTATACAGTGCTAATTTCTTTACCACACCTTTAACTTTTTAGTGCCAGGTTTACCTTTTACCTTTCACTAAATGTTCTCTGTTTTGTAAAAGTGATCAGGATATTCGATATTTTAACCAAAAGGCAAGAGAATTTAGCTGTATGTATGCACACAGCAGCTGTTGGGTGCACCGCAGTTTCAAAGGCAGTGTCCATTTACCTTTCCAGTCCACTTACACTAACCTTGGACTCTCTTAGGTAGTTGCTGGGAGGAACAGTCCATGTACCTTTATCTAGAGTAACATACAGGAGTTCTGTCTCTAATGAATTCAGGATACTTACTGACTCATAAGATGTAAGAGACAGAAAAGGGCCAGAAGGAAGGAATTAGCTATTCCCCAGATCCACAAGAGCAAGCTGGTTCCTCTGTCCCACTCTTAAGAGTCAAGCAACCCCACATTGCGTTATGAAGGGCACTGGGGCTCCTGAAGACCACAGTATTCTTTCTGCAGTGCTAAAACCAACTCTCTGATACATTATGTTACTTGTAAGATCAAGTATGGTCCAGGCAACAGCTAGTCCAGAGTACTCCGCACATACAATGTGGGTGTCAAGTCCTTGGCATCAGACGTTGTGTAATCCCACCCCATTCCTCCTGCACTGCACCAGTTGCTAATACACCCCTATCAGCTACCCCAGTACCTAGCAGCTACCCCTAAGTTCTGAATCCCTCTTCCCAAATGAGACACAGGCTGTGACAGATATCTCCTTTGGTACAGCATATTACATAAATTAATCACTCAGATGATAAAGATTCTCACTCCATTCTGTTAAATGCAATTTTTATGCCTGTAATAAAAATAATAATATACTAAAAAGATGAAGTGATTGGTAACAATATATTCCTTCATCATTTGACTTCAAACACTACAAAAGGACCAGAAACTCCAAAACTGTCCTCTAAGTCTCCCTGCACCTCTTGCATTTGCAAGCAAGCTGAATTCCTGTTTTGCCAAGAATTTTGAGGGATGCATGTTTACTTTTTGCTCAACCCCCTCTACTCTCTTCCTCCTTTTATTTCCTAGGGAAGAGACCTTGAAACTTTATCAGCCACTGTATGCACACAGTAGTGTATCTGTGTGCTCCCTGACTGATGCAAACCTTATGCACTGCATAGCAACTTCTAGTTTTAAGTAGATCCGCTGGTCACTGAACGAATCTGTGGTCTCCAGACCTTTAAGGACATAGGAAAAGTCCAAACCTGCCCATCAGTGACAAACTGGCAGTTCTTCAAGGCTGTGACCACTGAAGAATTTACGGTCAAGTCTAAGGACTGATGAAGTCACAGGCTTTGAGATCAAGCAGGGACTAAGAAGGGACGTTCAAAGGCACGGTTCAGCTCAGTCATATAGTTTCCACAATAGGTGCCTGTTTCCCTTTTATTATGTCTGGATTTGAGACACGGAGTCTTTGACATGACAGCTGTATAAAGAAATATGTCTTTATTGTTAGTGAATGTTGCCTTTGTTAAAATCTCACACACATGACTTCCAGAAGGGCTTAAAATCACTGCATGAGTTTCACTGCAGTTTCCATTGCCCAGAAGCCCCAATAAGGTAAATCCTAATAAATTAGCTAACCCCACCCATAGTTAATCTAGAAATAGGACCCTGTTTTCTAATAAACATTAGAAAATTAGGATTGTGATTAATATACCAAATGTAATCCTGCCATGTAATTTAAATTACATGCAACTCATATCATATATCTGTAACTGCTTCTGGATCCTGTAGGCTTCTTGACAGCATTAAATTTCATAGAAAGTAAAAAATATTTCTCTGTTGCTTGATTGCTTTTCAAACTCCATGTCTGATATGCTCTTCAAAAATCTGTCCCAGTCTGCCTCCTTCTAATATGCAACAGACCTTAAAAAGAAAAATGCATATCTACATGTAGATTATTTATATATGTGAAATGCTTTACAAAAAACATGAGCAATTTCAATGTTTATAGCATTTCCCTAAAACAAACTAACGAAACAGTTGCATTCCTGTTATATGCAACTACCTTGACACAGATTTATGAAAATATACTAAACTTTAAATATTGAAAATACAAGCTTTGATTAATTTTTCATTATACAATGCATACAAATGTGCACTGAAAAATGCTCCCATGAAACAGACCTACCATGTAAATCACATGATGAAACATTGAGTTCCCTTTTCATGAAAGTTTAAATCTACAGATCTGAAGCAAGGTCATAGAAAAGTTGTTAAATCACAGACACTGCTTAATAATGATTACTAATAGAAGGCTGGTGCAGGACAGAGCTGTACTCATGCCCTTGTCCTCAGCATGACCATGGTAGATGTTTGTGCCATCTCAGAGTCCCGAAGTAACTGCAAAGAAAGGAAGAACTGAAGCAGTTTGAGTAAATGAAAGACAGCTACATCAGTATTGTGTATGAAATTATTTCATGCTTTAGCATGTGATTGGTAGTCAGTGTCCAGACCTACGATGGGATGCATCCTTAGTGCAGGACCTCCTGGGGCACAGTCTTGCTCTCATCCAGGCCGGCAGCCATTCAGCGCACATGAAGAGGCCAACACACACACACAACCCTTGTCCCTAAATTTCAGAAGGTAGACAGCAAGACAGAGAGGCTGGAGAAAACTGTTTTCTGCCTGGTGATGTTGGGTGACCACACAGAGAGAGAGAACAGGGAAGCATGCCTGAGGACTGTGTTACCGATGTAGGCCCTGCTATTCTGTGCTTGTAGAAGGAGGGCACAGAACAGACAAAGTAACCCAAATGTAAAGTAAACTGGGACCACCACAGTGTTCCCATAACTCCGAGAAGCTGAATTTTCTCCTGAGACCTTTATTCCTCCTCACCTGGGCTTTATTTTCTCATACAGTCAGTCTGAAGGGCTGGAACCTGCCCAGGTTCACAGAATCACAGAATCACAGAATCACAGAATTTTCTAGGTTGGAAGAGACCTCAAGGTCATCGAGTCCAACCTCCAACCTAACGCTAACAGCCCTCCACTAAACCATATCCCTAAGCTCTACATCTAAGCTTCTTTTGAAGACTTCCAGGGATGGTGACTCCACCACTTCCCTGGGCAGCCTGTTCCAATGCCTCACAACCCTTTCTGTAAAGAAGTTCTTCCTAACATCTAACCTAAAACTCCCCTGGCTCAACTTAAGCCCATTCCCCCTCGTCCTGTCACCAGGCACGTGGGAGAACAGGCCAACCCCCACCTCTCTACAGCCTCCCTTGAGGTACCTAAAAAGAGCGATAAGGTCACCCCTGAGCCTCCTCTTCTCCAGGCTGAACAAGCCCAGCTCCCTTAGCCGCTCCTCGTAGGACTTGTTCTCCAGGCCCCTCACCAGCTTCGTCGCCCTTCTCTGCACCCGCTCAAGCACCTCGATGTCCTTCTTGTAGCGAGGGGCCCAAAACTGAACACAGTTCCCCCTCCTATGAGGTTGTCAGGCCAGTACCTCTCAAGAAGGCCTGAGATTTTTCAAAAAATATATCCAGTGATGTAACTTGCTTGCAAAAAATTCAGGTCAAAACTGAGAAAGGACATTGATAATGTCTGCTGCCTTATTTAAAATGCTTAGGGATTGTATTATCTGAAGGAAAACATAAGGTCCTCTAGTTTATTTTCTCTAGCCTTAATATTGACCTGTTCAATGGGGGCTGCAAAATTCCAGCTGGTGTCACCAGGGAGGGTCCAGAAACAAAACACAGTTTGTAAGAAGTCTGATACCAGAATCCCAGTGCTCCCAGGTGAAGCAGTTCTTTACTGGATAACTCGAAAGAAGCAATATAATCACTAGATTGTTGCTGAGCTTGGGCTCTCATGATTTTTAATTACTGCTTCTGTCTATTGTGGAAATGGTACCAAAGTCCTGAAGAAACAAGACCTTATCTGTTTGGAAAATAAAATTCACTAATCCTGCACGGCTGGCCCACCGAGGTGATCACTGAGCTAACACGGTACCTTCCTGCCACCTTGTGGCACAAAGGGGTTTGCGACTTTCCATTATATTGCATAATTTTTCCTTCAAGTTATTTGAGTTTTACGTTTCAAATGCTATCTAGTTAAATAACATGGAGTGAAATCTTGGTCTGACTGACGACAATGTCAAAACTTGTTAATTAAAAGACATCTATGCTGCACTAGTTATATTATTTTACATACCTTATTATGTTACAAATAAAAACAAGTTCAAATGAAACAATGTAAAAATGGGTTTCATTTAAAAAATAAATAAATAAATAAATTAGTTATAATTAAATAATCTGAAACTATCTTGAAATAATACCTTGCATTTGTAATATTACAACTTCAGCATTTGTATTATTATGAATGCCAATATATTTTTCATTTGGGATGCTTTGGTGTAATTTAGCTACTTTTTCAAGGCTGCCTGAAAAAAAAAAAAAAAAAAAAAAAAAAGCTGCATCTTTTATATGAGTTCAGGCAAGATCCTTGAAGTGCTTGTTCAAAGTTTACTTGCTTTTCAAACTAAAGAAACATATGAGAATGTGCTCCTATCAGATTTCTTGCTCCTGTTTTCAGGCTGGAATCACCAACGCGATCTTTGAGCATGGATGCACCAAGAGGCATTAATATCAAAGCACAAGCAGGGAATATTGAGGCTCTTTCCCAGATGGATATCAAACTACAAAGCAGCGATGGTGTGGTGAGTATAAGCCATTCTGTTTCTGAAGCTGTGGTTCACAATAAATAACTTCAGGCCTTTTATCAGTTATATCAGTTCTGCTAATTGAATTCCTAAGATTCTAGAGGATGGGATATTAAAATCAATGGTGCCAACAAGAAGACATTTATTTGTGGATCAGATTAAACAATAATGCCAATTGATATAATGCTGTATTAGCTTAGAGAAATGTCTTTTAATAAAACTCTGCTGGAGCTCAGCTCTCTGCCAGTTCCCAGGTGCCCAGGCAGCACTGGGGGCTTCTTGGCAGAGCCCCAGCCCCAGGACTGCTGAACAAAGGCACAAAGCTCTGCAGAAACCATTTAGGTTCTTCTTAATCTACCAGCTAGGTCTGTTTGTTTCTATGGCACACTTTATTACATCGTTATCTCAAAAAAAAAAAAATTTGTCCTTCTTTCTTCCATGCAGCTTTTGCTCGATGCAGAAACGGTGCGACTGCCTAAGCTGCCTGAGGGTACAAGAGGTGGATCTGGTATTTCTCAGGGGCTGTATGAAATCTGTGTTTGCCCGGATGGCAAGCTTTATTTGTCAGTGGCCGGCGTGGGCTCCACGTGCCAAGAATACAGCCGTGTCTGCCAGTGAAGCACTAGAAAATGCGGCACGCCCTCGCTATTCTCAGTTTTGTAGTATTGCTAACAAGCATTTACTGAAAGTGGAATTTTCAGAATTTTAAAAACAAAGTACTTCTGTTTATGAAACAAATCTGTATCTACAACTCTGGACTACAGGGTGAAAGGGGAAGAAGAGCACAAATGACATTTCAACTTCAGAAGAATGACCTGAGTGAGATGATATGTTCTGGCAGTCACACTTTGAAAACATCCTGATAGAGAGCGTAAGGAAAAATAAAGGGAGTATGTTTTCTTGCTGAACTATTATTCCATCAGATGATTATGTCATTACTAATATTTCTGAGCTCCGTGGTTTTTTTCTCTCACTACATGTAAATACTTACTGCATTAGTGGGTGAAATTAAATTGAGGGAACTACTTGAACTATTTGATAAGACAAATGCATTATTTGGAGAATTAAGACAGTGCCAGCAAATGGTCTATGCAATTTTGTTCTTGCAATAACACAAAATAGGAAAGATGTGCTATTTGTATAAGTCCTGTGTAAAAGGTGTTAATTTGCTAATAGCTTTTTATTTTAATTTGGCAACATAAATGCTGATTTGCGTATTTCTGAGATTCACATAAAAATTAATACAAGAAGTTACAAGAGTTATTTCTACCTTATGTGTCTTCAATACTGTTCACTAAAGAGAAGAGAAATATGTTTGTATATTTTATAATAGCAATAGTTTGTTGTACTGCCTGTACTATCACACTCATTTAATCCCCTTTTTGATTTTAGGACACACTAATCCAACAAGGCAATTTACTCTGCCAGCTCGACCACTAAAAACAAAATAATCCTTAATGTGGCTCCAGATTGTCTGCTACAAGGAACTGTCTGGGCGGTGGGGAAAAAAAAAAATCATTTCCGTCTGCAGCTGTTGACTGATATCCTATCAGAGTGGGACTCCATCACAAATGGAGGGAGTAAAATTACTCTTTATTATTTTTTATGTTAGGACTTTGGATACAAAGTAAATGCTCACCAGAGCTGACAAACCATTTATTGACCTTGTAGAGAAACACAACCACAGACCCATTCCCCTGTACAGTGTTGCACTGAACGCAAATAAATTGTTTGCACACCTCTGGGTAGTAGGATTTGTATTAAATAATCTGTCATTTAAACCTCATCGTCTTTTTGACCCCATTGATGCTGTTTTATATACACTTGTTATTATCACCCAAGTAGGAGCTGCTACCACATTGTGCCTTGGGGTCTATTTACAGAAGGATTTTAAACCATAATCATTATTAGACCACAGAATGCCTATCCTTCACAGAAAATAATCTTCATCCTTAAGGCAGGAGAATCAAAACAAATGACCAAGATTGTACCGTGTTTTTACACTTGGTATTTCAGCTTTGGTGGACAACTGAAGAAACCAACACTCAGTTAAGATCCCAGATAGCTACAGAAGTCTGAGTGGAAAAAGAGCCCCCATTTAACAGTATCTGTTCTTATTGCAGCAAAGCCCTGGGTAGTCCCTGCCTCGAGGGCTGCCTTTGTAATTTATCCAATGATGCTAATGTACAGTCCTGAAATTACCCTTCATTAGCAGGGTGGAGCTCTTAGCAATTCCTGCAAATTAGAAGAGATTCAATGGGAAAAGTAGGAGAAGTGTGAGAGTTGAGTTTTTGGGTCCCTTCAGGCAAAGGAGGCAATTAAATCCAGGTCTCCCTTAATATTTGGAGACTACTCTGACTGCTAACATCATGCCTAAGGGAGAAGTAGGAAGCCACACATCCTCCATGTCTAAAATTCCTTATTTCTGGCTTTAGACATCTACCTTCAGGAGTGAATCCAGGGCTCTTGGCCCTAAAGAGGGAAATGTATCTCTACTACTGAATAACGCAACTAAACTCTCAGCTGAAACAACCTTTAACAGAAACCTGTTTTCAGCATTAATTTAAGTTAGTTAGGTGGTTCCAGCTCCATGTACAAGTTTTTCCAGGCCAAATTATGGGTAGTCTTAGCTTACATATATTAGATGAAAATTCTATATATTACAATAAAAGACGGCAAATTCCACTGCACGTGCCAGATACCTAAAAACTACTGCTAAAAGAAACTTGGAGTGCTGTAATGTCCAGAAGTAGTGGAACAGCAAAAGAGGGAGTTAATCCTCAGAGAGTTAAGCCACTGTCTAGTTTCAAAGACATCTCATTTTCCTCATACCTACATTTCCTTCAGCAAGGACCACATACCCACTTCTGTTTGGTACCAAACTACTCATCTACCTGATTTAATCTCTACATTTTAGCCAGAGACTGAAAATAAGTACGTCAGTCACAATCTGCCTATTCTGCTGGCAATGAAAACAGCATTTTTAAGTTACTCATTTTAAGCTTATGTTTTGGAGGCACATTTTCAAACATGAATTGCCACTTAATACAGTCAAAGGGATAACATCCAGGCTTCCCATATTACACAAGAATAACCTAATGCCTAAAATGTTGGGTATTTGCAGGCAAGGTCTGTTGCGACTTCATCCATTGAAGTTGCTCCATCTTAGTTAACATTTACAAAGCTGTGGTGTAGACCTAAGAAAATAGGGTTGCCATTCCCTGGCTAAGTAACACTACTGAGCATTATAGCACCTCAGATAGACATTGCAATTACTGCCTTTCAGTGGAGGTAATCCTTTTTGACTTGCCTAAGTTCACAGGTGAGTTCTGGGTAGTACAGAGCTGCCGTGTCCCAGGCTGGGCCATCATCCCAACCACCAGTTTGCCCCTCTTTATTTTTTTTTAAACTTCAGTCTCATTTTCATTATTCTGCAAAACTGATGTTAAAACATAATTGCATTTTTTAAGTTGTGAAGTGAAAAGCCGCAGGATTTTTTAAACCCTGGATAGCATCTTCTTGTCACTGAAGAACATTTCGGGGATTTTTTCTTTTAATTGTGGTTAGTAAAGAAACCGAATTCATGCTAAAATTATCACAGTGTAATCAGCTGATGCTATCATCTGAATTGTTAATGTCAGTGTAGTTCATATATCACTGACTTATCATTTCTGATATCTCCATGTGGCCATCCTTCCATCAACCTTTAATACTTCCACATTATTGTTTCTACTTGAATCAAACTCTAGTAAAGAGTTAAGAGATTAACAGAAAACTATGGCACAGGAAAATGAGAGTATGCACTTCTCTGATTTATTTACAAAAATGTTAAGCAAATGGAGGAAAAAAAGAAACACCCAGCATCATGAACTGTATTTTTCCCCAAAAAAGAACTACGTATGGCAGTTTTTGTAGCTGGTTGGGATTACTATACAGTGGAAAAGTAAAACATCAAAGCAGTAGTAAATACTTACTGATAATTGCCCAAACACTACACTTTGTTTCCATTTCACAGGCCTTTAGTATTTACATTTGTTTATATAACTTTATGCAAAAGGAAATTGCAAGAATTAACTGAAAACTGAGTTCTTGAATAAACTTTATACATTTTGAAAAATCTGCTTCTCCTTTGTGTTCAAACAAAACTCACCTTAACTGAATGTTTTTATGTTTTAAAATGTGATTGTCTTCCCAAGACTCCAAGAATATGAAATTAATGCTATTTAAAAATAGGACTAAATTTGGTCTAAAGATTTACTTCCCAGCATCAAGACTGTGCTTTGCAATTAGGCTTCACTGGTCATCTAGAATTTCTTTGTCTTCATCAGTAGTTGGTGAGAGAAAGCAAAATATTATGCCAGTGCTACTGAATTAATCACCTGGAAAGCAAACCAATGAAAACATAAAGAGCTTTGGTAAAAAACTCATTGACCAACACCTCCATGTGACAAAAACATGCGTCTTCTCCAAGTGAAAACGTCTACTTCGTCTGTCAAGCTTAATTATTCTTGAACTATTATTTCTGGCAGTGTTACACAATGTCAATCCAGCCATCTTCAGACTGTTCAGATCTGGCAATATGAAATCTTAAATTTGGTACTATCTTTTTTTACTTTAATTGTAACAATTACAATAGATTTTATTTAAACCTCTTTTAAAGTAACCCAAGTACCAAATTAATTCAAACCATACACTAATAGCTCTTAAACTAATCTTACTTTTCCAGTCACCACTGTAACTTTATTTTGATGACAATTAAAGCACAAATATTCAAAACCATGTTTCTTTACACAACTATTTTTTCTTTTAGTAGCCTACACAAAAATTTATTTCCTTTTAAAATGTCATTTTTTTTCTCACTAAATGCTGAGGCAAGTGAGCTACTTTTCTCACTAAATGCTGAGGCAAGAAACTCCTTTTCAAATAGGAGCTAGTGCTGTTGAGAGGAAAACTTTTGAAACTTCCACAAGGAGATAACATAGCAACAAACTCAACAAGACTCTACCATGACAGCTGCTTAGATTTAAGCTACTGATTGATGGTTCAGTCAGTTTCCCATAGCAGTTATCCTTGTTAAGCCTCGAAACTGTAATCCTTGAAGACAGGACTGCTATAGCTCCTTTTAGAGACACACACTATTGGTGCATATGGATATATAGCTAGCTGAAAAAACTTTTTCACTCATGAATTTGTGTAACGTGCGGAATTACTTGTAAAAATTATTTTTGTGGAACCTGAATGCAAACATTTACTTCTACAGACCCTTACTAAGCATCATCACAACATACTGTTCAGTTTCCACGCTGAACTTAGGAACAATACTATGTGTTTCCAAAGCTCCCAGCTGAGCCAAAAGAAAACATGAATTAAGGTGTTTTGTTGTTGTTGTTGTTTTTGTCCCCCTCTAGGGATTAAAATACCCTTATGAAATCCATCTCTATCACGTTTTCCTGATCTCATGAGGCCTCTTTACTTAGGCTGTTACAGAAAGTTAACCAAATGAAAATGGAGATTGCCAATGTAGACACCCACTCTTGCCTGTCTTTCTGTACTCATATGTAAATTCATTTACAGATGGCATCAACACATTAATAGAATAAATTATTTATTCTGTGTCATACAGGTTTTCTTGCACATCTTGGTTCAGCATTTAAACTTAATTTAGACCATTTAGCTTCCTAAGAACTGAGACCATTTCTTTCTTATAGCATCAGCACCCGATGATATATCCGACATAGTTAACAAAATAGCTTAATAATTTTGCACAGCAATTTTAATGGTTCATAATGTCAATACTGTAACATAAGTTGCTTACAAAACTTAGTTACATACTTTAAAGATTTTCTTCCTCACAATCTCACCTAAAAATGGAATTGTTCACATAGCTTCTCTGCTTTTTCCATGCCCCCCTGCTACCTTGTATTTCAGGTGTACTTAAACTGAAAAGCAGGGAGAACTATTCCCCCTTGTTTGTTTTATGCTTATTCTGAATACTATTCAACTGTCAATACACAAAATAAGGATGAGCAACAAAAGGGTGTTTAAAAAATGTATAGGGAATTAACTGATTTATTTGATAGCACACAAGAAGTTTTGTGGTTTACTTACATGCTATTTATTGAAAAAAATCAACAAAATTACAATTTCTTGAGAAAATCACAAACATTTGTCATTGTGAGAAAAAATGCATTTTTCCTTTTTAATATTAGTATCTGTACAATTGTTTAGAATTTAAAAGATTGCATATAATATAATAGAAAGCTTGAAATAATAGTTAAATTTAGTCTACTTTATAAAACCAAGACACATCAGACTGAAGTATGCTTGCATTTTTATTAAAATTATGGCACTTAATATTTAATAGCAGAAATAATAACAGGGCTTCACAACCAGAAGGAGTATCACTTTCCAAACATCAAATTTCTTCCCACTACTGTTAATTATTTGCAAGAGCTTCCAGAATATTTTCAGAGAACAAGCCCTTTACAGATTGCACAAAACTGAAGAAGCTTTTGTCATGACTTTTATTTTGGATTTTAACACTTCTAACAGCTGTATCAGCCCTGCAAGGTCACTGTTGTTTATTTTCCTTTGCATTCTGTAAGGTAAATTACAGTTTTGCTGTGCTGTTGAGTAAACAATCATAGCAGCATGTCACTGGAAAGTGATTAACATGTTAAGTGTGGCTGATCCAGTAAAGAAGCAGCCTTCTGTTTAGCATTATCCTTCATTTTATTTTATTTTTCTACAAATAGTTAATGTTGAATATATTGCATGACATTACCAGAAGTATTATGAACTATGAAAGAAAGAGCATGAACTAAAAACCAGACTTCTGCAGGGCTGTAGTGAGCAACAAAACAAAAGTATTACATTGCAGCACCTTTACATATGTAACAAAAGAAAACAAAAACAAAACAACAAAAAAAAACAGCACTCACTGTACACCAGAAATGTGTTACTGAATTGTACTACTACCAATGTTTGTTTGTGGAAAAATATATGTATATATGTACATGCACAAAGGCACACATAAAAAAAGAAACTCAAGCATTTAGACATCTGAAAACTGGGTTTTGGTGTGTGGTTTTAAAAAAAAATCATCATAATGCACTGTATAATAATGGTCAACAATATTGCATCATCCACATGCATTTGTTCATTAAACAAAAGAAGACAGGCTCTAGAAAAAAAAGAAGTAAATTAAATAATTATTTTACAATGAAGTAAATGCAATCAATGCATGACATGAAGTTGCATGTTAAATCAAGTATCATTATTCAGGATTAAAATACTGTACCAATTCACAGATACTAAACAATCCTTTAAATGTTCACAAGGAGAGACTGCAGCAAATTTATAATCAGATCCAGCTGATAAGAATATTACTATAATTGACGTGAATGTCCATAGAACGCAAAAGAAAACAAATGGTTTGGAGCGGTATCTCCAACGTTATTTTATTTTCCATCTCGCCTCCTATTTCATAGTATGTCCAGTCTTAAGATTAGTACATTGAAAAATGGCATCATCTATTTGGAAACATAATATTAAATGAAGTAAAATCTAATGAGGACTTATATTTACAGGCTTCATCTAACAGAAAGCTAAGCTTTGGTTATATAAAGTGCAGATCAATAATATGCCAATTAATCACGATACTATACACACAGCTAATTTTTGCAGCTCAGTTTCCTTGGAAATTTTTAAAAATATTCATGTTTTACAGTTTGCTTATACAGCAGGCTCAGTTAAAAATAAATCCCATTTAAATAAATTTCAATTCTAAGCAGTTCAGTACCAACCACCTGTGCGCATTATCCTTCTAAACTGCTTTGCAATGTTTAACCCCTTGGATGTTCAGTAATCTGCACAATCACATTTGTGTCTCATCACATGGAATACCTAAGCTCTTGACAATACACTTCTCTAACATCTTCAACCCTCTTACACTTTTTGTTGTATGAAGTTTTCAAGCTTTATTATGATACAAGCAGTACATTCCATCACTCTCATAGCAACTTCTGAAGTAAACCTATCATTTGGAATCTGGGGAAAAGGAAGTAAGTCAGGATACCTAGTTCTTAAGCTATCTACTCCATAAGCTTCCAATGTCTGAACATCATTTGTAAGCCCTTCAAGTTGTTGACTATATTCTTCTATCTTTTGTGCAAGGGCTGCTGGCTTTACATCTTTGTCTGATTTTCCCTTCACAGCATAGTCAGCTGCAATCAAGGCTAGTTTAGTAGAAAGGTAGCATTTAAAGCATACCCATTCATTGGCATTTTTATGGAGATCATTTCTTGCAGCTGAAAAGTTAGCTCGGGCCTGCCTAAGCCATCTGCGTGCCTCTACAGGATTGCCAACAGACCTGAACGTAGGTGGGACAAAAAAGCGTTGCGAGAAAGACGGCCCTGTGGAAGATGGACATTTTTCTTTATGCTGTTGCCTTTCAGATTTGTGGCTTGTTGCTTCTTGATTCCATGAAGTATAAAATCTTTGAAATGAAAATTTATCTGACTGAAATCGAGAAGCTGAGGATGAAAACGTTCTTCTTGAGGCTCTGTCCATGTTTTGATCCATAAAAGCCTGTTTTTCCATCCGGTTAATCTCATTCTGTAAATGTTTGAAAACTTCATTAGCTATATCAAGATTATCTGCATTTTTATCTGGATGCCATTTAAGATACAGCCTTCTAATAATCTTTTTTCTTTCAGATTCTGGAAGCTTCCAAGCCTGTTCAATCACAGATGTCACTTCTCTTAGTATTTCTGGCAAGGAGTTTGGCTTTATCTTCTTTGGAGAGTGATGTTTTGAGGACGTTGTTTTGTGGCCGTCTTTACCACTGAAGAGAGGTGGAATTGTTCTCAGTCCATGCGCTGGGAATTCTGTAGGACTAGTTGGGGTAGAAGGAGTGCTATCCCTGCCTTGAGAACTTTCCTCAGGTCTTGAAAATTTGTACAAGTCAAGAGAGCTTACTATTTTATACTCACTATATCCAATATCAATCTGGTAAATCTTCCCTAGAAAACTGTGACTTTCATCATCTTCTCTCTCTACTTCTTGTACAATGATTGCATACGTGTAAGTCGGCTGATATGACCCATATATATCACCACCTTCAGCATCAACAAGATAACCAACATATTCACCAGGATAAAAAACATTCATTGGATCCATAAGAAGTGTATAGTGAATTTCAGCTGGTATAGGAGTGCCAGGTGTTGGTAGTTCAAGTTTTGATGGCTCAGAAGAGTCATACTTCACCCCAAGACTGTCGAGCTTCTCACTGATCCGGTAAATGTCATTGCAACCCAGCATAGCAATTAAATATGAGGTATCAGAAATCAGGTTGTCAGTTGCAGATTTTAAGGTCATTGCTAACGCTAACAGGAAATTTATGTCTTTGCTGTCTGAATGCTGTATATAAAGCAGTATTACTGCATTTCCATATCTCTTTAGGAAAGCAAATGTTTCACTTTTACTGTGGGGAATAGGAGCAAAGCCTTTAACTCTTAATGTCGTTTGCAACTTCTCAAAACAGGAAACTTTCAAACCTTCTCGCAAAGCTTTGCAAAGTCTTATTGCTTTTTCTTCATTAGCTAAAAATGCATTGTCATTTTCATGCTTCATAATCCTAATGAGTCCTGTGATGAACTGTTCTGAAGATAACAGTAATTGTAATCTTCCCTGCAAAGAACATAATGCTCCAAATTGACAAATTTTGGGAGACTCTTCATCCAACTGTTCTTCAAGAATACTGCTAAGCAAGCGAGGCCTCAGTTTCTGAGGGAATAACATTATCAGTTTAGTGTGAAAACCATGGTCTTTGCCTAAATAACACTGGCTAAGATCAACAAGCATTTGTACGCCAATGTTACCCTGGATTCTACTTTTGTAGTGGGGTGCATCATCAAAAACTAAGATACTTGACTTTACTAACCTACCATCTTGACTGGGAAGATAAAGGGCAAAATCCCTCATATTCTCAAGGTCATTTCTAACCTTGACAGAATCATTCTGAAGACTTTTGAACAGGCCAGAAACTACTCTCTTAACTGTGCGCATTTCATTAGGATCCAATTGCTTTCCTTCAGAGTTCTTGAATATGCGACCTAGAACTTCAACATACTGTTTTGTTGAAATAATATCTTCAGTACCCAAATGCTTAAATAACTGATGGAAAGTACCAAGTTCTAAAGGAAGTTTGTAAAGATAAGGTTTAAAATCAGATTCATATTCAAGGTTTATTACCACCTCTTCAGGCTTCAGGAGCTTCCAACCTTCTTCCACCATTACAAAAGAAACACCTCGAAGCTGAAAGCGGAATTCCCTTTTCTCTGTACTAAGAAATTCATAAATGCTTCTCAGGACCTTGGCCCTAGTTTTCACCATTTCTTCATCCACAGTTGTTATATTGCATATATTCCTGCAGTTGTTGATAACCTTGTCCAGGGGAGGGTCTAAATTAACATTCAGCATAGTTAAAACTTGCTCAAGTTGTTCTTGTGCACCAAGAGAACTTCCTTCTTGCTCTTTGATACTTAAAGGCGTTGCTTTCTCTGGAAGAATGGGACATGAGGTCCACAGCAACTGTAACACATCAGTCTGTTTGAATTTTGGATTCACTTGTGCCCCGTTGAATCGTATAAGAGGGAGCGTCCCATTAACTTCTTGATACTGAGGATGAAATCTAACAAATTCTGCCGGTGCTCGTTCAGGGCACAGAAAAGGAATTAATGACAATTCTTTCAGAAAGTTTCCTGACAAAAGATCGGTTCTTTCCTGAAATATGTGATGAAGGAGGACATCAACAGTATTCTGCAGTGTTTCTTTAGACCAGTTTTCTGTATTAGCTCGCATGCTGATCTCCTTAGCAAATTGTAATAACTGTTGCTGTGAAATAATGAATTTTAGCCCAATATGTCGTAGAAAAGTTATCCACGATGGAAGGAACGCAGCTTGACTTTTTGGTTTTGTAAGTTGTTCTAGTTTCTTAAAAAAATCTTGAGGTATAAATAATTTTTCAGGAAGCATAACTTCAAAGACTTTTACAGTCCTGTCATAAAAATATTTTGCAGGTTTTAATCTATTGCTTGCATCATGAATGATCAATATGTTTTCAAGCTTTTCAAACAACTGTTCTTTCATTTCTGAAGTTTCTTCAATGCTAGTTAGCCTGTTCTTTAAATAGATCAGGTGTTCCAACTTCGCATCATAAGACAAACTTTCAATTTTTGGAAGAAGATGTTTCAAGTACACTTCAAGATCATCCACAGAGACACAGCCAAGCACAGTATACAGGTCTTTCAAATGAATTTTCTCTTCAAGAAAAGCTGCTGAAGTTGACTGTGTCCATCTATCTACTTCTACTGATGGGATGCTTTTTGTGAGCACATAACACGTCCCATATTTTGAAATGCTGATGTATCGGCCACTAATGGATTTATAACATGGAAGAGACTTTAAAATTTTAATGTCATCCTGAGATGTCAAATGACACAAATTGCAATTGAAGTACATTAAGAGAGCCTCAAAGTCACATTCTGCTAACTTTTCAGTTCTAAAAGTTGATGTTTGTACCATATATTGTATGGCTTTCAGAATGCTTGAAGGATTATCTATATTTGCTGTACGTCCTGACAACAAAGGCACTAAAGCACTGTCTTTGGAGCAAATTTTGTTCAATGCCAACTGAATACAACCTGTTTTCATTAAAGCATGAAAGACTTTATCACTCTGAGCATTTGGAAAAACAGCAATATGCATAATGCTAAGTGGCAGCAAAACATCACACTCTGGCACAACAAGGTGATTAGCCGAGACAGTAAACTTTACACCTGGAAGCAATGTCCAGTCCTTCAAAGTTTCAACAACATCATCAAATTTTGCTTGTGTATCTTCTTGCTCTTCCTTAACGTTTATAGACTCACTAATAAAATGCCAGGCATTTTTAAGCCAAGATTCACTTGCAAAGTTTTCTTTCCATTTCACACAACTTCTAGTTTTATATTCTCTAGGCAACACAGAAGATAGCAACTCAGCAAAGCTTGCGATATCAAAGACTTTTGCTACATCACTGCTAAGTAAAATATTGTTGTACCTCAAATACAATGTGTTCATAAAGAGATCCTTGCGAGATGGAATCAGTTCATGATATGTTGTTAAGAACTTTGGCCGTTTTGAATCAAAAATTTGCAGAACATTATCAAGGGTAATAAGGAGTGGCAAGCCCTCAATTTGGATTTCATTTTCTTCTGCATCTTTAAAACAATAGTCAACCAGAAGTTTGAGACTATGGAAGAGTTTTAAATTTGTCTGCTGAAGACGACAGGGTAACTTTCCAATGTGGCAGTTAGAGTCTGGAAAAGAAAACGTCATCAAAAATAATCGAACATCAGCAGGTGTCACATAGGTGACAGGAATATCTGCATCTACCAAGCAGTGATAGAGATTTGCAGTTTCATCACAGTTGTATACCAAATTAAATCCAATTTCTAAGAGTAAATGTTTGAGTCTGTAAACGTTTTCAGCCACAGACTTCCGAGTTGTAATGTTGTATTCTGTATTTTTGAGATGTTGCAATTCATCTTGTAGCAAGTTGTCAAAGAACGGCCTGCCTTTGTTCACAGTAGACATGTTAACCCACGTGATGATAACAGCAGAATGCAAATCAGAACCATCAACATTCGGAGCTCGCATAACAGGCAAAAGACGCTTCAAATCTTCATAAATACAACTGTAAACTGCTTTCACTAAACAATACCAATCCGGCTGAATGTCAAGTCTATTAACTGGAAAAAAGGATAAAAACTTTTTCAAAGTGTCTTTCACAACATGAACTGCTGTGTTCTGCAGTACTGACACTGTAGGATCAGTGCCTGGAAAATACCGTTTCTTCAGCTGAATCAGCAATTCAACATAGGCTGGTGCTATCAGTGCTGTCATTAGGCTATTATTCCAGTCACTTCTTACTCCGACTCCATTATCATCACGCCACAGATTTCTTCTTGCAGAATCCAGTGCAAAGTGTCCATTCACATGAAAAGGTAGCCCAGTTTCCAAAGATAAAGGTAAGAAACAGAACGCTCTGTGGGGCTTTTTGTAATTATGAGTAATACAAGCTGCTACCCCACCACGTGGAAAAAGAGTTATGTCCTCATTCTTGTGGGCTGAAACCACACTTTTAGATACCTTTTCCATGGCAGAAAAGCCTGACCTGTTACAAATTAACCAAGTTGTAAGATTCCCCTCAGAGTCTTCAGTATCCATCGTGTAAGTTATCTGTTGCACAGGTATTTCACTTAGCTGCTTTTTTTTAGTTACACTGTCAATTACAGATGCATGGAATTGCTTTCGTTTTAATCTGTCTCCATCAGTGATTTTTCCTTGTACAGAATACAACACATTCAGTGCTCCTGTTGTTTTTTCTATCTCACAAATAGAAATTTTTTCCATGTGGTTCAAAAACATTAAGAGTTCTGCTCCATCCGAACGCAGCTTATCTAAAAGATTTTGGACCATTCTATCTGAGCATGGAACTGAGGAAATTTCTGATACTTTTGCCATTTCTCCATTTCGAAGAGGAAACCTAAACATTGTGCAATTATCCAGTTTAAAGTGATTTCCTAAGTAGAGGTCCAATACATCTGAGAACTGTGTTCTGAAATCTGCATCTAAATCCCTAAACATGCGGCCAGGACTTGTTGACGTCGCACCTGGTGCATATCTAGCATGAGGATCAAAAATACAAAGTATATCATTGCCAGATATGAAAGAAGGGCAGTCAGTAATGTGATAAACAGAATTGAAACCTATACCATATTGTCCGGTTTTACAGGGATTTCCTACTTTAGTACCTTTTCCAAGGTTCTGAATTCCTCTAATATCATCTTCTGTAAAAGGCTGATTGTTGTAAACACACAGTGCTGGTCCTTGAAGCGGTGCCCATTTCTCATCAAATATTCTATCAGCTGGATGCTGTCTAGGATCAAACACAAAACAGATCTCTGTAGCTTTTGCATCATCTGCATTCTGAAGGAGCTCTTTCAGCATTTCTTTTTCTGAAGGGTAAGCATTAAGGATGCTTTTAATTCTACTCGTCAGTTTTTCTTTCTGGCCAAATTCTGTTCCAAGGGTAGTAAAACAAATATTGGAGGCATACCTTTCTAAAGCTTTATGGCGTTTTGGTATTGCTCCAAGCTTTACTGCAACTTCCCTCGGTATATCACCATGACAATACTTAACAGTTGTGTCTTTAACTTTAATCCATGGACAGTCATTGTAACACAAAGATTTAGCAGGCAGAAGTGCAAGACGAGTATCGGGTAACAAAATCTCACCATACTTTTTCTTACAAAATTCCTGCTTCTTCTCTCTAATGAGGCTCCATATTCCTTCGCTGATTATTCTCCTGCACAGCTGAAAGTTGTCTTCAGTTAGTTGTTGGGTCCCTCTTTCCTGATTTATTAATTCCAGAACAAGTGCAAAATCTTCAACTGCAAAAGCCTGTCTTACACCCACACTTTCAAATAGCTCACGGAAACTATTCTTGTATTTATTAGGCAACTGATATAGATATGGTGCTGCTTCAAAATTCAAGTGAAAAGACACTTTTGTTGGATCAACATAGACATTCTCAACAAGAATAAAACTATAACTTGTCAGCTGTTCAATTATCATAGCTTTTGATGATTCATTTTGTAACATTGCTTCATGTAGATGTTTGTAACAAGCATTAGTGATATTCTCCTGATATAATGTAATGCCATCAAATGACTTTGCAACTTCTTCCAATTGATTTATGACCAAATCAACAGCTGGTTTCTTCAGTAGACCCAAAAATTCTTTTACAGCCAATGACAAAGCACCACAACCTTTAAAGGAATGGGAATTTTCATTAAGAATTGGTTGTATTAGGCAAACTATATCTTGATGATCAGCAGTGAAAAGATCAGTCGCTGAAAACATTGCTTCAGGCTCAAAATCACTGCCTTTCCAGTGTAGCGAGAAGCCTGCTGGCTTGCTAAGGAAAGGAAGAAAAGGGATGGTTTGACATTTTTCAGCAAATTCTTTAGCTCTAGGGTCCCTACACTTCAGTTTTTCATCAATAAGACTCAATATAATACTGCTTCTGAGACAAGCTGCTGCATGATCTGTCTTGTTAACTTCAGCCACTGACTCTGCACGTTCTATCAGATCTTCCCATAAGATATCATCTTTAGCCATTCCCAACTGAACAAGTTTAACCAAAATGACTGGATTAAGATAATCCTGAGTGGTGCCGTAAGGAAATCTTCCATCTTCAGCATCGTATAACTTTGCAACTCTTCCTTCAGGATGGATCAGTCTTGATGGTGTAACTAACGGATGTCCATCCAAAGAACAAGGAATACATGGAGTAACACGAAGAATTCCTGAAAACTCCTCAAGTTTTTCATTAAGAACATAACGCATCAAAGGATCACGCAACTCTGCATCAATCTCCTGAATATTAGGGAAAAACACCTCAGAAAAGAATTGTTTTTCAGAGAAAGTGTTCTCCAATAGTATGTACTTGCATCCCGCTTCTTCAAATCCTGTCTTAACCCAAGAAGGGAGATCTACAGCACACAGATTTTTGGAACCAGTTTTTTTAAGGTACTTTAGAAAGATCTTAAAGGCTGACGGTCCGACATCTGGTCGTTTCAGTATCGAGTCATCTAGAAACCTTACATTCTTCATGGAAACCCAAGAGAAACCATCAGAAAACACTTTGATCCCTTCTTTGCTTTTCATATGAGCTATGTCTTCATAGAACCCTTGACAAATAACAGAAAAATCATCATGAACTGAATCAGGATCTGGCCACACAGCACAGTAGTTATAGTCAACTAGCTCACCATTGATTGCCATGTCACGCAGAACGCACAGAGCTTCTATGTAGGCTTTAACAATAACATGCCTCATGAACACTGTATTCCATCTCCCCTTTGTGTCTGTTTTCCAAATCTCTTTCCGGTTTGAAGTAACTGCAAAGCAGCCGTTTATATGAAGAGGTAAACCTGTTTTTATTCGTAGAGGTAAATAGCAGAATACTTCACCTACGTTATTGCAATTAGGTTTCACAACCCACTTTTGATCCTGGGTTTCAGACAGCAACACACCCACTCCACCACAAGGAACAAGACCTAGTCTTCGTCCACTTTCATGTAATGAAAATTTTAAAGCATCACCAGTGTCCATGCAAGAACATATGAGCCACGTTGTTGAATCTACTGTCTTCTGTGGCAGTTCATCAGATGACCTTTTCACCTGTCCTGATTTAGCCATTTCAAAGAAAGAAGCTGGATCATCTTCTGCACCTCGGAAGAGCGGAGACTGTAAATCAGCAATCCTCCTGAATACATGGTGAAATTCTTCTACTACTATCTGTAGGATACATGAGGACTTTGGTGTTTCAGTGGGAAGCTTTTTATTACTGCTGCTGCAGACCTTCATTAGTTTAGCTGCTTCCTTTAAAACGCTTACATTTGGTGTGGTCAAGGCTTTGGAAGAACAAATTTTTTTTTTAATAGTGATAACATCTTGTGCCACCCCAGGATCATCTTCCTCAATTTTCAAGTATTTCAAAACCATTGAATTTACACTCTGAGCAAATATTATCAGTCTGTGACCACAAATGCTAAATTCATCCACAAGAGAATAAATGTCTGCTGTATTGTAACATGTGCTGCTGACTTCACTCACTTTAGCTTCCTGCTGAGTTCTGAAGGAGAGCCTGAACAGTGTTCCTTTGTAGCTGTATGGAGATTCTACAGTCAGTGGTAGCTGGCAACCAAAAACTCCTATAAATGGCTTAAACTGATTGGGAAATTTTCGCAGCCTCTTCTGTTGTTTACTCCAGTTAATTTTGATCCCAGGATTAGACTTATCTCTAATATGCTTACTGATATGGTTAACATTTGGATCAAACATAATCATGAACTCCCGGCTCAAAATAATTGGAACATCAGTAATATGATAAACGGAATTGAAACCCAGTCCAAATTTTCCTACTTTGTCAACTTCACTCCTTTTTAAAGACTCTCCTAATCGAGTTATATTTAGAAAATCAGAGTCAGAAAATTCAGAATTATTGAATGACCACAAAGCTGGACCATGACACGCCGCCATTCCTGGATCCAGAAGATTCTCTCTTATATCCATATTTCTCCTCATGTCAATCAGGAAATTACATTCTGTCGCATTAGCATCATCAGCATTTTGAAGAAGTTCTTTAAAGATGTCTGAAATGGAAGGGTACTCTTCCAAAATGTTTTTAATTCTTACAGTCAGAGGCTCTCTTTGCCCAGATTGCTCAAATCCCATGTTTTCTGGATTAATCAACCTTGTGCTAAGGCATGGGACATTTAACCACTCAGCAGTTTTCATTGGTATGTCTTCATGCACCAAAATTATTGGTTCAACAGAATCTTCAAGCAAATCGTTTAAATCATCAACTTTGATATCACAATAACAGCATTCGTGAATTGGCCTCATTGCAAGTTTGTAAGGATGTTTGCCACTGTACAGTGGCATGGGTGTATGCAGACTTGCAGGAATCTGATTGCTGTACAGCCATCTTATAATGCTCAACATAATGTGAAGATTTTGTTTACTCTCTTGTTCGGACAGAGTCTGCTCACTTTTCAGATATATTTTCTGAATGACCATAGAAACATGGTCTGGTGTTAACTGCTCAATTGAACCACAACATTTAAACAACTGGTGAAACTTTGCCATAGTTTTTGGCACATAATGCAGATAAGGCTGGAGATCAAGATCAGGTACTGACTTTATTACTGCTTGTGTGAGGGAACAAAATGTTTTTCCTGTCCAAACCCAGGGAAATTTCAAGGCTTTAAAAGCTTCTTTCCCTTCTTCTAAATGATCATGCATAAACCCATAAATTTCAAGCAGGATATGCTGAAACTGATAATAGTCCTCATCACTGAAGGTTTTAGAACTGTGCCAATCAACAACTACCTTGAAATGTTTTAAAACTGCCTTTATGCTGGGCTTTGTGGAGATGCCAAGAGCTTTTTCTATATCTAACTGCACATTTTCCACAAGAGGAACTGAGGAACCTACTAAAATTGCATGAGAGATATCACACATTTCCGGTGGTAAACACAGATTACAATGATCTCCTTTCCAAACTAAGGATCCTGGATAATTTGGAGGTCTTTCCTTACATGCAGGAATCCATTTTATTTTTTTCAGCACAGCTTTTGTTTCAGATGACTGAAGCAGCATATGGTTTTTGTTTAAAATCATCAAGAGAGTTCTAGCTTTTCTTAACAGTAAATCATGATCGGTGTTAGAGTTTGCATGCAAATTTTCAATTTTATTTGCCACTCTCACAATATCACTTTCCTCAAGATTGGCTTCACTTTTTAAGCCTATTTGTCTCAGAGAATGAAGAATATCTGAAGATGTAAAAATAGCAGGGGGGAAGCAAAATTCCTCCTCAGCATAGAACAGGTTTTGCAGCAGTTCCACCTCAGGATCAAAGAGTTCATTTGCTGTCATTATCTTTTCTTGTGAAATCCTAATAAACTTCAGTGTTGTCAGCCAATCTATCACATCCGTATTCTCATTTTTCAGAAAAGTCAGATTCTCAAGAACCCATTGCATTATCTTTGTTGTTTCGTCATATGAATAAAAATCATTTTTTATGTCTTCTATAATAAACTTCAAGCAATCTGTGCTCTTCAGCTGTTCTATTTTTAGCAGGTTAGCTAAGCGAATAGTAGCTTCATCACTGCTGTCAATTATTGGAACAGAAAATCTTAGACCAGGTGGAATTTTAGCAGTGTGGTGTAATACCTTACTACCTTTCAGTCCAGCAAAAGCAGGGACACCTTCATCAGATAATTTTTCCATTTTTTTAAATATCAGCAATTCCTGAATAATTCTTCTCTCTTTTTCATTTGCATCAGTTAAACTAGCTAAGAATGCCCTAAGAGCATCTTTATGCGTTGATGGTAATGATGCAACCTGATTGCATAGTTTCTGTAGGGTCATTTTTTCCATTATTTGTAAAACAGCACTTGGTAATGGTGGATGCACATATTTCTTTATAAGCGGGTGTTGGATAGAAACATCTAGTTTCTTCAGTACCACTCCACCAACTTTCTGAATAATATCAGCTAAGTATTCTGGGAGTTGAGTCTCAGATTCATCTTCCAGAATAATAGGTGATGGATTCCTAAATCTAACCAGTTCCACTGACGTTTGGTTTTCCTCCAGAAGAGTCTTAGGAATAAGCGGCATGTCATCAAACACACTCAAGTCATCAGAAAAATGCATATAGAGGTTCTTCCAGACCATCTTAAGCCAGGAAATTGATGGGTGGTTTTTGTCTTCCAAACCTGGATACCACTGTACCACCATGTCTCTGCCAGGCCACACGCTATTCATAACTTCTTTAATTAGCCGAGCAAATCTTTCTGGGTTCAGAAGCTGCAGCTGAGTGCATGGTCTTCCTGAAATTACAGCAAAAGGGTAAACCATGAAAATCAGAGCAGAGTTACATAGCAAATTGCTTTTTGAATGTAGAAATGAAGCTCCTCTTTATGTGGAAAAACTGCTACATAGAACTGCATATACCAGCTACTCTTGCTTTTAGGGAGTTAATTAAAAACAAATACATTCCATATTAGTATAAAAAACAATCAAAAATGATCAATAAGTTACTGAATTTGTTAGTTTGCTATAAGAACCTTCAGGCATACAAAGCAACTACAGATTTACAATCAAAGTCAGTAGTTTTTTCCTGTTTGGTTGATTCTTTGCTCTACTTACTTGCCTAGTGGCAAATAAGAACCTAATCCATTATTTGTTTGTCTATACCCACAAGGATTACAGTAGTTTTGAAAGCTTATTTATTAGATATAGCAAACCAGAGCAGGTATAGATGCTCTTACACTAAAAACTGACAAGGAACAAAACTCTGCTGTTCAAGGAACGCTAAGTTTAGATGTGTATGTTTTTATTCCTATCATGAAAGCCTTCAATAAAAGAAATGCTAATACATCTTAATTATCATTAAAATAGCTTACACTTAGCCACAGAGACTCTAGTTTATAAAAAATAGTTCAGAACACAAAAATACCAACACCTCCCAGTGACACCAAAAACAATAACAGGGAATCAAGACATCTGAGTTTCAGATCTTTCTTCTTTCTAAATAGCACTGCTGTTTCATTAAAAGCAACAGTCCAATTAAAGATACTATCTACTGTCATTGCTCTGCTGGAGATAAGTAGTAAAATCCTTCAAAAAAAAAAAAAAAAAAAGTTCTTTCACTTCATGCCCACAGAGCTACGTATTGTTAGTCATGCTATTAGAAAAACACAGCAGTCTTAAGAAAGTGAGAAATACTGGCAGCAGTGGACCAACTGCTTAAGAATTTACTTAAAAGCTAAACTACAATCCCATTTTAAGACAGTATCGCTAGTTCTGTGCTCAAAATCTGTACATGTGACTTTAAATTCTTGAAGTGTAGGATGACTTCCAGTATTTTATTTAAAAATATACATAAATAAACTAAGGAAAATATTGATCATTTCTGTGCAACATTAACTACAAGGTTTACTTCATTAATAAGCAATTTTCCCCTTCTCTATATTTAGAACTATTTTCCTAATTATTTTTGGTAGCTATGTTTGGCTGGTTTTATCTACAAAAAAGCTGGGGGTAAGGAGAATAGCTCATCACCAAATTCACACAAATATCAAGCTTCAATCTAAACCAGTACATCTTCAATTGATAACCATACCTGAAAATCCCCAGAGAAGCTGTTGGGCTAGAACATAATCAAATCCATTTAGAAAACATCTGGTCAATTACACATTAACACACCAAATATAGAACAGCTTTTAGCTACAAAATTATAGTACATATTTTTGGAGAGAAAAAAATAAGATATGGTTCTCTTTGTGCAAAACAATTTTATTTTTTTTTTTTTAAAAAAAAGTTTATCCCATCTTCTCAAAGAAATTATATAAGGAAGTTTCCATTTCTACACTGATATCAAGAATATCTCCAATATAATTTCTACAATTATAGAAGTAAGATCCTTGTCAATAATTCAAAATCTGTCAAAAAATCTAACAAATTTATAATGTACATATTTATGGTACTGAAGATATGGAGGTATAATTTACAACTATGCAAAATCTGAGAATGAAGAATAGGAGGTGGAAAGTAGAGAAAAGTAAGCCACGTAAAAACTTGCACAGGGTCATCTGAACGTCCCTAGGAATTTCTAAAAGATTTGGAAGAACTATTCTTGTCGTATTTATTACAAAAATATGTTCTTCTAATGAATGAGAGGCACACCACCAACCAAGAATAAGTACCTAGAATAATGGAGTTCAAAGAAATGGACAAAAGAAGAGAGCAGGAAGTTAGACCTCAAATGTGACCAAAACTTCTTCTAGGAACTAGAAGGACTGGATAGAATTTGTTGCAACTCAGATACCAGCATGCCCTCCTACAACAACAAATAGACATCACTCATCACATAATATGCCCCCCATAAGGCTTTGACAATTCTGTTTTTTAGAAAATATATTTTTTTTAACAATAGTTTCAGACTTGCTGTCATTCATATCCAATGAAAGTCCCAGCACCGATTTCATACCTTCTATACAATTTGTATGTACACTGTTTATTCTGTGAAATAAGTCACTCCAATTGTCAGTCTTTTCATAGATGCTTAGCCATAATTTCAATAATGCATCTTATTTGCCTTAGAATTATCTTATTTTTCTATTAGTTTTGATAATCAAGTGATAAACAACCCATGGAGAAAGCAGCAGGTTTCCAAGTTAATAGGACGAATAATAAACAGAAGACGTAAAAGGATTGTAGGGAAAAAAGGTCAGAATATGGACTGAAGAAATGGAGACTGTCACTGAAGACATCGATAAAGGGTATCAAAGAAAGAAAATCAATACAATGATTTCTAGTATTCTATTTCTGGTTTTAATGTTTTCAGTCTAAAAAATAATTCTGATAAATAGAACAATTTAAAAAGACAAACATGGATGTTTTTCTTAAAGGCACATTTTCTAGAGATTGAAGAGTAAAATAGTTCACTGTATACGCACTACTTAAAAATAAGTTAAAGTGTGACTTGTTTGGAGAAAAAAAAAAGTTTTGGAGACGGACTTCAAATTTACCCATCAAATGCATAGTGAAATGCAAAGACAGAAAGGTAAATTAAACTAATGCTGACTTGAAAAGAAGCAAAAAAAAATGTAATAGTGAAGGAAGTTAAACATTGAAGCATCATATCTACAAATGCAGCAAGCTTTGTAGCAAACTATTTGGATCATGATTAGAAGTATTTCAGTAGGTCTGCTTTGAAACAACAAAAAGCTATGAATTAAGACTCAGGTAACACTTGACAAAATTAATATGGTCTTCATACATGTATACTCCAGGCCAGATGATTCGGTTTCATCTATTGTTTTTTTAAATGCATTTTTAAAATGCATTAGTGTGTGCTTGCAATTGTGAGCTACAAGATGATCCACAATATAAAAAGTATGACATAGCTATTGCATATGAAAATACTATAAATGTAAAATAGAACTCAGACCTTCTTACAAAGAGGAATACTAGTTGCACAAAATTTACACTAAGACATGTCCTGCTATCATTTTATTGTAAGTTTTCATCCTTTAGCTTTTGCCTTTTTATTCATTTAGAATTTTCATTTATGCCATTTACAACTCCATCTGCGGTATCTTATTTTTTTGAAATGACCAACTTACTTAGGCAAGCTCAGTTTCATAGAAGACAGTGCTTTTAACTTGGATTTAGAATTAGTCTGTTTAACTATTAGCAATCTGTTTCACTTTATGAGAATACCAAAGACATTACCTCTGCTTTTGGCAGCTTCTTTCAAAGCAGCTAGAACCTCAGGCTTCAGGTCATCAGAAAGCAACCTTCCTTCAAGGCCAGGAAAGAGTGATCTAACATACCATATAAAAACAAAAACATTAGCAAAGCATCTAATTCATGTATGTTCCTACACAGAAGAGTTGCATGCAAAGCAGTCACTTCCATATGTGGAATTGGGCTTTAAGTGGGTGTTTTCTTATTTATAAGAAATTCATGAACTTAGAAAAAGAGAGTAATAAGAAAATAAATTTTCCAACTACTCATCTTTTCAAAGCGGGTATAAGAGTTTTCTCTTGATAGAAAAACTAGTATTAGAAAAGTATTTTCATCTATTTGTATTATTTTTTTTGTTAGAATAATACTATATATTATGTCTCAAAAATTATCTGAAATAATAAAAAAAATACAACATTTAATTCCAGGACTTCACACATATCTGTACGTTCAGACACTGGTCTGTGTGCAGACACCATTTTAAACTATTGTAACCAAGCATCACTTACCTTGTAATTTCTTCACTTTCCCTTATATTGGTACTTAAAATTAAACAAATAGTTTAAGGGCCCTGCTCCTTCCAATTCTGAAGTCACCAATAACTAACCATTTACTTTTGACAACAGATATCTCAATTATACAAATAACAAGACTTTATGTTGAATAAGTCTTACTTTCAAATGCATATGTTAACAAAAAGAAATTGCCTGTTTACACATATTAACAGATTGCTTTTTGTTAACACAAGCCAACTTGTGTTACAAAGTTCACAAAGTTTGCCCAGAGAGGCTGTGGGGATCTCCAAAAGCCTCTTGGACGTGGTCCTGGGCAGCCTGCTCTGGGTGTCCCTGCTTGGGCTGGGGTGGCACCAGGGGCCTCCAGGGGCCCCTTCTGAACTCAGCCCTCCTGTGAGTCTGTGAAATTTGTAAAAAGCTTACTTCAGCTTTTTAAGTAGGCTCCAAATTTGAATCTGCAAAGAGCCAAACAATTCAACTGAAGGTGTTTTAAAATATCTTAAGTAATTTATCATATTTATAGCATTAGAATTGGAAATATTTACTGTACTCAAGAACAGAGTCAAAGCATTACTATTTGCATTATCATAGCTAGCAAGTTGATATATGCATACTATGTGCTTTTGTATCAGCTTTATAAGACTAACTAATTAAGTCCATTAACAACAAAAACATGAATTGAATGAGATACAGCGGTATCATTAACTTCCCAGAAAGTGACTTAGTCTTATGACTAGTCTGAAGCAAGGCCATAAAGAAAATCTGTTAGTCTCATCATGGGTATGTATGTTCTCTATTGGTGTAATGGCTTGAATTTTGAAAGAGGAAAAGAAAATAGTGAAAGAATATCAAAAGATAAATGATCTCAAAAAGATGCTAAGCACTTAGGGTTTTTTTTTGTTTTGTTTTTTAAAGAATACACTAGAATCACAGATTCTTCGATCTGTGTCAGTGCCCTGATGAATGACCTGAATTGTCTAGATCAATAAATATATCTAAAAGATAGCAGTTTTAGAATACAGAAAAAGAACAGCAGCGGGTTTGAAAAAAAGGCAAACTCTTCTCAAGAAACAAAGTAAAACCAGCTACCTGTCTGAAAGTGTTTTTCTTCAATATGTGTTGTCTATACGTAACACTTAAACCATGACTTAGAGCAGTACCTTTATATGGAGTACTTTTTGCCTTAATACCTACATGGGCACACCCCAACTCTAATCTACATTCCTTAAAGGCCAGTAAAAGTAGCAAAACACATGCCAGATGTCACACCTCTAATGCAGAGGATCTGAAAATCATTGAAACTGAGGGAAAGGAGGAGGCAGCAGTTGTACACACATATTGGTAACTTCTTAAGGAGGAACAGATAAAAGTTTTTGTTTTTTGTTTTAAAAAGCACAAAGCCATCTCAAACTTTATGAAAGCCTTTTAACTTTAACTGATTTAATGTACTTCCTAGTATGCATGTGCCTAAACTCCTCCTGTTTCTAATCGTTTATGATTCTAAGAAAGCTAATTTGACTAATTCTAAACTAATTCTAAGAAAGCTAATCTGAGGCATTCCCCTAAAGCCTAGATTACATGATTCTTTAGAAAATTATAACAGGTAGCGGTCAAAATTTTCAAACGAGACCTATGTATATAAACATCTACACTTATATAGAGAACTGAGTTCTGTTTATGCAATATTTCAGTACATCATAGGCTGCTGCATATCATCTTGTTGCTGGTAAGCATACCTGGGAAAATCTTCTGAGGTTATGTAAACGACATCCTGTTCTGACACAGATGAGGAAAAAGGAATAAAATTTCCATTCTGCAGTGGCAAAAGCTCCAGTCCAATCAGTTCACTGTAGACTCCATCAGAAAGCACAAATTCTAAGAGGTGAAGCTTTTCTTCAGCAGGTCCACTGTGTCCAGATTTCCTTAGCACTTGCCGTACAACAGCAGGAGTCACTTTTTTCACAGCTTTAACAGAAGAAGTAGTAAGATGCACGGCACTAGCAATATTTGCTGGCACCTTGGCAATCTGCTTCCCTGAATCCTGGAGGTAGTTGAGAACAGACTGTGTGTACTCCAAACTCTCATCCATTTCAGAAAAGTGCACCTGTTCCACCTTTATCCACTGATTACTCACTGAGTAAATAACTGTATGCTGGAGCAGCTCTTTAAAGAGAGGTATTACAATTGGTTTCCAGGGCACCCTGATTTTGTTCTCATCAGGCCATAAACTATAAATTCTTTCAGCTGACAGTGGAAAATCTGAATTCTTCTCAGTCTCCATGCGTTTGATAGCTTCCAGAATAAGAGTGGCATAGGCCTTTGGCACTATGTTCACCACAAGAACATCATTCCACAAAGCTGCTGGATCTCTCCACTGATCCAGCTCTCGCCATTTGATACTCCTTCTATTGTCTGTGAGACCAAAGAAACCACTAACATGAACTGGGAGACCAGTTTTGCTTTCCTCACCTGGAGGCAAAGGCAGAAAACAAAATGCTCTTCCTGAAAAGTCTGCCACAGCTCCGTTTTCCTCCTCTTTATTTGATAAAGACATGGCTATTCCAATAGTAGGAACAAATTTCAAGTCATCAGCTAAACAATCCAGTTCCGTACACATTCCTCGACCACCTACACAATTACATACTAACCAAGACGTTTTCTGTGCGTCCTTAACACTCTCATCTTCCAGCACTATATTTACATGGTATGTCACACATGTGATGCTATTGCTTGGAACTCCCTTACAGTACTGATTTATTGCAGTTCCTAAGATTTTGATAGAGTTGGGTCTTTCATGTTTCAAGGCTTTGTTCTCACTAGCGGTTACTCTGAAAATCAGCTTCTCTGTTCCATCAGCATCTCTAACATGCAATGAAACATCCTGAACACTCTTTAAGAAGAGCAACACTGTGTCAGCATCTGCTCTGAAGGATTCAAACAACTCCAAAACCTTCTGCTTGTCATAAACATTGCTGCTCAGCTGAGAAGGCTGCAGACGAAGTGGGAAGCGAAAAAATGTACCAGGAAAGTTTCCATTCTTAAATGTTTCCTTAGTGCTGCCAAATACACCAATGAATGGCGCAAACTGGTCTGTAAGTTCATTGATTTCCTTGCTGTCTTCTTTTAGGTTCCAACACTGGCCTGATTCATGTGGTCCAAAGAGGGTTTGATGGGGATCCAGCATTCCAATTTGTTCCCCACTGAAAATACTAGGGAGATCTGCATAAATAAAAACCAACAAATATTAACAACCCTAAAAGAACAGATTTTCAAATACAGTCTTATAGGAAGATTTTATTAAGGGCAAGAAAAACAAATGTTCTAAAACTGCAACGAACCTAGTAGAATTCTGATAACATATACTTCAGTACTTATTGACAGGAAGAAACAAGTACATCCCCTATTCTGCAATTAAATTGAAGGCTGGCACATTTGAAAGCATAAATTCCCCAAACTGTCAAACACCACTGAATGCATTAAGCTTTTATTTTACTTAGTAGAGCATGAATATTGTGAGAAAACATCCTATGCCTTACAAACTCCCTTCACAGGAAGTCGCAAGTTAAAAATGTTATTTCAGCAAATTTTACTTCTTATCCTGTACTACTGTAACTGCTATGAAGGATCTAGGCACTATTTACACTATTTTTTTTTTTTTTTGCTATACATTAACAAAACATTTCACTGGAAAAATATGTTTCCAGACTTAATATTCCTGGTTAGTAAAACAGTTTTTTCTTGTGAGGGTTTTGGGTGGCTTTGTTTTTTTGGGAGGAGAAATCTATTTCCAGTGTAAATGTGCATATATCCTTTTTAGCATGGAATAAACATCACTGCTTATTATACAAAGAACCTGCATGAAAGTTTAGGTCTAGTCCAATTTAGACACTTCTACTTGTTTATACACCCTATATTACAGGCCTCTATAATGTGAACTGCAGCACATAACTGACAGAACAATGCAGGGAAATGTTCATTTGAATATAAGTGACTAAGTACATAATAATGTTATTAGAAGAAGTAAATCTCCCCCAAACGTTCAAATTAGAAGGATATCTTGTAGGGTTTTAGAAAGCTATGAATGCTCCATAGGGAAACCTAGCTAGGGATCTAACTTAAAATATACTACAGAGACAATGTTACGTGCTTGGTAAATATCTAAAATAATCAAATAATTTTAAAAAAATACTTTTAAAATGAAGATATCTACTGAGAATACCTGTTATATGATAAACCGAATTAAAGCCAATTCCAAATCTTCCAACTTTTAAGGGATCATCTTTCTTTCTGCTTCTTGCTATCTCCTGTATACCATGCCAGTCCTCAGGGGTGAAAACTGCATCATTGTATGCATAAAATGCTGGCCCTAAAATAAATAGGCAAGCATTGAAAAGATAACAGAAGAAAATTATTTACTGTTGAAATCTTCTAGAGAATGAATTGACAAAACAGAGAAAGCATTTCTTTAAAGTACGCATGTGCAAAGAGTTACCTCTGTGTATGGTACTTGAGAGATACATATTCTAATGTGGTATCTATTTTTGGTGTCCACATAAGAGAATGATTCTGAAAAACTGAACATAAAGTAGAAGCAAACAACAGATCTTCTGAAAGAAATGTCCAATGGTGAAAGGCTTAAACTCATTCTGTTCAGTATATCGGAAAGATGTTCAAAATATGTACTAATCACAGTAATACCTGCACTGGAGGGAAATATGTAGCAAGATATAATAAGTGTCTAGAAAGTTAGACATTTAAAAGCATAAATTCCATAAATTCATAAATTATAATAAGTAATAAATGTCTAGAAAATTAGACAGACCAATTCAAATTAGAAGACATAATGAGATTAACAACTGGTAAAAGCCGGAAACAAGCAGTGGATCATCCATCACTGAAATCTTCAAATCACAGCTGAATGCCTTGTGGGATAATTATGCAAACTAATTTGTTTGATAAGCACATAACTGGCCTCTTTCACACCAAGACATTTTAGACTTTAAAAACCTTACAGTTAAAAGAAACTACATTTGCAGTACACGGGCAGAAACTACACATGCAGAAGACACCATTTTTAGGTACCATCTTTACATTAACGATTGGAGATAGTACTGAAATGACGTAGTTAACATGTAAAAG
The DNA here is from genome assembly GCF_964211825.1 of Aythya ferina. NCBI lineage: Eukaryota > Metazoa > Chordata > Aves > Anseriformes > Anatidae > Aythya > Aythya ferina. The sequence continues at coordinate 20,352,643 of NC_140296.1, forward strand.
TCCAAAAATGACTGTCAAATACTTTTGTTCATCTTAGGTCTTGCTTACTAAATCTTGTTTACTGGCTCTACAAGAAAGTCCTGTCTTGTATTTTGGAATATCAGGGAATTAAATCCAAAGATGGACATGTCTCCCTGGAAGAAGTTACTTAGAATAAAGAAGAACATGAAGACTTTCTCAAACGAAATTAATTGGAAGCATTCAGAAAGCTGCTACTGACAGCATGCAAAAAGACAGTAAGGCCTTCAAGATGAAAAATTGGCTTTGGAAAAGAATTATCAACATTAGAACATAGACAAAATATCCACCTAGCAAGGTGGAAGTGGTAATGCAGTCATCTCTATACGGTCAACTTCACAAAAGAAAAAGAGAACCACAGAACCACATCCAAATTGAAAAATAATGTCCAAAATAATTAATTAATAAGTATATTTACCCTGATATTGTGCCATGTCCTTTGACCACAGAGTTTCTGTTCCATACTGAGTTTCATCATATAAAAACCTAACCTCTGTGGCACCAGCATCTTCTGCATTCTGTATCAATTCCTGACAGCAAAAACAAAAAATAAAACATTAGTATTCAATGCAGTAATGATATACATATTGTAGCCACGGCTTTCCAACTTAAGCAGTAGAAAATATAAAGTAATTGTCTCAAGTTTAATTGTTGTCATACCTTTCAACTTAGTCTTTTATCTAGCTTACCTGAATGAAAACAGACATAGAAGGAACATACTATAAACGCAAATACTGCAAACACAATTTGAATTTGGAGCTGAAATATCATACACAAGCAGTATTTATAAAGTTTAGAAATCAGGGCCCCAGAGATACACATGCACACACAAATGTACACCTGTATGAGGGGGAGGGGTGGTAATTTGGCATAAAGGGGTACCTCAGCTGAATTGAAAAGCTATGTAGGTACAACACATCAAATCCAGTGTATTCATACAACATCAATTTAATTCAGTCATGCATAAAAATAAAAGACTTGCTAGCAAGATAAATCTTTACATTGGATCCTAATATACCATTGACAGCAAAAGATGTTTGCTGTTATCTAATGTATAGTTTTAAAACTATAAGCCCTCAATTTTTCACTTTATGACAATATATTTAATCTGTAAGGTACATCTCACAAGCAACCAAGATAAATTATTTATATTGGCAAGTCTATATTATTCTGAAGCAAGATGAGATAGCAATAAAAATAACCAGCTTAGCATCAATAATTATATATATATTTTTTAACAGTATCTGTATTTACTGAATTTTTAAAAAAATGATTCTAAAAGAATTGCCACAATTATGCAAGAAGATACAGAAAGATAACCAAAGTTTCTAGAAAAATTAAATAGCTATGGAAACCACAACGTAGTCAGACTTGCATTCATTTGTGTCACATCAAGGATCTGCTACATTTAATTTTAAAAGCAATGTACTTGAAGAATATTAACAATGAAATCAAATTAACAGACCAGCAAAAATCCTATTAACTGTAAATTGTAAAGTGTGGAAAGATGTGGAAAGAATTTATAATTTTATATCTACCTCTCTGACTTCTAAGCACATTATCTTAGTTCTTCACGTTGGAATGAAAATCTAGGCTTTAGTTGTTAAGTATGAACCCTTCGTGATTCAAATGCACCTCATAAATTCAACTAATCCTGGGGAATGCATAGTGAAAATATAGCACCCCTCCCTCAAAAAATACAATTCTCAAAAAATATCCAGGATGCAATCTGCCAAAACAATTGATGAACTTATGCATAAAAAAAAAAAAAAAAAAAAAAAACCTTCTAGTTCCATGGTTGCAAAGCAAACCTTCCAACAGCTGGGACTTTCATCTTGCTTCACAATTTTTACTTGTCTGTTTTATATGTACCGACAAATATATACCTGCCTATATATACAAAGTGCACTTAATCTAACAATGAAACGTTGTGATACTGTTATAGTTCATTGAGAAAAATACATTTAGCTACCAAGAAATTCCATGGCGAAATCTTATATTAAAGCCTCAGGCTTATCCCAGTCTTATACTAAGATGAGCCCCCCTGAAATTGTATATACTATAAATGTGGGTTTGTCATCATTTACAACAGAAATGTACAATCAAGCAGCTACCAAAATACACATTTTAGATAGCTCACTCACATATAATGACATCAAAGACTTCATGATACAGATTAACATCTGCATCTTAATCTCTATTTTCTAATTAAATTACAATGGCAACTACAGCAAACAAGATCAGAGATGTTAAACAAAACACAGCTCACTTTGCTTTGTACACAGAAATAGAAATATTTATCTACTGCTCTGGAATGAATATCTGATAAAGTATGATTTCCATACTTCAAATCTTCCAGCAAGATCTGCTGGAAAGTGTTAAACTAATGGTAGGATGTCATGCACATTAAATGTCTGCTAAAAATACCATCTTTTATATACCTTAAGAATCTGTCCTCCTTCTGGGTATCTTCTTAAAATATCCTTAAGAAAATCAACAAGTGGAGGAGTTGTTTGTCCAAAGCGACCTAGAAACAGAAACAAAAAAAAAATCTGTGTTTTATTCTACGATGCACTGAATATCAGATTTTTAAAAAATACTTATCAGGCAATTACTTGAGTTAATTTTGAAAAAATATCCTAAGACCTGATACTATAAAATCTTGGATTTACAAAATGAACTGCAAGAATATCATATTATAAATCCTTTTCTTCAAAATCAAGTAGTGGTCCTGATGTTAATGTCAGCACGCTGTTTCATATCTGGGTGAAACAAAGGTTTTAGATCAGTTATACTCCAATTCCAACTACTACTGTTTAAATATAGTAAAAAGTAGTACTCCTTTAGTAGTTAAGTAGCAGGATGGTGTTCTATGGCATCAATGTCTCTAACTTCTTTACAGACAGTGATGATCCCTAGTGACATCTATTCACCCTCACAGTACACTATGGCTCTAGCGTACGCTTCTTGTTCTGGCATATTGTGGTGCTAGCATGGGTGTTACCAGTGCTTTCTAAGAGAAAGAATCTATCACAGAATGAAAGGATCAAAAGTCTTCAATTCCACCTCCAGCCTGGGACTGAAGAGTAGTTCCCTAAATTGAAACCTCTAAAACACACACTTCAAATAGTAGATGTATTTCCCTCAAGAAAATCAGGCTCTACTGATGTCATCACCTATTACTTCCCTTCAAAGTTACTAATACAACAATTATTTCTGTCTCCCTTTGGCCTATATATGTTTATCAAATATACAGATGCAAACATGTATATCTTACATATATTATAGAAAAAAATAAGACAAAAAAAAAGACCACAGTCCTCAGCAATGTGGAAGAAGCAAGAGATAGAAGATCTATTTGCTGAGAAAATGTCAAGTGTTTGCCAAGAAAAAGTCACATCCAACATCTTGTCTTAGGAAGCTTTCATCACTCTATATTTGAGTTTAGCTAATAAATCAGTGAAAACAAATAAGTTGCAACATGCAGTTGAAAACGTGGGAATTATTTTATAACTTTTTTTTTTTTAAACTGTATGAAGAAGTACATGAATGTCAACTTGTAATATGCAGACCTCCAAAACAAACTGAACTAATCAATACGAGAAAAGTTTGTGTCTCTTAATAGAAATTCTCTAAGATCAGGAAACTTATCTTCTTTAGGTCTAACTTGGGTGGAGGGGAGGAAGTATTAACACTATATTAACACTATGGGCACAACAAAAACACATCAGTAACTTCAAATGATAGCACTGAGGATGAACATTATTCTAACTTTTAACATCTAAAATTCTGGTCTACAAACAACAGAAAAAATTCTGAGATCCTGATCTACTCAAAAAATCTTGAGATTCTGATTTACTGCATGATATCAAGTGCTGAACTGATTCTTCTTGAGTATCAGAGCAGATCATATTGGTTCCAGAAATATGAAGAAGGAACATTTTCCACCAGTACAGCCAAGCATAGGAGCCCAAAGAGTCCATGCACCTCCATCCTTGAAGGCTTTCTAAACTCTTCAAGATCAAGCCATGAAAAACCTGGTCTGACCTCAAAGCTGACTGTGCTTTGAGCAGAAAGTTGAAGTAGAGACCCCCCAGTATCCCTTCCAAAATGAAATATTCTGTGAACATATAGAATTATTATATATTACTTGACAGACACTAGCAATGACTGAATACAGATGTGACTTAAGTGAACTTCAGAGTGCTTCAGGAACCAGCACGCCTGGCCCTACTGACCATGCCCTTGTTGAAGTTATAAATTCAGGACCTTCTTTGATTCACCTGCTGTTAGAAAAATAAATAAATAAATCTCTGAAACAAGGCTCCACTATGCACATAAAAGGCTTGAATTAAAACCTTCAGATCTTTTAGACTGATTTACATCAGAGTTGTGGGCCAGAAAACAAGTGCTATATCTAAACATGGAATCCTTAGAGAGGTATCTCTATGAAAATCTCACGGCCAAAAAACAACAGTTCCCAGGCACAAAAAACAACAGCTTTTTCTTTCCCATGAAGGATTTCATATGGCTGCTTACTCTACATTCTTCATGTATTTGCATGACAAAAAATAAACAGAGGAAAAAGAGGAAAAAACTGTAAATAAAGAGTATACCAGTCTACAGATACCAAAATCACTATCAGAGCAGTCAGGGATAAGAGAAAGAAAAAATATTTCATGCCATAGAACCATGGGGTCCATTTTCATAGGTGTTTTCTAACCATTTCAGATTCTAGAGAAAGAAAACATGAACTTATAGCTAATAACACAAACACCTTGCTTTCCTCTATGTCTAGAAAACTCATGGCTTACATAGGCTGAGAAATGCAGCTTTTTTGTGATAACAAATAAAATACCTGCATGACAATAAAGGCTTCCTTCTTCATCCTACCATTACATTAGCATTTATTCATTCCCTTATAATAAAGTTACTGTTAAAAGAATATTAACACTTACAACCAAGTAACAGAAGCTTTTTTACTGACAGTACAATTGTCTATATAATAGTTACTGAAAAAATATCTTCTCAGTGGCTACCTTGTCTACATGTATTCAGCTTATTTTATGTGAAACAAGGCAGCTATTAACTTTGTTGCAAGATGAGTTTTTGTCAGTTCCAAAGCACAGCAACATTATAACTTCTATGTATCAAATTACAAATAAAAATTGAAACACCAAAACACTGTTTTTCCTGGAAAAGAATGAAAATAATAAAATGAAGGAATACCTGTAACATGGAAGCAAAATAATTGCTTCCTATCTGAGGTCAAAAAACAATTTCTATTAACTCCAGACTGTGTCAGAAAATGTTTTGACCTTTCAGTTCATAAACACAGACAACTATTTTTCTTACCTCCTCCTTTCAAACCTTCTGACTGAAGCTGCAGAAAAACTTGATTTTGAGACTTTTGAAGATCTGCAATCTTAATGCCATCAGACAACTGAAATAAAAAGACAAGTTTTGGTCAAAACATTCCACAGTGTAAGTAATTTACTGCAGTTTTATTCCATAAATATTTATACCATGAAGCCTAGTTTTAGCTAAAAGTATACAAACACTCTGCAACGTCCAGTATTCAGTTTAAACTGCACTTTAAGTCCTTCCAGACTAGGATGGCCTCCTTTGCCAAATGGTCTACATAATACTCACATGGTGCATCAGTCTGACAGTAACAGGACCAACAAATGGCTGCAAACAAATCAGGTGGAAAAATGCCTGTAGAAGCATGCTAAGAGCAAACCACAGCCTCGTATTTTTACACTTGGAAAGTTCCTTGTCCTGGGAACTTCTGAAAGCATGCAACCATAACAGTTATTTTTCTAAGGTACAAACCCATAAAGAAAATAAACACACTAGAAATGTGCTCTATGTACTCCAAAAAGTACATATAAGTATACAATTGTAAAGTAGTTTCAAACTAAGCAGTATCAGCTAAGAGCAGCTAATAAGACAAAAAGTGTAGAGACAAAAGTATGTCATAGAAAGACCCCTGAAAAACTTGACAGCCTCATCTCCCTATTACCTCCACATGCAAGCCTATGGACCCACTGGGACCACAGAGAAATAAGGGAAAAACTAAGCAACAGATTCCTTAACAGCCATTGGGAAAACTAGTGATCATAACAAGTCATGGTTTTGTTACAATGTCGGTTTATTATGTGTGTCCCAATCATGTATCATGCGATGCACAAATATAACGAGCGTAGAATTAGAAGTTGCATTGTGCTAATTTGAAGCCTAAGCAATTCAAATTAGTCTCAGTTTACAGTAAGCTACTTGAAAATTTTATTATGAGAAATCATCATATTAGTCTCAGTGTATAGTAAAGTTTAGATCTACTTTCTCCAATGGGTAAAAACAAATCACTAGTTGGTGCTTACACAGACATGCTTACAACCAAACTACATTTAATAAGCAAAAGACAGTCCCAGTTCACAATGTATAATTATATTTTTTTAAACATTAATAAGAAACAGATGCTTCTTTTCATTTACATCAGTTTTAAGTAGTACTTACAAGAACAGTACACTTATTGTAAGTTCCTAGATAAACGTTGTACTTGAGCTAACCATGTCTCAAGATGTAAAATAACTTAAAGTGGGTGCACTTCCCACTCAGAATTCACTAAAATTAAAAAGAACCCACAAATGCTGGGAGTTTTATACATTAAGTATAAAAGGGGTAGAATAACCAAATTTTCTCAGGTAGGCTTTTTGTACCCAAAACACCATCAGAAACTGGAGAATTAACAGATTCGTATTAATAGCTTAACACTGTAAGGAGCTATGAGAAGCAGAGATACAGGATTTCACTCAACAGCTGGTAATTGTAGGTAACAGCTGTAATGGAAAAAAGATTTAGCAATAAAATAAAGAATAAAATAAGAGTTCAAAAGTTCAGGAAGGATTTTCAAGATGACTGCAGCACAGAATGAACGTCCCTACACATCTTTGAGGTTAATATTTAAAGCTATATGTCTCAGAATAGCTGTTACAGTCTGCTCCTTGCCAAAACATAGATTTCTGTGCCAGACAGCGTGCTACTCACAGCTTGGCTTCCAGATGAATTTTAGAGAGAGATACATAGATCTCCTTCCTCCCGAAACAGGAAGGCCTGAAGAGAACAGAATCAAGGGCACAAAAAAGGGCAGAATATAAAAGATGCACTAGATGGGTTTCAAACCTGAGTGCTCCGGAAACTCCCTTCCTGAAGCGTGTGGAGCAGCACAACCAGAAACACCCACTTTTTGGTGCTTTTGGAAACCCCCAGCCTCCTCTCCCCTTCCTGCCCACCTCCAGGACCCTGCTCCCACCACAGCCCCGCGCAGGGCTGCCCTCAGGCTGATGCTCTCCGCAGGACAAGGGCTTTCATCCCTTCCCTCCTCCCCTGGGATTTCAGCTGACAGCTTCTGCAGTGCCCAGGGGACCCGACCAGAGGCAGGGAGCAGCAGCAGCAGCTTCCCCCCCACACTCCCCGTGCTTCTCTCACCTCTCTGCCGCGGTGCCACAGGCGCTGCCGGGCGGCGGGGAAGCCGGCCTCCGCGTCGATCCGCGCCTTCACGTCCCCCACGGTGGCGGCCGGCGGCAGCTCAAACGTCCTGCAGCCCAGGCAGCCATGGAGGACGGTGACCCGGGACAGCCTGCGGCGACACGAGAGACACCGGCTGAGAAGAGCCGCCCGCAGCCCGCCTTCCCTCCCTCCAAACCTCCCTCACGGAGGCCGCCGGAGGCTCCGCGGCGCTCCCCGCCGGGCTGAGGGGAAGGAGCCGCCGAGGGGAGCGGCTGGGGCAGCGCCTCACGCCCGCTGCCCCCCGTGCCCCGTCCCGATGCCACTCACATGCCCGCCTCGGCGCACAAAGGGCTGGTGGAGCCGCCACAGCCACCGCTGCCCCTCACGGGGAAGGGGTGGGATCGAGAGCGGGAGGGGCTCGCCCTCAGCTCTGCGCCGCGGGGGAAGAGGAAGGAGGAGGAGGAGGAGGAGGAGGAAGGGGGGAGCCGGCGGAGAAGCCGCCCTAAAAGCAGCCGTGGCTGCGGGGGGAGGTGGCCTTACTAGCGGTAGTAAGGGCCCGGCCTTTAGTAGGGTGCCCTGGGGACGTGGGGAGGATCCCCGTGGTGATAAAGCTCCTCTGTGACTGGTTTTGGGGGCTTGTTAGCTTGCGTGAGGCAGCTCTTAGTGGGAGAGTGTGGCATGAGGTCCCCAAATCCGTGAGTAACACTTGGGTCCAGAAGCACGGCCACACGCAGCTCCCTCCTTCATTCAGCAGGGAAAAAGCGCTGATGGGGCAGGACCAAGGCTGTAGCACCTACTGCCTTCAGTGCTGCCTGATCTGTGCACTGCAAACACGACTTTGCCACCTAGGGAGTTCTCTCAGTAACAGCTCAACACCCTGAGGAGAGCAGGGGCTGTGCTTTGTCCCTCCACTACTGCCATCCTTAAGTAGCTGTATCTCCCACCCCTCCTTTTCCTCATCATATCTCATGTAATGCCCAGCATTCAGGCACCACAATGCAGAGCACACAACATCAGTGCTAATAAACCTCATATTTCTGAAGTACACAGAGCACAGAAAGAAACATCATTTTTCTGCTTTTCTGTCAGGCTTGGCCATGAATACTGACTGGTGTTGATCTTCCACCTTATCTCATAGGGTGGAAGATCAACATATCTCATATTATATATCTCATATATATATCTCATCTTATAATTCCCCTTGCTGTTCAAGACTCGTGGAAAGTATTCCTGACAATAGGCAGGAACAACTCCAGTCTCTCAAGACGCAGCGAGAGGCAAAGGATGCACTGGTTGTGTTGTAACTTTTCACTGTACAGCAGCTCAGTGATTACCAATATGCTAGCAGGAAAAAGAAATTTCTCCAAAATTGGGAGATGGATGTTGATGTGTGGAGAAAGCAACCTAATGACCATCAATATGGAAACTGCTGAAGCACTCAATGAATTAGTCTTCAAAGGCAAAGCCTGTTTCCAATCTCTGACACATTTTGATAAAAGTGAGGAGCAGCCAAGGATGAAAACTAAATAGCAATTAGGTACCACAGTTAGGAAGTTCTGTCTATTCAGGCCCATAAACCCAGATAGAATTCACCAGAGTGTTCAAAATGCAGATCAACATGACAGCAAGGCCACCTCAGAAATCAGCTGTCTGTGAAAAAGCACATTGATGAGGAGAGCTTTATGGATGGGGAAAAAAAAAAAAAAAAGAAAATAAAAAGGCTCATCTTTATGAAAGACTAAAAGGAGGCTGAAAGGAATCAAAGGCCAGTAAATTTCACCTCAGTCCCAAGAGATATCGTGAAGAACATCCACTTGGAATTCTCTTCCAAATACTTGAAGGACAAAAAGGTAACCATGAAAAATAAACACTAATTAACAAGGATCTAATGAACTTTTAATTACCCTATATGATGAGATGACTGAGCAGGTAGATGAAATCCAAGTAGTGGATGAAATATACCTTGATTTTAGTATGACTTTTGACACGGTCCCCTTTAGCATAAATATATGGAAGCTGAGGAAGTATGGGCTGGAAATTAGATGGGTTAAAATTTTATTGGATCACTGAGATTAAGAATTTACGGTAAGTAATTCAACACTGAGATGGCAAGCAAAGTACTGTATGCAATCGCGTTGCGTAGGCCTGATATTGTTCAGTGATGACCTAGATGATGACAATGATGGCACTAAGTAAATTTGCAGAAAGCACTTATGAGGGAGTGTTCAGAGCCTTCTCTTGACACCTGGGGTCTATCACAGACAACCTTTAATATGACTGGTATGGAAATTAAGTGACTGTTGTGCTGTAAGGTGACTGATATAACAAAATTTAATAATAATAATAATAATAATAATAATAATAATAATAATAATTGGTACCTAGCCAAAACTAACAGTAGAAAGGTATGGTTTGCAAGAGATTTATGATGACTAGATAATATCATGGCAAGATGAATAAAGAAATATCTGATTGGGTGGCCCATGTGATCCCTATCCCAGAGAAAACCGTTATAAGCATAAACTGTGGCAAATCAAGCTTAGGAAAATTGTTCTGAAACCTCAGAAGAGATCCTGTTTGGGGACTTTAATTGCTGGTTAGAGAGAAGAGGATGAGTCTGTCTTTGATGCATGCCTGAAGCAGAGAAGCCTAACGTGAATGCTGCTCTAGGTTGGTGGCAGCACCTACAGAGACATTTGCCCACTATCTTTAGCGTGGATACCCTCCTCCTGTCACCAACTAGGTGGCACAGGGGAGTAGGGCTTCCCTGGTATTGCCAAGTTGAGCTCCTGGTGGCTAGTAGGGTAGCAGTACTGCAGTAATGGGCCAACTAGTGCATGAGTGAGCTAATTTGGTCTGTATCCATGTGAACATGGATTTTGTTATAAGTGGGGTTATTGTTATAAGTTATTGTGGATATTGTAATAGGTTAGATATTGTTTGCACATACCCATAATATTAGCAATAGGGTTACCAATAACTAGTTGGAATTGGTTTTTTATGCAGTAAAGGATATTGCAGCTCAATGATCCTTGTGCTTCTCATCAGTCAATTAAACTGGCAGTCTCACTGTACAAATCAGTCTTCAAGTTCCAGAGTTTTAGTCTATCTGTGATCCCAATGACCTAGAGGAACTTTGAGAAACTGGTGGAGGAGGCCAACAGAAACCTCCAAAGTTAATGTGTGCAGTGTTCTGCAGAGGGGACCATAGGCTGTGTCAGCACAGCTTGGGAAGCAATGGGCTGAATAGCAAAACTACTTCAAAGGACATGGGGAATGCCAGGCTGAATGAGGCAACAGTGTGTGCTCTCTGTAAAGAGGATGGCCAGCAGACTGCTCAGTGCTGATGAGGCTGGATATTGTGACCAGAATGTGGTGACTGGGGCCTCCTTAGCTCCAGAAGCCAGCAGAGGACTACTAACATGATGAGGGACACAAAGCATATCACCTACAAAGAGAAGCTGAGGGAGTTGGCCTTGTTTAGTCTGATGAAGAGGAAAGTGAAATACAATCTTGCAGCACCCTGCAACTACCTGAAGGGCAGTTACAAAGGTGATGGAACTGAACTCTTAGAAGAGTAAGACTGTAAAAATGAGCAATGGCAACTGATTGCACCTTGGGAGGTTCACAATGGACAATAGGAAAAGACTTCATTAGGAGTAATTCAGTACTGGAAGGACTTGTCCGGAAAGACAATTAACATATTGGCATATTTTCAAGGCTTGGCCATGGCTGACCCGAGCCTCCTTTGAACAGGAAGCTGGACTGGAAACCTCCAGAGGAAGCTGAAAACCCCCAACCAACAATTCCATTTCATTCCAACTGGTCTTAAATTCCAGTCCCTGACTATAAATGAAACCATTTAGGACTTCAGTCAGTGTCAGGGAGCTAAAACTACTGCATGGCAGCAACAGATAACAGAGTTTCTGTGATCAGCCCACTAAAACAGAAGGAAGCTTCAAAAACAAAGGTCAAGTGGATCAGCACCCAACACAACATCTAGGTAGACAGCTTTGCCAGTGCTGCAACATCTTATTTTCATTCATCAGCAATATTTATATTTTTCTCCATTTTTATTTACTATGGGATGGCTTTCGTTTGTCTCTCCTTTATTATGTGTTTTCTACTATGTTTTTCCCTTTGATCAATTTCTGCCCTGGGTTCTTTATTTCTGTCCATCCAGATAGAAGCAAGATAGTCATCCTCTTTGTGTATCTGCATTAATAGAGTAGGCATGACTAGAGCATGTGTTCCATCACAGCCATGTGATTATCCGCACTGTTTAACTGCTGTTGTGCTTCTTGTTGCAATTTTGACCCATAACCACCACTAGTCTTTGGGATGATGACCAGACAGTTCATAAACCAGGGACAGCTGCCCACAGGCAGAACAGACAAGGACATTTGGTTTTAGGTGGCTGTTGATTTTTTTTAGACATAAGCCCTTACCCTTAGAGTTCTGGCCCCTTCTTTAGGGCTCCCTTTTGTTTATTGGATAGATGTTGCTGCTGATGAACAAGCTTTCCCCTGATTTCAGTGGTGTCAAAATTTCAGGTTAACAATTTTATGACACAGACTCCTAGCAAGAGAAGGAACTGATTTCAGTAAGAAAGATAAAAACAAACCGACATCAGATCCAAAGAATGGGGAAAACAAGCTCTTCTCAAACTCCATTTTAAAAAATAAATAAATAAATAAATAGGTTTTCAGTAAAAACCTATTTGCAGAAACTTAACAGGAATTTAAAGCCACTACTGGAGCATCAATTACAATGCTGATTTCTATCAGCAATATCCTGGCCATTCATCTGGCAAGGAATATAATATAAGTTTCCTTTTATTGGTATAATTTTCCTTTTTTATTATGAAGTGATTTATGTACATCCTGTTATCCATTATCAATCTCTTTGTCTTTTTGACAGCGACCTTTATCAACCTTCCTTTTTTTTTTTTTTGTCCTGATTTCTATAAGATTTTTATTTATCTAAGTAACTCCAAAGAGTTACTCAGAAATTGCAGTGTCTAACCAAAAAGAATTACAATTTCTAGTTTGCAGAATTTGGGAATACACACACACACAAATCTTGGTTTTAGTTTTCGATCTTGCTTGTCCCTTTGTAAAACAGAACTAGGAAACTGCGTAATATCATGTGTATATGTTTCATGTGTATATACATGAAACCTAAACATACATATTTGTATTACTGATTGTACATGATGATGTTAAAAAAAAAAAAAAAAAAACAACACACTTGACCCAACCAGGTGGAATTTTGTAGCTATGGTACTTACAAAGCATAAGTTTTACATTTAAAATGATTGAGATAGATTTGGGAACTTTCAAATAATAAATGTAGAAATCCCTGTGATAACATTCTTATAACCACATTTCCAAGCTGAACAGCATTTGGATTTAATAATATATATGGGAAATTCTCCTGCGTGTAAAAACAAGAATTCTGTTTGGTTGAGAATGAGGTCATATAACCCCTACACAGAGAGACACGCAGTAAAAAAAAGTGGAAAGTATCTGTAATATTAAAGTATTTTCCATGAAATGAAATGAAAGACAATTTCATAGTGATTATTCCTTGAAAGCAGAAAATTCTATGTTGGAAATATGACCCCGTATTTCCAATAATTTACAATAACTGTTCAGCAGCAGAAGGAGATGGATTTGAGCCCATTCCTTCTTTATCACTGTGCACAAAAAGATGGAATGGAGTCTGCAAAGGGAAGAGTGTATGGTGTGATAAGAAGTAAACATTGTTAGGTTAGTAATGCAAGAGGAAACCACTGCAGTACAGCACCATCCAGTGCAGCAAATATTCTGCAGTGCTGGCAAGCAAGTAGTGGTGACTCAACAGCTACATTTATTTCAGACAGCGCACACTAAACTCAAAGCTGCCTATGACACAGTAAGCACTTACCTCCATTCTGAAATCAATTCCTTAAGTGTTTCTAACAGATGTTTTGAACATTACATTGTACATATTTCACATTAGCCAGAGACTATAGATTGCAATGGTCTGCAGTCACTGCCAGGAGCTCGGTATATTCTTGCTTACAAATGCTCTTTCAAGAAGTTCGAATATAAACCTACCATTTGTTGATGTCATTTGCTGATGACACATGTGCTACTCATTGGGAAAACACCCCTTTCTGGAAAGTGGAAAGTTTCTATGTTATTTGAATAGCTTTGTTAATAGAAAACAAACCTTTCTTTTTTATATATTTTTTTTTATTATTTTTTAAAAAAGAGAGAGAGAGAAATCACTGAACAAGCTATAATGACATCTAGTACAAATAACAAAAGTTTGGCCTGTGAGGCACTTGATCTAAACAAAATATCCAGTTTTGCCCTGAATTCTGTTACAAAATTCTGTTACAAAATTAAGCAAATTAATTAATATTTTTTTTTACAGTATTTCAGTGCAGTGAGTTTAAATCAGTTTTCCTACTCTGCAGTCCTCATGTGAAACCACTACAGCCAGCTTCTGAGCCAAATAGTTGCACGATCATGACTTAGTAAAATATTCAAGAACTAGAGGAAAGTATTCTATTTGCAAGCTGATGTATTTCTAAAATAACAAGATGCTTTTGAAATACTACTACTAATAAAGGATTAAAGGACAAAAAGGCCAAGGGCAGCCATTTATTTCCATCTAATGATTTTGTGCTCTCAATTATTTATTTTAACGTTGAAGCCAGTTCCTTGATGGCCCTAAGCAAATGCCAATGGAAAGTGCTTAAAAGACCATAAAACTTGTATACCTTTTGCTAATAAACAGCAGAACAAGAAGGCATAAACAAATGACAAAACATCATAATCTTCTCAAATTCTTAAGTAAAACTTCCTCTTAGATCTACCTCTGGGAAAAGAATACTTGAAGTTCTTCAAGGGCAGACCTAACCTTACTCTTAACTCTAGTACAGTAACCATTACTCCACAAATGTGAATTGCTAAGAATCTTGGGGTTTTCTATTCCAGATGGTACAAGTAACCAAATACCAGTACAAAATGCTTGGAGTTTCAAAATATGCAAAACATTAAGCCAAAATAGTGATAAAAATAAACTCCTCAATTGCTCTTCAGAGAATTGCCTTAGGAGGGACTGCAGTGTTGCAAGGCTGCTGTTGGCACACATTTTTTTAATAATACTTGTTTTCTTACAGCCTTTGGTGACAATAAAAGGGCCAGATTTAGAATACCTACTTTAACCTTGTAGCACCAAAAAAGCAGAGGCTAAATTTGCAGATTGATTTCAGTGCCTAATGTAGGTTCCTAAATACCATGACAAATCCAGTCCTGGGTTTTTGGCCTCCACTTAGGACATGCAGTAATCAGCTTATCAAGGGTGTTTTTTCCATACTGCCTTAACACAGTTTTCTTATTTCTTTCCAGAAGACGTAATGAAGCTATTATCTTTCTGCTTAAGTGAGGAAAATCCACTCAACAACTGTAAAATGAGATCATCAGCCCCAGATTACATATGGATTATACATTTTAAGATCTATTTTTTTTATCCTTGAGCAAGAGGATTGGTTCTAAATACTGCATCTATTCATGCTCCAAAGTTTCTGAATATCTTGTAGGCATCACTGAACAGAACACCCTATGTATGGAGAAAATATTAAAATATCAAACAGAAGGAGATGCAAGACATGCTTTTTTTTTTTTTTTTTTTTTAAATTATGACTAGCCACAACTTCAAGCACCTCTGCAAATAACTGTAAATCAAATATGTAGTGGGTGGTACCCTTCAATAGCCTTGCAGGTGATGCTAGCTCTCTGTCACTCCCGTCTCATTTCTAGCTGTTTTTAAAATAGTAAGGCAAGCAACACATTATCCTTTGGACAACAGGAGAATGATGGGTGGCACAAAAGAAGAAACACTAGCTACACATAATGCCCAGTGAGAGGGAGTAAAAGGGGAAGAAACATCACAGGGCATCCTCTCTGTGGAAAACACAGAGAAGTGAAAGGGATTCTTGGTTTGTCTGACAAGTCCAGTGCCACAGTTGTGGTATCTCCAAGTAAACACTACTCCAAGCTATAGCTCTTGCACAAGAGTTGCAGAATCATTTGTCAGGGGCCAGAGGCTGTGTTTCCATCTCCTGTCCTACATAAGGTAGCACAGGGTAAGATGGAAGTATTTCCAGCCTTCTACACCCCACTGCATTTCACTCTTCTTTTCGGTTTTCTGGTGGAACATCTTACATAATCACCCCTTACCCTGATTCAGATGTTATTACCCAATTTAACAAATTCTTTTTGTTTGAGCTGGTTTGGCTCATTCTCACAGAGCTGAGACACAAAGCAACTACAGAAGCTGTGATACCCTCAGAGCCGGCAGAATGCTACCCTCTAGCTTCAGCAAGGATATAAATGTTCTCACTACATCCACTAAAGATAAAGGTAAAATTTTCCTAGCTGGGGGTAGGGTACTTTTGAAAATGCCATCATTCTCATTTACATCTCCATCAGTGTGACAGCACAGATATCAGCATACCTCTGTATATTTGGATAAAAGAGAAGCACAAAAAGTCAAGGAATTTTTCTAAAAAGTCCAAGGAAAAGGAGATGGGACACCTACAGGGGCTACTGAGCAGATTTTGATACAGTGCTGTATGCTTATTTATTATGAATATGTATTAATGTTTGTACATACACAGCTATGGAAAGAGCTGATTAGATACAATATACCTCTTACTATAACTCCTGTAAAATCTCTATTGAAATATGGGTATGACAACTGCAAAGTTACCCAAGCCTGTGCCAATTTCTCATCAATTAGCCTGCTTGTGTCTGTTTTGAACAGAAACAGCCACATTGCAGCAATTGGTTTTTGCACTAAGTGTCTTCACAGCCAGCGAAGAGTGGATTAACAGGTGTGGTAATGGAAGGTGTAGTGTGACTGTGTCCCATGGGAGCATCAGCACCCCTGGGGCTGCATCGCACTCTCGCCCTCCCACCACAGACCAACTTAGAACACTTCAGTACCCAAAGATTTTTGTGAATGCACAGAAATGAGATTAAATGAAGCATTTGTTTAATAACGCAGCAAAACCCACCTACAGCTTAATCAGTGAATCCCTTTTGGAAAAGAAGTTCATTCTAATTAGCTATAAGAGGTTTTGTTGTTGTTGTATTAGATCTGTGTGTTGATAGAAAGTGGAATGAGGATAGGAACTTAGGGGAATTGCACTCCTGTTAGTATGAATTAATACTACAAAATACACGTAGTGAAGAGTTCTAAAACTTCAAAGTCATCACCTGCAGTGGAAGTCTGCACTTTAGCTACTGTCTTTAAATATACTGCACAAATTCCATGAAGCTCCAAGCGGGACCAAAGTCTTGTTGTTAAAGGCACTGTACAAAAAAATAAAATGCATAATAGCTTGGCCCTGCCCCAAAAAAAACATTTGCAGACTTGCTGGAGGAAGGGCATACATCTAAATTTAAGAAGCAAACTGATTTGGTATGATACCACAAGGTCACAGCGGTCTGCTAAAGCTGAGACAGTTGCTTCAAGTCAGGCATCTAAAGCCCAAACTTCACACTCTCATTTGATAACTGACACTTCACTACAACTATAATTGACACTTCATTTCAACTAAGTTGAAGATGACACTTCAACTACAACTAATAATCTTCCTATTATAGCTAGGAACAATAACAATATTAAAATTGATGTGAAGTTGATGTACTGTACCAAAATCTTTGAGATCTGTATTTTTTTTCCTAATTTAATGATAATGGAATAGAAAAAAAAAAAAAAAAGCCAGCGGGGATTCTGACATATCACTTCATAGTCTAATGGAAACTCAGTTTAACTGAGACTTACATAAAAACAAAAACTGCGTGGAACCAAGTGAGCAGAAATCATTAAATAATGGATATGACAGAATATTTGTCATTTATGATCAGGGTAGAAGAAAACCCATCACTTAACAGTATGCAAGAATGTCAATATTGAAATATAGAATTTTAAACCGTTGGCAGCATGAATAATACTCACTACGAGAAATCTGCCTATAGCAGAACAGATTGAGCCATTCACATACAACAGTCAATATGTGTCAGGCCCAGTCTGTTTGCTTCTCCCTTGTCTACAACTCTTAAGTCTGATTTATTCAGTCCCATCTCTTCCGAATGCATGGTTTCAACTTGAATATTGGTCCTGAACCTCTAGGACAATCCACACAGAGGCTGTCTTACAGAGAATTGCACATCAGTGGGGATCCTGCAGATTACAAGGCTGGGGGTAGAGGCTGCCATCTCTTCATGCAAGGCCCACTGGTAGCAAGTAACCACATTTCTAGTGACAGCTTAACATCCAGATAAACACCTAACTCCTGAGCTTTGTTCAGACACTGCCCATCCACCCAAGGAACTTGCTTAGTTCTTTGGCTGTTAGCTAGACTATTCTTTGTTCCCAGTAAAGCAATATGTTAAATTCACCCTTTGGCAATAGGGGCAGAAGAAAGCTTTTACTTGTTTTTAAGAAATGTTATTGTGAAAGTGGACTGCACACGTAAATGGAAAGTTAGACTATAAATCCGTTGCTCACAGGAGCAATAAATTTCACAGGAATAATTCATAAGTAAATGCAGCAGAACCTGGTACCTATGCATGACTTTGCAACTAAAGAAATTTCATCCTTAAAAGTAGTTTCCATTTGTTTGTTTTTTTACAAAGAATAAGACACAGATACAAATAATAAGACAATCTTTATCTTACTGAAGACCACAAGGGTTCAAGCAAGCACATCTCAGCCTAACAAAAGATTCTTTCAGGAGTTAATCATTTTACCTGCTCTTATCCTTGATCTCCATCGTCTCTTTTTCTTTGATATCTTCCCTGTAGGAACATGAAGCAGATACTGGATTTATAGATTAGCAAATTATTTTTTAATCTTCTCTTGGTGGTTCATCACCTCCTCTTCAGTGGATACAAGAAATCCCAAACATATGAAATTCAATTCAGTGTTCACACCATCCCTGTATTCCAAAAGATTGCTGTACGTCTCACCATCTGCTGCTTCTCCAGTTGTCTTCTAAAATCCCGTGCTTAACTGTTCACAGAACTTGCCTTTCTGATAATCAGGAACACACTTAATAGGACTGGTCTCAGAAAGCAAGGAGGTCTTGCTTATTTTTTTGAAACAGAATTCAAGCTATGTTTTTGTGGGATTGATTTCTGTAGAAGGGGTGGAATTGTGGCAGCTGCTGTTTCTGCTTTTTCTTCCTTTTTTTTTTTTTTTTTTTCTTTTTTTTTTTCTGGAAGCAGACAAAATTGGAAGAGTATTTATCAGGGCAAAAGTCTGATTCGTCTTCCCCCTCACACCTGCTGGAAGCTGCTTCTTAACGTCAACTCAGGAGTTCTGGAAGAAAAGACAGAAGAGAAAAGAGGTGGGCCATTAATACAACACAGAATTGAACTGAAGGGTATGGAAAAGTCATTTCCTCTGAGGGCATAGTTGCAGTTACTAGTATTAAGTGAGTCATGTTGCTAATTATAAATTGCTTTCTGCATTACAGTGCTTGTAAGCACATGGAGAGCTGGAAAAAAGCAGTGAGATTTTTTGCTTCTCCTCTAGTACAATACAGTGCAATCAGTACAATAACTAATATATGTAGCTGTAAGTACGCTGAATTAATGGACAAATTTTCAGTTTCTTTCTTTACATCAGTATCTGCTAAAAAAGGCTCTAGGATATATTACAGCTTTGATATAAAATTATGCCATCAAAGAAAAGAACAGGCTGGGCAGAACACCAGTGGAGAAGGATTTTGCCCTTCTGCTCAAATGGCTGGCAGCTACGGGAAGAGATTAACTAGCTTGCAATGAATTTCCATAAGGATGATTCAAAGTCTTCCCATCTAATCCCCCCTCCCAGCTATATAGGTCAACATCCATCCTACACTGCCTATGTCTTCAGGAACTATTTCCTTCAAGCTGACCCACAAAATTTTTGTGGCACCAGAAGAGTGTATAAATTAGGCAAGCCATGTGCTGTGAAGCAGCAGAAAACATTTCATTCAATATGCATGCTAAATTATTACCCCAGGAGAATATGTGTGAGAGAGCAGGGAGAAAGACAGTGGTATTCCATTAATGTTCTGCATCTGTGCAAATGTAAACCTTCTCTGAGCCTCTGACAGTGCTGGCAAGTCTTTTCATAATGTGCAGTTGCATATATCCCTCTTTAAACAGGAATGCAGAGAGCCTTTCTTTCCTGACCCAGAAAGGGAAACAACTGTGACTGCATTGCAAAAGTTAAATAAATTAGTTTATTGTCTAAGTATGATATCGAAATACAAATGGAATGTGAGAAAGGAGGGTCAAATATATGGTTTGGGTTTTGCATGTTTTTGAGGGGTTATTTTTTTCTTTTTCAGTATTTAGGAATTTACCTACTCAGCATGTAAGTGAATATCAAAGGATATAGACTGAAGATGTATTTTGATGCATATTTTCCATGAAAAGTATCGCAGATCATGTAACTTAGCATAATGTGCTGCTAAATGGCTTTAATATATATATATTTTATTTTTTTCTAGAGATGCTGGGATGTATATCTAGCCAAAGGAAAAGTTCCACACTTAAGTCATAGTTAAGTAATAGAGACTGAAGCCAAGAGCCATGCAAATCCAGCCTCATTTGCACAGGTGTGAATGATTCCATCCAGAATAAAACCAGTGCAGCCCTGCTGCATAATGAGTTGCAACTGGGAGGGGAGCACCAACGAAAAGGATGTTGGCTGCAGTGGAAAGCCATGCCCAGGGGGGTCCTGGCATGCTAGTGCAGCCATAGCTAGAGACCAGGACAGCTTATACTGTTTTCCCTAAAAAAATCATTAGTAAAATCATACATGAAAATCATTTAAAGTTGTTTGAGCAACTTCAATTGTCTTGGGGAAGGAAAAAGAAAAAATAGGTTTATAATGGAAAGCTAATTATGACTTTAAGAGACAGCCTCTCCATAATTAGTGAGTGACACACTTTCTCAGGCTGTATTCTATTTCTAGGCTTGGCCTTTCAAAGATTGTCCTTTATTATGTTGCTGTGGGGACGCTTTTTAACTCACTGTGATTTTGTGCATGATTTCACACATATCACTGTGCATGACCTGCATGCTGACAAGACTCTAGCTAAATCTGTTATCATAGTAAGTCAGTAACCACTATGAGTATTTCTCCTAAGACCCTGAAAAAACCTTTTGTTTCAGAATTGATATGTTACTTGGCATGCCCTTAAAAAAGAAAAATTCTTGTAGGATCTTTGACAATGATACCTCATCCAGAAAATGGATAGATCCAAAGTACCTGTAAGCAACCTAGAATTATTAATTCAAAAAAAAAAAAAATAGCTTGCTTAGCGGGGCAGCATGTTAAATCATCACATGAATTGACATCTCTACACTTGCAAAACATTTTGATAGTCCTCGAAGGAACTTGGTCTTGCCTGCACAGATGTGACCAAGTGGTGTTGTCAGTTTGCTTCCAGATCACATTGCAATCCTAGAAAGACTCTGACACAGTCATCTCCACGTTGTCTCGCATGGTAAGAAAGAGACAGTTTGGCTCTGAGACACCAGATACAGACAGACTCTGGCACACTAACTTCTTCACCTTACACTGCTTCACTGTCCAAGGTAGTCATGCAGGTTACCCTATAACTTTACACAATATTCAGCTCCAGTATATGGCACCACTCTTTCATTTAATTCAACAGTATAGACATTGACATACATCTCTCCTGGGTAAAAATTATAATTATTATTTTTTTATAAAGTTACAATCATTGCCTTTATCAGTTTTGCTGGAGGATTTTGACTTTAATTGCTAATAAACCTCCTCCACCAGAATTCAATCTGTAAAACATTCTTCAATTTTGTGGATGCCCACAAGTAGTTCTGGGTATGAAGCCACAGGTATGGGTCCTAGCACACTACTATGCAAATACTGAATTTTGACTGCAAAACAGGTACCTAAACTTAAATACTATTCCAGGAATTTTTTGTGTGAAAACCATTATCTGACTATATCTGTTTGCCCCTTGTCAATCCTTTTAGTATTGGGATCAGTCTAAACTACGTGTACTTCATGGGTTTCTTTCCTCATCCAGGGTAACTAAAACCAAACCTCTAATATTCCATCCAGCAGCATGAGAAGCACACAAGAACCATCACAATTGTTGAATACAATCACAAGTTTAGAGAAGATAAAACCTAAGAACAAAGACAGCACAGCAGTAACAAATCCTGAATCCATGTTTTATACCATTTAAAAGCACAACTTGATCACAGGACCACAACAATGGGAGTTATGTGTCTTCAAGCAGAAGAAAAAAAGTGAGCAGCATAGCATTAAAACAGGCTGAGTGGACCAGAGCTGCAGCACACCTGGGTCACAACAAGATGTGCACAGCCAAAAGGTACCCCCGCTACCTGCTGCATCCACAGGTAGCACTGGCTCTACCTTGCTTTTGTCCTCAGGTACAAAGATACACTGTGGAACAATCCTATTGTGCTAATCACAGCTCCTTGTAATATCATTGATACAAACAATCCATGTATAAAGGAGCTAGGGGAAAAAACACTTCTTCTGTTTAGGACATTTCACTCTCCCTCAAAAATGTTTCCTTAGTAAAGCACAAAATGAAAGGAAGCATACAACACAATCAAACCCCATGCATACAACACAAGCAAACCCCATGAATGTGACATCCAATTTCGTTTTACCAATAAATCTTTCAACAGTAAATAAAGGGAGATGTGCCTTGTGACGCATGCTAAAAACTTCCTCTGTATGAAACCTGAGAGCATGAGAGAAACATCCCTTTAAAAGGGAAAAAGCAAGGATACCTGGTGAAACTGAGGACTGACAAAAAGGCAGATGGAAACCAAGTATGTCTGAAGACTAATATGATCTCAAGTAGTATGGGGTCATCTCAGGGCTAATACGTAATCTCCTATATACCATTACAAATGCAGAATGGCTCTGCTGTTTCACTAAATTCTGCCTTCCCCTGGATTTATTAGGCAGGAACACATGACAGGTTTAATTATCCCAATTAAAATCCCACTCTGTGCAATATGCATGAGCCTAGACCTGATCCACCATGGCTGCAACAGACTGGTGGATGAAATGGGCTGGCAGTGCTTTGTGCTGCTACGCAGCCAACTTGCATGTAATGTGTTACTGTGAAGTCCAGCACTCTCACCATGGCACTTCAAAGACACAGAGCAACATCTACATGCAGAACAGGCTACAGAAACTCATGTAGAAGTGAACCTGAATGCATACTGAGACATAAAACTGTACAGCAATTTGCACTCTAGGGTTTCAGACATACAGGGTTAAAAATAGCCTGAAGCAGCAGATCTACTCAACATAGCTTGTATTCCAGGAGAAACAGCTAAACCTCAAAATAAATAAATAAATAAATAAGTAAGTAAATAAATAAATAAATAAATAACAGAGAGAGAGAGACTATGAGACCATCCAGGTACCAAAAAATCTGAGAAGACAGACACAACTTAAATACAAATTGTTCCTCTTGATGCACAAGTACACCAGTTGGGTTCAAAATTCCTTTCTATCAAAGGTTAAATTAAACTCAAGGCTACCCCACAACTGCAGGTATCACACAAATTTATTGAGTTGCTTTTCAGAGGTGGCTGTCCTGCAGAAATCTGAGACAGACCTGATACAGTGCAATATGATAACATGGCAGCAAGCCAGCAAGCTAGAAATACTCTAAGTAAAATATATGCCCTTAATATGTTTATTGTCTAGACAGCTTCGGTGCAGCAAATTCAACTGAAATGAGTAGTCCAGGCCACCAGCAAATATAAATCAGTGCCATCAGACAAGTATATGGCTCTGCATTTATATTGCTGTGCACAATATGGTCTTTCAGTCCTTATCACAAATCATTTTAAGATGAAAAGTAAAATATTTTTTTTCAAAAATGCCAACACATTAGTACTATTGCTGCTATTGACACTGTTCATATCATATTATTAATACTATTAATACTTCTGAGAATAAAACTACCGCACTCTTGTTCACTTTTATACAGAGTATGAAAAAATGAGCAAGTTTTGTAGTCATTGTGGTGGTTTTTTTTGGACCACATGCTGTTGTTGTGCCTACCCCTTGCAAGGCTACACAAGAATCAGAGAGCAGCAGTTCTCTCTCTTAGACCCCATGGACTAAGCACTGTTAGAAATTATATTATACATCAAAGGGAAGAAGGGAAGGGTCTTTTCCTCCTGATCACTGCACAGACCAGCAGACACTCAGAAGCAAAGGGTACACTTCAAACAGACTATATTCCAACCTCCTCTAAAAACAACCTGCCAGATTCCAAAGGTATACTTGTATAACCTTATATTAGATCAACATCTTTTAATATATTCTTTTATACTTCTTTATCCACTCAAAGAAAAAAAAAATAAAAGAAAATAAAAGAAAAAAGAAATGAGGCAGGATTATTAGAATTATAGGATAATCTAGGCCAGAAAAGACCTTCAAGATCATCAAGTCCAATCATCAACCTGGCCTACTGGGTATCATCACTAAACACTAAGCACCACATCCACGTGTCTCTTAACTACCTGCAGGGACAGGGACGCCACCACTTCTCTGGGCAGTCTATTTCAATGCTTGACCATCTTCTTCATGGCAAAATTCTTCCTGATATCCAATCTAAACCTCCCCTGGTAGAACTTGAGACTGTTTCTTCCAATTAAGTACTATTTACTTCACTTTCATGCCAAAAATTTATAAAGATAAACCACGGAGAGCAGAGAGGACCATATTTGTCTAAGATGGTTGTTACAGACAGCTGTGATTGCTGGGCAGCTTAAACAACATTATGGCAGTGACTCACGAAGGCTGTCAGTGATTCAGACTGCTTCTGAAAGATTTTAGACCCCACTTCCATTGCTCTCTTCAAAGGAGAGTATTTGTAAGGCAGTAAATCAAGCACCCGCAGTAGGCCAGATTATAGCACAGAAAATTCCCTGTTCATGTCTGCCTGAACCCAGAAAATGCCAAGAACTGTTTGAAAAAGAGGAAGTGTTCCCTGAGACAAAAGATTTGTTACGGAGAGTTTTCTTGTAGAACAAAGACAAAAAATGCTCAATGCTCACATTTCCCCAGTGATTTCTTGAGAAGTACAGAAAAGTGCAACTTACAAGAGTATTCTTGGAATCAATTGCAACTAGTTTAAATTTAGGTATTACCTTTTAACAGAAAAAAGCTGCACCAGTAGCAGTGTGGGTGGGAGCACAGACAGGTTGCTCATCAAAACACACACCAGTGTCCAGAGCAAATTCAAAGCAACAATAAAGTCTTATCTACAGCAAAGGTCACAAAGGTCCCTCATGGCTGAGTGAACATTCCCTCTGCCTCAGTGTGTGCTGGTCAACTGACAACCACTGTTTTGTTTGTGAAAATTTATTACTCAAAGAAAGATGACAGTCTGTTGAGAGTCTCTCCAAGAGACAGTGAAGTTGGGCGATAACCTTAAGAACAGAATTTGGTACAGATGCTTCTATAGCACATACTGGGAAACAGTTCAGAGTTACCTGAGCAAATGGAAAAAGTGCTAGGTCTAAAACCAGAGGGAGCAGAGCAGTAACAACCCAGTGGTGCAGCTGCAGCAAGCAGAGCTGACAGCCATATGGTTCTCAAGATGAAGCCATTTATCTTAATCAGAGATCAACCATTATCTCAATCAGATAATGACAGGACAAGGGGGAGTTGTTTTAAACTAAAAGAGGGGAGGTTTAGACTAGAAGTTAGGAGGAAATTCTTCACTCAGAGGGTGGTGAGGCCCTGGCACAGGCTGCCCAGAGAAGCTGTGGATGCCACATCCCTGGAGGTGTTTAAGGCCAGGCTGGATGGGGCTTTGGGCAACCTGGTCTGGTGGGAGGTGTCCCCGCCCATGGCAAGGGAGTTGGAACTGGGTGATTCTTTGAGGTCCCTTCCAACCCAAACCATCCTATGATTCTGTGATCTCCACATAGATCAACACTGCGTGAGGACATAAGCCAAGATCACCATTAACTCAAGCCATAGAATATAAGAAATTCGTCTCAGGGGCCAGAAAAAGTACTATTTATATTCTCAAGATTAGGCCTAAGTTAGATGAAACCAGATATAGGCTCCATGCCAATTCCATTTGTTTCTTCCTCAAAGGAAGAAAGGAAAAGCAATTCTGCCTAACAAAGAAAAGCAAATCTGCTTAACAAATGACTTGCAACACTACGGAAAAGGTGACTCAGGAAGTATGGTTACATACAACAATATGAAAGATCTAAAAAATGATTTGTAATGATATGACTAACTTACAGTTGGATTCTGTGGTATTCAAATGATCTTACATTAACTGTCTGGGACTGTGTGGTTGAACTATGTATAAAGAATCCTTTCATTGAATTCTGATGAAGTGAACTAAGAGCCATTTTCACGGGGTATCTAAGTGATTTCTAAACAATACATAGCAGATGGAGAAAAAGAAAAGGCTTGACAAAAAATGAGGGAAAGAGACAAGGATTTAGAAGGTCACCAGAACTGTTGCTCTCCAGAAGCCTGGCAACTTTAAGACCTTTTCTCTGAAAATGAAAGCAGTAAGTGCCACACAAAAGGACAATCAGAAGGAGAACCAGTTCTGCTGAAAGTTAGTTCTCAACGATTTGTTGGGTTTTCCAATGAAACATGAAATTGAGGTTCTCTATGAACCATGTGTGGTGGTTTTACTCAGGTGGGCAGCCGAGCTCCACCACAACCGCTCTCTCACTCCCCCTCTCCTCAAAGAGGAAGGGGGAGAAAATACAACACAGAGAACTCGAGGTTTGAGATAAGAAAGGCTTAATTAAAGGGAAAGGGAATGGGAGGAAAAAACAGAGACAAAAGAAGCAATCAGTCCGCGCGGAAGCACAGAGAGAGGAAAAAAATTATTCTCTACTTCCCATCAGCGAGCGGTGTTCGGCCACGTCCTGGGAAACAGGGCCTCAAACGCGTAGTGGTTGTTCAGGAGGAACAGCCCCCTCCCCCACGAGAGCTCCCCCTTTTATTTCTGAGTGTGACATCAGGTGTTATGGAATATCCCTTTGGT
This sequence comes from Aythya ferina, assembly GCF_964211825.1. Taxonomy (NCBI): domain Eukaryota; kingdom Metazoa; phylum Chordata; class Aves; order Anseriformes; family Anatidae; genus Aythya; species Aythya ferina. The sequence continues at coordinate 20,379,308 of NC_140296.1, forward strand.
TGGTTTAGGTCAGCTGCCCCAGCAATGTCCCCTCCCCACCACTTGCCCACCCCCAGCCTGCTGGCTCTTGGGGGCTTTGAAGGAGTCCTGATGCTGTGCCAGCACTATGCAGCAATAGACACAACACTGGAGTGATATCAGTGCTGTTCCAGCTACGAGTGCAGAGCACAGCACTGTGCGGGCTGCTGCAGGGAAAAGGTGACTCCAGCTCAGACAGACCCAACACACCATGAAGCAGAAGTCTGAAGAGCTCTGCATTCATAAGCAAATGAAGTATATGTACAATGGGTCTATTAAGCAGAGAAGAAAAAAAAAAACTCTTAGGAATATGAGTTATGGCTTGACTGCACAAGGCAATGCCATTTAGAGATATTCAGCTTAATCAATAAACTCTGCTTGCTCTAAAGCAGGGTACGTTAAAATCTCTGAGCTCTCTCTGCTAAAAACAGCAATATCATTTCTACTATCTAAGCTAGTCTGGACTGTCCAGAGTAACAGCACATTGCTGGATAATTCACAAAATTTTGTATGGACGATTCTGCACAGAGCAATGAGTTGTCTCTCATGAGGCCCTGATGAAAAAACACATTAAGAACACAATAGGAACAGAGTGTTTGTACAGAAAATACTGAAAGTTCAGAATAAATATGCCAGCTGCATTATTAAAGTCAGTTTCTGTAAGGGATACAAGACTGAAAGGAAGAGAGTCAGTCAAATGTAAATACAATTCTCTATGGGGGAGTGAGTACTTTCGCAGATTTCCTTCCCTTTCATTTTATTTTAATTGGATTTTCTTCAGATTAATGAAGTGGTTCTTTTAGTTACAAAAACGTTCTTCCTTGAGCACGTTTCTTAAAAAGTAATCCAGAAAACTCACACCTTGACTTTTGTTTTGCAACATTACTACTGGCTAAAATACCAGGAAACACATATATCCTGCATGGTTACATAAAAGCACTTACAGGGTTGTACACAAAAGACCATTATAACAGATGCATTAAATCTAAAATTGCCCTGAATTGCCTTAAGGTGAAAAAGAAAATGAAATTACCTTAAAGATTATGGTAAATAAATATTCTTCCAAAGTTAAAGTCAGTCGTGCTCTAACTTCTGAGTACCTAATTTTAGTAACTGAATTATTCATCTGGTTTGCCTCCTACCTTGTAAACTAATAACAGACAGTTCAGGCTTAAGTATAATGAATTAAAATAATGTACTTGTGTTATTATTTGTCTTGGATGATCACAAAATAATTGTCCAAATGCCTAAAATAGAAAAAAGAATATTTTCTTATCTATTAATTAAATCCAATTCCAAATAATTATCATAAATAATGCATATATATGGAAAAGTATCATTTCACACAAATTATCATAAATAATGCATATATATGGAAAAGTATCATTTCACACAATGTTTTAAAAGTAAGTCTGATTTCACCTTCAAAACCAGATTTTCTGTGTAAGTACTCTAGAACATAAAATCTCAAGTTTTAGTAGGAAATATTTTAAATAAATCAAACTGCAGTTACCACTATATGACTGGGAAGAAGTGTTTTGGGCAACTGCACATCCTTTGTGCAATAACAATAGTGTGCAAGGCCTAAGAAATGAAAGACTAATTAAAGACATGAAAGCGAATGCAAAATGATTTAAAAATCAGTAAAATATGCAAAGTCAACTTAATATATTCTATTGAAAATATATTTTTCCAGAGAAAATGAAAAGAATAAATCTCACCTTCTGAAGTTTAGAAACACCGAGCACCTCAAAAAACATCAGTTGAATAGGAGAAGGTGGAAATTATTACAAGAATGGTAGATATAGAACCAGCTGTGTGGCAGATGCTTATGAGAATCTAATGACAGACCCCCAAAGACAGGACTTAAGACCACAAGAACAACCAAGAAAATCAACAGCCTATCTTTTAAGCAGAGACTAAGAGAAACCAGCCTCTTTAATCAAGCAGAATGAAGAAGATAGCAGAGAAAAGGTGAGATTATTTTTTTTAAAGCTGGCTGGATTTTTTTTTTATTTTTTTTTAAGATGGATGAGCACAGGAAGGGAAGAAGTCCTATTTAACTTATTAGATCATGTGGGTACAAAAATACATAGGTTTAAATTATCCCAGAATAAATTTAGCCTGGGAGGGCTGGGAAAATTAATCATAAAAGCATTGTGGTTCCCAGGCAGCCCTCCAAAAGGAGAAGCAAGCAGAGAGTTGTCAGCTTTGGAGACTGATCAGCTTCCCTCCAAAGAAGGATCTCACAGAATACAACATCAGAGCACTGCTCTCTTCCAGAAGATCCCTTCCAACCCAGCAGTGCACATCCAAGCCCTGGAAATCACTTGGGACATCTAAGCTGAAAGCATCTAATTTTGTGTATCTGGAAACTAGCAGCTGGTAAAGGGTGAGGAGAAGCTCTTAACTGAAATTCACATCTGCCCTCTTATCTAGTAGCAACTGAGTTCATTGACCTGTGGGTCACTGAATGCATTCCTAATTTCTTCAGAAAAATGAGATAAAACAAAATCATTTTCTACTCATGATTTGGGAATACTACGGTGTTGTCAACAAAGCTTTATTTTAAAGCTCAGTCATGCATCTCAGTTTTGCTAAATGTATGAGACTAAAACAAAAATGGATGGATATATTAAGTCAAAAATTGTTTTAGTGTAGTCTCCTAAAACAGAAGATCACTCTCTCAGTTGTGCATAATATGATGATCTGGCTTTTAGAGAATGATGATATGAACAAATTGCAGGCCTAGTACATTATCTAGCAACCTAATATAGACAGATGAGTTTGTTCTGTCAGCTTGGCAGGGAATTTCAGTGTTGATGTAGTTGATTTTGTTGCGTTTGCCTTGCACCCAGACATACCACAGGACTGCCTGACGTAGGTCAGGAAGCAAAATATTTTGTAGCAGCTATTTGCTTGGTATAGTTGCATAAAACTATCAGAACTAAGATAAAGGTACTCAATCTGCAACTGATGGAAGGAATCATGTAATCAGCAACAGTCTGCAAATACATAACACCAACCTGAATAAACAAGCCACACCTGTGAGAAGTCCTATTACTTTAAGCCACTTTAGTCCTCACCTATGTAAAAGGTGTATGGAAACTCCAGTGATAGCCAGTGGCACCTGGGGAAGACAACCTCTTCAGCATCATCTTTGAAGTGCTTTGGAGACTGTCCATCTCATCCCCAGAGACATAACCAGTAAAGCCTGTGGCCATTAAGACAAACCAAGCAGCATCAGATTTACAGTAACTTATACCTAATGCTTGGCATACATGTTATAGTTATTTATGTATGTAAATTTAGTATGACTGATTATTACTTGAAACTCAGATATGTAGTTGTCACACTACTTGAGTAAAACATGGCTTGCTTGAAGTGTAGAGACTTGCCTGGTGTCCCAGAAAACTCCCATCAAAGTCATTCCCAATCCCCTATTAATGAGAGTTGCAATACTTAATACCTAGCCCAGAATCAGTCCTAGAAACAAAGTCTACAATACTTGTTAGAAAGGACATGGAGTTGCCAAAACACTGATGTACCTGAAAGGTTGTCTGTTTTTCATATTTTATTACCAAACTAGTTATCTAAGATATTTTTGAAAGGACAGTAATGAGGATAGGCAAGGAGGAGATAAAGGCATCTACAGTTTCCTTACTCCCCATTAGCACCAGCTGGTAGGGACATATGGGTACATTGCATAATGTGGTTTCAAACACAAACTGTGCAGTCCCTCATCATCATCCACACTTGATTCAGATCAGCATGTAGCAACCTTTGGCATTTTGTGGGAGAAGTTACTTAGGTGTTCAGTTGGGGGGGGGGGGGGGGAAGAAAAAAAAAAAAAGGCAGGTCAGCTTCACAGTGAAGATCATGACAGAAGATTGTGTGTCAGGGTTGCAAATGGTTAGAAAGTAAGGATAGACAGCTTATGCTTGATGCTTAGGAAAAGAGAGGAACCAATAAAAGCATAGAGTAGGGCAGCATTACCCTACTGGCACGTCAGGAAAATCATATGCACAACAGCAACTGGGTCAGCATCAGCAGGGAAGGACAGTGACTACTGAAAGGCACAGAGAAGGATGCTGTAACCTTTAAGATCCAGGACAGACAGCAAATCCATTTTCTGCAAAAAAAAAATAAAGTCAGAGGCAGCAATACAGCAGAGCAGAAAGGTTGGGAAATATTCCCATCCTGTCCATAAAGGTCCAAATGCAGGACTTGTTCCCCTATCTAGATGGTGCTTACTGACTCACATATGTTCAATATCAGAAGCATGCTAGGTCTAGGCTACAGACCCAGTGCACACCCCTTGTCCCAGGTCTTCTCTGCACCCCATTTCACAGTCCTGTGGTCTTAACAGGTCTGGGAGAGGTTTGATGGGAGAGGAAGGTTCTTTTTAGGTCAAAAGGCCTCAAATAATGACAGTTAAGTTGCATGAAAATAACACTTTTATAGCATAAAGTTACTATCACAGACACAATGCTGCATGCCTCCACAACTTCTGTCAAGGAGAAAGGCAGGCAAATATGAAAATGTAGGGAATAACTTGCAGGTGGACTCATTTCTTCAAAGAAATTCTATATTGCCAGACAAGCAAATTTTTCTGCAAAGTAAAGGAAACATCTTCAGAAACAGACTCAATAGTGAGAATAGCCCCAACAAGTGCATCTCATCTACCTGACACACAGTGTTGTTCAGACCGATATATCCTCCTGAGGTGTCTGTTGCAAGGCTGACATTTATTTCCAGTTACTGACATGAAAGTAAACAACTGCCTTCCTTCTCTCCTGGTCCTCCAAAATGAATTCTGTACAAAAGCAACAAGAAGAGGCTCTTAAGATCATGACATACTTCTCTAAGTATGGATAGAGTCTGACAGACATGACTAAAAGTATTTTCAACTCTATGCCATTTGTTGGCCAAAATTGAAGACAAATGGCATGGCATTTTCTGCCTATGACTAGTATGCTTTTAAGTCAGGAATTTATCTATATTTACGTCTCCTGTGTAAGTAGGAGGACTTGACTCTAAACTGGGGCACAATATGCTAAAAATTTACATCTGGGAATGCCAAACGTTGCAGAAGCAAGGAGATTAACACAGAGGCTTGGCTAAATACAGGATGCCAAGATGGTGGGGAGAAAATCTTTACACATCTGAGAATAGTTAACTCCTTTGCTGATGCTGCAAATCATTATGAAAGCATGGAAATGTAGCATGTTTAGCAGGTGCCATTCATGACAGCAACTGTTGTTGAAATATATTCTTAGGAGAGCTCTGCCAATATTTGGTATGCCCATGATTTGCCATCACTTCCTTATCTTTTGTTGTTTCACAACATGCCCAACTCAAGATATTATTTTGTAAACAGGTATTTCTAGGCTGTTTTTCTTAATTAAAAAGTTTAGAAAGGCAAATGACTGAAATCAACATGGACATTTCAGCATCTGAAACAGAAATAGCATTATTCAAAGAGCTATATTAAGCAACAGGGATAACATAAGTATCTTCATACATAACATGAGTATCTTCATACATCCATGAGTGTTTGCAGAGTAGTTTGAACTACTTGATTAAACAGCACCGTATTAGTGAAAATTATGATTAATGAGATGCTTATAACAACAAATCTCGTTCTGCAAGTACTGCACGAGAAACAAAGAAGGAAAAGAGAAGTATATTTAAGAATGGAGCTACTAAATCACAAATGAAGAAATGAAGTTCCACTGATAGGGTATTTGGAAGATTTTTATATTATAAAATTTAGAATGAGAAGAAAAAAATAACGTGTACCTTGTTTTTTTTTGTTTTTGTTTTTTTTTTTTGTGGTTTTTCTTTTTTGTTTGTTTGTTTGTTTTTTAAGAATACTTTAGGATCCTATTTTTATTCCTCTTAATCAAGGTAGTATTTTACAACATGGTGAGAGAGATGCCAGAGAACAAGACAAAGGATGATAAGCAGGACCCCCCAGGATCAATACCTTCAGTCGTGTCTGAGCAATTCTATTTAATCCATTATCCTCCATAAAGCAGGCTGGTGCCTTTTCTATCCAGCTATAACACAAATGCATTAAAGAAAGAGGAGAAGTGGTCCTTCTCATTTATTATTTATAAGACAGAGCACGCACAACTTGTCTGACATCATCCCTGTCATAGCTAATGAGAAATTGAAATAAATCAGTTTTTGTGGCATCACAGCAGAGATGAAAATGCCCTTTCAGGTCTAATAATCCATTTTTCTGCAGTAAGGTAGTGCTCTCTAACATATGCAACCAAACAATTTATTGTATATAATTCTCTATGTCCCAGAGTGATGAGTTTTCAACTCTACCACTGCTGTTTGGGAGAAATTTCTAAGTGTAGATACACATAAGTTGTATAAAAATTAACAACCAATATGATTTAAAGACATTTAAAGTCTCAGTGCTGACAGAAGTAGCCAAAGCAAACTGTAAAGCACTTTTAATTTCTTCAGCTCCTAAATCTAATTTGCTCTGATGTATCTGCACTGTGGTAGGCTGAGATACTCCATGGCACAGGACTGCTGGGGTAATATAAGCCTATACCAGGATCCAGCTTTCCAATGCCAGTCTATATGAATATAAAGGTTACGAGGTCAAAATTACTTGTTAGTGCCTGGAAAGAGAGTCCACATAATTCTGCTGTGAAGAGAGCACCCTACAGTGCACAGCCTGTTATGTCTCTTGCCCATGGACTGCTCTAGACAGAAACCATGGCTCAACACATTTGTGCTGCTCCCAATTCAGCCATGAGCTTGGCTGTACCAGTGAACACAAAGGAGGCAGAATTTTCTTTCCTGTCTCTTTTATTGAGCAGCACAGATATGGTTAGTGCTTCCAAATTCACCCCTGGGGAGTAGGAAAAATGTGAGATGCTACTGGAGGACTGGGGAAAGAAAGGGACATTTCTGTTACAGAAAAACTAATGAGAGTAGATCAGAAGAGGTAATTCATATAGCAACTGGCCTGGGAGGAAGCAAAAAGAACTATATCAAGGGAGAAATGCAAGAAGGAAGGGAAAGATTTACATGGGGTGGTTTATGGGGCAAGCACAGGTTGCATAAGCAAGCATTGAGAGCAGTGGGCTGCAAATCCCCTTCTATCCCCATGGGTTTTAGACATCTCCTGACATTTGCAATTTATTTCATAGTGTGAATGATCTTATGGAACAGGACTCATCGACAGCTGGTGCCTTCTTATAAAACACATCAGACCGCTCTGAACCTGCTGTCATGTTCCTGAGGATCTCAGCTTACACTGGTGAAAACCTGAGAGTGATTTTGCTGTTAGTGCTGCAAAGCTCCAGCATGTACCATATACAACTAGCAAAGAAACAGCTGGATCTATTAGCCTGACCTAAAACAATTCTGTGAGGTACAAGACGCTTCAGTGAAGCTTCTGCTAAAACTGGTAATTTGAATACTAATGTTATTATTTCCTTCTTTGTGGAAGCCCAGAAGTAAAGCTCAGACCTTAGCTATTTTCTGCCATCTGTGTCACCTCAGACAGGTGGGGAGTAGGATATGCAACCACATATAACATTCTCCTGTAAGGAAAAAGAAGCCAAACCCTACAGTGGAGAGGAGCCTGGGCATATTCATGCCCTCCTGGGAGGTTACCAGAAGAGCTCGCAACACCTGCCCCATCACGTCCTGAGTATAATCATCACCCACCAGAAATGCTGCGCTATTGTGGACAATTTCTAAAGGTAAGTTTAGAGAAAACACCTAGGCCTCATTTATTTCTAGTCTGACCTTCATGGTTTCATGTTTGTTTGTTTTTATGTGTATGAACATATTTAGGTCTTCACAGGCAGTGTGAAACCTTCCTCACACAGCTGTTTTACCTCCATCAAAACAAAAGAGATACTGGCCAAAAATTCCAAACTGTGACCATTGAGATGGCCAAAAGGAAGAAAAATGTTAATAAACTAAATCACCTCATTTAGAGATTTAGTTCAAGGCTGGTAAAATGCATATGTACCCATTAAGTACACAACGATAAGAAAAATCTGAATACAATATACAGAGAAGAGCTACTGTACCAAATTAATGTTCAACTTATATTTCTTAGCTGGGGCAGAAATACTAGCTGAATAGTTGTGCATATAAAAAAAAAAAAAAAAAAAAAAAAAAAAAAAAAATCACTGAACTAATTAACACTTATTTCTAAAAAAATAAATCTTCCAAAAGATCATATGCTTCAAAATCCAACAAGTATGTTTTCCTCACATTTTAATTCATTGCGTTATCCCAAGGATTCATGCAAACTGGGTAGCATGACACTTACTGTTAAACTCTTCAAGAAAATGCTCTTTTGGATTACAAAAAAATGACTCTTCCACATAGTTTAACAAAAAAAATCTAATGTAATATTTTAGAAGCAGAGCTTTTGAGAGTAGGGTCCAAACAGATCCCAAACACTGTGAGCACAAGGACCACTGGCTAATTTTTGTCATGCTGTCTATCAATTTGCTGGGAAGTGCCCCCACACTTTACAGGGAGCCGTAGGCAGACATGCTCTTAACTTGGGCTCTTACATCCTTCATATTATTTTTGTATGAAACTTGGCCTGTTGCCCTGGAGTCAAAAAAAAAAAAAAAAAAAAAAAAAAAAAAGTCTGAGAAACAGGAGTACAATAAAGAAAGAGGGACAGAAAGAAAAGGTTCTCCAGTTGGTCCCAAAAATACCAAATCCACCCCAGTGTAATTCTGCTGAAAACAATGGAAGTACACAGGAGCTGAACTTTTCCCACTGCCTTCACACAACAGTAAGCAGCCTATAAAACAATCTTATCTAATTGAATTATGTCATGGTCTTGCACATTTTCTGTATGGGAACAGAAATTCTCTATATGAGGCTGGGTTTTTGCATTCTGTTTGTATTCATATAACCCTCACGTGACAAAGCAAACGATTGCTCTCTTAATCTTTGGAAATTCTGCTTCTAACTAGAGATGTTGCATGGTGTTGGTGACAATCTTTACACAGGAGAGGAAGGGATGAGAGTGAACACTGACAATGCCACAGCCTCACCATTCACATTCCCAGCTGGAACACTCCTCAGGTAATAGTATTTTGTTGTAAGCTAATCGAGGGCTAAATTGGGCCTCTTATAATTCAGTTTTTGATAGCAAGCAAAAAGAAGATGTTTTGCAAATGACCGGTGACAGTCACAATACCTCTGTAATACCTCTGAAAACATGAGGTGCAGATAACACCAAAAGCATGATATGTTTCCCATATGGGAGGCTCTGTCTGACATTCCCAGTGGGACAGGGTCACGAGTGTGTTATTAGTTGCCAGCACCAGCACCAGGAGCTGTGGTTCAGCTAGGTCCCAGAAGAGATGCACAGAAGACTCCTCCTTGAATCATCTACTCGTCCTCCATAACACACCACCAAGGTTGCTCATCACATCTACCCTGCTGTTACCTCCCCTGCTACTGGCATGAGATCTCCAGCAGTTTCTGCAGCAGCTGGTTGGGTACCGAGCTGCAACTGCAGAGGCCATCAAATAGATGATAACCTTTGTTTCAGAACAAATCACTGTGGTCCTACACAGTGCTTAGACAGATGAAAGCAAAACTGATATTCTTGTAAAAGAACAAGGGAAATACTCATTACTTAGTTTTAGCTACATGCATAGTTTTAGCCACGATAAAGAAATGTTGCCTGGTTACTGAACAATTTGCTGAGAAACACAGTGCAATAAACTTGCTCGTAGCTCTGCTTTTTGACTTGGTTTTAAAGCTGTACTAGATCGTCACAGCAGATGCAGAACAAAAGGCATTAAATCATCTGCCAGAGAGCAAGACTCTGGATTTCCATAAGCACAAGTGTTTACATTTAAAAATCCATACATATTCTTAAACCAGAAATAAAACAAAAGATAGGAAAATGTTCATTTCTTTGAGTAATAAATCATACTTGGCACTCTCTTAGCAAGAGCTACATTAAGACCCAGCCTACCAAAGGTAACACACAAAGCAGCTGGAATTTCATAAGCTTTCTACAACTGCATACGTAACGAAAATTAAGAATACAGCACTTGGCATGAAGTAAGCTTGTGTAACAAATAATTGTAGAATTTTTGAAAATCAGGTCAGGAACTGTGACATGAGAAAAATGTATTGTGTAGCCCCGTGCTTGAAGGCGATGCTGCTATTCAGGGAGGCCTGTGTCCAGGGAGGGGGGTACTGCAGGATGCTGCTGGCACGCCTAGAGGGGAGCCCAGGAGAGCCACCCAGCAAGGAGAGCAGCTCATGTGCAGAGTCCTGGGCTTCACCCACCCTGCCAGTGCACTGCAGCTCGTCAGTCACCCCAAAACCCTGTTGAGACACAGAGGGTGCCGTTATTTGGCTCGATACGCTGCTAAATGTGACACAGCCAAAGCTTTCCTCAACTGTGAGTGCTAAAAGCATCGGGATACCCGTGAAACACCTCCCAGAGCATCAGGATACCCGTGAAACATCTTGCAGGGCATCAGCATACCCGTAAACATCTCCCCCAGACAACTGCAGTGGCCATGGGATCTGAGATCGAGCGCGTACTTACAGCATCGGCCGAGACAAAGCTCTGCACTTAACTATTCCTTCATAAACTGCTTCCACATGCTCGTCTGCTCATTGTGCCATTTCTTCCACTGGTTGCTTGTGTTTGACAGCATCTGGAATGCAAGACGATCTTTTTCCCCTCTCTTTTGCAAAATCAGCAAGCTGCGGAGGGATGCGTGACCACTGCTGCAGCCTCAATGTATCCGAGCAGCCCAATGCAGCAGAGGCTTTAGCTCCCCCTTCCCAGCCTGGGTTATTCTTTCTTTCCTTTTTTTTTTTTTTTAAAGAGATATGGTCCTGACTGATCTCAGGTTTCAGCAGCACAATACAAACTGCAGGCATGGAGTAGTCATAGAATAAAGGAGGATAACAAGGCAGAAGGACAAGGAAACATGTTTTTGAAGAAAGGCAACGTGAGGCATAACTTGTAATTGAAGTAAATATCTCCTGTAACAGATCCGATTTGGGGTTTTGTTGTTTTGTTTAATTCAAATCTACTTCCTGCTATTTCAACACACTATTTCTCCACTTTTTGCATTTCTTTCAGCTTATACAGGAGAAATAACAGATTTTATATCTATTTCATGTTTGAGCTATCCTGCTGTGTCAGAGAATGTTTACATTTATAATGGTCACAATTTGAAGAAGTTCCCTCTGAAAACCTCTGTCTGTGGAGCAGCTTTACAAATGCCCCTGCTGTTCTGCTTCAGCCTCCCTCATCCACCACCAGTGTGCAATGCTTGCACTCTTCAGGACTCCAGGAGATTAATTTCTTCAGTGCTGATTACATCAATACTCAGAGGTCTGTGTACTACCAGGAGCATCCTGGATTTGCTCTCCTCTTTTCCAAGTTGGCACATTTTAAAGCACTTACATATTTTAAAACTTAGCTCCTTTGCATTCCTATTCCTATTTGTATTCAACCGAGCATAAAGCAGACCTCAGAAGAACTGATGATCTCAGGGTCCAGCAACCCACCACCACAAACACTTCCATCTGACCTCTCTCTGTTTCTATTTAAAATATTATACTAATGTAGCACTTCACAAGAGCTTCAGAGCTGGCTAAAAGTATGAAATTGAGGGTTTCAAGGGATCCTGGAGCTCTCTTTTCCCTAAGCAGCCCTTGGCTGCATGAAGATGCACCAGGATTAGCTTGTCCACAGGGTAACACCTGCAAAGGTGTAGAAAACAACCAAGAAAACACGGTGGTATTGCAGCTTTGTACAGGCAGAGGGTTTCTTCTTGGAGAATTCCTGGACTTTACTATGACTCTGCTGCTTTTGCTTAAAAAAACTGTTTCCTTGCCAAGAAGCCGAGGCTGACTTCTCTCATGTTGAAGGTTAGAGCAATGCTGCAAACATTAAGGAGTGCCTGCAGCATTGTGTGAAAGGATATTAATCTCCCGAGGAATAGAAGTCTGCTTCTTATTTTTCATGTTAAAATATTTCAGATGGTAAACAAAATTATTTGTGTTATCATAAGGCTTAGAGTTTACTTACAAACAGTTTACCAGAGGAGGCCAACATCCTCACAGGTAGAGCCCTGTTTGTGAAAGGTGCTGAGCATAAGTGAGCAAGAAAATTGGCCTTACAGTGTTGCTTTTTGTCACACAGAGACCATTGAAAACACATTTTTATGGTGATCACACCTCAGCTCTACCAAAGCTCGCCACGGTCACATAAGAAATCCTCTCTGAGTTCAAGTAAACAAAAGCGCATTGTAACCAGGCAGACGGGGCTGTTTGGCCATGAAAACATGCTGTGCCAGTCTCCAAAGCATTACCCCACTGGATAAGCTCCTGCAGCACAATGATCTCACCCAGCTGTCGCCTCGCTCCTAAGTTTAGCAGTTCAGAGCATCGTCTGTACCACGGTGGCACGCCGGGAATGCCGCACTGCTCCCAAGCAGGGCACATGTGTAGGCCACAGCCATGTACGTCGGCAGGGTGGCTTGTCAGTGTCAGACCCTGCAAGCAGGAAAAATCCCTATTTATCCCACACCTGTGGGAACTGAGCCACGAGTGACAGAGGAGGTATCGCAATGATAGGAGGCAATGGGGTCATGGAAAGGAGAGCGTTTGGAAAATGCTCTCACACAGTGCTCAAATCCCTCCTAAGCAGCAGGCTTGAAGAAATTCACTTCCTACAGTGAAAAAGTGGATTGGGAGCTGTTAGTCTCATCAGTGATCTCCTGACAGAAGATCTCCTGAGGCAGCCAGCCCTCTGTCTCAGTACCACCACTGGAGAAGCAGCTGGGCTTCCTGGTGGGAAGCAGGTGAAGGGCCAATTTCCTCTCCAAGGATGTTTAAAAACAAAGGCCAAAATAAGCATTTGATTGATGAATTCACCATCTCAGCTGTGAAAATCCAGTCATGTTAGAGGATTCATCGACACTGCTGCCTCTGGCACAACTTTGGTCATTGGTGGGGTGCAGCTGGCTACTCTCATGGATTACCTGTAGGGTAGGGAGCTCCTGGAGTTCACCCACCTGCTCTCTCAGCCAGGACCATTCTTCTCTGCCTCTTGCATTTTACTTACCTCCTCCCTGAATAGCTGCAGGAGAGCTGGACTTCCAAACCACACGCTTGTGCTTAGGCCCTGATGCACTGTGCCACTGCAAAGCCCTTCATGCTGAGCAAAGGGTTTCATCATTTCATCATCCTCATGCTGCCCACAGTCCTCGCAAACCACCTTAATGAGGGAGCTGAATCCCTCCTCAAATCATGACATATTTCAATTACATGATAGACCCAGCTCAGAAGTTACAAGGGAGCTTTAGCTGCTTTAACTGCTTTAACTTTATGGAAAATCTCAGAAGAGGTGACCCAGCTGCTATCAGAAATATGAAGCAAAATCCAATATCTTAACCACAATTCATTTTTTTTTTCTAAAGAGAGCTCAAATTCACAAACTATTTGTTTAAATTTTTCCAGGCACTGCAAGCTGTTGGAGGAAAACTGTCAGTTTCCTCTCAATCAGTCTTCTCAGCCCCATGTGTTCCAAGCCTCAAATTAAAAGGGACAAAAATGAGGCTTGGCCATAAAACTTCTTGCCAAATCCAACTGCTCACGATGTGCCCAGTGCAGCAGTGAAGATTTAGAGGGCTCATTGAACTGAATGAGTGTTCAACAGATAACTGATGAGTGAAATTTAAAGGCAAAGAGAAGTGTTGACAATCCAAATTAATTTCTTATAATATCAACAGTAGTGAGAGCTTTGCTATCGTATGAGGTTAAATATCTGGGACTGTATTGGTTAGATGCTGTAGTAAGATCACAGAGCAATATTGTAATGTCTAGATCAATAAACACCAACAGAGTGTGGCATGGCTATTGCAAGGGACTCACATGAGGTTTAGAGGGGCAGAAGAGAAGAGAAATTTTAAGAGATTGAGGGGAAAGAGGCAATCTGACTGAAGAGTATCTGGTACAGTGAGCGCAAATGCTCCTAAGTTTGATCCTTTCTTAAATTAAAATGGCAATTTCTGTATTTTGTAACTGATGATATCTGAGGTAAACCTCTTGGTAGCCTTGATAAAAAGACAGAAATGTTAAAAATTGACAGTTCTAGGCTGTGATCCAGGATTATTAAAATACCATCTTGCCTGGGCTATTAGTGTAATAACAATTATAATGCCAGAGAGGCCAGGCTATTAACATTTGGGTGATTAAAATACCAGTCTGATCTTCTGGAGCCAGCGTGATTGGTATGTGGCTAGCCCAGGCCATTATCTTTGGTATCATCAATGGTGTGGAATCGTACAGTACTTTGAGACTTTGATTTAGGCTCAGATTAGCTTGACATGATACTTTTTTCATTAATAATACTTTTCATCATTAAAATATATACATATATATTTCAAATATTCATGAAATCATAAGAAAAACATGTTTTGGTGCGTTTGTACCTGCATGGCAATGCAGAATTTAATATATCATCTGTGTAGGACAAGTCATGAAGAGACTGGATGATCAAGAAAGAATTCCAGGCAAGGAAATTAAAACAATGATCATAACATATTCACTCTCTAACTAAAATGCAAATGCCAGCTGATGGCATGCAGCCCAGTCAGAGCTGTGCAGCCTGACTGACCCCATTTACCCGGGGCACTCGGTGCGTTAACCACTGAAGTGCACGCAGACCTCCCTGCTTCATGGAGGCAGGTGGCAGCAGCTGATGATGGAGAGATGGCTTTGACTCCACGTGTTGAAATTCAGGAGGCGAGCTTATTCTGTAATTAATACTGGCAACACTGATGGAGAGACAGAACTTCACACCAAGAGCAAAAAAAAAAACCAACTGTGCAGAAGCAGCTATGGGATTTCCAATATCCCTGAATGCTGCTGCTCTCTGTTCAAGTAGGTCTGAAAGGTACTATTTGCATTTACAAATGACTTCTGCCCAGTGCCACAATTATTTCTGTCCTCCAATTTTATTCTTTATTATAGATCTTTTGAAAGTGTCCTGTACAGATATTGTATGTACCAGTCTGTAGTTTCTCTGTTTCCTCTTGGGACTCTTTCTGAAAACTGGTCTCTTCAGTTACTTCCCAGCCCTTGGGGAACCAAAGGAATTTGAAACAAAAAATTACAAGCATAAGCAGTCTTTCAGGCATTTCACTGTTGAGTTCTTAAATGAAATTCTCTTTGATAATATCTGGGTAAAACACCTGGCCCCAGTAAGTTGTTACTCTTTGTTTACTTCTCTTATAATCTTTTCTACACCTACTTCGCTTTAAGTTAGCCATTCTGTATGGTTGTTTCTGTCCGGAAGGATGCCAGCATGGATATTTCCCTTACCTCTTTTGTGGTGAACAGAAATGCAAATAACCAATTCAGCTTTTCCTGCTAAGAGCTTGTTTTCTTTGTTTTACCATGGCAGGGCTTTATGGGAAGTGTTTGAAAAGGGACATAGAATTAGCTTTGTGCATTTTCAGGATGTTCCTCACTAATCAACTCACAGCTGTGTCACATCCAGTCATAGTTTATTTATGAAAGGATATTCCCTAGGTGAGATGTTTCCTCTAAGTAGTGGTAGCTACTTAGCTAGCTATGATCTAGCATTACACGTGGTGTTCAACAGTCAGCGCAGAGTCATCTTTGACTCGTTATCTGCCATGATTTAAACACCAAGGGACTCGGGAGAGAAAGGTGAAATGATCCACATGTAACAATTTCCACACGTCTCAGCAGATATAAGTAAACCTGTGGAAAACTTTCAGATAGCTCTCTTGAATCTGCTCTCCAGAGATCACTGAAGAACAGAAGAATGTGAAATGAGGGGTGTTAAATTGGGTCTTGAAGGCAGACTGGTAGCATGAGTCAGACTGCAGCGTCAATGAGCCCACGTTCTGCCTCCATCCTGCAGTCAGAAAAAAGATTAATAATTAATATTATAAATAATAATGTGTATTAACTAAGGTGTAAATATAAAAATATATTTTAAATTTGTATTTATATGTATATATTCATATATATTTTATTCAAAAAGATAAAAATTATTTTGCTAATCATCATAATTGTTGTTGGCAATTTTTATCTGCTGTTGTTGTGAGACCATGAAGAAGGAAAGCATGATCTACAAAAGACAGAAAATATGAAGCTTTTGGAGAGTGAGAGCTGTCTGTGATACTCTGTGTGATTCTGATCTCCTCTCAGGATGCAGAAAAGATGCAGAGAACAGATTCAGAGGAGCCCTAGCAACAGTTAGAAAAATAATCTTCATCTTCAAAGAAGAAGTTAAACCCACTTAACTTGTTCATCAAAAAGAAAGTGAAGAAAAATTATGACTGATGATCAGAAATACCCATGGATAAAAAAAAAAAAAAAAAAAACAGGAAGTAAAAGAGGGTTTTAGGCTACTAGACACTATTAATTTCACATTCAGAAAAGAGCTACTCATTTTTCCTACCTAAATCAGTTTCCACAACCTCCTTGATAGCCAGCTTTGCCTTTTACCTCCCATTTCATCTGTCAGGCACCAGTATATTTGTCTCCCTATCAGACAATTAAGTCATGGGGAAAATCTTATTCATCTTCCCTTATCTGCTTTTTGCCTGGCCCAAGAGCTACTCACTTTTTTTTTTTTTTTTTTTTCTCTCTGATGTTTGTGTGTGTGTGTTTAGGCTTGACCTACAAGTCAGTAGCCTTTTATTTCTGACCTCTGTGGTATTTTTCACTAAATAATTTTAAATTGAATTTTTTTTCCTCTTTTTCCTTTATTCTATGCTTCTCCTTTTCCCTCTCATCATGCTGAAATCAGTTAGAGTGTCTCAAAATAAATACATAATAAATGATTAATACAATAGCTGATGAAATTATGAATGTAGCAGCACCCTTACCTCTGATGCTGCCCTACCTCTGACACTGTCACAACCCTCAGGCTCAATGGCAGCACTGTTCTCAGGTGCACTCAGCAGCTACTTTATGCTTCCTAACAGCCTGAGATTTGACCCAAAGCCAGCCTAGCAGACCCATCACATCAGACCATTAGACCCAGTAGCTTCCTTGCTTTTAGTCACCTAAGATGGGTGTACAAGAAAAACCTGAATCCACGGGGTGCCAGCTCTAAGAGCTGCTCTGACAGCTTCTTTCTGTCAAGGGTACATCTCACTCCTGAGACCCAGGCAGTGATTGCCCAATGGGTTTGTACCAGAATTGGTTCTAAGTTTCCTCTAGCAGCAATGCAGTGCATTTCCAGCTGCTCTATAGGACCATGAAACTTTAATGCTGGTGCTTGCTCTGTTTGTTTAGACTACAGGCTGTCAGCAACACCAGCTACTGAGATAATGCCCACTCTTTTTTTATAAACTTCAGTGGTTGCAAGATAAGGGTAAGCAGAAGTTATGCAGTTAATCTGGTCGTTCGTATAAATACACAGATTGCCTTCATGTCTGTTCATTTTGCTACTTTCCCTCTTTTCTGGGTCTAACCGGAGTCCTCTGGAAGCCAACAGGAATCTCTTCAAGGAGTATCAATTCACCTAACCTTCAGCTTCTCTCTGCCCTGAGGAGCATCTGGCTTCCAACATCTGTTCAGGTTATTGCAGGATGGTATCAGCCCCTGGACATGCCTTTCCTGGGCATATTCCCTCTGGAAGTGAGGCTGCCACCAGCTCCCTCAATGCTCACTCAGAGAATTGGAAACTCTTCCATGCACAGCTCTGCTGGTGCCTGCAAGTGCTCACAAAACCCAAAGCTTGCCAAAATCAAGATGATTGCTGATAGGTGTCTGGGAGGCGAATTATTCAACATGCCTGAAGTCAGGCTGGAAATGACAATCAGCGATGCTGTTACATGAGACAAACAGGATAACATGTCCTCATTCTTGGTGATCAATAATGATTTCTCTTCGGCACTGCTTTAAGTGACTTCAGAGTAATTAATACTCTCACTGTCAGCTTTCTGGCCAGCACTAAGTTTGGATCCACTTTATCAGAGTGCTACTTCTTTCAGGCCTGCCAGCTCAGTAGCTCCACCAGAGCCAACTGAACATGCATTTTGGTGGACTTACGCATTACACTCACATGGGACACTGGAGCAGACACAGCTCAGTTTTCCCGTGCTCTGAACCAAAAGCTATTTAGCTGTGATTAGCACAAACCTGATCCCATGCTATTAAGCTCTGCTGAGAGGCAAAGTGTGTTAGCTTAGGCCGGATGCCACAGAAACACTTGGAGCAGGGATTCAGAGAGCTCATGTTAGTCTGCATGGAATCATGTAGCCATACACATGACCTACATGCAAGGATCTATTTCTAATTAAATTTTGCAGATGATACCAGCCCCAGAGGGAACTAGTGACTAGTAATTCATACCTTTCAGAGGGACCTAGAAAGTCTGGATGACTGGTCCAGTCTTGTGGAATTCAAGAATGAATGCAAAGCCCTGCTCCTGGAATGAAAGAACCCCTGGCACTGCATAGGCTTGGTCCACCTGGCTGGGTCCACCTTCTGCAGGAGGACTGCAGTGGGTTTCTTTGGAAACAGAATAGGAAATGCTCCTTAATCCCTGCTTATGAGTAGCTCTTGATAAAATCAAGAAAAACACTGCACCTTTGTTTTACATTCATGAGAACAGATCAAAAAAGAATGAAAGTCTGGTTATGTCCATTGGTGAACCTAAATGGGAGCCTGGGCTACCTGCTTCAGAGACCCACATGCTGTGGTAGACTAAGAGTTTTCCATAAGATATTCTAGAAGTTTTTCTGTTAAAACTCAATGAAAAGTACATGAAGGTACATTTTATATGATAACATTTTCATATTGATTTAGGGATAATTTGGGTCATGGCTATAGAGGTTTATTACAAGAAAAAAAAATGCACTGTTCATAATTTAAAATAATAATAATAATTTCACTAGAAGCAAGTGTTTTACATTCTTTTTTTCAAAGTCAGGGCTTAGGTATTTTGGGGGGAAAAATCCAGAATGCAATGAAGAAACCAAAAGATCCTAAATCATATATGCATAGAACTAAAAATATTTTTGACTCCTCAAAACTAGTGTTACAAAAAGAGATTACAAATTGCAGGATTACTGCCTGGTGAAGGCTAATGAGCAGGTCCCTCCAACTGCCATGGATATGGAAAATCTTTCCTGGACTGAGTGTTAAGGAAAATTATATGTGTACAATGAATATAGGGACCGATTACTTCAAAAAGCATGAGTTTTTGTGCAATATGTTTTTAGAATACAGCTGGGGACCTGAGTTTCTTCCAGCTCTGATATCATGTAACACTCATTGCACTGGTAAATTTCTCCAGGCTCATCTTTGCTCGTGTCCACATCCCACTGCCCCTCGGCTTCACCAGCGGGCAGAGCACTGCTGGAGGCAGCCAGGGCCGACAGCTCCAAGACTTACTTTCTTCTCAGAAAAAGTAGTCAGGCACTGGGACGGGTCACCCAAGGAGGTGGTGGAGTCACCGTCCATGGGGGTGTTCAAGGAGAGGTTGGACGTGGTGCTTGGGGACATGGTTTAGTGGGTGACAGTGGAGGGTGTTTGGACCAGATGATCTTGAAGGTCTTTTCCAACCCTAATGACTCTGTGATTCTGTGATTCCACCACGAGAGGTCCCCACAGCCCCACGAACCGTGCCGGAGGCGCTGTCGCAGCAGAAGGCACGGCTCGGCTCAGCACGGCACCAGCCACAGCAGCAGCCCGTGTGATCTCCAGCCAGCCACTTAGTCAAACCCGGGGGTCTAAAACTGAGCATTTAAATATGAGACTTGATTTATTTTTATTCTCCCCTCAATTAATTTATTCCCTCTGGGAATAAGAACACACTGACGGGAAACACGGAGCAGGGAGCAGACTCTGCTCGTCACTTGTCCATCACCATGTGCAGTTGGGTTTGGGGTTCCTTCAGATGACAAAGTGTTTAAAGCCACATTATCTGCAACTCCATGCCTGCCAGCCTTGTGATTGCAGTTGTACATCCCCGTGTTTCAAAGACCAAAGCTGTATTTGATGCTGTTGTTTTGATAGAAAATTAAAAATGACCTCACAAAACCAGAAATAGGAAAAAATACCCCTGAACAAATATTCAGAATCATTCATAAAAACATTCTGTCTCTGGTCAGACCTCAAATAAACTCAATTACTCTCACTTTCCTCCAAAGCTTCTTTCGAAGTTAACATGGAAGTGCAAATTTCTTGGTGCCAGTGGGGGCCCTGAACAAACGGATGAGCACTTTTCTGGCAGTGCTTGCCATATGACTTTACTGGAGCATATTCTGAGATGCGTTTTGGTAGGCATCCAGATGACTGCAGGCCTGGGTGTGCTCCAGCTGAATTGCTAACATGGCTAATGATTCGTGGTAGCGAAAGTGACAGATATCTGTGCGATATTCATCGGCATGAAAGGGAGATGCAAGTGGCAGCATATGGGCAACCCTCTTAGTTTTGGTCAATGCTGTATCCCCATGGCTGTCACAGATCTTTTCTTT
This sequence comes from Aythya ferina, assembly GCF_964211825.1. NCBI lineage: Eukaryota > Metazoa > Chordata > Aves > Anseriformes > Anatidae > Aythya > Aythya ferina. The sequence goes on from NC_140296.1 coordinate 20,399,851, forward strand.
TGTTGTTTATTTAATTTTTTGAAGACTTTGAGTGCTGCTCACTGTACATTAATCACCATCGCGGAGGGGAATGGCGAGGAACAGGTCGGCCCAGTCATACAGTTAGAAAGAACCAGGGGCTAAGTTTGGCAAGGCTGTACTGCAGCCTGAATCCAACAAAGCCTCTACTTAATTTTCAGTTCAAAAGCAATTCACTGACAGCACTATGGCTGTTCTCACGTTTGAAATGAAGCACCTGTGAAAATGCCACACGGGATCAGACTTCTCCCTTCGATACCCTCCATCTATTCACATCACACCATTCCTGTTAGTGTCTGAAAATCTGGCTCCTCAGCTTCCTTTACCCATAGTGATGCCACATAATCCAAGAAACAGGTGGTTTCAGGCCCAGTCTTGCCACAAGCTCCACCTGGGCAGATGTCAATAGGACATCTATTTTCCTGCTTAAGTCTCCTATAATCCTGGTGAAGTCTCCTAAAGCCTCTATGCACCATCTGCAAAGATGTACTGTGGCTCCTACTGTGTTCTTCCTCCATCCATCTGAGTCCCAACACAACTTCAGCCTGGTCATTCAGGATCATTGCTGTGCCAGGGGAACAGTGTTAGCTTACATAAAACTTAAGCTATGCCTTGGCTTAACAAAGTACCCTGCTATCTTACAGCCTTCAGAAATCTGAAAATTCTGATTAAGACACCATTAGAAATATATTTCAGTAGATTTAAATGTTTGTTTTCCTAAAACCCCTAAAAACCCTGCTTAATTCCTAAATTGGAAGTGTTCTGTATGTGGGCAGCACTGTTACCAAGTGGAACTGCTGAATTAGCCTGAACACGGAGGCACCTCAGCACGATGCCTCAGTGACATACCTTGGTGATGCTCTGCAATGCACTCAGCAGAGTGCATGTATTTGCATGCAGCTACTCATAAATGCTAAAGCTTTAGCACCAGATGACCTCGGGGGGAAATGAAGTAACCTTGTAAATGGCTGATTAGAAGGCAAAAACCTTATCCTGTCATTAAAGAGTGACTGAAGAGGGAAATAAATTTCCAGATCAAAGACATGCACGAAAAGCATTTGAATTGCTTTCTGATGCTGAGTGGAGCAGGCATTTGGACAGCGGCCATCAGGGCAGACCCACTGCGTGGTGAGGCAGGAGCCATGCCCGCAGTGGGGCTGTCCCTGTCCCCAGGACACCATGGAGCGTGCTGCAGGGACTTCTGTTGCAGCATGGGTGTGCGGTAAGCTGCAGCACATGAGAATTGTCAGCTTGGTGCCTCATGCCCTTAGCCATGACACCAGCTCTTAGTTTTGACATCAAAGAGGCAGGATTTTATTTTTTTTTCCTGCATGTCTGCTCATACACACATTAAATTCCACTTAAAAAGCTTTACTTCTTAGAAAACAGGGACTGCCCCTTCGATCGAACTATTGCAAAAATCAGATGAAAAAAATTAGGAAGTAGATGCCTTAAGTCTGCCTGCTAAAGCTGTACTAAACCACTTTATTTAAAGTTTTAAAAATTGTTAGTATTGAGTGGGTCCTACTGACATGAACGGAAAGTACAGCATAGGGCTTATATACAACCACAAACTGGGGTTTAGGAGCCCAGGCTTTTCTGAAAATCTTAGCCATCACATAGAAGGTCTTGAATAAACCCATATGTTTACATCAACTTCAATTATATCAGCTTCAAAGACAGAAAAGCATATGAAAATTTTATTCATAGGACACACATTTCTACAAGTTTATAAGCTATTTATGATCACACATATTTGGATAGATGGGCTTTTTCAACATTTTTTTTTGTATTTCAGTGTCTTAGCTTATGATGGTTGGTACAAGAATTAGTATAGAAATGGGAAAATTATATTGTTTAAAATTGCATATATTGACAAAAGTTCATGCATGGAAATGCATGAAACAATGGAAGAAAAATACAGAGGTACAGAGGTCATGGTGGGAGTTTTGGTAGCAGAATGTGTGTGGTACTCAAACAATACCACTGCTGCTGTATTTGAACATTGATGTGGATTTTTTTCATCCACCACTCTATTTGCCTTTTTTTTTTTTTCTTTTTTTTTCTTCATAAGGTATGAACCATGGTTCTGCTCCAAAAAGCCAGATCTTGCTATGGGATAAAGAAAGTGCTTTTTGTCCTCCCTCTTCTCCCTGACACTGCACACCTTTAACTTCTCATTCACATCCTCTCCTGCTGCCCCATTGCCTGGAGGGTAGGACTTCTTCCTCCAAAGCAGACATAACCAGAAATGTCCCATTGTTTGCAAAAAGCAAAAAGCCTCTGAATTCAGTCTTTCATTTCATTGATAGTAATCCAAATCTCATCAATGCAGTGCAAATTACAGCAGAATTTGGCCTTTGCTGGCTTCGAAGCAATAAGGGAAAACATGTGTGTAATCACTAACATCTGTGAATTTACACATTTCGAGGTGCGTTTTTAAATGAAAGTAATGCGCTCAGTGAAGATGTGATTAGTTGTGTAGCCATGAATCCTATAGCTGCACTGAAGTTTGTGGTGCAAATAACAGTAAGGCTTTGGCTTCAGATGCTCATAAGACTTTTTGTAATTTAGTCTATATCAGGCAATCGTTTTATCATAAAATCTTTTCGGAAAAGCTACAGGCCATTATATCAAAAGTGGTACAGATCATAAATAAGTATATGAAGATGGTATTTGCGACAGGAGGTAATAAAGACCATATTTGGGTAATACAGACCACATTACCTCTATTCAGAGGCTTATGGCCTTAAATGGTGACTGCTACTGCAGCGTTGTTGGGGTGTAAGGGAAGGCACTGCTTGCAGGATGTATTCTGCTGGAAGCATCCGTGCATTTTCTTCTTCAGTAAACTCACAGTTTTAAAACATCTAGCAGCTCATCAGTAACCCACCCATGACGTGGTATACAACTCTCTCTTGCTTTTTAAAATAAATATCTCACATTCCAAAATGTCTAATAAATCTCCTTTGTGTCTCTGTGCATTGAAAAGGGAGGCTGCACAGAAGTGCTGTTCCCAGGAACCAGCAAATGGCCCTGGACAATAGTGGAACTATTCCAGTGATTTCCCCATCACTCTATTTAAAATCTGTCCCTGTGCACTGAGAACCATCTGAACATTTTAATCCTGTTAAATGTTTGGGCACATAGAGTACAGATGTGCACCTAAGCATGGGATTTGCTGTTGCAAAGGTTGGATTTTAAAATTATTTTTATTTTCTTGTGGTTTTGCCTTAAATTCACTTAACTGTTAAAGTGCTCCATTGTCTGCACCCAGTTCCCTGATCGACCAGAGCAGGCACCTGGTGGGGATTGCTGTAGCTCCTGCCTGGCTCACATCCCACATGTCCTTTCCATTCAGACCAGGGACCTCAGGAGGGATGGCTGGCATGCACATGGCTTCCATCCAAAATGTGATCAAGACACGGCCTCTGTGCACATCCCAACTCAGAAACTCAGATGTTTCCCTGTTATGGTGTCTAGACATAGGCTTAGTGCATCTGGGACAATCAATTACATTTTCCTGTGCTTAGGCTTCTCATCATCACAGTGGAGGCATTAGTGCTACCATTGTGCTGTCCACGTTGCTGTCAGATTGGGGCAAGAACTGGCTCTTGAGTTCCTTGTTGGGAGTCAAGACAGGAAGATCCTGATTTCTATTTAGAGCTCTAGCCAGTATTATAATCAGTGCATGCACAGTAATTTGTTGCAAAGTGCTAGGGCATCTATGTGAACAGTATCATACAATCAGAAATCAAAAAAGAGTAGTTAAAATTGAAGTTTAATCTCTCAGAAATGTGACACATACTTCTCTGCTTCTCTGCTGCCCACCTGACTGTGGAGATGACTACAGTGCCACACACCACATAAATCCAAAATGTTTATAAAAAAATGTGTGTTGCACCACCTGTTCTGATCCAGCTTTTTTTTTTTTTTTTTTTTTTTTTTTTTAAACTAAAGCAACTGAATGTGAAACACAGGCTTTCAAGCCAAGGAAACATTCCAGCCAGAGTCCAATTTCAAAGAGTTCTTATTAAAATTGCATGAAGAGAGATCCAACAGGAATAACATAGGGTATTCAAAAGCATAAAAACTGGCAGTTTCAAATTCCGTACTGGAAGATGACCTATTTTTAGGTACAAATGAAAAATTCTGCTTCACTTTAAACCTGTTCTATTCCTGAACCTCCAGCCAGCTGCCTTTCCAATAAAAATGAATAATAATAATAATAACTACAACATGTGAACATTGGCATTCTTGAAAGGGCTTGCAACTTTTCAAAACATTGCTAAGAGTCGCTTTCTGTTGCTGCAGCTATCACATCTACACCAATGCTCACCTTAATTGAGGGGAAGTTAAACTTTTGGCAGAAAACGTTGAGTTATGAATTATTTTAGATAAATAAATGCAATGCGAGCTATGAGGGAAAGAATGTGTATCTAGACACCTGTTTTTCATTTATAATATTGGATTAAGTTCATCTCATCCTCAAGGCAGGAAAAGGATCATCTGAATCCATCTGTAAGAAGTTGGATAAATGATAACTTATGCAAGAATGCAGAAATTCTCTTTCAACTAGAAGTAAGCAAAATGGGTCACTGGTAATTAAATTATTGATTAACATGGCCTGTCACCCATTCCACAACATGAAGTGATGTTTATTCGTTTAGACAACACATCTCAGCGCCCTTCTAAATACAGCAACCCTGACTGTTTCAACTGCTATTAGCCTCCCAATTTTGTATATGAGTACTGTTTCTGAAGCTCGATACTTTCTGGGCCAGAAAGGAAAGGACAAAACAGAGGACTCTGTAGCCATCTAAATTATAAAGTCTTTTCTCCCTGTACATTTTCTCGTTTGGTGGCTCCTCTAGTGTATACTCAGGATGTCATTTGTTTTCTCAGCAAGCAAATGAGAACTGAACAGGGCCAGCTGACACCTCCTGGGTCATTCACCACACGCAGCATTGGCTTCTTTCATGAAGATAAATGAAGATTTGGAATATATACAGAACACAACATTAAAGTCTAAAACTTTGGGAAACACCTTACTTGCCATCTTAACAGAGCCTATTTAGCTCTGCAGAAGGGCTTTATTGCAACATGAGGCACACAGAAGAAAAGATGTATGGGGGGGTACTGTGGTACCACACGCATACGTGCCCACATGTATGTGCAAAAGGCATGTGAAAGTTTTTCATCTTTCACTGAATGAACAACTCTTAATTACTTCCTTCAGCTAACAGACAGCATCTGTATTATGTTGATGTACTTAATATATGTCTGATTAATACACCTCTAACCAGTAAGTCTGGCAAAAATTTGTAAATATATATTTAATTGAAATGCTTATGAAACTTGTATAGGTTTTGCCCTAAAATACAATAATTTTGATTCTTAAAACTACAGTGAGGAAATAGAATACCATTATTGCTACAACACTGTGTAAAAAGCTTTTCAATAAAGGATTAAAACTTTCAAGCAAAAAAATCATTGTCAGACTTGATGTTGAACACAATTGTCTCTGAAAATAAAAATTAAGATAATTAAGGCAAATCCAACTTTTTGTTATTAAATGTGTATTTGTCCGATATTTGCCTTTGTGCAGAAAACATCAATTCGGTCAAGAACATAAATATCGTCAAATAAACAAAAAGACATAGGATTCCATATGGCAAATAAAAAGGTTTATGTATCAGTAAGTTGTCTCTGATTCACTGTGTTTGAAGCTCCACTAATCCTTTTATTTATTTATTTATTTATTTTTCATTTCCTTACTGGTTTCTGTATTGTTAATTGCCAGCACAGACAATTTTCATTACAGAAATCTAACCTATGAAACAGGAGGAATATAATAGTTAATCAAATACTATACAAATAGAAGCACTTGTATCACAGCCTTAAGGGCATTGGCTGATTTTAGAATGCAAGTTTATCTTGCATATCATATTGTATGTATTGTAAAATTTTAATATAGATAATGAGAGAGAAAATTAGGTAAGTAATACCAAAGCGACTTCAGCAGTATTTCCAGTGTCATATTTTCTGCAAATAGAGGGTCACTATTCTTTTTATTATTTATATACCCTAATCTTAGCTAGATAGCATACTGATTTACCCAGTTCTAGTTATTTCTTCCAACATTTTTTTTTTTTTTTTTTTTTTTTTTTTTTGGGGGGGTGGGAGGGGAGCAGGGGAGGAGAATGCACCCAAATGAGAAGCCAGATACAACTTCTGACAAGTACAACTTGGTGAGACTGTTCAGAGAAACCTTTTGGATGGGCTCGTTATTTCCTCCAAAGCAACATTTGCAGCTGCTGGGAGCTGACTGAAGGCCTTCCAAATTTTTCCTTTTTGTTGTGGATCTTCACATATCATTGTTTTTGTAGATATCTGCTCAACATGTCTTGACAGCTACTTGATTTCATATTATCTGATAAGAAAATGTAGAATAATTTACTGTTATTAATAATAAACTCTCTTAAGTGCTACTTTGCAAACACAGGAGCAAAGTGTACTCACATGCAATGAGCAGCATGCAAGTATGTCCTGACAAGTTCACCATCTAATGCTGGGAGCCTCAGAAGAGAACAGCATGAACACTTCATATGCCCCAAACTGGAGAAAACTAGCAAGGAAAGAAATGAGGCAACAGCTGGGGGAAAGGAGAGTGAAGATTAAACTAATGGGAAGGAGTAAGGGCTGTTGTAACAAATGGGTTTTCAGAATAGTTATAAGAGACAAGGGAAGTTTATTGTTTCATTTGTGTGGGTTTTTTTAAGTTTTGCTGTCATTCCCAGGATAAACTGGATTCCCTGTGCCTTCACTCCAGCTGCCAGGCTGCTCGAGGCTCTCTCTGCCCCTCGATACCACACCTGCCAGCACCCACAGCATCCTCTAGATGTTGGCAGCATCCTCTGCAGAGCACACTGGTCTAGGAATAGAGATATAATAGGAAAAGGGGTAAAAATAAAAACAGACATGAAAAAATCAAAAGGAAACTAAGTCCACCACCCCTCCTATGTCTGTAGAGACACTTGTGGACACGTCTATGTGCTTTAGTACAGGTGATTGAATAACTGCCATACCCATCTCCCAGTCCTGGCAAACCATGAATCTATATTAACAGAACACTGAGTGTAAGGAAATCATTTTTTCCAGCTTGTAGTATTATGCATCTCTTATTTCACCAGCATGCTTGCATGGATATCAGTTCTGAGCTGGCTCTTGTCTTGCAAGTTCCGGGATGCAAGGGCCCACACTTACCCAGACAGACACAGCACAAAAGTCTGTGTTTTTCCATTTCCATAGATATGCAGATAACATTCCTTCTGTCTCTCAGAACTACTTTTTCCAATGAATTTAACATAGCTTGCTTGAAGATAAAGCCTTAGCCTCTTTCTTTTTCATTAAAACAAATTCTCTGCTGATGAATATGGATATAAACCTGCAAACCATTATTTCTTCCTCCAGTCTTTATGTATGAAATTCAGTTCTGGCACAGATGGCTGTATATATATCATCCTGTGCTAGATTAAAAGATTGCAGGAAAAGGGTCTGCGGGATCTTGTGTTCAGCAAAGCAGACAGACTGGCTGGGAAGGTCCCAGCACCAGCCCAGCTCAGCTCGCCCCCAGTTATCAGGGGCTTTAAGGAAAGAAGGTTTCAGTCTCTGCATGGATTAAATGGACTAAATGGAAGTTAAAGGGGTGTCTGCTGCAATGCCCCTTCAGCCACAAGATTCTTGAAGTTCAGCGTGAAAGGGGTTTATCAAATCCCTCTTAGACAATCCCACACACTAATGTCAAGCAGTTTTTCATTGTTAATACACTGCGGTGCTGGGTCCCAGGCTAAGACTGACAGAGAGGATGAAATAAGTTGTGACTGCGGAGCACTTTTCCAAATGAAGCCATAAGTGCCTAATTCTTTGCCTGAAGATTACATCTAAACATTTTTTTACAGATCTTAAGCCCTTTGAACTTTAAAACTTCACAATAGCATAATTGATTTTAATCTTTTCTAAGCACTTATCTGGTGTATGAAACTAGATACTGCATATTGTTAGTCAGCCCTAAGGCTTTAAAAATTGTAAAGACAGTTTCTTTAGCAAAATGAAATATAAAATCAATTATGATATCTTTAAAGACACTACGAGGCTTCTCAGTTTATAGTTTTATTGCTGTGTTTAATATACTGCCCCTCAGCTCAAGGTGAAAGAGCCCACACTTGTGAGAAGAACATACATCCAATGTAACACTAAGTGATATTAATAATTAACTGAAATGAAAAATTGTATCAGCAAGGACATTAGCTCATCTACCCTGGATGTAGCTGCTTCCGTCATGACTGTGTAATTTCAATTTCCATCAATGTCAAACAGCTCAGAACAGCACAGTGCTCAAAGCACCTCTGTGGAGCAATGCCACCCCTAATGCTTAGGTGCTGCAGCACACACCAAAATTCATAGCCCCAAATCAGATGTCCACAGTGCTTGGTGAAGCTTTAAGCACCTACAGTGATCTTTACATGGCAACACACAGACTACATGACCAATTAGACTAACCAGCAGGAAACAGGGAGAATGGGGCACGTTCCAATTTCTTCCCTGGGCCTCTCAGAGTGTAGCATCTCACTGCAGGATCTGCTCAGGACTGGCTGAGATGTGGCTTGATCCATCTCTGACCTAGCCTGTAAAGCCTTAAATCTCTCCTTGATGTGCCCTCTCAAAAAAACTGAGAAGCCTCAAAATAAATAAATAAATAAATAAATCCCCCAAATAAGTCTTCTACACAATGCTTGTGTTTATGCCTTATGCAAGTACTCGTAGTATGTCCATTTATTATTATTATTATTATTATTATTATTATTATTATTATTATTATTTTAAATCACACAATAGAATTGCTGATGCTCTCCTTAGGAGGTGTGAGACCCAACTTCCAACTCTCCAACAGTCAGAGGGCATCTGAACAACACTCATCTCACAGGAAAAGTGTGGTGAGTGAGGTGTTCCCATGAAGACTACAAGAATGTATACATATGTTCTTTCTTAAAACTGTAGTCATTTGAATTTCATGAGAACACTGGGTTAGATTATCCCATATTTTGGGCAAAACGATTAAAATCTGGAATTGGCATCCTGGGCTGGACTCTCAGTCCCCATTGGTGAAGCACAATAGAAGATTTTGGAAAACTATTTACAGTGCTCAGATTCCCTGCCTAAATTTAGACTCCTTAGGGGGACCTGGAGAAGAGCTCACCCTTGCCAAAAAACAACCATCACTCAGGAGATCCCCTACTACTTGTGGACAAAAGCAGATCTCAATTTTTTTTCTGACTCATAACCCAAAACCATACGTAGTCGATCTTTACCCATTTTCCTCTTTGCTAGTAACAAAGGGTATCCCAGAAGTTGGCAGGGCTGGCAATGACAAAGGCATAAGTGGTGTGGCTGGAAATCAAGAGGTTTAGCTCTTCCCTGCTCTTTATTTGATGGAAGGATGTTGAGGAGCTTTCACCAAATGCTGCTGCTCTGCTCATCCAGAGACCTGGGGGTGGGAAGGCAGCAGGAGCACTCAGGTGAATCCCTCCAGGGCTCACCTGGCCATGCTGGCACACGTAAGCTGCAATTTCTGTCTCATGGGTCAGCAGAGGTGAAGTGGGAAAAGGATGTAAGAGACGTCCTGCTTTTAGGGAAGGAAGAACCATAAATTACAAACTGAATGTAATGTCTGTAATAAGCTAGCTCAGATATCTTCAGATGATTTCCATGTTGCAGAACTTCAAATTATGCCTTAAAATTACTGATTGAAAATGGAGAAAATGCAAGCCTCATAAGAATCAGCAGGAGCCAAACCTAAAAAATATGCTGAAACATCTTTTTGTTTGTTTGTTTGTTTTCTTCACTTTTTTCTTTTTCCCTTATTACACATTTTATTGTTGCACCACCAGGTGCCAGCAAAGAGTGGGATGAAAGGATCAAAACTCAAGCTGCAGCTTTGCATTTGAAGACTCAGGTACCACTCTGACACCAAGACATTGTTTTTCAGAGGTCAGAGCATCTCACAGGCTCTAGGACACAAAAAATAAGCAGCACCAAGCACAAAGACTATGAAGAGTAATTTTAGCCCTCAGCTCTTATTTCGCTGTTGTGAACTAGAACAGAAGCTGCAGCAAATCTTCCTGAGAGCTGAATACAATCTCCATCTCAAATACATGGCTATTTCTTCATGCTACGTGACACCCTCAGATCTGTCATGCCCTGCTATCACTCACAACCATTTATAACTTGTTAATGAGGTGGTGACAGGGAGCTGAATATTTGCCTAGAATGGTAGTTACATGTTTTAATACAGATGACTATCTTGATCCATTTTAAAGACACTATTCATCTCACTGGGCAAAATTGACTCCATTGACATCTGGAAAGAAGACCATTTGCCAGAAGGTGGTGCAAAATTCATGCACGGATAATGTTAAACAAAGTTAGGCTGACATTTGACAACATTTAGAAATATACCACAAATTTCATCATAATTTCATAACTATTCTTATTATAATGGAGAGAATTGTAGGACAAACTCAATGAGTGTTAGAGACAATCCATGCCAGGGAAGAATAAGCTGCTGTGGTCTTACCCCAGATTTCTCCTAGGGTGTGCACATTGCCTGGTTTCTGAAGGGAAATCCAATTACAATTTTTATAGCCTTGACAGATTTCTTTTTGCAGAAAGTGGGTCACCAGCAGCACACTGTTGCATAAAAGCATTCATTTTTCTCCTCTTCTTTACAAAGCCTGTTCTCCAGGCTTCACAGACTGTTTCCACATGCTCTTCTCTCCCCACTTGGTGCACAGGGAGCTTTCTGCAGGGAGGAGAAAACAGCTCTGGTCACAGGCTCAGCACATTCAGGTGGCACCTCCATCCTCCAGAGGAGTCCCACACCTGGACCATGGTGAGACAGAAGCTTGAAGTTTGGACTTCTCAGATTCATTTACAGTTTGGGTTTCTATTTTCACATATAACAACATTGCTCTCTTCTGAGATCAAACTCTCTTCCTATTTAACCCTTCTTTTGGGAAATTGATCAAAATCCTGCTATTCAGTAATGAACTTTAAATAATGTCATTCACTGAAGAATGTAGATTTGGTACATCTTAGTGAACTTCCTCAGATGCAAGTGCTATCAGCATGTAAAGAAACTCCTAACAAAAGGAATTAATAAAGGATCTGTGAAATGTAATGAGAAAAATATATGTTTTAATGAAAATATAAGGACAGCAGTTCAGGTACGAAAAAAAAAAATAATCCTCCTTAAGAGCTTACCAAGGCATCTATGAAAGACTCAGTCCTGAAGCCCTGAATTTAGGAGAAGAAACTTGGCACCAGTGTCAACATTTTCAGAATCAAAGTTCCCACTGAAATGAGGTTTCCCTCTTGTCAGCTTTTTGGTTTTCCTTTTGTCTCTTAGCCCTTCCTTACCCTGCACCCCCCACCCTACACAGTCTCGTTTTTCCCTGTTGATTGCCAGAATGCAGAAAAGGTCTTTAAGGATTTTTTTTTTCCCAGCCCCACCTGATGGAAAATCACCAAACCCTTTCTGTATGAGTGAGATGCAAATAAAAATGTCATCTGGTTTCACATGTTTCAAAGTGTCTGACTTTTTATGTTTATAATTTTTAAGAATTACTTAATTTTAAAACCTCAGACTTTAAAAGATATCTTCATTATGCCCTGAAAATTAGCACAAAGGCAAAGGATAAAGAAAACAGGTTTTTAAATGAACATTTATTACACCCTTTTCTGACAAGCCTTTACACAACAGCTGCAATGGTGAAATAGTTAATAAGCTGCATGATACTCAACCCTTCAGATGTCAACTTTAATCTACATTTTTAAAACCTTTTAAAACCTTGTGTGTGTGTGTATTTGCCCTATCTGCCCAGTGCTTCTGGGACCAGCACATTATCCTCCCCTCAGCTGACCACCAGAGCATGGTGCTTTCATTTTGCACATGTTTTGCTGCTAGTCATGCTGCTGTCCCAAAAGAAGTTACAACCACTGAGCCATTGGCATTCCTGTGTCCAAAAACACAGTCTTTGGGAGAAAGAAAAATTATTACAATATTACCCATAGGCATGGTTTGGCTCTTAAAAAGCTGGGATCTGGTGACTTGTGTCCCAAACCTTGCCTGAAATACAATCATGAAATTACAACTGTGTGTGTGTTTGTGTGTGTAAAGTAGACTACAGTGCTCATTTGGTGCAGAGGAGTCATGGGAATAGAAAAAGCATATCAGTCACTTTTCCATTGCCCTTATTCTAGTTTTTTTTGGCAAAATTAACTCTTGGTATCAGATGTGAGCAGGCCTAAGGCTGTCGCAGTACTTCGGTGGGACAGCTGCCACTCCTGCTGTCCTGTGCCTTCAGCAGCCCTGCCCCACAGGCACACTCCTTCATGCCATGCACATCCCCAGGTAGCCCTTTTCTGATCACCATGTGCTACCTGCTAATGCACAAAGAGAAAAGACCATAGGAATTAACTGTGATTTAGGTTTATCATTCATGTTCCCACCTGATGTCTTTATGAAAAAATAAGCTGCAGGTGTCTGGAGGTAGAGCATGGCTGGGGTGTGCAGAGGGAAATAGCAGTGGCCACCAGCGACAGCCCTCCCCAGCTGGGACATACCTCCCCTGGAGCAAGTGACGTGGCCTCAGACTGCTCCTAGAGCTCTTGTCCCTGAAAGAAAAAAAAAAAAAAAAAAAAAAAAAAGCTTCAAATCCTGGGTAAAAAAGCAGGCTGGTTGCCTCCTGGGGCTACATTTCCTGCCACAGCAGGGTGTGATCTGCTAGACTGCCTGTCACACACAGACATGATTTGCTCTTCTTTGCAAAGCAGAAGCACCATTGATGCACAGCCCCGATTAAAATCCAACTTTAAAGACTTGTTAAGTGGTGTTATAATTAAAGTTTTCCTTTACATTCAATTAAATATTCAATGATTATCTTAAAAAAGATCATTTCCAAGCTCCATAGCTGCATTACTATGACCTTCTTTCACAGAAGTTGGGCTGGAGGAGGACCCCTTTGCAAACTCCAAATATTTTATATTTTCATCAGCATTTTACCTGGGGGTACCTCAGGTTCATGCCTGAACATGATTTCCCCAAGTGACCCATGATGGAGGAAGTGTTGTCCGTATCATGACAGCATGCCAATGTGTTGTCCCTTTGCAGAGGTGGACCTGCTGGAGAACAGCAGTGGTTGAGAAGCTCTTTTACATCTCAGTGTAATTAACCAATTGTATAGAAAACCTGGAGTTTCCACTACTTTTGAGTCTTGTTTTGGAGGTAATTTTGCAATTTCTTTGGTTACAGATGCTAACAACAAATGAGACCATCCTTATCTCACTGCTGTGCCAGCACTACAAACCCTTTTTGTTGGTAACTGTGAAGTTAATGGCAATCACTGGGAAGCAACCTGCCAAATCAGAATGAGGTCATTAAAATTTACACCTAATAAATGTGCAAGGATACAAGGAAAATTATTGAAATATATTCCAAGGAAAACACCTCATTAGAAATAAAAGGATGGCACATAAGATAATTCAAAGGTTTCATAACTTTGCAATCTAACTAAATATGTGTGCACTAACAAGTCTTATATATGCTGATCAGCTAAGGAACCTTTCAGGAATTTCATCAGCTTCCAAAAACATTTTACTGTTACTTTTATGTCTCTATAATTACCATTTGGAGCAGTTCATGCACATCAGTGACTTGTGCTGAGCAGATGATCACCACTTCTTAAATAGATATCATTTAGTCCCATGTCATGGCAAGAAAGGAATTGCATGTTTTAATATCAGTGCATCCAATATTCATTTGCTCAGACCGAAGGGACATGATTTTGGAGATCAGTATGCTGATTTTTTTCCCGTTGCCATGTCTCATAAATAATCTGAACACGTTATCTCTAGATGTGTGAAATGTACAGTTCTCTTAATTCCAACTATTCCAACTATTCACTATAACTGTGTCAAAACCAATGTGCCCTCCCCCCCCCCCAGAAGCTGTGTGTTGTTTTTTTTTATTATTTTTATTTTCATGCTACTAAATTAGCTATTTGACATCTCTGATTCATTTTACATCTTTAACTGTTTGTCTTGCAAGGTCCCTAGCCACCTGCTTCAGCCCCTGCTCCCTCTCTGAGGCTACCTCCTGTTGAAAATAGTTTATGATGTATTATTTGTTTCTGAAAGCTAATTCTTCTCATTCTATACAGGCAAAAGTGTTTGTGGAGTGTAGGTTTTGTTGTTTCTTTTTGGGTTGGCTTTTTTTTTTTTTTTTTTTTTTTAGTTAGATTAATATTTAACCAGGTCAGAAACTACTGAGATCATCTGACCTAACTCTCTGAATAATAATGGCCAAAGGAATGCCTTGAATTAACTCCCCTTTCAACTGGAGGAGACCTCCAGAAATACATATGAACTTGATTTAAATGATTCCAGTGATGGTAAATCTACCACAAGCCATGATGAATTGTCCCAGAGTTTAATTAACATCTCTATTAAAAATGTGTGCTTTATTTGTAGTTTACATTTATCTGCTTCATCTTGCACCAACTGGATGTTATTAAAGACTAGTTTGTTTTAGAGTTCAAAAAGCCTGTTCATGGTGTGTTTCTGGTTTTGATATAGGTTCTCGCCGTGGGGCATGCTTTTGAGGACTCTTGTCATTCCTACAGCCCTCCTCTGGGTGCTCTCTATCTTCTTGAGACATAGACACAAGATGCTCAAGTCATGTCCAGAGCTTCTCCTTTCCAGGCTACTTGCCTGTAATTATGGCTTGAATACCCCTTTCAGCACAGAAAACTTTCAGTGTGCCCAAGAATCTTTTTAAAACAGGTTTCCCAAATTATTCAGAAAATCCTGCATTCACAATCTGTCTTTATCTCTTCCCCATGCATCTCCATATCAGAACATATTTTCACAGAGAGCACTGAGAATCATTTTCACATTATCTTTCACAAAGACTGACTTGATGTTAAATATTCAAATATGCCTAAAACACCATAGGAAAAATACTATTGTTTCAGTATTTAAAGATATTTTTTTATTTTAAATGTCCTTCATTCCCCAAGAGAAGTTCAAATGAGCTTTACGTATTTCTAAGTCTATTACAGGTGTATAATCTCCTTTTATCTTAATGCATTAAGATAATTGTAGGTGTAAAAAAAAAAAAAATCACATTTATCTACACAATCTTGGAGCTTCTGAAAACTTTGACATTTGATATATGTCAAAACTGTCTTGTGCATCAAAAAAGTACATCAAAGGTTTTTGAACTGAAAAATATCACTGGTTCATAACAACACATACTCTGCAAAATATTTAGATTATATTTTTTAATATCTGTACAACAAAGCAATTTTAAATTTATGTACAAGAACATGTCTATCTCCAGCTGTAGCTTGCTGCTATTTCCGTGTATTTAGAACAGTTGATAAGAATAAGTTAAGACAAACTAATCATATTCTAAAATGAAGTCTACTGAAATCAGCTAAAGGACTACCTCTGACTTCAGTGTCTCTGGATCAGTGCCTTAAAACTAGGACTGGATTGCTTCATTCACACATTCTTAGGGAATTTAAAAATTTTATCTACCTAAAAAACAATACAGGTCAAGGAGAAAAGAATGAATGGAGAGAGAACATTAAAAAGTCTAAATCAACAGTGTTATAAAAATTTATTTTTTTTTCTTTAATTAAAAAAAAAAAAAAAAGGAAATAGAGTGAACATATAAGGGTTTATGGAAGACATCATCATGTGTGAGAAAGGACATGGATACTCTTTTATAGAAGACAGATTTCCCATCCACCTGATCAGAATTGTTACTACTAAATCACTATTGCCTGTCCCAATACACTAAGTGTTTTTAATAACTTCTCACATATGTGCACATTTAAAATCATTTTACTTCACTGAAGGGGAAGATAAATTACTAATATTTCTGGAGAATATGTGGTATCAATATAGCTTTCTGAGATTTTCTGTTGAATTGACCAGTGTTTCTCCTCATACCTAATCGATCCTGCATGAGTATGTCACCTTTATCAAAAGCTATTCATGTGTAAGCCCTTGTAGGGAATAAAGTTCATATACAAAGCCATATCAATCTGGGTTTGAAAGCATGTGTGGTTTTATCCAGCAAGAAAATTTTCTTCCTGAAGCCTTGAGAAATGCAACTCATTGTGCTGCTTCTGTCACAGCCCTTGAGCTCTGCACAAAGGTGGGTGTCATTTTTGCAAGAGGACCCCAAATTTTACAATGCAGGGGTGTATTTGCCAGAAATTTCACAGAGCCCTAAGATTCAAGTTGCTGTTTTAATATGAAAATAAAGTATACATTCACATTCAGTAAAGCTGTGCCTGTGCTACCTGGTAGTGAATTGGTTTTATTTCATCTTGTGGTCTAAATTTCACCTTTACTGTGCTGTGGACTTGCCTTGTTAAGTTTGAACAAGCCTGGTACCAGGCAGATCACATCTCCCACATTATTATTTCTGGCTCTCTCTGTGACCTCAGGAAGACAGCTATATTTCCATACAACCATACAAATAAAACCACTTATTTTTCTCAAACATCAGGGCCAGAAATATTTTAAAACTAGGGCTGGAAGCTTCTCTGGAGATTTACCAAATTGTTCTGGTGTAATTATTTCAATAAATTCCAGTAGCTTCACAAGCATGGACACACCCTCTGAAGGGAGAAAACAATTCTGCAGAACAGGGTGAATTCCACAACAAATTCTATTGGTAAATTACCACCTCAGCAAGGATATAGCAATTCCTCTCCATCTACACATCTGGTCTTGTTTTTAGGGTCTCTGTTTTGCCCTCCCCTGTTGCTTTCATGATAATAATTCCGATTTCTTCCTTTGCAAAGCTATTTGGGAATTCTCACCTAAAAAGGTTTACCAATTCAAACCATTTTTATCATAATTACTGACATATTTTATCAGGAAGTTCTATGTGCTGTGCACATGCCAGAAGGAAAAAATTGGCTCTCTTAGGTATTTTATATCAGTAGGAATGTGTGCTCTTGTTCTGAGATAATTATTTTACTTTTCAACACTTCTATTACTTTGGAAATAGTTTAGATGTCTTGTGTTAACTGGTTGCATCTCACACCCAGTGTGCAACCTACCATAACTTTAATTTCCGTTCTGATTCTTGATGTTTTCCTTAGCCTTTTCAGCATATTAACTGCCACCCACCCCCCAAAAAAAAAAAACAAAAAAACAAACAAAAAAAAACAGATGCTGTTTTTTCTTTCTGAAATTGGCATCAGCATTTATACAACAGAATTATGTGACACATACATGCAGTGAAATAAATGACAGTAATATTCCAGCACATGGTACTTATATCTGCAAGTGCGTACATCGCTGTATGTGCATGTGTGCGTTTGCCAGTGTATACACTGGCAATTTTGACATTTTACAGTCACAAAGTCACAAAGGCTAGCTTCAAGGAAGTTGTGCAGGCACAGAATGTCTCATGTCTATTTTCCTTTGAACAGACTTGATATTTCAGTCAGCTCCCAGACCAAATGAAAGTCGTTTACACAGGGGATCCCTTACAGCAGTGAAACAATTGAAAGTGGTGTTATTAGGATATGATCAAAAGAGGGAAAGGCTGGTAGTGCATTTAAAGAAGACAGCTTTTAATTCCTTTATGTAAAAGTACTTTAAGGACTTGCCATGTGGTGGCTATGCTTTTGATGTGAGCATTCAAAACCTCCCCAGGATTCAAGGCCACACAGCACATACTACATACCCTGAGATCGGCAGTGCAGGGGAAGCTCCAGGGGTAGTTCAGAGGATGAAGGTGATAACAGTGCAGTGGGAATTCATTTATCCTGCTGCATGTGATGCATTTGATGGTTGGACTTGATGATCTTGAAGGTCATTTCCAACCTAAATGATCCTATGATTCTATGTTTTGGAGGCAGCACAGAGCACAGAGCTTGGTGTTAGGTCTCCTGCTGATGCTCCCACTGGCTTGCCACTGCCTGCAGACAGAGACCCTGTTATCCAGGACAGAACTGCTGACAGCCAGGCGTGTGAGAACTGCCTTGCAAGTCACAGCTGAAGGGCTACAACTTCCTCACCCCAGGCCCTGAAATGCATGCAAGCGTCTAAACAAATCTGCGTTCAAAGGGCAGGTGTCATTTTTGATCCTGATCCTTTTGGCATTCGTGTGACTCCAAAGAGATGAGTACCCATAAAGTGCAAGCCGTATGATGCATTAGATATATCTTATCTCATTTCACCACTTAAAGTCATAAAATTAAAAAGCAATCAAACAAAAAATAGCTCTTAATCCCTCCTTGGTAGGGTGGGAAAAGGCAAGAGAAACGAAACCACTATGAATATCAAACTAGCCAAGATCTCATTAAATGAATATGATCTCCTACAATGCTGAAAACATTGGCCCACCTCAATGCCTTCAGGGAACTCCTCGCATGCAGCCCTCTTTACTCCACACCCAAAGCATTCACTGCCTCCTCTGGAAAAGAGATATCTGAGGGCATTTGAGGGTTCTCAGGCACCCGGCTGCAGGTCCCAAAGGCAGGGCTGGAGATTGACATAGCAGGATTAAGACTTCCTCCACAGGCCAAGCAGCATCCCCCAAAATGAAAGTAGCAAAGCTGCAGGTTGTTGTCCAGAGCCTGGATGTCCTTATGTCTCAGCAGGCAGCGGTACAAATGAGCTGTGGGCTGCAGTGCAAGGCAAAGACTCACTTGCAAATAACTCACATCTCACTTGCAAATAGCTTCTTTGACAGCATGGTGCTCAGTCCAAGCTAATGTGCCCTGCTCCCTGCCTTGAGCACTGGGTTCAGACTGTTTGTGTTGCCTGAGCTTGCTGGCCTGTGTCCATGCTTACAGCTAGTCCTCAATATAAACACAAATGGGGGGGACCAGAGAGGATATGGAGCATCTGTCCAGGTTGAGAGGGGCTCTTCAAGCTAGTATAAGAGCAAACACATTATTCATCTTCACAGATTTTTTTTCAGGTTTTCACACACGTTTCCTAGCCAAGAATATCTCATATAGGTTTTACCACAGGAAGGAGAAACCCAAGGCGTTTTGATAACCCAGAAAAACCTGCCCAAGACTTCTGATCTTAGGGCATCTGTGTGTGCATGTAGCATCTTAATAGGTAGGTGTATGCGTGGAACAGCTACATCAGATTATACACACTTCCACCTCCTACTAAATTATATATGCATGCAAAAGAGGGAGGCTACATGTAAAATAGGAAACTACAATTGTCTGCATCAAGATAGACTTAAGTTACAGGAAACGATTTTGGCACAAGACTCAAAACAGTAAATTAAAATATAAAGATAAAACATGGAATCGTGACACGTCTCCAGCTTAGATAAGGCTGCATAGCATCAGGTACTGTAGGAAACTGTATCTCCACCGTGACAAGTGGCAACAGATTCCTGCCAGATAAATGACAGCTAGAAGATAGCAGCACCTAGAGAATATAAATCACACAAATCAATTACAATATTCAGAAATTCTAACTAGCAATAGCTCAAGTTACACTATAGGTGGGCAGAACAAGATAGTCTTTGAAGTCCATCAGGAAGTACGAGACTTAAAATATGGGAACAGGACTAATTGAAGAGTCCTCTAATTCTGTTCACAGTATCTTACATCTTGCCCTCCTACTGAGAGGAGCAGGTACTTACTAGGAAACAAGTGAAAACGTGCTTCAGTACACTGTGCAGATCATACTTTGAAGTGAAAATTTACATTATGAAATCTGCAATTTAAAGCATGAAAATAAAAATTTCTTTCCAGTAAAATGAATAGTTTTATTTATTTCAACTAGCGTATATGAAAACAAAGGAAAAAAATGAAAATTTCCCTATAACTTTTACCTCTTTAACTTCAAGATATTTTAAGTCATTAAATCTAAATTACTTATAACACATACCTTATTTTTAACAGTCATTGTTTTTTCAGTGTTATGTATTGTCCTCCTAAGTAATAAAGATAAGTACTTTAATTTTTTTTGTTTTCAGTCTATGATGTCCTTCACTGGCTCTTATTTACGGAAGAGAAGCATTTCATACAAGTAAGAATTTCTATTTTAAATACTTTTTGTGAAGAAAAAAAAAAAAACAGGAGGTCGAAATTAACTGAGAATTTTCAACATACTGTAGCTTATGCTTGAACAACTGCAATTTTACAAAAGAAGTCCAAAACCTCCCACAATCCCTGAATTTAATAAAAGTTTGTGCAACTACTACATTAGACAGAATTCGCTGTTTTATCTATGAATTGCAGAACTCTTAGGATGTCCAGCAAATTCAACTAGTAGTTTTCAGGAATTTTTGTGTGGACTCTCACGGCTGTTTTTTTCCACAGTCAAATGTTTCAAGGTTCCATGCTCTCCTTTGAAGTATCTAACACCAGCAGATGTCAGCAGGGGTCAGTGGGCTGTGCCACCTTGGCAGAACTTCATACATGTGCTCCTGCAAGGGTCAAGACACACAGAGACTGACTCAATGAGAAAGGCAGTGTCAGGCGGTAACGAATTTGGAATGAGACGTTAGAATCATAGAACATCCCAAGGTTGAAGGGACCCACAAGGATCAACAAGTCCAACTCCTGGCTCCACACAGGACCACCCAAAAACCAAACCATGTGTCTGAGAGCATTGTCCAAATGATTCTTGCACCTCAGCAGGCTCAGGGCCATAACCACTGCCCTGCGGAGCCTGCTCCATTGTTCCAGTTATCACCTGTTTCCACCTAGTGAATAGTTAGAGGTCAGAGAGAGGAACCCTTTGAAGAAAATTCAGCAGTCCTGTCCCTCGGAGTACTGTGGGAGAGTTCACACTACAATCTAACCAAGTCCTCCAGCAAATTGAACAAGCCCAGACTTTGTAGTACTCGTATTTATTTATGCAAATAGATGGATTTTTAAAAATAACAGAATCAGTAAAAAGGACCAAGAATCAGTAAGGTAACAGTAAGTAACTCTAAGAAAGTACCTTTGAGAATTATGAGTCCTTTAGATAAGTCATTGTTATCTCCATCTTCTGTGTTATTTGTAAAACTAAAAATATCATCATCATATGGGGAGACTCCTTTGTTCTCTTTCTCCCTGCTGTACAGAAAATAATTCCCAGATATTGAAATCAATATATTTCATATCATTATTAACACATAATGTGCATTTATCGCTATACCTATTAGCTAGTTTTGAGAGTTGCCCACTTCTTCCAGGTACAGAGTTTATTAAGTAGATTTGGGTGTTTTGCTGGTACAGAAAATGGGCAGTCTTGTTTCCCTGACACAACACCATTCAAGCAATGGGAAGTGTAATTGCAAATCCTGCAGCAGTTTGCCCTTAGCCCGGAAGCTTTTCACCACATCTTTGGCTGCAGTGTTGTTTTGCAGTGTTTGTTATTCTGTCCTAGCTTTCTGCTACTTATTTAGAGGTGTTTTGGTCTTTCTGTTGTATCCATCGTCAAAACATATGCTCACTGAATCATCCCCACTTTTTTTTGTAGTATTTCTATACCATTCTTTCAGATGGCTGACCCAACCAATTTATTTTTCCCTTATGGTTACCGTAAAGGAAGGATCCTGTTAAACTCATGGCCTCAGAGACATGAGAAGTTGCTGTGTCTGTGCTGTGCTGTGGTAGCTGCTCATGCCTTTTGTAAATGCAAACTTCAACAAAACAAAATTCCACTACAGCAAGGGGCAATTATAACCTATGGAGACAGTCTGGATACCTTTAATTTCTCCAGTTTGAGGAGCAGCATCAATGTAAGGGTGGGCAGCACTGACTTCACCAAAACACAGACAACCAGGTACTTATGAATCTTCAGGAAGCTTGTTGTAAAGCCAGTGCTGCTAAAGTCTCATGGGTACTGAGCTTGTTGCTAGCTAGATGAAAGTTATCTCAAGATGCCCACACATTCTGCAATCACACCTCCCCAGTGGCAACATATGCATGACATCACTTGTAACATGACCAAAGCCACTTTTATTTTGGAAAGCAACAGTCCAGGGGCTGTGCGCTTTTTCTGTAGTGAGGATGGCAGAGCAATGGTGTACCTCACAGGAATCCTCAAAAGCATTCTAGCTGATGCTGCTAGGGGGCAAACCCACATCAAAGGAGAGGCTCTGATCTCTTCATTTAAGGCGTGATTTGAGTTCCTTTGCCTTCTTCAATCCCTCAAGAGTCAATGTTCAATTCTACTTTTCTTGCTCTTTGTAATCAGGCAACATTAAGAATGTAGGTAATTATAACCCCTTTTCTCCTACCCAAAAGCATTTGTACAGGACCAGCCACATCTCTGTCAAAAAATGTTTAAAAAGCAAGATAGAGAATATTACAAATATGGGTTTAAGTGTGATCTCAGCTTTAAACTTTATTGACTTCTAAAATAGCTAACATCTGTAGATAAAGCAACGCTGTAACAGATTTTTTACAGATTTGCAATGTCTCTTAAAGCAATATTTTCACAAAATAAATAATCAAGTCTTTCAAACTCAACAAAAGAATTTGCTAGTCTTTAGTATATCCCACAAGTTCAGCAAATGAAATACTTAACCCACAGAACCAGAACAGACTGATTTTCTTTCATTCCTTACAGCTGTGCAAAAAAAGTCGTCTCCCATTCTTGTGTTGTCTCCCACATATGTCAGTATACTTCACATGTAAAAACAACCCCATCATGATGGATTAACACCTGCCTGAGATTATTACTAATGTGTACACATAAGAAGCAGGAAGGAGATGAAATAGCAGCAAACTTCAAAATGCCTGTTAAGTTTTATCTTCCTCTGGCTAAGTAGAGAAGGAAAGGCATCCCTACGCATAGTGTTTTACAGGCTGGAATTTAAAACCTCCTGAGGGATGTACAAGCTAACTACATGACTGAGCACTGAGGGTTTGAAACAACAGGAATGTCTGAGGTCAATTTTTAGAATATATAGTCAGGGGATATATTGACTTTTCAATGCAGTAATAATTAGCTGTGATTGTGCAGTTGTGTGGTTGCCCTCATTCTCTTCATTCCTTCCCCTTCTGTGAAGATGTAATTAGAAAGTATATGGGGAAGTTTTGCTAATTTCAGGCATAAGACAATCTTTTTAAGAAATATTCAAGCTTGACAAAATTCCAGTTTATTAACAATCCTGACACATGCATTTGTCTGTAGTAGATAATGATTTCACTCATGAGGATGCAAAGAAATCACTCAGCAGCGATCCTTTCCACTTCAGAGCACTGACAAAACACTCCTTGTGTGTGTATTACTGTGGTGACTTAACAAACTCAGGAGCTCCAACAGACTGCTCCACCTCTTTGAAAGAAGTTAATCCATCAGAGAGTCCTTCAAAGGGGACCTACAGTGAAGCCTCAGTCACTTTCCTGCTGAGTTCAGCATCTTCACATAACCCATTTTTACACACAGTTTAACTTAAAAGGTGGATCTGGCCTGAATGCCCCTTTTCTGCAGCCTCCACTGGGAGGAGGTAGAGAGGGGTGGTGGCTTCCTCAAGGTGGGCCTCAAAATCTATGTGTGCTCAACTCTGTGTTTTCCAGTGTTCCCTCTCTTCTGCACGCAGTGGATCTAAAACTGCTACGAGCTCCCTGTGTTCGGATTACAGGCAGAATTTGCTGGGGTATGGTGGTTGTCTGTCTTCCATGCCAACAGAGAGGAAAAAAGAAACTCTGCTGTCTTTGCCGCCCTCCTTTCTACATCTCCTTGGTTATGGAATATTTAAATTTCTTCCCACAAGGTATCAAACAACATTATCATTATCTTTAATTACAAACTAACCTGATGCATTTCTATAATCAAAGGAAACTAAATTAAATTCAGAGTTTAATTCCGAGCTTCTACAGAAAGCAGTGGTTACGTTGAATCACTTATTGGAAGTACAAAATACTAATCACAAAAGATGAAGATGAAATAGACATAACGAATGGCAAATGTGAATCATATCCACAATACATGTTCTTTCAAAATAAGTATCTGCATAGTTTCAGCCAGAAGAGAAAGAGCCTAACTGAAAAGAGTATTTGAGGTAATCATATCACACTATAAAAGGATAGCTTTGAACAGAATTGCATTTCAGTGAAATAAGGCTGAAAATTGCTGTTTGCAGATCCTTAATTAAAAGGTAGCTATCAAAGCCTTTTAAACCAGAGAGATTAGTGGTTCCCAAAATGATAAGCTTATCCTCTCCTTCTTCTAAAAAGTCTTATTCCAAGACACATTTCTATTTCCAAAGCCTGTATGCTAAGGAAGAGGCATGTCAAAGCTGTGAATATCCAAAATAGCAAGACAGTGCTACATGGCTTTCAAAGAATTAAAGTCCCAGTAGATAGCATAATTAGTTACACTGATTTAGCCCAATACAAAGTGGTGTCCCCAAGCACTCTAATACACTGCTCTCCATGTGTCAGGCAGAAGGAACCAAAAAGCACATAATGTTCCATATATCACCCTTTTACAGGGTGAAAGACAGCATTTTTTCCTTGAGTCAGTGGGGCTGTTGTTCCACATCCCATGATGAAGACAACCAGTGACTACTGACCCAGCTACATATACACAGGGGCAGCACCAGTCCAGCAGGATAGGACCACAGGGAGCCTGCACAGGTTGTGGCTTGGGATGGAGGGAGGAAGATCTTCCTGCTGAGCATGACACGCAGGCAAGGCATCTCCTGGCAAAGGAGTCAGCATCCCCAAAAGAACCTCCGGTGTGTTATTGGCCAGGCAGCAGTGAGCTTTGACTGGGGCTGAGCTACCTGCACTGCTGAAGGACCTGGAGATGTGCAGAGCTGATCACCATGGCATGTCAGTACAGCCCAGAAAGGCTGAAAATTAAGTCACTTTTCCACAGCTGCCTAAAATAGAAGCTTTTAACACAGTATGAAAGAGTTGGAGTAAATCACAGTATCAATAACAAACAATGTTATTTACAGGACTAAGTTTCCTGACGGATTCTTGAAATACCAGAAGCTTTTATCTTGTTGAGAAACATAGGGTATTTATTGTATCACTTATTATTTGTAATTCCCTCTTTGAGCAACTGAAACACTGCAAGGTCTTGTAGATATTTTTCAAGGCTGCTCTGCAGTGAATGCTTTGTGCAAACAGCACTAATTTGTAACCCTCTATGCATTTGCATGACATTGATGTAAATGTTGATCCAATTCTTCTTGCCCAGGTCTGCCTCAGCATCCACGTGCAAAAGTCTAAGTTTGTATGCTCCTCACCATTCAGGTAGGGTACCAGAAGGACCTATGAGAGTCCAGGTTCTGACTTAAAAGGGCTCCAATTCTTTGCAACAGGAATTCAGTCTAAAACCTGTGTTATTATCATCTTCAAGCACATTTCAATGCTTGTTTATTTGTGTCCACCTGTCAGTCTGGCCACTGACTTGCTGTGTGTCTTCTACAGCAATGTCCTGTCTTCCACTGGTATTAATTCTTAAAATAATGGGTGCTATCATCAGGAAAAAAAATTGCTTCCATGACATTAAACTTAATATGTAATGGGATTTGGCCTGTGTCTGCATACGCCAATTAGCATGAAGGATTTAGGAAATAAGAAAGGAAAGAAGTTTATTTGAGATGACATAAAAATGCATCAAGTTACTGGTACTTGTTCCACCCATCCTATCTCCCCTTCCATGTTTTTCCTTCATGGAAAGCAGCTCACACTCCTCCATGTATGGGGTTCCTGAAGCCACTCCTGTCATCAGGACTAGCCTGAGCCACTTCTGATTGCAGCTCTTTCCCAACAGCATGAATAGCATGAATTGTTGTGGACACATCACCACTTGGACAGGTTTGCAAGACAAAGCCATTTTGTTTTCAACCAGCCAAAGCTCTAACACTATCAATTAGCTACTGTATGTGTAATTAGATCTTCTGCCAGGTACAGAACACTGCTTTGTGTGCTGAAAACAGGCTGGGCTCTCTGACTGAACAATGAACAGTTGTCCTGCATATTTATCTGAAGGTAGCAAGATCCCCTCCTCGTCCCTCAGATGTATGAGTCTCAGAGGTATCAGATGTCCACTGCATCCTTACTGGTGTTCATTCTCTCTTTTCTGTGGCTGATGAAGAGGTTTAAAATGAAAGAACAACCTTTTTTTTTTTTCTTTTAGAAGTACTTATATAGATCTGCCAAGCAGGGACAGGAAGGGAAACAAAGAACACGTGCATTATTGATTGTTCCAGCTGTTGCATTGTCCCAGCCAGGTGCTTGTTCATCGGCAGTGCTCATGGCCAAAGAGCAGTATTGGACAGATCACAGGAATAACTGCCTCACAAATGCCCAGCAACACAGACTTTCCTCCTCAACCAGAATATCTGCAGGCAGTGCCTGGCAGCGCTGTCCTGTGTGGCTGAACTGAAGGTCGTCTACAAGCGATCTGACAAGTCTGCGTCAGCAAACCTGCTTCCGATTGCTGCCTAACACAGCAGATAACAGCTATTAAACTCAGCACCTGGTGGCAATATAATGCCACGTACAGGCACAACCTGCATGTGTCCCAGCAGCAGCGGCTGTAATTCACAGAGGGAAGGCTGGCTGTAGCCTTACCTGCTTTATTTAACTTAAGCTGTTGGCATGTTACGCTTCCTGGCACGTAAAAGGGAAAGTCACACAAGGCTCTTCCAGAAGGCTCTGTGAAGCAATGTGAATAGTGGCACGGTTTTGTTTGGCACTTAGGACCTAAAGATACAGCTGTAGGAAGCCCAGTGCCTAACCAGGGCTGCAAAAGTCCCTGAAGCTGCAGTTAACCTGAATGTGACCACGGCATAGCTGTGCTGAGCAGAAGCTTGTAGCTGGTTTTACTGAGTTAGTTACATTATATTGGGCTCAGACATATAAGAACTGATGAAACAACAGGCTTTCGTCACTTTAAATAATTAAATGTGGCAAAGATCATTTGGAAATAAGAGCAAACCATTTTCAGAGATCCCTTCATACACATGTTTTTCTTGTAGGAGTGTTGGGAGGTACTTTTTGAATTTTTCAGTGATACTGGTACCAAATAAATATAATGAAATCATAAGGTTTTCAGTATTATTAAATCTCAGGTCAGTGCAGGTCCAGAGCAGTCACTTGGACTCACAAAAGAACCAGGACCTCTCCTTCAAAACAAGATCTCCCATCGTGGATGCTGCAAAGCACTGAGATCTCCTCCACATTCATCTCCTTTAGCTTTCCTATTCCACAGCAACCTCCTTCATCTCCCCTTCTAGGACACAAGTTCCCTGATGAATACAAACTCCAGCCTGCTCTGGGGAGAAACTGCTATTTCAAAGGACAGAGAAAAGGCTTGTAGCCTCTGTCCCTTCTTCTGGAGAGAGGAGGTTGTGCAAGCAACATCTCTGCTGGGCTGCAGGAGAAAGGCAAAGACAACATAGGGCCAGATGCTGCAGGGTCAAGAGGAGCCAAGCACAAGATCTGTAGACCACTGCATACTGTCACACTGTCACAGCAGCGGCACCTATAATCCCTGGAAACTCTTGCTGCTGAGATGTTATGGTGATCTCCATACATAACCCACTATTAACCTCTGGATCCATTCCCACTCTTCAGCTACTACTGGTCTCTTCTAGATTGCGTCTGCACACTGCTCCTGCTTAAAACATCCCCTGACCACCCATTAACTGATTTTCCCTTTTTTTGTTGACCTTCTGACACTTTCCACCCAGGTGCCTGATTCCTCTGAATCCAATCCCTTTGCTATAAGTTGCTACCTCCATTTTTTTTCACCTCTACGTATAAACATTGCCTCCAGATGATTTTCTTTCAGGTCCCCACTGCTGTATGAACATGCACAGCAGTCCAGTGGGACATAAGGCTTGATCGAGACATTATCTATGATACTGTGGAACATGTCAGGGATCCAACATCCCACAGATGATGGAGCCCTTCAACTGCTAGGTATTAATACTAGTGCCAAATGCAACAGCTATTTCATAACAGTATTTTCTAGGGTGCAAAAACCAAAGTTTATTCAAACCCTAAAATAAGATCGCACATGTTGGTATAGAGCAAGTACTCCCTGTTTATTTTATTACAATCACTCGTGGGTATCAAATGAAACAAAAAGCTACCAGGTCCAGAACAAACAAAAGGAAGAATTGCTTCATACAACATAGTGTTAAGTTGCAGAAAAATATGGGCATTATATTTCTGATGATTTTGGCATTTCCTTAAAGGTTCAGTACTTTTTTTGATAAAAGTATGTATTTAACACTAAGGTACATTGAATAGGGCAAAAACTGGAATATATCAGATAAATAATGGATCCACATTTCAAAAGCTCAACATTTTGAGAGACAGCAAGTACATCACATGAAAATAAATAAAAAATTAAGCATTTTGCCATACAAAGTAATGTTTTACAGAATAAATAGGCTTTTAAGAAAAGATTTTTTAATTTTTTTTTTATTTTTTGTGGAATTTCAGTGAGGAACTCATGTGCATTAGCTCTTAGTCAGCAATCTTGACTACAAATCTTTTGTTGCCTTTCCTAAGATAAATTGTCATCATAGTATTTTCCTGATTAAAAAATAAAAAATCTGTTTTGCCCTCATACATTGCTCCTTTTCCAAGCAAATTTTAAAGCTGTCCTCTCATCACTTGTATAATTTGAAGATATCATTAGAACCCATGATTGCTGTTCCTTAGTCATCTCCATATAGTTTTTACGATGTCTTGTTTTTAGGTTGTTTTAAGCTCTTTTTTCATTTCTTTGCTCTTTGGAAGAACATAAAGAGCTTTAAGGTGAGGAAAAGTGCAAATATATATCTAGGGAAAATATATGAAAGCTTTACAAATCATGAGCTAGGAAATGTGCGTCAAACTAGATACAGAACTCTAGACTAAAAACAGATGAATGTCAAAAGAAGAACATCTGCTTTAAAAAAGCTGGCAGCAAGTATTGGCTGAGCCTGATCCTTTTTATAACTTATACTCTTTTGTTTATCTTTTTCCTTATTATTTTGGCATTTTCATAGCTCTGGATAATATGGAAGATTTCTTGCAGACGGTAGGATGCTATCACACCATATAGGGAAAAGATAGTTTATCATCTATAACCAGGAACAAAAAAGGAAAAATAATCAAATGTCAACTCTTTCATATGTGAAAAAAAATATATATATTGCAATCAGGGCTGAAGAGAATTGCTTGGGGATTAGATCTAGTTACTATTTCTTCTAAGACATTGTTTCTGTTGAGATGTCTCCTTAATGATAGTGCTATTTATCAAAGCTGCCTATTTAAAAGTGGTGACAATCTACATCTTTTTTTCTTTAACTTCTTTGAATAAATCTAATTTTCTCTAGAAGGCAAAACCCATCCAAATATTATACTAATCATACTCTACAAGCCAGCTACTGTGTCATCATCTGAGGAAAGACTCTTTTTGTTGTGCCTGAATCTCCAAAAATAACACATGGGCTAGGTCCCAAGTCAGAAATATGCATGCACTTAAATCCTGTTGACTGTCTTGTGCTTAAATGCACAGACATAGAAGCGTTTGTAATAGGGATAGAATTAAAGAAATCTCAACTCTCTAGCCTTTCTGTGCTTTTCAAGCCAATTATCAACTTTTCAGTCATTAAGTTCAGGCTCTTAGGATCTTAACTGCAGATGTAAGAATATACAAAGCTGACAGTCATTCAAAAAAGAATACAAATTTCTCAACACAGAAAGTTAGATTTGTGCTTGCAGTGTGTGTACTTGGGAGTACAGAATTTGATATAGGCAGTAAGGGAACTGAGCTCCCAGGTACCAAAGCAGTGATAAATCAAGAAAATTGTATCTTTAGCGGGTCTGTGCTGATAAAACTGCCATGTAACTACATGTTATTAGCTGAGGTATTAGCTACAGGTATCTTGACATACATTTCTGAAAGTTTATGTATTAACTAAATAGGCCACTGAATCAAAATTATGGCTAAATATAATGGCTAAATATAAATTAAATATAAATATATGGCTAAAATAATATTTTAGAACATATCTTACAATGAAGCACTGGTAAAACAGTAAGAAAACTTGTTCTGAATTTGTTCCTGACTACATGAAATTAAAAAAAAAAAAAAAAAAAAAAAAAAAAAAAAAAAGGCTAATTCTAGTTAAGATTGACAGGAAGGAAAAAAAAAAAAAAAAGAAGGAGGAAGGGAGAAGTGATATAAGACCTTTGAGATAGACTGAGGGTGTTTTACTTAAGTGGGGAAAATTCTGAACTACAAAGTGAAAATAAAGGGCAACTTTACAGAAAACTGAACAAACATTGAAGATAGAAGTGTGGTCATATGACTGAAGTTTCCCTATGATCAGACACAACTATTTATAAACATCACTTTGTCTAAAATAAGAACATTCTTTTTAGTTGAAACTAACTCCATGATCTTTTAGAAATGGTTTTGGTAGAGTTGCCTTAAGGGAATACTTCTAAACATGTGTTTTGATAACAACTAGGCAGCTGGCCAGCTATGATCTCTCCTCCTGATCAGTTAATTGCACATATCAGATTTGTTTCTCCATTCCCTTCCATCCCACCTAGCCTGCTTTCTTTGCCTTTTCTGTAGAAAAGTCAAGTATTTTTATTTATTTTTTTTACTCTAAGCTTTCTGCAACATCTAGCAAAACATGGTACAGAAAAGGTTAGATAATCAAATGTTCGATACCTGTCTTATTGTAGGGTTTTGGTTTGTTTTGAAAGAGACCTTCTGAAAGAGAAATTACAAAATCACAGATCTATCGAATCTGCCATTTTAGCTACATGAACAACATTGCTGATCAAGCTCCCACACAGCCTTGGGGGAAGTCAGCTCTTTGACACTACTCTACTGGCACCTCTGAAAAGAATGTTACGTGATTAAAGTTTGCAGGCTGATGAAGAGCTTCAGCCACCGTAACAGTTAGAAAATCACAGGGGACCATTTCAGTACAAGTGAAAAACTCTGTGTAACAGAGGGAAGGAACTTTCAATTTTCACTTAATGAAACCCTAAGGAGCAATTACAAAGACACAACTCATGCTGTTGACTCACTTCTCAGATGTATGTAAGGACAGCTAAGGGCTGTGAAACTTCTGTGCACAGTGAAGTGAGAGGTGCACTGGTGCCCTAGGGATGCTTATTATTCTACAAGAACACTTTAAATGCAGAGACTTTTGAAGTTTATTTTGGTTTGGAAGTCATACAGAAATATTTTGCATTATCTGAAATACAGTATTACAAAAAATTATCTTTACATAATTTTTAAAGAAATAAGAAAATATATGAAGAGGACTGGGTGGGCATATGGCATAAACTGCCATTGCTCTTTTGATTTAATTTTAACTTACACAACTGAGGATCTAATCCAGTGAGAAAAAGTAACTTGCCTTAAGTCATACCCATGTGATAGAACCAGAAATAAAACCACAATTTCTGACTCCCAGTCACAGGTGAATTAACTAATACTTCCTACAGGGTGCATCTACATTATCCTTGAGGACAACCTCAAAGCCAAATTCCCAACCTTCTGCATTATCTTGTTGCGAGAATGCCCTTGAGGCTTCCCTTACCGTGATTCACCCCATAAGGCAAAAACCCAAAATCTTCATTTTGCTTAGATCTTAGGCTACCCATAGGGGAACCAGTCAAAGCTAGGTCCTATGAAGAGCCATGGGAAAAAAAAAAAAATGTTAGTGAAAATTCAGGACCAAAGAAATGCAAGCCCAAGCTCCTCATAAGTCATGTCATAAATGACCTGTCACTGCAGCATATAGAAATAGCATACAGGGCTTTTTCCCTGAATGTCAAAAACTTCTGGGTCTACATCTAAAGCTGACATTAACTAGAACATGTTGCTCTGCAATGACTCTGCAGAGTGTTGCAGACTATACTAAGTCTGATGACACACTCTGCAATAAGTGAGACGCTCTTTCAAGAAATGCCAAAAGGTCTTGATTTTTCTGCCTAAATGTGCTGTAGATGAAGTTCTTATGAACCTTATGACTATCAAGGAGGCTGTAAGCACTGTAGCTGTGTGGGAGTAGTTATCAGCAATACCTGGACTAGCAACACCAAGTGATGGAGTAGGAACAGGGTGTTAGCTTTCATCAGGATGGCAATGCAGATCACGCAGGATGATGAGTTGGTGCATTCTAAAGCATCTCTCCTGACCATGGGACTGACCAGTCTCATGGAGCAATAACCCCCTAATGCTTTAGGAGGGTGATGATCAGCACATCTGACTACAGCTGGGGCCCAGAATGACAGCTGCTGCTTCAGAACTAGTGCTGACCTGGCACAAAAGGCTCTGAAAATAGTATTCCACTACTATTTATAGAGAAACCATAGGTGATCATCAAGATACAACTGTCCCTGTAGAGGTACATGATTAAAGCTTGCAACCGCTTTCATGCTGCTGACCTGACATTTGTAATAGCACATCCAGTGCCTGTGCCACACTTAGGCTGTGGTTAGCACAAATGATGGCTGCACGGTCAGTGAGTTACCTACAGCGATGGCACTGCATGCCCTATGGGGATTCCTGATGTCTTCTCTGAACCTCTACTGGAGCTCCTGTGGGCTGAAGTAGAGGAAAGGATACAGAAAATGAATGAAGTGGTGCACATAGCAAGTATATAAATAAAGCAACAAGGTAATCCATCTGATGCATGTTACACCAGTATGTTAGGCACAGCAGGAACACTGGAAGAGCCTTTATAAGCGTGGGACAGGGGGTTGTACAGTCACTGGAAGTTCTCTGACAGGTTTGATTGCTTCTCCCACAAAGAAGTTTTCTTAAGATTTAGTTATATTTAAGAAGCATCTCCAAGAAGGTCATTTCTATCTTCTGACTATCCTTTATGGCTTTGATCCAGTAAAGCACTTTGGACATGAATAGCTGCCTTAGGCTTGGTTTGTTTTTCCTAAAAACTCCTAAAATGGGATCTAACCTGCCTAACTTACAAGCTTTGTCTGATTCTTGCCTGACCTTTAGGAGAAAAATGAAGCAACCTCTTTAAGAGCTAGAGAAAAAATAGAGAAAAAAGAAAAATGTTAGAAAAAAATAATAAAAGCCCACTAAATATTTCTCAAGAAAGAGTCTTTCGAAAAGTTTAAGCAATGAATTAGGCAGACAGCATCTCCCTCTGCAGGACTCCAGAGACACCTCTCTCTCTGGTTTCACAGAGAAAACACAGGCACTTTTTCTAGAACAGCTTTTTAGATACCTAAAAGTTTAACCACAAATTGAATACCCAGTTTCAATAAGTTCAGGTCAGACTTTGGCCCAGTAATTCCAGTGATTAAAATCAAGCATTTACTGAGATGTCTAACGGATTTTTATCAGACCACTTGTGCCTGAATGTTTTGGTAGATTTGTAACCTCAGGAGGAAGCAGGAGCTGATGATCAGATGGTCCAAGTGAGTGTTGTTTTATACAGGTTCTGCTTCTGGCTCAGGTGCTTGTCTGCTGCATGCCTTATACGAATCACTATATACATGGTATGCTCATTATACATAAGGTGAAAAGATGATTATCAACCTTTGGGTAAATATTGAATTATATAGACTACTGTTATTTCTACTGCACACTTCTGATCAAATTTTGGAGAACTCATAGCATGGGAAATAGCAGATTGTTCAGGCTGCCAGGCTCCACAGTGAAAAATAGCGTCACGAATGCAAAAGGCAATGCTTAAGCTTTAGAAGGTTATATTGGTAATAATTAACCTCACTTCTCTTTTTGATATGTACAAAAGAAAGATCAAAGACCTCTACTCGAGACCTTCAGAACTTGCTTTTACTGAAAACCCAGAGAACTAAAAGGTACTTTCTGTGAATTGTTATTCTTAATGAAAAGCACCTTTGAAATGAACAGAAAAGGGTTATTTCAGTTCTGTACAGCTCACCTGCAAATTTTACTTCAACATAAGCACTTCCAGTTCTATCATGAAAGCAACAAATGGACTGTTATCAAGAAATCTTTCTGTGAGTAGGGGGAAGTTGTATGTCAGATGAGTGCAAATTAATGGCAAAATGGAAGTAAGCAGCTTGAATAATTCTCTTTTATTTGAAATAGTTGGAAGTGGGAATTAGAGAAAGACAGAAATTTATGGTTTGTTTACATTTTTTCCCAGCCGTGTATTCCTGAAAGTCGATTCATTACCTGCATGGCACTCCTTTGTACCTGCAACATCTCTCCTCCATCTCAATTACCTGTGCATCCCCCAGAGGCCTACCTGGATAGCTGATCCAAAACAACACTTAAACCATGTCCAAGTAGCAACAAGGCCACATCATATAGCACCTCACAGAAGGATCTCAAAACTTTTTGGAAGTGATTGCTCTCACTGGGGCTTGCAGTGCATCTGCCCACAGTACATCATGCAGCCAGCAGAAGGCTCCCTCATCTACCAAGTGCAGCAGCACAGCAGCAGTGAAGCAGCAGCACCACAGCAGCCTGAAATGTGAAGAGAGAGCTGAAGGCAGAAGGATGCAGCCCCAAACTATGCAGAGAGGAGCAGGCCTCTTTTTTCAGCCTGCAAACAGGGCGCAGGGTGAGGAATCTCCACCAGACACTTACTTCATCGCTCCCGCACTTGACTATCCAGCACCCATTATCTGCTGATGGTTTGCTTTTGCTTTTATCGCTCAAGGCAACCATGTTTCCTCTTTTCACTTTTGCCTTTTAAATGAATTCTCGGTTACTCAGTGTGCAAATATTTGCAGGGATCTACCAATGGCTACCAGTCGACGGCCTCGTATCACTTTCATCTCCACATGTGGTATACCCAAAGTGTGGGGGTATACATTTATGGGAACTGCAGTGATATCTTCAGGATGGCTGATTAGCCTAAAAGCCGTCCTGCTTGATATCTGTATGCTTTATTAACAGCTGAAGCACAGAGGGTTGAATTAATCTCTGTGCCAAATGCTAGCTTTGCCTCCAATCAGAGAAAATGAAATTCAGTTGCACATTTCTTCAGCGTTTGCTCCACCTTGAAAATTCTCCTGCTCTCTGCGGCTGCATGGGCTCCTCCAACAGTTCTTGAGACCACGAACTGCAGCAGCACAGTGAATGTCTGCCAGTAGCCTTTCATTCCCCCCAAAGCGTCTTTCTGCTGACAGCGTAATGGTGACCACTTCGAATCTATCCCAGCTAAAAAAAAAAATGCCTTCACACTAAAGAGCTTCTGAGAGTTACTTACAGCAGCTTTATGGCTCATTTACATAAAGGAATCATGAGCCACAGATGAATCAGGCCCAAATAAAATGATTTGCAAAGGCCACACATTAAGCAGCAGGGAGGACACAAACTAGGGAGTAAGAGCATGCTCTATTGTGCTTGCTTTTACCAATGAAAAGAAAAAGAAAAAGAAAGAAAGAAAAAAAAAACAAAAACAAAAACAAAAACAAAAACAAAAAACAATTGCAGTGCACAAAATGCACTACTTCCTCCTCTCCAAACCTCAATAAAGAGACAAGCAAAAGTAGTTTTCTGTCATCTGTAAGAGCTGCCTAGCAAACTGACCTGCATGTCTGACTTCCAGAACTTTATGGAAAATTGTCACTTCCTGTAGCAGGCAAAATTATAAAGCATCTTTTTAAGAAAACCTTATAGCTACACTATTCTCCCTTCTTGGGAGGAAACTTTAATATAATGAAAACTTTGAAGTGAGCCTTGGGTTTGTTACAATGGACTAACCTGATTAGAAATCATGCAAACTCTTGTTGCTCTTTAGCTGTATTCCCCCACAGGCTGTATTATAGCTCTCTAACCAGTCCCACAGCATTGAATGATGTCATGGGATCTGCAGCTCAGTGAGATGAAAGGGATAAAGCGGAACCCGCTGGCACTGGGGAAAGCTTCCAACACACAATCCACAACACAGCTTGGGAACTCAAAAAGCTACAGATCCAGCCACTCAACTCTAAGCATGTCAGAATCGTGTGCATTCTCCCAGCACAAGAAAGAAAAGGGGGGGAAAAAAAGCCAGTGATCGATTTTTAACAAAAGAACGAGACTACTGAAAGGCAGAATTTAAGAGTACAACTACCTGCTGGAGAAAAAAAGAGCTCTTTTTCCTCTCCAAAGCACTGCCTTTGATGTATGGCAACTGATCACTGATCAGATTACAGGCATTTGGTCTCAGTGCTCGTCTGCCTTTGATCTGCATGGTTAATTTTATTTTCCCGGATTTGGAGTTTCGTCTGGGCTTGTGCTGACATACTTTTTTTTTCTTTCTTTCTCTCTCTCTCTCTCTCTCTCTCTTTTTTTTTTTTTTTTTTTTTTTTTTTTTTTTTTTTTTTTTAAGGAGGTAAAAGCATTTAACACAGAAGCTCTGGCAGTGTGAAATTAAGTTGCAGAAAGTCTGGGCACTGGAAAACTTCATCATATAACAGGTACTGGATTTTGTGTTTTTTTGTTGTTGTGTTTTTTTTTTCAGTTTTGCTTTGCTTTAAGAAATTAGAGTTCACATAAACAGTACTACTGCATGTCATTGTGTGTATATAGTTTGAAAGACTATATATAATTTATGCAGCATTTTTATTTGCAACTCATGCAGAATAATAGGAAAATAGAGTACCTAGAACATATAGACAATTAAAAACTGAAGCTAAATCTAATTTGTTTCAATATTTGGGGGGGGGGGGGATATAATATTTTGGTGTGCACTGCTCCTTCCAACTGTCTGTAGTTTTGTAAAGTGATATTCAAATACAAGCATTACAGGACTTAGAGGAATGTTTATTTTCTGAGAAAAGACCAGCCATATTTCCTACATTTTGTATATTTATTTGCTTTCAGTGTGTTTATTAAAGCCTGCCTTCTTCAAGCAACACTTTTAATCCCACTAGTTGCATACTTGAGATGAAAAGGCATCCTCTTGCACAACTTATTAGAACTACATTTATAAATATCACATCCTTATATACAGAAGAGATTTTTTTTTTATTTTAACTAGATGTTAGTTCAGCTATCAAATATGAAAAGAAATCTTGATAATAAAATTAACATTTTAACCTGATGATAGAAGTTTCCTGTAAGGCATTTTAATAAGGATATTAAAGAAATCTCTAGCTTATCTAGAACAAACACCTGGTTTTGCTGAATTCCATGGAAGCTTTGCTTCTATTTCAGTGAAGCAATTTCATTTCACAATATTTTATATTCTGTTCCTCAAATTCATACATTTGAATATGTAATGTTTAAGAAAATCAAAGACATCTACTCCAGAAATTCACTCTAAAGAATCATTAGAAGAGTTAGGATTATTCATTATACTTTAGCATTTCTAAAGGGTCAGACTTTTTTTGTGAATTTGGACCAAATCTGTGAGTGTTCTGTGCCTGTAGCTGAAGCCAGGCTCTTCAAATAAGACTCAATCCTTTTCTGTAGTTTTTTTAAGATAACTTAGATTTTCAGAAGAACTTAGAACATATAACTGGGGCAAGACCTGCAAAGAAGTTCAACATTCCAGACACTGAGCTCTTTGAAAATCGAGTCTTCATGGTGGACAGTGAGTTCTGAAATACTGACTTTAAATGCCTATGCTTAAATCTAAATTTAGGTATATGCAAATTTTAAGCACATCCACTTATTAATAAATTGCAGCTAAAAGACAGCAAAACTGATAGCTGCTAAGCATTGTCAGGACTCTGTTCCTTAGGACATTTACCAGTCCAGAACCCTCAAGATGTTCATATTTCATGATACAATATAGTAATATGCAAAACTAAATTTTAGCAGTCTGCTTGCATCTGAATAAGATCATCAGCACTTCCAGCTGAATGTAGTCAGCTTTCATTAGTCAGTCTGCAAACTTTGTTTCATTCTAATTAAAAGTATATTTGTATATATAAATTTAAAATTTACTGAATATCAAGAGATAATATGCCAGACACAGATTAAATAGGCCTGACTTGGTATCATTTACTTTTCTATACCACCAATTAATTCATATTCTGGCTTAACAAGTCAATTATATTATAAGGAAAGTAATTAGCACTGCATGAATAATGTGTGTATAGCTGTCAAGGAAGAATATTGTTGAAGGCATAGCCAAAGCAAAATTTAGAATTTTTCTTTAGACAACAATGATGTTTCTGTAACTCTGAAAAGATGGGTTTATTTTCTAGCGAAATCTATGCTTCACTGACAAGCCAATCTTCCCTTGATTGTTGCTGTTTTTCTGACATGTACATTTATTTTCTGAGGAAAATTGTTTTTAAACCATACCTGTGTCTGCTGTAAAGTAAAAAGAGAAGCAAAGAAAAAAAAATAATATAAGGATTCTTTTAGTTTTCTTCAGCAGTCAAAATAGCTGAGCCAAATACATTTAAAGTATCACTGTAAGGATCTGACCATACAATCACAGAAATGAGTAAAGATGCTCACAGAAGTAACACTGCTAATCAGATAGGTTGCACTGACAAGTCGGATTTAAATATATAAATATTTGTAATATTCAGGTCTTAAAACTGCAGTTAGGAAATAAAGATTTCTTCATTATGTAAAAAGTCCCTAGGATTTTAGGTAATCTTCCCATTTATTTAAACACAGATGGGCGTTAACCTGTTTAAACTGAAAAATATCTTTGTTTGTCTGTATGTGAGACAAATAAAAGCACAGTTGGACATATGGGGGGAGGCAGAGGATTTTCAGAGTTTTTGTTGTTTCAAAAAGCAGTTCTCTGACAGTTTAATTTTTCATTGATCTGACTTTTAACGATTAAGTAATAATAATTCTTGGCGCTTATGACTTTGGGTTTACAAAGTGCTGTATAAACACTAATTAATCCTCAGGCTTAAGTTTTCAGAAGGAAAAAGTTCAAAGCAAATCAGACTAGGAAACTCACAAGTATATCATTTATTTATTAAAATAGCTTGAGCAATTTCTGATTATAAATAGAGCCATTTCCAAACAGCGTGTCTTAGATAACATCATAAACATATTTTAAGATTTGTAATAGTTAAGACTATCAAAAGACATTGTACAGATATACTGACATCAGTTTCCAACAGCTGTCATAACAAGAGTAGATCTATCTCACAGTTGACTGGGGGAACTGTGTTAGCATTTGAGATATGGAGATAACAACTTCCTATTGCTGTACAATTTCTGCTTCCACATCAGATATGTCACGCAACTTAGTCTTATCAAAGGGGTCAGCTGAAACTACTTTCCAAATAGTTATTCTCTGCTTTCCTGGCTGTAGAGACAATCTCTGTTCTTGCATCTACACTAGTTGCTGTAACAGTTCTCTGTCTTCCATTTCCTTTGAAGAAATATCATGACTCAAAACAAAAGAAAGCCTGCAATTTTCAACATCTCTCAATGATTAATGTAATTAACTCATTCATTTTACATGTACATGCTCCAACAGGGACTGAAACACATTTCAATGTTACAGACTCTCATGTTGCTCTTAATTCACAGGAACAGTAAACCCGTGTGATGAGAAAGTCTTAATGTTTCTTCATATGGTAGTCCTCAGTGTTTAGTCAATACTTTAAGAACACTGGGATGTTTTAATACACTTGTCTAAATAAGTTACTTTAAAATGAGTATCTGAAACACAGAGTGACTCCACTAAGACCTCATGCAATACATTTTACAGGTGTCTACACAAAACATGACATTCAAAACAGTTGTCTGTAAATAGCAAGAGGATGTAGAAAGCTCAGTGCTGTGCAGCAGCTGCCATGCACAACAGATGCGCCGCCGTTGTGCTGTAGCGTGCCATTCCTCACAGGAATTCCAGCCTCTTACAGAGCTCCTTCTGGCAACAGTCCTGAAACAAAACTCTTCTTTGCAGGGCCTTTTATAACATAATTAAATGAAAACCCCCGTAAATTTTCTGAGCTAGGCTTTTTTTTTTTTTTTTTAATTGAAAGCAATTCATTTTGTTGCAACCATTTATCTTTTCACAGACAAGTTGCTGTATTTCAATAAGCACTACTTGTTTCGTAATTGTCCACATGGTTGGCAAACTCCAAAATTTTATCTCTGTGAGAAGCTCCCCAAAACTATTTATTTGAAAGTGCTTTACTGCCAAGTATACATGTCCGTTCACTCTCTTCATAACCCTACTCAATGCCCAATGTATCCATACAATTGTTTAGACTGCAGCGATATCGTTAACCTTTTAATTCAAATTAAAACTAGTAACCTGAAATCCTCACAAGGCTTTTTTTTCTTTTTTTTTCTTTTTTTCTTTTTTTTTTTTTTTTTCACCAAGGACTCTGAGATTGGTTTCACCAATGTTGGAGTATCACTAACCAAAACAAAGATCCTAGTTCAGAGGAGGCTCAGGGGAGACCTTATTGCTTGATACAGTTCCATGAAAGGAAGCTGTGGGGAGCTGGGGTCGGCCTCTTCTCACAGATAACTAGTAATAGGACTAGAGGGAATGGCCTCAAGCTGTGCCAGGAGAGGTTCAGGTTGGAAATGAGGAGACATTTCTGCTCAGAAAGAGCAGTCAGGCACTGGGACGGGTTGCCCAGGGAGGTGGTGGAGTCACTGTCCCTGGGGGTGTTCAAGGAGAGGCTGGACGTGGTGCTTGGGGACATGGTTTAGTAGGTGGTAAGTGGTGGTTGGACCAGATGGTCTTGAAGATCTTTTCCATCCTTCATGATTCTGTGATACAGTTAAGTTGCAGTAAGCTATGCCTTTTCTAGTGACTGTGAACAGTTTCTTCTCTCCGGAGGGCTGGATTTCTGAACTGGCATTTGGTATTGGCTGTGTACTTCTACCTTGGTAATTTTATATTTGCAAAATGGGAGAATATTTCAGATTTTGAGGTAGCAAGAGAAAAATAATAAAAAAAAACTGCCTAGCTATTTAGGGAAGGAGAGAACTTTGCAGTGAATCACCAGAGGGTCATCACCGTGGTCTTTGCGTGGGACAGGCAGGAACGACTTTGCAAGGTCTCCACCTGCCCAGTGGGCAGCAAAGGGCTTCACCCAGCCCACCTGATACAGACAGCCCTTATCTAAGGAGAAGTTTTTGCGTGGTCCTTTTATTTTTGGGGTGGGTTTTGTCCTTCCCTCGGTGCCTCCCTCCCAACGCCCCCCGCCGCCCTCACGAGGCGCTAACGGCCGCAGCCACCGCCCCGGCCGGCCCGCTCGGCGGCACGTGGGGCCGCCCATTGGCTGCCCGCGGTCACCTGAGCCGGCCCGCGGGGGGCGGGAGCGATGGCGGCGGCGCGGCGTTGCCAGGGGCGACGGGAGGACGTGAGGGGAGGAGGGCGGGGGCTGGTGGGAGCGGCTCGCCGCAGCCCTGCCGCCGCGGCCGGGACGTGGCAGGTGGGTGTTTGGGGGCTAGTTTTGGCTGTGAGGGGTCTCCTTCGTCGCCTTTTTCATCCCTGTAGCCCTCGGGGGGCTGCTCCGCTCCCGGGGTGCGGCGTGCAGGGAGCCCCGAGGAGCGGGCGGTCGCCCCCACGAGGCGTCCTCTCCGTCGACGGCTGAGGGATTGGTGTTTGCTGCGAGCTGGGGCAGCCGGAGCAGGAGTTTTGGGCCGGTAAGGGGACAAAAAAAAAACAGCGATCGTGGTTCTGCCTTTGCTTGTTTAACTTCCCTGCGTGGTGTCTGTCTCCGCTCGTCTGACCTTGGGATGAAAAGCTTTGCCTGGTGTTCTTGAAAAGTCGTGATACTCGATACCTGCCTACCGTTCCTGTGCTTGCAGCTGCTTTAGATGACTGCTTTTATCAAATTAACAGGGGGATCTGGTAGCGTTTAATACAAGCAGGAGTGGCAAATTGGTTCAGGCTGTAGGTGGGTTTGCTAGCCGCTTCACAAGCCGTTTCGAGCGCACCAACACATCGAAGTCAAGTTAGGTGTGCTGGCTGGATGCTTCTCACTGTATGTGCAAGTATATATATCTTACAAATAGAAGTAAGCTGGTTTTGTTCGAGTTATTAGCCATATTTCAGATAGTTGCTCTGATTTTACTTCATTACTCCAGCAACAAGATGTTTCAGTTGTCAATAAGGAGGCGATGCATTGCTTTTTCCTCAGTTTCCACAACCCACAGCTGCAATCCTAATAAAATAGTGTGTTGAGAATGAACATAACTCATGTCCGTGGTCTTTTAAAACGTTGTATGCCATGTAAAATTGCCAAAGGGTGGCTAGATGGGACACACTGGCATTGCGCTGGCTACTGTGTTAACCAGGTCAATGCTTCATAACTTACCATTCCTAAAAATGACTTTGAAAAAAACTATCGATATACATTAGTGTAAATGAAATATAAATGTATTGTTGGTATTCCTGTTCTATTGTATTACCTACACATGCATTTAAGTGCCAGTATATATAAATGAAGCTTTATGCTCAGGCTCCATGTAGCAAACTGTTGTCTCCTAGCAGTTGAGATGCATGAGATGTATTAAGCAGAAGGAGTAACACTTCTTACCGAAGTTTTAATCTCAAAGCAGAGAATTGTTCGTTATTTGTCTGAGTAGTCACATTGGTTTCAATGGGATTAGGGCTTCTTGTGTGAATCACAGGCTCTGACCCTGTATAAAGCTTTGAGTATAGGAAAGAATAGGGAAAAACGTCACCACATTACACCTTTGTCACAGCATTTTACTATAATTTCTAATTAGTAATAGTCCAGATGTGTTGAAGAACATGGATAATGAGCTGTCTTCTATAACTTTATCGTCATAGATTAGGAGCATCATTTGCAAGTAGTAACAGCAGGGATGAATTCCGCAGATCATCAAGTTTTGCGGACTATGCCCTTTCTGATGCGCTAGGATATAACGCATTATGAAATACTGTATATGATAGCGAAGACACTGCAGAGATGACTTTATTATTTTATTTTATTTTTTGTGGGGCACGGAGAAATTAAGTCATTATCATTATTACTTCTGTAAAGTCAGGTACTTAAGTTAACATGAATCAAAGCATATGGTGCTCAAAGCACAAGGAGCACAAATATTTCCTGACTATGTGAAAACTTCCTTTCTCTCTTCCCCCATACCCTAACATAGATGTGAATGTTTCCTATAGCCAGTGGTGTTCCAGCTTTCTTCTGCTATCCTCTCTGGAAAAAAAAAAAAAATCCGTAGCTGCCTGATTTTGTACAATTTCATGTCTGGCAGTTTCTGAAAAAACATGTATGTATTCAACACAGTGCTTAATGTGATGAATGTTTCCTAGCTGATAGTAATTTTTCTCCACATGGTTCTTCTCATAGCAGTTGGAGCAAATGCAGTCCGACAAGACCTCATTTACTTCACAAAGGGGAAGAGTACAAGGGCTGTGGGCAGGGTGTAAGGGGAAGGTGTTCTAGACATAAGAGACAGAATAACAATGTGTAGCTTTGTAGTGGAAGCTCTTGTCCCTAACTTGTTCCCTTTGTCTCTATCCTTACAGCACCATAAGTACTTTCCCTTCTCTTGTTTCTTGCCCGTGGGGCACTGACTCTGCTAAAGCCATCTGCCACTCCTCGTCATTTTATTGCATGCGGTTGACAGCTGCAGGTGGGAAATGGGGTGGTTAGAAGGGAGCAGAGGTCCCATTCGTTGGATGCCGGAGACCTCCACTGGCAACATAAGATGATTATATTTTCAGTCCTCTTTCTTATCCAGAACTTGTCAAAGTATTCTTTGTTAGTGCTATGGAGAGCATGGAAAGTGGTGGTCACGTATGAATGCGAAACTGGATACAGGACTTAAAAGAAGTAGGAAAGTGAGGCAATTTCAAGCTGGGACCCTTCACCCATTAGGAAGTTTCCCTTGCAAGGTAGATGATGTTGACTGCAAAGTGTTGTTTATATGTATAAGTAACCTGCTGTTAGGCCGTAATTTAATCTTGCTGCCTTGAGGTGATGCGTCTCTTGTGGTGAAATTTCCTCTGTTTT
Source organism: Aythya ferina (assembly GCF_964211825.1). Taxonomy (NCBI): domain Eukaryota; kingdom Metazoa; phylum Chordata; class Aves; order Anseriformes; family Anatidae; genus Aythya; species Aythya ferina. The sequence continues at coordinate 20,443,824 of NC_140296.1, forward strand.
GGAGAGGAGGAAGAAACATTTTTTGGCAAGTTGACTTTAAGACAGAGTGGTGACTGCTCTGCTCAGACAAGTAAGTAGTTGCAGGAGCACATTTTGGAGGACAGTAGATTGTAAAATTCGAGCAGATTGGAAGTTCTTACTTCCACGATACGTTTATCACTGTTACTAGCTTTTTGTTTAATGTTGATCTCTTCATGCATATGCATAGTAGGACCCCACGCAACCTTAAAACTGTGCAACCATACTTCGTAATGGGGCTTCTACGTATTGATCTCAGCATGTTATCACTGTTGATTTCTTTTCCCCTGTGTGTTTTGGGCTAGCATACTTCTGTTAACCTAAGAAGATGCGTGTAAAATGATTTATTGACAGCATGTACTCAACGCATGTACAGCATTTTCTTTTATATAAAACATTATGATAACCGAACATAGTGTTGAAAATACTAGTAATGGAAAAAGAACAAATAATCTTTAAATGCATTGAACTTGTGCATATTTTAGAGGCAAAATATTCTTCTTGTTACTCAGTTGAATACATATAAGATGAATAGCTCATGTCCAACTTATATCAGCGTAATGTTGCTTGATACCCAGAGAGAACTAATTTTCCCAAGGGCATCCTGCTATTAAGGGCTGCAGTGTCTGCTTTTTAATCAGGGCTTTTAATCAAACTGGAGGCAGAAACAGGAAACAAGCAGCTGGCACAGTTATGTCTCCTTTGGGACTTGCTTTCAATACAATGATTTATTAATGTGCCTTAACCATTTGTATTATTGCATGTTGTCATGAAAAGCATCTTTTTTGTGTTTTTAACAGAGGGTTTTTATTGTCTGCCAGTTAGTTTCTTTCTCATATGTTGTAGCCAGTGTATTGTCCTTGATTTTTCTCTGTAGGAACTGGGACAATAAGCTCTACAATTCCATGATACAATGCCACAGGCATTCATACATGTACATGTCTACTGAAATGATTTAAACGTGCTTTGGAGCTACTAAACCTGCACTGAAGTGCACTGAAATTTAAGGCCCAGAGATTTGCAAGCTCATATTGGAAGATCTGACTGTTATAAAAGATAAATTTTCCCAATGTTATCTCATATCACAGGCTTAAAGCTGTGAGATCACACCACACGTATGATCAGTCAACAAATTTGAAGCATGCTAAAATGTGTAGATGAGTTGGAGAAGTCCATGGTGGTTTGCTGCTTGTTCTAAAGCAGTTGATTTTGGAAATTTACTCTGGGTTTTGGAACTCCTGATGTTTGAAGGTGTTGGATTTGGCAAGGGTGTTATAAAGGCAGTAGATTTTTCTTTTCAATAGAAAATATTTTACAGTTGCAATAAAATTTCCACACCTAAGTCAACAAAGTGTGTTTTAGTACAGCGTGCTTCTCCATATGCTTTTTGAGTCCTAAAAATCTTTGAGGTACGTGCTATAATAAGATCATTTTGTAACGGATATGGCAACTTCAAAAGCTGAGTTACAGAAATATATTCTTCTGTCATTTAAAATGTTGCTGGTCATTCTGTACTGCCTTCTATCAAGAAGTGACATCCATTTTTTAGTGCCATTGTGGCGACAGAATATTGTAAGCATTAAAAAAAATATATAGATCATTAGCTTTTTTCAATACCAATTTTAATAAATTGTAATAATTTTTGTTAGCATATAGGCAATAATACATTTTCAGGTTATTCCATATTGGAAAAATGTATAGGATGACTGGAGCTTCATTACATAAAGCTAATATATTTTAATTGCAGTAATATGGCAAGTACTGAATCTTCTGGCCAGTAAGTCAGGCTGCTCTTAATTTTCTTTTTTTTTCCGTACTTGAAGTGACTTGCTCAGAAAAATACGGACTATTTAGATCATACCACAGCTCTGTTTTCAGATCATTAGGCTTAGTACAGCTTAGCAATACTGTTGGTATTGATGATGCTGTATGAAACTTGACATAAACACGTACAATTATATTACATTTCTTTTTTGATGTCTTACCTATTTTCTCAAGCAAAAGTAAATATTCACATTTAATATAAAACCAGAGTCTTTATAGGATTAAAAGTATCTGTTTTAAAATTTTGGTGGTAATTACACAGATGAACATAATTAAATTAGAACTGTTATGTTTTATTTAACAATAATATTAAGGAATATAATGAATATAAACTCACACAACTTAAAATAATTGGTTGATATGCGGTTCTAAGCAACTCAGTTATGTTTAAAACTTCATGTAAGCGTGCAGTTGAAATAAAGCTTTGCCTTCTGTAGCAGTTAAGAAGGCATACAAAGTATTCACTTTTTTCCTACTGGAGGCCATTATATGATACCAAGAAGTCAGTAAGAGTTTCTTCAGTTTCAGCATCATTCTTTGCAGTAATTAAGGTCTTCCTGATACTTTCTTTCAAGGTCACAGAGGTGCAAAGTCTCACAATTTGTCTTTGGTCTGATCTGGTTTTACTTAGCAGATGCTCAGTTAGTGATCAGCCAGAAGATATATGGTGCGATGTGTGCTTTTATCTATCTTGTTCCTTCCAAACACAGATAAGAAACTTTTCTTGAAACCTCTTTCTTTAACAGAACTTTTACTGTCTGTCCACTATTCGGCCTGTAATAGTACTAGAAATTGTTTTATACTGCTGTTCTTTTATACCTAATTTTCCTAGCTGCATTACCGATGTCAGCTTCTCATGCCATCTTTGTGCACCTAATAACTTTTAAAGTTTATTGGCACTCTTTTCCCATTTTCCATTTTTTCTATGGCACATCTTAGGTTAAATTGTTGTATTTAAGTCATCTAGGATTCTTTCTGAGACTTCCCAGTTCACATTTCTCTGCTTCGTTTTTCCCTCAGTCTTGAAAAAGCAGCCTCTATAGGATGCTGTATCTGTGTATATTTGTGTTACTTGGTGCTATGTCTTCTTTTTACCCATGTTGACGTGCATATAATCTGATAATTGTTATTGGCCCATAGACCGTTACCATTACTAAGTGAGAAATAACCATAAAAATGTAATCTTGGCTTTCCTGTAGAGTGCTGCCTGACACACCTCTCTGCCTCTTCTGGCCTTCCTTGGTAGGCTTTATTTTTTAACACTTCACAATAATTTTTTTTTTTACTCTTAAAATACATTTGTAGTGCCACTGAAGTATGCTTTTTTTGTTATCAATTAGAATTCATCCTAATGAATGAAAGGTGTTCACGTGGGGAAATGTGAAGTCATGTTTACTTAAGTGTATTGTACTTGTTATAGTTCCGTAGCGTAAAACACTTAGAAGCTGGCCTTCCAGTACCTATAGGAAAGCTGGGGAGGGACTCTTTGTCAGGGGGTACAGTGATAGAACAAAGGGGAGTGGCTTTAAACTAAAAAAAAGGTAAATTTGGACTATTTTAAGAAGAAATTCTTCCCTCAGAGGGTGGTGAGGCCCTGGCACAGGCTGCCCAGAGAAGCTGTGGATGCCCCATCCCTGGAGGTGCTCAAGGCCAGGCTGGATGGGACTTTGGGCAACCTGGTGTGGTGGGAGGTGTCCCTGCCCATGGCAGGGGGGTGGAACTGGGTGGGCTTTAAGGTCTCTTCCAACCCAAACCATTCTGTGATTCTTCTGTTCTTTGCTTGTGTTTTAGGTTCCATCCTTTCATCTGTCAGTCTCTTGTACTCTGAAGCAATAAAAATAACTAATCTTATATTTTTGAGCAGTGTAATTAAACATCGTTCCTGAAGTTTTGAAGTAGGACAAAATTGCTTTGATAATGATAAAAAATAATGTTTATCATCTACTTGAAACGAATGATACAATATTACTGTCATATAACGTAGGCAAATTAGTATCAAATTCAAATAGCATTTTACATGGGCTGGATTTACTTATTCTTTTCTTCTTGTTGCAATATAGCAACAGTTATATGACAGTTTCAAATTATTCCCTTTCTTTTTCTTATCATTGTTTGTTACCACTTCTTAAAAAGTAATCAAGTGAGAATTTATGGATTTTTCTGTGCTCTTTTTCTGATATGGTGACAAAAACCTGATCTAGTGTATGATCTGATTCTGCTGTTTGAAAAGTCTTCTATAACAGTCTCTGCCTACCTGATCGTAAAAGATACTTATAACATTTTAAGAAGTTTACATCCATTAGGCAAGCGATAGAAACAAACCCTGTGTGTGCCTCCAGTGTGTTTTAGAGCCCATTCTGCTTCACATTACAGGATGATATGGCTATGTGAAGGAACACGGACATGATCCTGATAAGTGACATATTTGAAGACAAAGATTTTGTCTTTTGATCCTGTACTTAGTCAGCATCTAACAAGCGTGGAAAGTACGTTAGGGGTCAACATCAGACATTAGATCTACAAAGGCTGAAGTTCTCATTTGGACTGATAGCAGTCTTTTAATTTGGAGAGCTAAGGCCATATATATTAATGTGTATTGGCTTGTCTTCTAAAAAAAGACATTTTTATTATATAAACATCATAATTTTATTAATTATATGCTAGTTATGTTAGTTACTTAGCTTCCAGGAATCTATCAGAAATATTTTAATGATGTGAACATATCTATATATTTTGACAAGCTAGATGTGTGCTGTGTACATGTGACTATTTAAACTATATTGTAATGTAATTATATTTTTTTCTTTTTTATAGATAAAGGTTTAATTGTAAGAAATGGAAGCTAAAGCATTACAAGAAGATAAACTGAAGATGCTTATCATTTTACTAGCATATTTGGTAAGTAATCTTTTTTCCAAGATGAATGTTGAAAACTATAGCAGACAAGAATGGTTTCCTTTCTTTTACACATTGCTGCTAAGTCTGAAAGTCTTAAATCCATATACACAATTAGATACATAATTTTTCAATTTAAAAGTGAGCTTGGTCAGCTGCTTTTCGTCATTTCTTGCTGCTCCTCACACAATTTAAAAAGAAAAAAAGACTGAGCCTCTTCATGAAAGAAAGACTAGACTAGGATAAAAAATGTGGATATAGAGCTGTGGAGGTGATATTTCATTTCAGTGGATATTTGCCATGACAATCTCTTAGTACAATATGCTATGTATATATATAGTTTAGGAGTTTGAAGTGTCCAGTTTTTCCATATAACATAGTGTAGTGCACAGTTACATTGCCTTGTAAGTATACTTCAACTCTGACCTGCAGAAACAAGCTCTAGAACTAAGGCTAATTAACCCTTTGTTGCCATCAGAAAGGCTTTGATCTTTCTGTAAAGACAAATATACAAAGTATGAATTCAGAAGCAATTCTGGAGAGCACTCTCTGTGATACAAGCCTCTGGACATTTAATTTAAAATATTGTTGAGAGAGCTGTCAGAGTTCTCTAATGTTCATAGGTAGGATACCATTGGTTATACTGAGACTTTGCATGGTTTGTATTACTGTTTATAGCATTCCTCATGTCCTTAGTATCTGATTTGGTAATATAAGGTACTTAAATGCCTTTGAGGGCAAAAATTGAATTTTCTCTCATTTGGCCCATTAAAATATAGTGATACTGAAATTTAGGATAACCACTCCAAATATTATTAAGTGACCAAAAGGTTTGACCTTTGAAAATCTCTAAATACCTAGATAATTTTAAACCTTTTCATTTAAATATATTCAATTGTGATAGCATCATTTAAAAAAAGAAAATGCAAATGAGACACATCAATATAACATCATGACAGTATTTTACTGTTATGTGAATTGTAGCTTCAATAAATGGTCATATGCGTTTTTCTTAGTGTTGAGTAAAGCAAGGAACTTAAACTCATTTTCAAACAGCTAAGTGGCTTAACTTTCCACAAGTACCAAATATAAGTAGGTCTTCTAAAACTCATAAAATTGTTGGAAATCACAAAGGACCTTTAAAAATCAGGATATATATCCACATTTGGAGTTAAATGATTAATTTTCATTGCCATGTTTAAAGTTTTTGATGATACAGAGAATTATTTTTAAGAAACATAATTTATTTTTCAGAGTTGGTATAGGTTATATGTTAATTGGGGATTAATTATGTCTTGGTGAGTTTACTTTTTTTTTTTTTTTTTTTTTTTTTTTTTTTTTTTTTTTTAGCTAAGTAAAGTAACTTGTGAGACTGGAGACTGCAGAGAGCAAGAGTTTAGGGACCACACTGGAAACTGTATCCTCTGCAAACAATGTGGACCTGGAATGGAACTTTCAAAGGTAAGCCGATCATGTTTTCTTGACTTTGTTTCCAATAAATGCATTTACATGTGTGTATGTTTTTGATGTTTTAACTTTTGAACCTTCTTCATTTTTTCAAGTATAATGTTTTCTGATTCTTTTTATATGAAATCTTCAGTTAAGAAATTATGCCATTAATATAGTAGGCAGTACCATTGCAGTACCTGGATCTAGGCTCTGAAATTAAAATTATTTTTCTAAAGGCGATTAGCATTTTTTCCCCTTTGTAGCACTACAGGAAACTAAGACTAGTTAATGTCACTGTGTAGACAAGAGTAAGAAATACGAATTTCAAACTGGTGATTGGTGCAGAACTCTGAAATGTAGAGGGTTGGCTTTTACAATACCTACTTTCAGAATTGTTTAGGAATTCTAGGTGAAAACATCAGTATAAATGATGCTTAAATGTCTTCCATACAGCAACTTGTCTTAACAGAATCATATGTAATAAAAATATGCACATGAGCAAGTAAATTCCAAATAGGATTCAAGTGAGATCTGAGACCTGCTTTAAACAGGTGATCTGTGTTTTCAGCAGGTCTGTGATTGCAGGAGTTTGGTGTGTTGGGAAGCTAGTTTCAAGTGAGGCTTGGTTCCTTCATCCTCCGACTTTTGAATGCCATAAGTCTAGTCTGCACTGTATGTGTTAAGTTATTAAGAAGGGTGAGGCCAGAAAAATATGAGGCAGTATGTAAAAAACACTTAAGAAGTCTTTGTTAACGTTGTGGAGAAGGAAAGCTTGTTACAGTGAGTTTTAACTAGTTTTTTCTTTTAGAACAACCGCATTTATTCCCAAATAAAATCCCTGTGGAAATTTGGAATTAGCAGTTTTCTTAGGAGTGCAGAAGTGGAGCAATGGAGATGAATGGTGACTGAAGTTATGGACTGGGATTCAGTAGGTCTAGAATGTTAGCTTGGAAAAACTTCCAGCAAAATTATAAGTCTGGATGCAAGTAATGAGGGAGATCTAAGGTGCTTTCAACGTGGAAAAAGTGGATGCTGTGTATGAGCAAGGATAGGAAACAAGACATAGTTGAAACAAGAAATGAAAGAGAGAACAAGAGAGAGGTGAGAAGGAGGACAGAATTAATTTTAGCCTGGGGAAAAGGAGACTTTATTGCTCTCTACAATTATCTTAAAGGAGTCTATAGCGAGGTGGAGATTGGTCTTTTCTCCCAGGTGCCAAGTGACAAGATAAAAGGAAATGGCCTTAAGTTGCACCACGGGAGGTTTAGGTCAGGAAAAAATTATTCACTGAAAGGGTTGTGAAGTATTGGAGCAGACTGCCCAGGGAAGTGATTGAATCACCATCCCTGGAGGTCTTCAAGAAAAATGTATAGATTTGGAACTCAGTAGCATGGTTTAGTGGTGGACTTTAGTACTAGGTTAAAGGTTGGACCAGATGATCTTGAATTCTATGAACTATGAGTCATGAGGAGGCTGGATGTTTTGGGTGACCATGTGTATCATTCTAGAGGTGTAAAAAAGAGGACCAAGCTGATATTGTGAAAAGTAAGCAGACTTCTCAACCTCATGCATGAGACTCGTGCTTAAGTGTCCATACCTACATCTTGCCAATTGTTAGAACGTGAAGCTGAGGGCCAGACATAATTGTGCTGTCTAATCTACACCTGGTAGTACAAGTCATAAAGCGGTACCTCTGGATTTCCATGCAGAAGGGCAAGCTGCGTTTTGTGCTCACACTGATGGTGTAAAAAGAGTGATGAAAGTAGAATTTAGGTTATTATGTAGAGGCAGTGAAATTTAATTTTCAGGGATGCATTTGTAGGCAAGTCTGTTATGTAGATTTAAGGGGGATTTGGAATATTATTTTTGATTTTTTTTAATGTGAAACATCACTGCATCTGGTGTGTGCTTGTTTAAACAACAGGGAAAAAGAAGATTTCAGTTTGCTTTCTTTACATTTCTTACTATATTCAGCTCTGAAAACAGCAGAAGTAATGTATTGTGGTTTGTGGATGGTTTGAAGAGATTTACTTGAAATTATGATGCTTATTAATCAGCAGAGGGTGGCTGTCTTATTGAACAGTGACAAGTTTTCCCATCTCTCCACCCTTTGTTGCTTATGTTCAATGAAATAGTTAGTTTCATACTTTAGTGAGGATTGCTTTCTGTGTTAGGCAGTATTGGTTAAGGTGCAGTCATACAAACAGTACTGTTGAAGTAGTGGTTTAAAGATGACTAGTGGTATGGCTGTGCTTTTGTTTGGATGCTTGCTGGCTTGGGGTGGGTTTTTTTTTGGATTGGTCTTGAATTTGAGGAACGAAAGGTTGGGGATGGGGGGTTAATTCAGAGGCATATTTGTAAATATGGCATTTTATAGCTGCAGTCCTATGAGCATTGATGCAGCATACTTACCTAAATGCCATGTTGAAAAGAAGCACAGAAACTAATACGTTTAGTAATTACTTGTTTAACTTTTCTTTAATTAAAAGTAAAGTGCTATAATAGGAAGGTTATAGTTTGCAGTAATACACTATTCAAATTATGTTTTTATTGTAACTGTTTTTGTTTATAGTCTGATAGTTCTGATTCTTAGGACTAGTTTCTCTGAAAACATGAACGCTTAATTGGATTTCAATGTGTAAGCAATTACTTCTCCTGGATATGAACAAGCTTCCACATACTATTATTTTTTGCCACCACATTGCAATAATAACTAAAATAATTAAACAGCGTTTGCTCAAACCTAAATGTGAATGGAAGCATCATTTCCTTTAGAAATAGATGTACAGTTTTTAGTAAATCTTAGCAAGAGATGTTATCCTGTGGTTGTTACTGAAATGTAGCCTTGCTGAACTACAGCTCAAAAGAACAATTTAAAGTCAAAGGTCAGAATGCAAAGGGGAAAAGGGGTTTAAGGATATACTTGAAGTAATTTGCAGCACAGGGTAGGGGGAGTGTTTGCTTGGGTTTTGGTATATGAGAAAGTGATTGTATAATTATGCTGTACTTTAATAACAGTTTCTTGGTAGTTATCAAAAATGTCTGCTGTTCTTCTTTCAAATATTGACTGCTGGTATTTAAAAGTCTTACAGATAAAAGTAGATACACTGTTGTGTGAGCATAATATACATCTAAGTATATAGTGAAACAGTGTTATCAGTGTGTTTTTTATCTGAGTTTTGTTTTCCCAAAGTGTTTTAAGTGATTGACAGGTTCCAGATTGATGCCATGCCTTAACAAATACATTACTGCTGAATTGATCAGCAACCAGTTTATTGCTTAGGTACACACATGCACGTACTTCCTTACTTCTGCCTTTGTAAAACTGAGAATGTAATATTAGAGAAATCAATATTAATGGGCTGATTTATCACCTAATTGTGATGTCTTTTATTTTTGAACTTCATGGATTTTTTATTAAGGATTTATAAAACTTGGTAAAGTCAGCAGGCAATAGTTGTCACTCCACTTAAGTGGAAGTAAATGTTGTGTACTGCCAGCTGCACAGGTGACTTAAGTAAGGTATGGATAAAACCTAATCAAGTCAGGTCTTGGATGGCTGTCCAGTCTGTTCCCAGGTCACCAGGTATGCTCAGGTGTAACAGATTTCCAATAACAGTATGGGTAAGTGTGCAGGGCAAAATTGCTCTTGTGCACGATGTGTGTATATGTACATACACGTATACATTTATATGTGTGTATACATACAATTGTTACAACTATTAAATCCGGTTACTTTTTGTTACGATATATAAGCACTTCAAAATCCCTTTTTGAAGACCAAAATCCTTTTGTCTTAATTTTTTACATAGGGCACTCTTACAGAAATCAGCTTGCCTGTTGTACTGCAGGAAAGTTTTATTGAACAGCGCTTAATTTTAGCTGTGAACTAGTGCTCAGTCTGTTGGATTGACGTTCCTGTCTGCACAGATAAACAACTTCAGACACACTTATATTGTGTTAGTTAAAAGTTTACAAAGTTAAAAGTTAAATTTTAACCTAACTTTCAACTTTAAAAAATAAATTAATGTTTTAAAAGTAATTGTTCCTTAAAATAAGAAAAAATAGCATACCTTCAGCTTTTCCTTTCTGACTGCCTATCGACTGTTAGAACTCTAACGGGAGCATGTCAGGAATTACCGTAACTTAGAACTAAAATCCATTGATCGCTTCTGTTGATTGTATTTTTATAAAGTACTTGTAACATATTATAATCATAGGAAAGCTGTTATTGTACCAGTTATTTACCATTGTTGGGGAAGAGAACGAAAACATCAGCTTCTTTTTCCCCTCATTCTGTTTACTTCTATTTGTTGATTCTTAAAAATCACTGTATCCTTTTCTATCCTTAGAAATGTGGGATGTTTATGAAGCCTTAGAACCACTGAAATATCTTGCTTTTGAGTTGTTTTTGTTTTTTTTTTTTTCCTAAGGGTACTTTCTTCTAGAGAGGGAGGCTAAAATGATTGTATTAATTCACTTCATGTGGCTCTGCATTATTTCATTTTTCACTCATTTAGTAAAAAATAAAGCTTCATATGGTTACACAAGTGGTTGAATATCTTTTGTTCTTTAAGTGGCTTCAAACTGCCAGTCTTTTTCATCCTATCTTACCAGTAATTTGTCTCTGTAGAAATCAAACCTTATACATGACTCAAATTTATGGAAGTCACATCTAGCACAGAAACAAACTGGAGTAGTTTTGGCTGCTGTAAGGCACAACCAGTTCCTGAAAACTTCCCCATACAGAAGTGAAAGGTTTGAGTCCTTCAAGTCTTTTCACTAGAATTTGTTTGTACAAATGTTCTCAATCTCTTTGTAGCTCTTATGAATTTTTTTTTTTTTTTTAATTTTCATATGAAAAAGCAATCTGTGTCTCAGCTTCATCAAGCTTATGTTGCAACTCAGAACTTCAAGTGGAATTCTGGATTGTTTTGTCAGCAGATGACACCCGAGCCTGTAGTTCAGGAGCACTGAACTGACAGTTGTGGCAGCAGTAAGTCCATTCTGCAGCGCATTGCCTGGCCATGCAGTTGTGCCAACGCAGCAGCTTTTTAAGGTGTACTAGAAAACAGATCATTGAACTGATCACTTTTAACCCGGATCGTTCTCATGATCAGATTATCATACAGCCCAGCCTCATAATCAGTTGTGTCAGTACAGATCAGGAAGGACAGTGTACGATGAGGAAGAAAAAGAAGAAATGAAAGGGAGATAATGCCTTAAGCCAGCATTGTCACCACATGCATGATGATAAGTACTGTCACAAGGAGATTGTTGCCTATGGGGATGGAGGCACCTCGAGGTGATTCTTTGCATCATACATTGCTTCCTTGTGCTAGAAATGTGATGAAGGTAAAGGATACCTGCTTCACAGCTCAGAAAAGGAATTATGAATTAAGCAGAAAGGTACTGTTTGAAGCTGTGCATGAATGTCACAGTCCTCACAAAGAAAATGTGGCAGTGTGCTGTATCTGATGTTGTCCCAGTGGTGTTACTGAGAGCAGCTGCTGCTGTGCTCAGCAGTGACTGTAACTTGAAAGCAAGAGGGCTGCTTGTGAAGAAGCCTGCCTTATCTCGGCACAGCGGAGGCTAACACGTGTTTCAGGGTCAATCTGCTGGAAGCTGGAGCAGCTGCGTGCAGTAGGCATGTCAAATCTTACTGAGCATGAAACTTTTCTGACACTTTGCCACAGGAGCCAGATCTTGCATTTGCAGCACGCTGTTGCAGCCTGTCCTGCTCTGTGACTTCTGTTGACAGACACAGCTGATTACTGGAGTCTAGATGAGGCAGATTGGCAGCCCTAAGGTACTTCTGGAAGCCAAAAGTGTGCACTATTTAACAAGGCCATGAAAAGTGTCTTAACTGGAATGTTTTTTTTTTTTGTGTGAGAATATCCAAGTATTCGTGTAATCATGATGGCCTAAGTGGAGCTCCTCAGTACTGTGCAGTCTAAGGACTTTTGTAGGTTGAGAATAATCAGTGGAACTAGAAACAAACTGTATAAAGTACTGACAGATTGCAATCTTAATGATGCCTGAAAGAATTTTTAAATGAAATTAGAGGTTATTTTAGTTGAAAGAATGTTTCAAATCTAATTTACTGTTAATTTACTTTCTATGCTGCATTCAACTTTTAAGGAAAAACCATACCACTTAGTTCCATTACCCTTTATAGTCAGTCTGCTGTGATTCTGTTCCTTCTGAGTCAGTGTCTGGGCAGTGTATACTGAAAGAAAATGTTTAAAGCTGCCAATGTAGTATTTTAAGAAATGCTTGGATTGTATGCATTTAATCTTTTTTAGCCTGAAACCAAGTTTTGAGTTGAGTTAGTTTACTACAGATGCCTAGGTGGCCTTGAGCAGTAATCTCACTTTTTACCTTAGTAAAACCTACTTCTGAACGAAGTTGTTCTAGGGATACACATTTTAAAGATAATGAGATATCAAGGTACTGTGACAGTGAAAGCTGTATAATATAATCCATATATTATAATCCATATCTATCTATTATAATCCATATAATAGAAGTGCCTTTGAATTTTGAGGTTTTTTTTTTTTTAGTTTTATTGCAGTTTTCTAGATTAATTTTTCATTTGAAAGAGAAATTTTTCATTAATATTACTGGTAGCAATGATGGTAGCATTGCAAAGGGGAAATAGGAAGAATGGGCTAAGTGTTCTTCAGAGCATGCTTCACAAAAAGATATATAGTTTATATTTTCCTGCTCTTTATTTCTGGCATGAAAACTACTTATTTATTTTTTTGAAATCTGGCTAATGGAGATTATAAGTTTCTCTTCTGCAGTCTTGAGGTGAGGTGCCACAGGAGATCAGCACTTTTTTCAAAACCTGGGTGTGACAGTAGGAGGGATAAGGAGAGAACTGAACAGCTCCCAAATCATCCACCGTATAACTTGACAACTTTGTTAACAGAGCACTAAGAAGACTGATGCACGTCAGTTTTGCACATGTACTGATAAAAGAAGAACAGTCAATTGTTTGTATCTTTGCTGGACTACTAAATTATAAAGCCCCAAAATTCAAAGGGTTTGAATCCATCATCTAAATAATATCTTTCAATTTGGGGAATGCGGTTAATTATGGGTACAGATCCGTTTGAAGTTCTGCTGGGTTTACAAGCTTAAATATTTATTTGCACCTGCCAGACAGTTAACTACCTCAAATATTATGTGAAGATAAAGCTCACATACATAAGGTTACAGTTCTTATGGATTACATCTGCAGAATTCCCAGCAAAGACCTGGGTGTTATCTTTGACAAGGCTGGAGATGGTAAATTCCTCGGGCAGAGGACTTCTTTATATTGCATCCCCCATTTTACTGCTTTAATAGTAAACCACTCTGCATTACAAAAGACCACTAAGATGTGGCCACATATCCAACTATAGCAAAGGAGATCTGTTAGAGCTAGAAACAGCTTACTCAAGCTTGAGTAGTTTGGGTGAATGAGTTAAAAAGCATTTAACTTTATTTCCTGGTGTTTGCTTGGTTTTAATCAGAAACTTCAAAGGTAGTCTGGAAAGGAAAACTTATAATTAAGTTAATTCAAGCCTTATATTTGAAAATTTCTAGGACTTGGGAGGGACTGTTTCCAAGTGATTTATCAAAAGATCCAAATACACGAAGTTTGAGCTATATTACATAGCATATAACATTACTATTTGGATGAAAGTTTATAGAGCAGACACTTTTAAAAAAAAAAAAAAAAAAAAAAGGTAAGGAATAATGAGATTCAATGAAAAAGTTTATATACTTAGAATTTTTTAAAAAAGGCATAACAGAAGTTAGTCTGGTTCCAGTCTTCAGTGGTAAGCGTGAACCTTCATGTAAGGCCCTGCAATTATGTGGATGAAATTGTGTAAAACTGAACAGCGTAAGACATTTTTAGACAACATAAAATAGAACTGCTAGAACCACACCGTTGTTTTGACATCGGTTCGTAACAGACACCAGGAAGATTGGAATAATATGGTAGGAAAATGCTGAGTGGCTGATGTCAATTAAAAATAATTTGAAGTATTTGTGTTGCCATTTGCATACCAGCTTTATTAGGGGCAGTATCTCCCAGGAGGAGCACACAGCACAGTATATAAAAGTTTAATATGATTTTCTTGTTCACTAACTGCAGGGACTTGCTGGTTTGCTTCTTAATATAAATAATAGTCAATAGCAAGAAATTACATTTCAGCTTAAAAAAAAAAGCTAGAAGTTAAAATTTATTCTAAGCTTTCCTCCAATATGTGCTATTCAGTTCGTGGGTGTAGAGATGAAGGAACAGGAGTATTTTTAATGTATATTTGCAGTTGTTTTCTTAGAATTGCTAATTATCTGTGTACTTGAGTATTTATTCTCCTTCAGAGGATAGTAAATATATATTTTTTTAACGTAAAAAAATAGCAAATTCTTAGTATGTCTAGTAAAATGCATCTCAAGAATTTGCTTATTTCTGATACTTTATCATATATCTGAGGCACTAAAAGCATATCAGCTGAATCCATCACAGATTGTTTCATAGATGGTTTCTCAAGGCAAAGCCTTATAGAATCCAGAAAACGTTTGTCAAGTACAAACAAAACCTTTTACAGCAGCAGGCTTGCTTAGGTGGATGATTTTGAGGGGGGAAAAAAAAAAAATTGCATGAATGGAACTTGGATGTGTTGTGAAGGAAACTGGTGGAAACCTTTTTAAGCTGCCCCAGTTGAAGAATTCTTGCAGATTTTCCCTTGGGAAGACACCCTGTACTTACACTATATCAGCATGTGGTAGAAAGAGGTCCTTGTGTTGTCTTTCCCACCTACTCCCTTCCCAAGAAGGCCTTCCCAGCAACTTGACAGATTCCTGTTAACATGATGTGGTGTGTCCCTAATGCCTCCAGTTTAAGTACTGCTAAAAATTAATAGGATATTTGAATAAGAAAAGTATGTAACAGCTCCTAGTAACCTGATATCTCTTTCTAAAAAAAAGAAAAGTGTCAAAAATTAAATTAATTGATATCTGTTGATAATCAGTTTACAGAATCCAATCCCTCAAACTCTTGGGGACTGTTGGATACAGTGGTTCTCTCTTTGCAGCCTGTCAGTTGTACTAGGTGCCCTTTTGCAAATGAATGGAAAAAAATTCTTTAAAATAATTAAATCTGGGGATAAATAACCACCCATAACAATATTACTTCTATAGTAAAATAGCATGCATCCCTCTGATTCCTAGAGCTATTACTTTGCCAACAGGTTAAGAGCTGTTAGAACTGAAGCGGCTTGATTTTTCTGAAATTCCTAGTGGCTCAGCAACATCTCATGCCCAGTGGATGGTCATTAACCATCTCTGTTTTATTTGGTAACAGAAATTCTAAGCCTTTGAAGATCAGTGCACTCTATTTGGCAATTAACTTTATTCACCTTAGCTATGAACCTTAATATCAAAGTGCTTCTTTGCTGTATTTGTAACTGAGTAAGTGCCTTTATACTTCACTTGTCCCAGTTTCTGCGCTTTCACATGACTGACCTAATTAAAAAACAGACAGCTCAATAATTCTACCATAAGCTAGTAATAATGAAACTGTGGGAGTCCTCGAAGCCCTTTATCATTCAAATACACAGTGGTTTCTTGAATAAAGTGGATGACTAAGTATTACTTATAGAAGTAAGGGAGATTATTAGCAGTGGAAGACACATTTGAACTTGCTGAAAGGATGGCTTTTGTCTCTAGAAAGACCTACTCTCAGTAATGATTACGCTAGGTCTTCATTTTATCCCAGCATTCTCTTCTTGTTCACGCTCTCAGTGACTGAATAGCTTGCTGTTGCTTGTTAATCCCTACAGGAATGCGGCTTTGGATATGGGGAGGATGCACAGTGCATGACATGCAGGCCAAACAGATTCAAGGAAGACTGGGGCTTTCAGAAGTGCAAGCCTTGTCTGGATTGTGCGCTAGTTAACCGGTTTCAGAAGGCCAACTGTTCTGCCACCAGCAATGCACTATGCGGAGACTGTTTACCCGGGTAAGGCCATTTCTGGAGATGAGACTTGAACAAATTCAAAACTAACTTGCACTAACATTGGTGTTTTCCAGGTGAATGTTTGGATAGGTCCTTTATGTCTGAAAGAAGGTATCGTGTTCTAATCTTGGCTTTGCCAGTAATTTCCTATATCATCCGAGCAACCAATTGCGGAATTACTATCTTAAGTATCCCATCTATCCAAATAGTCAGATAACTACCTACCTATTAGAGAATTATCTATACAATACCTGAGTAAAAACAAATATTGAGTGTTACTTGTGAGTTATTTCATTGTTTCAAAATGCTTAGTTCGTTATAACATACACAGTTACCTTCTTGAAGACTGATCCCATTGCTTGCTTGCTTTTTTCTGTCTCCTTGCATCAGTGCATAATAATTCTCATACACATATATTTTTAGGTTAAAAGTCATGACTGGTTCATGTTCCTGAATTTCTGTCACCATTTTGGTAAATTCATAGAGCACGATCCTGGCTGAAAATAATGGATCTGAAGGAAATATTTTGGAACAAATTATAACAGTGTGGAGACTCACTGAAACTACTGTGTTATAAATCAAAAGCTGTACTTAGTTTGTTTGATCCAGTCATCCCATGTTTCTGTTTCTAATCTTCTCCATTTGTAGTATTAAGTTGTAAGATCTCAAAAATTCTTTGCATTGTGTCAAGTTCCACGATTATAAATATCTGCCATGACTTCGTTAAAAGATATTTCTGATGCCTTTTTTGAATGGGTTGGTAGTATGGTTGAAAAGTGTAGGCTGTGAGAATGGATTTGAAATTGTAACAGCCTTTATAATTCCAATGTATTTATTTCAGAAATGCTTAAGAGTTCATGCATTTATCTCCCCCCCCCCTTGTGTGTGTGGGTGTGTGTATATATATATATATATCTATGTGTGTATATATATATATATATAATATCACAGCTATTTATTTTTATAATTATTATAATACCAGCTATCAACTACTTGAATACTGTTGAAGCTCCTACAGTTAATTCTCTCCTCTTGAGCCAAAAGTGAGGTCTTTTCATTTAAAAACAATTAGTAAAACTTCGGTAACTAGCTTTCAAGTCAATTTAAGGCTACAGCCCTAGGAATTAGATATTACTGACAATGGTGTCTGATACCGCTTAAGGCCACGTGATTAATTACGTTCTTATTGCATGTTAATTTATATGTATTTTAGGGCTTAGTTGATAGCTAAACAAAAGAACTTCGTTGTGTAAATATAAACTATATTTTTGCAACGCAAGAAAGGAAGGAAAAAGGAAGCCAGAATAAAACATGAATTTGGGATAAATCTAAATGGTGGGACCTTGGGTGTGCTTCTCAGTATTCTGGTCTATATTTATGTTGAGCTGACAGCTGTTGACACAACCTGCTTTTACTGGCAGAAAAGTTGGAAACGTGGTTAGGGGAGTTACAGGTCATCTAGTCTGGACCTTATCGGGAGCAAAACTGTGTGGAACATGGCACCACTCATACCTGGCCATCAGCTAAGATGCTGCCGAAGAGAGTGGAATATGCACCTAGCCAAACAAAATAGTTCAGCTAATGTTTCATCTCTCAGTAATCGTATCTGTTTTGCATTGTCTTCCAACGTGCTATTTCCTGTTTTTTAGTTTCAAAATGATGCAGTGACCATGTCAGCTACAAACAATTATTAACACGTTTCATTCAGAGTAAATGATCATAGTGAGCCCTTCAGTCTTACAGTCTGTGAAGCTGTTTCTAGGCATGTTGTTACAATGAATTTCTAGGGCAACTGGAAAATTGCTTGCTTTAGCTGGTACAGTCTTCATATTTTAGCAGTCATATGCTGCCATATTACTGGCATATGCTGCCATATACTGGCAGTTGCAGTATTAAAAATTTAACGCAAGTAGAGTTAGTACCTTTCACTTAATGTGCCACTACAGAAAACACGTAATTCACATACTCTACTTGAACAGACCACATCTGATCCTATCTTAGTACTAATGACTAGTTGAGCAAATGCCAGACCTACTTGATTAGGAAGGTATTTTAGATAAGTTCTTTGATGTCATACTCTAATACAAACTTGAGATATAAGACTCTAAAGAATGTCAGAAAATTCTTTTTCATTTGATGCTACTCTTAATGCTTGGTTTATGTGTGCAGCCTTCTTCCTGTCACTGAAGTCAAAAAGCTTCAAACATAACCTCAGCAGTAACGTTCTTGAAGGGTCTTTGGAATAAAATCTGTCCTTGGATATGAGGGATCTGTCCTTAGGGATTTTAACATCATTTTTGCATTAATTTGTTTAGGAATGAGTAGCTGGTGCGTTTCATTGCTTTAGAGTTTTATTCTACTGTTTACCTGTGGCCTTCCATTGCTGCTATTTTTATGAATCATCTGACTGATACTTCTGCTTCCAAAAGCAATTTTTTCATACCTTGAAAGACTTCAGTGTGAACTTCATAAATTCTAGATAGCAAGTGAGAACATGAAAACAACATGGAGTATTGGATAATGTAGATTGAGACTCATGTGGTGACTTCCTTAATTTGCATGCATGCTGTGATTTTGCATACACAGTGTGATTTTGGTTGGTGGTAAAGGTCTTCATGGTGGAGAAGGAGAAGCCAGAGAAGGATAGTTGGTTTGTTAAAATATAATTCCAAAAAGGCATTTTACTGTTTTGTCATCCGCTGAATAGATCAAAATCATTTTTTTCTGAAGATTTTGTTACACAGCATGGTAAAACTTTATTATTTTTTTTTTTGGATAACCTCCTGTATGAGTACATTAATTAACCAGTTTGAGTGATTTTTTTTTTTTTTCCTTCTCTGAAGTGGAGAGATATTAGGGATCTTGACTAGAAAGCACTGGCTGATTCATTGTATTCTGTTGGTGGTGATAACTACCTTGACATATCTTGTTTGGTTAGGGAGAGTTTTGAATGTAAGATTAGAGTCGTTATGAATGTGGACTAACAGATTTAGAATTTTATTTCTGTACTTAGTAATTAATATCTACTTTACATCGTACTTGTATTTTCTGTTATTGCATCAGGACACAGCCTGTCAGAAGTTTGCGATTATAGAGTACTTTGACATAATGTTCAAGCACATGGTTATTTTTTGGAGGAAAAATACAGTTTTGTCTTTATGAATTATTCCTTTGTCTTCTAGCTTTTATAGGAAGACCAAGCTTGGAGGCTTTCAAGATATGGAGTGTGTTCCTTGTGGCGATCCCCCTCCTCCCTATGAACCTCACTGTAAGTGTTTCTCACCTCTTGTTGAAGATGAATTAACTTTTTTTTTTTTTTTTTTTTTGCTTTAGAATGTTTTCTCCTTTAGTGTGAGAGCTTGGCAAAAATTAGTCGTGTTAATGAATGATTCTTTTAACAGCTTGTTTTCTTGTTAGTAAATCATTTCGTGAATACATCTAAGCAAGTGTAGCATGGTTATTAGAAGGCTCCCTTATATGACAGGTTTATCATCAGGTGACAGGTCATACCACTTGATTGAGTCCAGTCCTGATGCCATCATGTTAATTTTAATTTCTGTTTTGTGCTAGTGCAAAAAGAAAGGCAAATGTATTTGCCTTCCTCAGAGCAGCCTCAGAAGTTATTTTTAGAGTGGTCGGTAAATGAACCAAAACCTGTTTATGAAAGCTTTACTTAACATTCCCCACCAAATGGGGGAAATACCTCTGTTTCAAGACTAAACAGAAAGCATGCTTCTACAAGGAAGTAAAAAATAAGTGTGTGAAAGTAAGTTTTTCCCACTTAACATCGAAGGTGTTGTTTATTTTGGTAATGAATATATTTTGATAGTTAAAATATTTAAGATTACATTAACTGAGGTTAAATAAAGACAAGCCATTAGGTGTATGGGCTAAGCTCTGAATTATCAGCAGGCGAAGTTCTAATTTTCTACCTTTCTTATCCTTCTTTCTTTCCACTGTGAAACAGAAATACGAGTTAGCTGCACTAATATTTGTCATTACACGTTAAAAGGAAAAACTTAAATGTCCTGTTTCAGTGAATTAATTGTCCTGTGAGGTGTGTGGCAAATTTTTATTTGCTTAAGAACATTACCAAAAGAACACAAAGGCTCGCAGCCCCCTGCCTGCACTAAAGGTTTGTGTTAAATCTGAGGCATGGATGAAGTCCTTTCAGCACTAGGAGCAGTTGATTATTACCCAGCTAGCTATAAATCTGAGTACTTGCTTTTATCTTCTTTCTTTCTGCAGACGTTTTAAAACAGATCTGGTTTAAATATTTACTCATGAAAAAATGAGTTTGTGAGTTGCTAAAGGCAAAGTTGAAAGGGTTCTATAATGAGCAAGTAAAGAGTATTAGAGGCCAGGAGAATTGCTATCACCTTTGTGTATACTTTAAAGGGGAGGCAATGACTTATGTGTATTTTGGGATGTCAGAAATTTAAATACACAATGATAGTTATACTTTAATTTGCTTAGTTCAGGTAAATAAACTGTAAATACCAATCCCATACATGGGGTAGCTTCTAAACATTAGATTAGAAATGAAAGCATGTTTTTAAATTACTATTTATATTTCCTTTCTAAACCGAAGATGTTTTGCTCAGCAGTAGACATTAAGTCTCAGCTGAATGACAGAAAAGGAGTAATTTTAAACTGGGAAGTAGAGTGAAAATCCAGTCAATCACAGGTGTAACTTCTGAAATCTAGGCAGTACAGTTTGTCCAAAACTGGTGTCTGCGCAGCAGAGAAACACTGATGTAGATGTGGTTTGATGCTTTCTTTTCTCAGCAGCGATTCAGGCTTGCAGAGTTCTCCCTCCTGCCTGTTCAGGCCAGTGTTGTGCTGTCCCAGTGATTACTCTGAAACTGTTCATGAAATTGCTCAGTAAACTAGACTGAATATTTAATAATATTAAAAAAAAAAAAAAAGAAACCTACCTTCTTAAAGTTATTTTTAAATCTAATGAGTTTGTTAAACCTAAAACACATGTGCTGGCAAACTGAAGGAGAGATGTATGAAAGGCTGCAGAAGATTTTCCAAAGATATTACTTTCTTTGAGCAAGCATTAGTTTTCAGCTAATCTGTAGTAGTGAATAGGCAAAAAATCATAATGAGCCATACCCTCTGCGTATCCCCCTCCTCCCCCCTTTTAGTCATAAGAGGATGGCAGATGATTGCATTGTTTTAATTTTAATCAGCTTAGCTTGGCTCTGTCAACTATTCCTACAAGTGTTTCCTGTTGTTCTGTTCAGTTCAAAACAAACCACTAGATCAGGTTGCCCAGGGCCTTGTCCAGCATGGCATTGAACAGCTCCAGGGATGAGGCATCCACAGCTTCTCTGGGCAACCTGTTCCTCACCACCCTCTGAGTGAAGCATTTTCGCCTAACATCTAGTCATTTTAGTTTAAAACCATTCCCCTTTGTCCTATCATTATCTGTCTGAGAAAAACCTTTCTCCATCTTTTTATAAGCCCCCTTCAAGTTCTGAAAGGACACAATGAGGTCTCCTGGGATCCTTCTCTTCTCCAGGCTGAACATCCCCAGCTCTCTCAGCCTTTCTTCCTATGAGAAGTGTTCCAGCCCTCTGACCTCATGGTCCTCCTCTAGACCCACTGCAACAGCCCCACGTCCTTCCTGTGCTGGGGGCCCCAGCCCTGGATGCAGCACTCCAGGTGGGGCCTCACCAGGGCAGAGCAGAGGGGCTCAATCCCCTCCCTCCACCTGCTGCCCACCCCTCTGTTGGTGCAGCCCAGGACGCAGTTGGCCTTCTGGGCTGCAGGCACGCACTTCTGGCTCGTGTTGGGCCTTTTGTCCACCAGATCCCCCAGGTCCTTCTCCACAGGGCTGCTCTCACCCAGTCTGTGCTCGTGTCTGGAATTGCCCCCACCTAGATGCAACACCTTGCACTTGAACTTGTTGAATCTCATTAGGTTCACACAGGCCCACTTGTCAAGCCAGGTCCCTCTGGATGGCATCCCTTCCTTTTGGTGTTATCAACTGCACCACTCAGCTTGGTGTCATCTGCAAACTTGTTGAGGGTGCACTCGAACCCACTGTCTGTCACTAATAAAGATACTAAACAGCACTGGTCCCGAGACAGACCCCTGAAGGATACCACTCATTACTAGACTCCACCTGGACATAGAGCCATTCGCCACAACTGTCTGGTGTGACCTTCAAGCCAATTCCTTATCCACTGAATGGTCCACCCATCAAGTCCATCTCTCTCCAATCTGGAGATCAGGATGTCACATGGGACAGCGTCAAAGGCCTTGCAGAAGTCCAGGTAGGTGACACTGGTTGGTCTTCCCTTGTTGATGGATGCAGTCACTCCATCACAGAAGGCCTCTAGATTGGCCAGGTACCATTTGCCCTTGGTGAAGCCATGCTGCCTGTGTCAGATTACCTCCTTGTCCTGCATGTTCCCTTGACATTGCTTCCGGAAGGATCTGTTCCGTGACCCTTTGAGGCACAGAGGTGGGGCTCACCAATCTGTAGTTCCCTTGGGTTCTCATTTCTACCCTTTTAAAAACTGGGAGTGCTGTTTCCCTTTTTCCAGTCACCTGGGACTTCACCTGACTGCCAGGGCTTTTCAGCTATGATGGGGAGAGGCTTGGCAACTCCATCAGTCAGTTCCCTCAGGACCCTGGGATGCATGGCATTGGGCCCCACAGACTTGTACCTGTTCAGTTCCTTCAGGTGGTCTCAAACCTGCTCTTTGCTTACAGTGGGAGGGACTTTGCTCCCCCAGCCACCACCTAGAGGTTCAGGAACTTGAGAGACATGGGAAGCCTGACTGTCAGTCAAGACTGAGGCAACGAACCTGTCCAGTACCTCAGCCTTCTCCACATCTGTCATTACCAGTTCTACCTTCTCGTCTGTCAGAGGGGGTGAACTCTCCTTGGCCTTTCTTTTCTGAGCAACGTCTTTGTAGAATACGTTCTCATGTTGTTTGCATCCCATGCCAAGTTCGGTTCAATCTGTCCCTGGGCTTTCCTGACCCCATCCCTGCACACCCGGACAGCATCCCTGTGCTCTTCCCAGGCCACACGTCCCTGCTTCCACTTCCTGTGCGTTTCCTTCTTGTGCCTCTAATATAAAAAGTATGTCCAACCTAAGTCAGTTCTTACTCAGTTTTTCGGGATTTCTTCTGCTGTTCTTCATGGCATAAAACAAGGAGCACTGGTGAGCTTGGGTTAGCAGGAGCGGGGGCGGGATACCATTCCACGTGGAGCTTGGGAAGCTCGCCTCTACATGTTCCAGGAAATAAATACATTCTTTGCTTCAATGAAGCAGAAATGTTTTGTTGAATAAATCACAGCAGTGGAAATATCTGCAGTTTGATGGTAACATCATGTGCGTTTGAAATAATCCTGCACTCAGATAAAAATATGCTACTATTTTTGTCATGAGCCACGTCCTGTGATACTGATTTCAGTGATAGAAGATTCAAATATAAAGAATATCTCCAATAGCAATTTCAAACTTGAAAATAAAAGTTTTATTAAGATGAAGAATAAAAGTAAGGATCATACCTCATTGAGACAAAGCATATAGCAGATCATAGTGAAAACATTACGTTCTTATATTAAGCATTTGTATTTCATCTACGTTAAATTTTCTTTTTTTAAGGACCTGTACAACATTTTGAGCACTTCCACTAAGGTTGAAAAGCTCCCTTCACAGTTTTCTCCTACGGATTTTTTTCTTTTTTTTTTTTTTTCTCATTTTTTTCTGAGATTACAGAATAATCTCTTCTGAGAATTAATCATAGGTGTCCAAACTGCAGCTGAATCCCACTCTTTCATTGTTTCAGTAATGAAAGATACTATTTAAGGGCTAAAATTGGATAGCATTTCCTTCTTCCTGGTGTTAAACATAGCTAATATAATAAAAGTAAGATTTGGTATAAATCTGACTTGAATTTACAAGATTAGGATCTGTGATTCTGTAAACTTTCACATGGATGTAATGGATCTTTGGGATGTACTAGGTCTACTTCAGAGCAAAGTAGCTCAGCACAGAAGACAGACAGCTAGAAGTTACATTCTGCAGAATATTGTAGGGTGGCAAAATGCATGATAAATTAATGGGGGTAGCTGGAAGCTTGCTGGCTACATGTATGTATTCTATAAAATGCTTTTGCTAGTGGTTAAAAAAAAAAATCCAGGGAAGTAGAGACAGTGGGAATTCTTCTTATGAAATATAACATTTTAACAACAAATATAGCATTTTATCTTGAGTAATTTTTGGATGACATTCAGTTCCACACTAGCTCTTCTATTTACGTAGTGGAATTTTCATTTTGTCATACCGTTCTTTTCTATGTTTACAGAATATTGTGATTTGAAAGGTGTGGGACTCCAGATAACGTTTTGCCAACTATTAAGTTTTTTCTTTAACTCTTATTTGGTTGCTTTATATAGTGAACTTTATTTTACTAATGCAAAGCAGCTTTTGGAGGTGGGCATTATCATGTGCATGGTAGGAAATCAGCATCTGAAAGTATGTAACAAGTAAAACCAATCTTAATTATTTGGTTCTATTTCAACATGTATGTCCATTGTATTTCAGTGGTTTTGAGGTGACATATAGTGTCTCCTCATAATCCTCTTGTCCATGTTGGACACTGTGATAGATAGAAAGCAGCTGGGATGTTGTATAAGCCTTTCACAAAAGTCATAAGGACTGACAGCTAATTTAAGTAAAGCTAATAGCATCACTAGCTTAAAAATATCAGTACTCTTTTATTACAGACATTAGCTTTCCATTATCTCATAACTGAATTGTATACTTTTGTAAAAATGTAACAAGTCCGTCTGATATTTTCCATATGTGACCTGATGGTAGGGTGACTTATCTTCAGGAAGTCTGAAACAAATTTGACTAGGTGTTTCAGAAAGATGAGAATTGCTCTTCATGTCTTATAAAGTTTTATTACAGTGTTATTTCTTTCACTCATCATTGATCAAAGGGAGTTAACCTAGAGAGCCTAAATGCTTTCATTTTCTTGGCATTAATTTTTGCAACGGTTCTGACCCACTGGGGAAAGATTCACATCATACAACTTAGTCAAACAGCTCCTTTTCCTATCTTCAGTTTGCTTTGCACACTGGGCGTTCCTCCCAAAACAACAAGCTGTAAACCAAGAGGAGGCAGATTTTGCCTTCTAGTAACAGAGGCGTTACCACCAAAATCAGTTACAGTAGTTCTGAAACAGTTAATGGAGGGGAAAATGTAGGTTCATATCATGATTTTATTACTTTCCAAAACTTTCTCCTTGCCTAGATCAGATAATAGCGTTTTTTTTTTTTTTTGCATATACATTCCCAGCCTATTTTCAGTAACTTATGTTGCTTGTACCTTTCATTTCTGTGCCTCTATCTATAGAAGTGTAGATATTTATCACTAAGCAGGTACTACAGGTAATAGACAGACACCTGGACAGAAATAGAAGTTTCCCTCACTTATATCCACCATCTACTCCTTGAGGGGGAAGGAGGGAGGAGGAATTAAAAAAGGTGAGGAGAATTTTCATGGGAAAAAAAGAATTTCCCATAGAACAAAATTTTATGTGAAAACACTGAAATGACATTGCATTTTTTAAATACTTAAGAAAGCATCCCATGTTGCTTTGCAAAGTGATACCAGGCTGGATTTGTGGATTCCTGTGATAAGCTGGAGGATTTAGGAAACCCTGTCAAGGAACTACAACTCCCAAATACAGCAGAATTTCTGTGTAGCTAGGCAGAGAGTTTACCAAGGAATCAGAACTTGAAAGCCCACATTTCCAGACAGTCTAAGCTGTTTGACTTTTGTCCGCTTTCTTGCGCACTACCCTTGAACACTTTGTTCCATGCAGTTCTGTCTTTACAAAGGAAAACCTGTTTTATCAGAAGGACTTCCAATCAGCTGCAATACAGCTCAGTGCTGTAAAGCTGTAGGTGTGAAAGCTGTTCTGATGACTTATTTCCCATACTAGTTAGTAACTTCAGTAGAACAGATGTATTTAATACATCATTCCTGCTGTTATGAGAGCTCTATATGGTAGGACAGTGACCTGAAGAATTTCAGCAGTTCTAATAAGTGTTTGAAATTTTCTGATTTTCATTGAAGCTCTTGCTATCTGGCTTGATAGTAGTCAGTCACGTATTTAATTTATTTTATTTTAGTGCTTGCTACCTCAAGCGTGACTTAAATTTCTTTTCACATGTGAAATTTTATTTAGGATGGAATTTAGGATGCTCTTAATAGGGGCCTAATTGAAAGAGACAGATCTCAATCCGTATCATAGTCCATCAAAGACACAATGGAATCAGAGTTTAAGGAGGTACCCATGTTGTTCTCTGTACTCCTCAGTAGTCATCCAAAAATTTTTGCTGCATTGAGCAGTTTTGTGCCCTCATGGCACTGAAGCTATCAGGATCTACAAACAGAAAAGTCTCTCACCCATCTCAGGACCATCTGATCTACTGTGTATTCTGATGCCAAACCTGGCAAATCAGGTTGTAATATTTTTCTATGCTGGGAATCCTTTTCTCTGTAACTTTGCGTTCAGAATATAACTTTCAAGCCTCAAAAAGTCCAGGATTCTTTCCTTATTGCATTGACTGAATGTGTAATCACTGCTTATATCATAAGTAGGTTCCCAGCGTTGTGTATGCAGCATAGACAGTGCAATGCTTAGCATTGCAGGATCTGTCTTTTCTATGATCCTAGTTACAAGCTTTTATCAAATGAATGGTCCAAATATAGCTCAGTTGTTCTAAGAACTTATGACTTATCTTTGCTGCTTGGATATGCTAATGAAAGTTTACCAATAACACTGTTCTTTTCTTGAATGGAAATTAGTTCAAATAAAGTTAAGAGATTCAATTGGATTCTTAAAGTAAAGCTGCAAGTTAGTGAATGATTAATTTCCATTTAAATGATTTTTCTGACTAATCAGCCCAGCTTTCTTCCCTGCTTCCTGCTTGTGTGAAGCACAGGTGACTGGGTCAGACTTTCTATTTCAATTATTCTGCTCTTTAATCTCAAATAATGGGCAGTCCCCTGTTCTGCTTCTCACTACATTTGTCCTACTGGATGCAGTAAGACTGATCATAGTAAGTAGGTCTGTTGGTAATATTCATCAGAAGTTTGGGCCAAAAAAAAAAAAAGATGAGTAAAGCTGCGTAAAGGGTATGCAAATTTTAGCAAAAATGAATGCATATCAAAAAAAAAAAAAAAGGGAAAAAAACACGTAAGGAGTTTACCCCATCTATTTTTTTCTTAAGAAGAAAAAATGTGGTCAACAGGAAGGAAAGTATGATGCAATTCATGGTTTTCCAGAAACTTGTTTATGAATGATAGGATGGAAGTTTAAGGGGAGCATTAGGAATACATTCTAAAGTAAGAGTTATTGAACTGGAGAAGTTCAATGCATTAGGAGTAATCCTGCACATTAGGGAACAAATCATTATAAAAAAAAATCACGAAAAGACAATTCTCTCATATTAGCTGGTATGGTTTTATATCATTTTCACTCAGAAAATGATCTTTTTCTCTTTCTTTTATTGTAATTGCATCTGTAGTTCTCTAAAAAATATTTTTTGAGGATTTTTAAAAACACAAAATGCCTTTGAGATAAAAACAAATGTTCCTGTGGCATATGCAAGATCCAAGGTATGGTTTGCTAACATAGACTTCGCAATAACAAGGCAAAGCTAAGTAAAATTTAGATGTAACACATACAGCTTGGTAATATTTATTTCTGGAGGTGCTACAAAAGGATGTGTTTTGACTCCCCCTTTTATTTGTTTCATTTTTGAAGGAAATCGTTAAATTTTTCCATTTATTACATATAATAGCTTTGTGTTTTTTCTTTAAGGAAAACGTTATTTGTTGAATTGTTTTCACACACGATCCATCTAACATCCTTAATTGTGGTGTTGTGAAAATTTATTTTGGTCAAAATGTAGATGGAAACTTTCACAGTGAACAGAGGGTTTTGAATGTGAAATCTGTCTCATCATAAAGAGATCTACTTAATGGAAGAAGGAAGCCCAAACTGAAGCACAGACGGTGAATACCATCCATCTTTAAGTAAATAAGCAATATCATAAGCTCACTTTGTCCTGGCAAAAGTAAAAGTTATGCTTTTTATGTCTGGTAATAACACTCCTTCATTTTACCTGGGGGCAGTCATGCATATACACTTTATGCAAAATGCTGTTGGTGCTAGTAAGTGATTAAAAAAAGAGGTAGAACACTCTTTATCTTAATATGCCAATTAAGATATTTGTATTTTTTCAAGATTCAGAGTTTACTGTCTATCTGATGGCACAGACCTGTGAAGATCACTACTATAGGTAGCTGAAGAATGCCTTAGGTCTTCCAACAAAACAACAACAAAAAACACTTACTAGGTCTTTCATGTCTTTTTACTTTGTGTAAGATTGTGCCACAGATGGGCTGCTGGAAGTTTTCCTCTTCCAGAATTGGTGGGCTTATGTCCCACCCATATGTGCTGATTGACCCTTACAGATGTCCCTGAGACTGTAAGAGGCTATAGGTAGGAAAGGAATTGGTTTCTTGCTGACAGCCAAACTTTATCTGTCATTCTACATCTGTATCAGTTAAGTTCTGAATCCACTTGGATTTGGCTGAATTGGGTTTGTTGGCTGAACACCTTTCAGAGTGTTTGCTGGTTATCATCAAGTATATGGATCATTTCTTTAATGCACACATCATACTGTGAAAGAATTTTCCTTCCTGGCAGTTTAGCGTTCTTCTTGGGGGGAAGCATTTTCCTCCTTCTTTTAGAGTATTTTACAAGGAATGTTATTAGTTCACACGTGTGTTTTGTCATCTTAGTTTGTGATTGTCATTGATAATAAGCTAAAAATTAAGATTGTCAGAGTTTCAAAGCCTTATCTTCCCTTACATCTGCCATTCATTTCAACCAGTGAGCTATCTTCATCCCAAATGAATATGTTGTACTGAAATGGATTCTTTCTGCTGATTAATCCAATACAGCTCTGAATTATAATCTGGATAAATTCCTTCCTCAAGAACTGGGTACAGTTCTATGCGCTTAAGGTCATGTTTCTGAGAACAGATAATTTGTCTTTAATTGATTTTAGTACTTAAATGTTTGAAATGTACTGAAGGTGTTGTCAGTGGCCCATAAGAGCAACGGTTGTTTTTTCTGTCTGCTAAAAATAATTTCAGAGTAGGAGTAGTAGGTTAAAGTATTACTGCACACCTCATATATTAAAGATCTAACTTAAGGAACATAAAATTAGAATTATATCTTCTTCAGTTTGGTTTCCTAAGTGAACACCGTATATACAGCAATTTTGTCATGTATTATTCCTTTTAAAAACTCTTGGCCCTGATGACTAATATCTGTCCATCCTGACAGAGACCTCAAATGAGGAATTTTCTGTTTTTACAAGAACAGGTGATCTAATAGCGCACAGGGAGCTACATTAGTGCCTATACTGAGAAGGTTGTAGCATAAGTTCTTACCACATTCTTCAACAGCAGAAAATGGGGGAAAGGAAAACAATGTTTAAAAAAAAAAATGGCAGTTTCTAGACCTCTTGAAAATACTTATTTGTTATGGTCGTGGAGGGAAGAGGGAAAATTTGAAGACTACAAGTTTGAAACCTTAATTTTTATATTAGAGTAGATTTTTTTATTATCTACTCTGATCTAGGTTACTGTTAGTAGAAAGCAGTTAGCAATTTAATCATTAAATGATTTTTGGAGTGAATAAAGGTAATATAAATGATTTACATTGTACAAATGGAAATCATACAATAAACTAAGAGTGGAATACTGTTTTGCAACACTATTTGTTCATAATCTGTGAAAATGTAATATATACAATATGAGCATAATCCAGTAAAGTTTTAAGCAGATTGTTTAAAGTTGAGTTTATATTGGACCAAGCTGAATTGCACTGAAAGGCATTGGCTTTGTAGTTTCAGCATGAGAATTTCACTAATTATGCGTAATCCCGTTTTATCTGCTAAAGTATGTATTAATATACTTAAGAGCACAGAATTCCAATGTAAATCTCTTTGAGCATACATACCTCATTGCTTTCTGTAGGATGATGAAAAATACATAGCTTGAGATTAAAATGGAAATGTCAGCGTATGATTTTAAAATAAATTGAATCACATTCTGTTTAGTTAATTAATTCACATCACAAGCTCATTCATCTGTTAATAGAAGTTTACATAAGTGGTGCTCATCTGGCATTCAGAAGGTTATATTGAATCAATACATGGTAACGTATAGGGCAGAATCCCAGAATTTTTATCTTTGTTCTAACTCACAGCTGGCAACCCTGCCTGCTAATCCCAGTGGAAGCTTCAGTTTGAAATACAAAACTGCTTTTGAACTTGTGTATCCCTCCCCACAGATGTCTGGGGCCTTGATGATGTGTTTCTTTCATGATTCCTTTTAAATCGGGGACTGAAGTGTTGCATGAAGAGTTAAGTTAGGGTTTCATTGCCTGATAATGCAATGAACCCTTGAAATATGCATTTTATATTTTATATAACAGAAGCAAATTGAGAGTGACCAAAATACTTGGTTTTGCATGTTTTTGTGTAGTAAAAAAAAAAAAAAAAAAACTTGTAGAGAGCTGTTTTTTTTTTACTAGGTTAAAAAATTCCTTAGGCTGTAGATGATGAGCTTTGTAGTTGCAATATTCACTTCTGGTTTGTTCACATAAAATAAGAACAAGCAGTTTGCAAGCATATTTAGTTTTGTTCCTAGACACTGTTAAGTACAGTTACAAAACAAAATTCTCATCTTAACTGCAGAGTATGAGAATTTCAATATGTTTTTTCAAACCAGTTTACCATACTTTTGTTTCTAGTAGTAACTTGTGCAACCTTTCATCTTATGAGTCAATCCTATAATTAGTATCCTTCTTTGCCAGAGGCATACGGAATGTTTGTTTTAGGTACAGAATGTCTGCAAGAAATTTAACTTAATCATTACTTTTTAATGTAAGAGCTGGTTAGCTCAATTACACTAGATTAAAGTGAACTTGAAATTCCTGAGTTACAGAGAAGGGGCTAATCGTTGACCTGTACTGAATAAGTACGATTTCATTTTTTCTTGTGTACTTACTAATGTAGTTAGGTGCCCTTTAGTTCAATCTTGCAGTGGCTAAAAGTAATTCTCTTTTCATTGTATACAGGGGGTTTGCAAGGTTCTTATTTAACGTGGAAACTTAGGTTGATCAAAATTATTGCAGTGTTACATGCATTGTGGTAGAGCTGATTTTTTTTTTTTCCAGTTAATTTTTACTTCGTTGTGTTTGAAGATAATCTGAAAAAATAAGTAGCAGTTACAGCTTTCTGGTAACTTTTCATTGGACTCTTTGTCATTTTTCTAATTACAGAAACATCTTTACTTTAAATGTATTAATTGAATATCATGCTTTTAAGCTATATTCAGACTGAAAATATTAGTTTTATTTTATGTAATGACCCTAGCTAATTCTGGAAATGGTTGCATTAACACCACTTCAACAGCACCGAGCTTTGGCGCCTTCCATATAAACACTGCGGGTTGCTGTGGCTTTTGGGTACACAGCTTTGAAATTGTGACTGATGTGAACATAAAATACTGTTAAACAAATGCATGTTTGTTGTTTCTTTTATCCTGGTTTGTGCTGGTAGATACTATTGGCTATGTTGCTTGGCTCCAAAATGTGTAGGCTGTTTCTCCTACAGTTTGTTTTGTTTTGTTTTTTAAGTGGAAAATAAGGAACTCATCTAGGCTGAAATTTTCAATATTGCCAACCATCCATTAAGAAAATCATTGAAAAGCGTAACAGCACTGAAGTATCACTCCAGAGGAAATGAATGGCCCGGAGGACTGGAATGTATTGGAAATAGTGTAAGATGCAATAGCCTTAAAACAAGAGTCATGCACTAAGAGCCTTACCAGTGATGATTCATTATAAACTAACACCTCATGAGCTGAAAATGAACTAATAGAAGGAGGCTCTAGTGTGTGCCTACCGATCACTTGCTGATTCCAGTTGTTCTCTGCTTTGCTCCCCTTTAACTTTTCCGGTGATAGGCCTCACGTTCTTACTGTTTCTGGTTTACTTATGCTAAAGCGGTGCCCTGCCAACCAACTCTTTTACAAAGATGGTAGAACAGTCCTATGTGTTATTTTGGGCAGTGATGTGTGCCTTTTTCTGAGGTGTAGGCTGTGACTATTTCTTAAAAAGAGACTGTCTCTTTCTTAAGTAAAAGGTTGCATCCACCAGTTTTAATAATGTTTCATTTAAGTCCAGTATTAAAAATGAACATGCATGCTACTGAATGTACATATATTTATAGCTACCATATCTGTATGTAGAAATTTAGGGTGGATTCATGCACCCTAATTTAGGCATATAAAAGCTCATGCTTAACACTGAATTTGTCAGCCCCATCTCCCACTGATAATCAGTGGAGAGACTTAAGTACCTCAAGAGTTCAGGCGAGCCAGTTAAGGTAAGGTGCCATAACTGACACTAAGTAGTCCTTCAAGCCTGTGGTTCCGTGAAGTCATTTCAGGCAAACCACTTCTCTGGAGATTTCTATTTCTAGCTGTGTTTTATAAAGAGAGACTAAGGTGAGTAGCTCTGACTTTATCTATAGATGTTTAGACTTCTGAAGTTAGAGGGGTTTTTTGTTTTGTTTTGTTTTCAGTGAGTTGCCAATATCAAGCTAGATGAAAACTGCAAATTCCACATTGAGTGATTGTATCCATCTGATCTTCTGCTGACCTTTTTAAGGAGGAAAATGAGGTTTTTTTAGATTACAATTTTTTCATTCTTGATGCATAAGATTACTAAAAAACATAATAAAAATACTTTTCTGACTCTTTGAAATATTTTTTACAAACCAAAGCCCCCATTCTAAGAAAAGTAACCTTGACAAAGTTGGTATATGCTAGAATTAAAGGCCTCCAACCTTAATTTGGTTCCTTCGCATATAGTCACTGCTACCGGTTTTATTTACGTTATTGTATATGTTATTTCCCACTGTGTCTTTATTCATTTAAAGCACAGGCTAGGCCAAACCCTTAATTCTATGTGTGGCCTTATTTACCATACGTTATTTTATATTCCATGCAGAATTTGAGTTACTAATTACTGCTGGGCCCTTCCGTGTTTTTTTCCACAGTAAAGCGGTCATTAGAAACTTTCCGGTTGTTATTGAATTTATCTTCACAATAGAACAGTGATGTAAAACGATACAGTGTCTGTTATACAGTTAGTGAAGTGAAGGAGGGAGATTAAAGCCAAAATAGTGAAATGTGTCCAAAACCCTGCAGCCTTATTTGACAAACCCAGAGCAGGATGCCTCCTTCCTGAATGTGGTTATCTCTAATGGCTACCTCTGTAAGCTGGGGGCCTTAGGCTCACGCTATATTCAGTGGTGAGAAAAGATCAAGGGAAGTGTGTGTGTGGTGGTTTTACTCAGCTGGGCAGCTGAACTCCTCCACAGCTGCTCTCTCATTCCCTCTCCACAGAGGAAAGGGGAGAAAACATGATGGAAAAGGGCTTATGGGTTGAGATAAGGACAGGGAGATCGCTCAACAATTATCATCATGGGCAAAACAGGCTCAGCATAGGGAGATTAATATGATTTATTGCCTATCACTGGCAGATTAAAACAGGGAGAAACTAAAAGCAAACTAAAAACACCTTCCCTCCATCCACCCTCTGCTAACTCTGCTAAGTGGTGCAGGGGAACGAGGAGTAGAGACTGCAGTCAGTCCCTGAAGCTTCATCTCTGCTGCTCCTTCATGGTCACTCTCTGCCCCTGCTCCACCTGGGGTCCCTCCCACAAAATGCTGTCCTTCCCAAACTGTTCGTGATCTCTTCAAGAGCTGCTCCCACACGGCTCTGTCCCACGGGGTCCATCCCCCAGGAGCAAACTGCTCCAGCACGGGTCCCCCACGGGTGGGCAGCAGCTCCCCCCAGACCCCCTGCTCGTGCGTGGGCTCCTCTCCACGGGCTGCAGCTCTGGCCTGGGGCCTGTTCCTGCGGGGGCTCTCCATGGGCCACAGCCTCCTCCAGGCCACATCCACCTGCTCCCCCGGGGGCTCCTCCACCCATGGGGGGGCTGCAGCGTGGAGATCTGCTCCATGTGGGACCCATGGGCTGCAGGGGGACAGCCTGCTCCACCAGGGGCCTCTCCACAGGCTGCAGGGGAACTGCTGCTGCCTGCCTGGAGCACCTCCAGGGGCTGCTTCTCTCTCATTTCTCACCCCTTTTTCCCAGCTGCTGTTGTGTAGTGTTTTTGTTTTGTTTTGGGTGGGGGTCCCTTTCCAAAATCTGTTTTTCCAAGGACACGACCATCTCTTCATACTGGCTCAGCTCTGGCCACTAGCTGATCCCTTCTGGAGCTGGCTCTGATCTGACATGGAACAGTTTCTGGATTCTTCTCACAGAGCATCTCTGCAGCCCTACTGCTACCAAACCCTTGCCATATAGACCCAATATGTTGTTCAGAACAAATTGGATTAACTGAACATTAAAGGAGTCTTCCCTGGTGCCTCACTGTGCAGAGAATGTTCAGGTGACCCACTCACATACAGATGTTTGCTTTGATCACATGAATCTCACCAACAGAGCTTGATTTTTCAAAGATAACCTTTCAGAGTGTCTTCTGTGTTGTATGACTAATTTCTATTGACTTCTATAAAAGCAGGGAGAAGTTACATCTCAGCTTAGGTAAAATAGCAAAGTAAGGAGCTTGTATGCAGCAGCCTTTTGTTCTGTATGACTTTACTTTATCCCAAAAGCTTTAAGTGGTAAATTAAAACTGCTTTATATAAGCTATTATTATTTCTGACTTCAAAGCCACAGCTTTTTCATCTGTACTGTAGTCTTCACGTGCATGCTTTCTGTTACACAATAGTTAAGTTTCTTTGCAGTAAATAATGAAATTTACTTTGATATTTGCAGTATTAAAATAAGCTGGTGATGAATGTCCAGCTTCTACAGATGTTAAGGGTGTATGTTATAAAATTTTGAAAATTTATATTTAATCCTATGTATTTCAGATTGCATACAAAAAAAAAGTGTTTTTATAAAATCTGGAGGTTACAAAATTGAACATAAAGTTAGAAAATATTAGTAGAGTTGGTTATGCAACCCTTAACTTCCACCGTAATTTAGAATCATAATTCAGCCCAGTTGTAAGTATTATGAAACAGTCTTAATTATATCAATTCACTGTTTTCCACAGTAAAAACATATTTTTCCCCCAGTACATGAAAATGTCTAGTGGTTGTATTTCTTAAAAAAAAAAAAAAAAAGTAGTTGCCTTGCCTGGAGAGCTTAATCTAAACTAGGTTCTGGCATAATTATAAACAGGAGAAACGTCAGTGGTGTGCAGGCTTGAGTATGGTTTACTTTTTTTTTTTTTTTTTTACATTCCACAAATACATTTCACGTGAATGTTGGTTGCTCTAAGAGGGGGGCTTACTACTTCTGTTGAAGTTTTATGACTGGGCAAATTCAACTGGAGAGGTGAAGTAAGCTTTTACCCAGAACAGTTAATAACTTAGTGGCTAAAACATTTCTAGGGAAGTGGCAGAGGATGCAGCTGAACTTCAGTCTTGTGCTTCTTAGTAAAAGCTTAAGAGCCCTTTACCAAAGGGAGAAATCCAGTCATTATGTCTTCTTTCAAAAGCTGTATCTGAAGGGATTTACAAGCCTTGTTCATGACTTCTCCCACATACTTTTAATTTAATTTTAAAGTAAGGTCATAGATTTTTTGTTTTCAGCAATTTTAAGAGATAATGGAAACCCTTCTCAGCCACTCTAGATAATTTATGGAAGAAAAAAGTTAATAATCCTCCATGTTTCCTTATAAGTAGGCTGAGCATGGTGACATTAAGCATAACGTTACTCAGTGTGATGACTCTTGCCGTCTATTCTGTGTTTAACTTTTTCTTCAGACTATATGGGAGGTGTGTGGCCTAATCCAGGACTGCAGTTTCTTGGACGGAAACATTAAATTTAAAAATTGCAGATGTTAAGGTTTAACTTCTGTATGCTTAAAACCTGTTCCAAGGGATCGAGTCCTTTGTCACTGTTCAAACTGGATGCTAGAATACACATTTCTGTATCTCTTTCAGTGCTCAAATTTATTAATCATGTCTTAGAAGTAGGCTCTTTCTACATGGGATTTCTAACAGAAGAATTTCTTTAGCATTTATGTTGGTTTTGTTCCTTGTTTTCATCTGCAGTAACAAAAATGTTAGTACGTTACAGAAATTTTGAAGACTGGGCTCTAACCATCGGGTTTATGATTTCATTTTTGTACCTGGTACCAGAATTTTACTGAATTTTCACATCACTGCTGGAGCTCCAAGCATTCTGGACTAGATGGTTTAGC
Organism: Aythya ferina; assembly: GCF_964211825.1. Lineage (NCBI taxonomy): Eukaryota > Metazoa > Chordata > Aves > Anseriformes > Anatidae > Aythya > Aythya ferina. The sequence continues at coordinate 20,480,446 of NC_140296.1, forward strand.
CAATCTAGTAATCTTATTACTAAGCAAAATTAGTAATTTGCTAAGCAAAAGGTAGCTGAATACTTCTGTCTTCAATATTTAAAAACGTTTTTCGAGAAAGAAGAAAAAAAAAAAAAAGGCATAGCTCTTGAAAATGTCTGCTTATTAACAATGTTTGTCAAAGTCTGTATTAATAAAGTTAGAATACAAGCCTGCATTTGTCATGCAAGTTTTTCCCATGGCTGAACCATCACAAGGAAATAATTGTGTTAGAAAAGAAATGTTAGAAATCTGATTGAAGAGGGAGACAAAAACTCTTTTATGACTCATTTACGATTCAATTCTTGCTTTACTGGTATTTATATAAATACAGATAGTATTCATTTCAGTGATTGGGGGTGTACATGCCAAGTGTATACCTACTTGTATGTTGAAATCCATATGCTTTCAGCAACATGTGCCTGGAGGAGCACGTGTGTTCCCTGGCCAGGTGCTAGCAAAGATGGGTCATAGCTACTCAGTCAGCTTTTGATCCTGCCTGTCTGGTCATGACTACAGGAAGGAGCTTTCCACTCTGTCATGTTTCAATCCATACTGAAAACCCGTCCATGCATCACTCTACAAGGTCAGCAACTGAGATCTACTTTGAACCTTTTAATACAGGTCTGTAGCCCGTGTATGTGCAGTTCACAATGTTGTTATACTTCTGATTATTGGAAGTAGATTAATCTCTGTTAGCTAAAGAAACAATCTTCAGCCATGCTAATGCTCCATTTATACATGTACATGCATGCTATTGTCATTTAACTACTGCATGTATGATTAAATTCCAGTGGGGATACGGTCTTCGTCTCTTCTTCCAGAAAACATGTAATGGCAGTAGTTACCCACTTGAAAATACTATATCTCTAGGCAGTGCAAGCTCCTGGTCTGCTTTTGTGGATAACTTCTACAAGCGTTGTGGAACCGAAAGCCACAGAGCCTTTTCTCTCATCTTTTTATGAGTGATAGAGGAATGGCATGTTTTCAGAAGTCCATCCCCTTCTGTCACTCTGGGACATGTACATCCACAGCCTTACCATCATCTGCTCGTGTTTTCTTATGATGAAGTGTTTTAAGATTACCACAGCAGAATTTTGTGAAAGAATAAGAATAGTCTGAAAACTAAGAATACAGGAACCTGCTTTGATGTAGGTCTTTCTAAACCAAATGCATTTGTATCAAGGAAAATAACAAGATTTCCATTCCAGCAGCAGTCACAACCCATATTCCATGGCCACTGTAGCTCTTGCAACAGAAGTCAGTGTTTTATTGTGCATTTTTTCCAATTCTAGTTGCTTTTTAGAGTTACCAGAAAATTAATAGGAAGTTTAGAAAGGACAATGCCAAGATAAATTTAATAGTGCTCACTTAGTCATGACAATAGGAGTCACTCTGTTCTCCAAAACTCACTATTTCATGTTTTGGACAGCGATGCCCTTTGTCCAAATTGTGTTGCAGTTATCCAAATTGTATTGCAGAATTGCCTCCGGAGTCTGTATAAAGCATGGTAAAGCATGCTGCATGGCTTGGCTGTTGAGTGGCTAGCTTAGTCACAGAGAATCTATTCTTGAAGTCTGTGCAATGCCCTGACTAGTGGTTTAAAAGAAATTGTTGTAGCAGTTTATTTGGCCAATTGTGGAAGATATTTTTTCCCTGCTCATTTCACTATTTAATTGTTTTACTGTGTCCATGCAGAAGTTAAAGTTAAACATACTCCAGAATAATTCGTCGGAGCCAAAAGAAACCAGCCCTCCAGTTATCTCAACTAAAACTCATTGAACTCAATAACCTTCCTTCCTTCCTATGCAAGCAAAATTAGTATTCTAACACCAGCAGTCAAGAATATCTTGTATTTCCTGAAAGAGTTGTGGATCCATCCTTTGCATCATTCACTTCTGATTCTCTTTTTCATGTCTTCTGTAACTTTTCAGTAACTTTCTTCTGTAACTTTTTCAGTCGTGGTAACATCGGCTAGTTGAACTGTAAGCTTTAATGATGTAACTATCCTAAACAGACATAACTGACTCAAAAATTGCACCAGGTTATTTTTGTTCTTTAACTTGGTAGTTCTGAAGATGAAATGGGACTGTACATCCAGGGTATAAAACAGATATTTTTGTCTCTATTGAAAAACCAAAGCAACTTTCATAGCTGGGGTTGATGTGGGATTGATGCAAGAACAAACTATTACAGCCCTGAGATTTTTAAGAAAAATTCCTATGCAGCAAGATTTATGTCTGAAAGATTGTGACACATCCAGGGAAAAAAATTTGCACATTCCACAGGAAGAGAAAGTTTCAATCCTGCATTTTGCATGCCAATTGTATAATCAATGGTACACACCATTCAAAGTGGTATTTGTGTGAAGGGTGTTTCCCTGTGTAGTAAAAATAGTTTCTTAAGATTTGATGCGCATATTATGTGCTATCAGTTCTGCAGTAGTTGTCATTACTAAGATGTCGGCAGAGGGCTTATCAGCTATTTCTTCATTTGCCTCAAATGTCAAAATTTGTGATAACTTGGAATTCAAGCAGATTTTCTGAAGTTCAGTATTTACCCATTCTAGATACCTTAGAGTATTTTAAGCATTTATCCAAAAACAGCAAAGCCCCTTTACTTTCCAACATCACACCAGGAGAGAGAAGTTTGTCAGAATGGCAGTCATTAACCACTTTTGATTTAAAAGAGGGAAGATAAGCGTAAGCACTGGCATTCTCTAGTTGGATTTGAACAGGAGATTATCCTAAAATTTTATATTTTTGTTCCCAAACATTGCTTTCCAAAACATGGAAAAGAATTTGGGTAAGCCTACAGGTTAGAAATGAAGTAGGAAAACAGGTTTTCTGCTGTGCTTGGCAGTCTCATATGTTCTGACACAAGCACTATGTGATACTGATTTAACATGAGAACACTTGTAAAAAGTGAGAAAGAAATTGCGTTCTATGCAAAATAGGTATTAGACATCCTTAGCAGTCAGAGGCACAAAGTGAGCTACTAGAAGCAAAAGCCAGAAGAGTAATAGTTGGCACCAACATATCATATTAACAGCAATATAGTCATTGTGCCACCGGATCATGGTGACTATTTTTGGTTATAGAGGAAAGACAAAACATCTTCTCCCATTAGTAACCAGTGGTATTATGTAGGAGGGGCAGAAGGATATATAGTTCAGCAGTGATATAGTGGATATATCTCCACTTCCTCTGCTATTGTTCTTACTCTCTGATTATTTTTTTTTCAATTTATTTGAGGGTACCAGTGACTTGAGAATTTATTGTCACGTTATATTTTTAAATTGCTAGACAGTTCTCAAAGCTGTAAGTTGTAACTATAAAGCAATGTTGCTTTTGTGCCTTTGTATCATTTCAATTTAGATGACCATGGTAGGACCAAGAAAGAACATCTCTTAATTACTGAAATAAAACCCTGTTGTAGAATTTGAGTGTGCCTTACAGACACAGCAGTGTATATTCAGTGCTGTATTTCAAATGCACGTACGCAACGTAATTTTCTACCATTTTAAACATAAAAGGCTGTCAACAATTGGAGTTCTGTAAAATAACACAGTGCAAGAGAAATGGGCTTGGAAATTAATAAATCAAATTTCAAAGATTTCAATTTATAAGCACATTTTTCAGGATTTCCAAACAAAGGATAAATACTTGAACAGTCATTTTCTCCCTTAAGGCATCTTGGTGCATTTATTAAAAAATAACAAGAACAGCAAAACAAAACAACAACAACAAAAATTGTAGGGCACCAACTTGGAATCTAAAGGCTTTAATGTAAGCAGTTTGAGTACATTTGAAAGATGTGGTTTGACATGATGAACTTTTGGGTGTAGGCCATGCACGCAAATGGCTGTCCTTTTGCAGATGTTGGGAGATTCTCTTCAGTGTTTACCACAGTCTGCAACAGCAATGTGTAATAAAGTTCCTTACCTCATACATGAAAGATCTGCAGAAGGGATGCAGTATTTTCTTTTGTGAAGGCTTAGGAATATACTCAGGACAACTTGCTTTCCATTGATGTTAGTAGTAGTATGCCTTATGCATGTGTTTTATGCATATATACCTATAATACATGTAGTACCTGATTTATTTATCTGTACCTCATGTTTATATATAATGCATTCTTTTGCTTATAGGGCAGCAAAGTGGAGGACTAGGTAGAGGCATTGTGTTTTTACTTTTAAATGAACACAAATGTGTCTTAAACTTTTTCTTTTCAAAATGAAGGAGTTTCAAGATAAGTCCCATTACCTCATGTTTTCCATGGATCGACAGCATGCATACAGATAGCCAAAACATTTCAGCTGACAGGCAGTAGCTTATTAAATTATTGTAACTTGAGGATATATCTGAGCCCTTAATTCTTGTAAAATTAAGATGGATAATGCAAACTGGAACCAATCAGAAATCATAAAGGTTCACAAATGTTCTTTTTCCCTTTCTTGGGCAGAAATACCCATATTCCAAGAATCAAACCATATTTTAGTTTACTTTTGTAAATTATTTTCAGGCCTGATTGTAAAACATGGCACTATGTGGAGCTTTGATTAGCTATGTTTTATTGAGAACCCTCGTTGGGTTAACATTGACTTGATGTGGTAATAGTAGTTTCTAAAGGGAAAAAAAAAAAAAAAAAGAAAAAAACACACATAAAATTCCACATTTTGTCCTCCTTAACTTCAGTAGTCATTTATTATATCCATGGAAGGAATGTAAAGTGCTGCATGTTCTATTTTCAAATGGTTAATCTACCATAGAAAACTCCCTTTTAGGCATGCTGATTCCAGTAGTGACTGTAGCTAATCATAGTTCTAAGGACAAAAAAAATCTGAGAAAATAAACATGAACTAAATGATAAAGGAAGTCTTTTTATGTTTTGTCCAGTCTCTGGTTGCTTGGTATCATTGACTAAAAAATCAACTGTTCTGTTTATTGGCAGACCTTACAGCAATACAGCTGGGATTCATATGTTCAGTATCAGCAGAGCTATTGCTATTTAACCACCCTGGATTAACAAAAACTTTAGTTGCTTTTAAGAGCCACACCTTTGCATATACAATGTACTGTTCCTTAATTAGGGGAATAATGTGTATTTCGGTTTACTCCTCAAAATGATGGAGGAGGCAGCTTGGTATTTGGGGTAATTCACATTTAGCACTAGCACATTTCCAGAATATGTTGGAACTAAAACTTAGAATACAAAATCTTTTCCCTAAATAAAGTAAGTTTTTTGTTACTTTATTTTTGTGATGTATAATATGCACATGGTTTCAAGAACTGTAAAACAGCATGCACCTCCTCCCTCCTTTCTTAATGTATCATGTCCAATTCAGTGTTTAATTACATATTTAAAGTTAGTCATTTAATCATGTAATAGATGCAAGTACAAGTTTAAAATACACCTCCTTGCTTTACTGAAATGGGACCATTAAGTCTGTGAGCCTGAAAAGAGTTTATGAAAATGCATACATATCTGAGTAACACTGAAAGCAGAGTTCAGCAATGCCCAACGGGCCACTTTTACAATAGCAATCCACTTCTGAAGTGTTGGTCTCTGCAGGGAAGATCACTATCATTATAATTAGAGCTAAAGTACAATGGACTGCTCACAGCAGCTATTCTAAAAAGTTCTTTGAAGGTGAAGATGAGTGGTAGACATTCTCAAGAGCAGAAAATTGCTTTCTCAAGTTAAAAAAAAAAAAAAAAAAAGGCCAAATAAAATAAATCTTTATGTTGCTAGATGGCTAAAAAATATATATCTTTTTTGCCATCCCATTTAAAATAAAATCATTGTATTTCCCACTTGGAGGCTGCTGATGAGAATTGAAGAAAGATACGTAATTTGCAATTTCCCAGAGGAAAATCTGATACATAATTATACTTACAAATAAATAGATTTTGTGAGCAAACAAAGAGACAAGTATATAGCAGCTCCACCTCCAGTGATCTTGTTCAGTTTTTCCTTTCAAAATCAACAATTCTCTTTTTCTGCTAACTGAAGGTTGATTTCTAGGAACTGATTAGTGCTTTTAGGTAGGTACATTGGAACTGATGGATAGATGGACATGAAAAATATTTGAAGGCATTCTGATAGTTTTTTATTGTTTTGTTTTTAAATACATGTCCTGACTGTCTTTAACCTTCTAAATACTCATTCAGGCAATTGTCCCAAATTGAAAACCTGGTATCAACGTACAGACCTTAATTTTCACACCAAAGCCAACAAATTTGGCAGTATTTCACTGCTTCTCACAGAATTATATACTGGATATATATACATACCATGCAGAAATTGCTGCAATCCCTTCAAACTGTAAACTTAAAGCTACTGGTGCAAGGATCCTAGAAACTGAGTGAAAAGTTTTCTCTGTGGAAGATTGTAATGCTCCTGTCAGGGGCATTCAAGTTGTGACAAAAAGATTACAACACTGGTTGCTCTTTCTTTTAAAAAAACAATGAAGATCTGGAAAAGAGGTCATAGGACTTAGCTCTGTAAATAATGGGAATTATAGAAGAGAACGACAGGTAATCATTTTTAAGAAGGAAAAGTACCTGTAACCATGAATTGGAATTTTGCTCTGTTAGCTGAAATACAAATAATACACCATCTGCTGTAATAAGGAAAATTACAAAACTGCAGTACAAGGACAGAGCTTCAAAATCTATTTCTTTTTCATATAGAAGACACCAGCCTCTTTATTGATGAGTTTTGAGATCTGGTTTTTAATAATTCAGAAACAGAAGGATCAAGGCTGGCAGGGCCCCTGGAGGCCCCTGGTGCCCCCCCTGCCCAAGCAGGGACACCCAGAGCAGGCTGCCCAGGACCACGTCCAGGTGGCTTTTGGAGATCCCCAAGGAGGAGACCCCACAGCCTCTGGGGATCACTGAGCAGAGCCTGGCTCCATCCTCTCTGCACCCTCCCTTCAGGGATTTAGGGACATGGATGAGATCCGCCTGAGCCTCCTCTTCTCCAGGCTAAGCAGCCCCAGCTCTCTCAGCCTTTCCTCAGTCCAGTTTGGCAAATAAAAAGGATGCAAAAAAAGATCTGCTGTAAATTTATTTCTGATCTAAGGGTAGAACACAGTGGTACAAATCAAAGGTTAACAGAAATATATATATCTATAAATGCAATAACACTTGGGTTTCTTCACATTCAAATCAAGGAATTAACAACTAAATAGTCATACTTGTGAATAATAGCAACGATCTGACTGACACAGTAGTTTTATTTTGTAATGCATGTGTATTGTTTTTTGTTTTGTTTTGTTTTAATTTTGGATTTTTATTTCATAGGAGCTAATGTTTTCTTTGATATAAGTAGTCTGCAGACTTAGAGTTCGATGTAATGATGTTGATTTTCAAAATACCTAGCTTTTTGGCAAGCAATCTGACCATTATAACAAAGTGATATGGCATTTTAAATACTTTAATGCCCATGTTTGATGTGTGTTAAGGAAATAGCATCGTTATTTCAGAAAAGTATTCCTGAGTAATACAATTCCATTGATGGCATGAAGTTAGCAAGTAAGCAAGTTCTCTCTTGCTGTTATTATATTGCAGTTAGGATAACAAACTGTTGTAGTTATGTACGACTTGATTAGTGATTTTAACATACTTTGGCAGACATTTATCTCCCAATTCAAACTTATGACTGCATAGACTATTTTTTAGGAAATTATGGTCTTTAGGTTTTAACCAAGAATTTTCTGGTGGAAATAGGCACGTTTTACTTACTTTTATAAGTTAATAAAATGTGGTTTGTGGCTTTTTAAAAATTTGCTGTCAGAGAAATACTCAAATTTTTGTTACTTTCCTCATAAAATACTGCTGAATTGATGTGGCCTTCAAAATAGATCGAAACAGATGAACTATCAAGATTAATAATCTGTTAAAAATTATTTAATTTAAAAAGACCACTTGTATTTAAGATAGCTTCAATAGTTAAGCCTGTGATACTTTTAGTATTTTTTGACTTCCCATGTAAAAGCAAATGTTTGCCAAAGCTAGAAATGCTACCTTTTTCTTTAGTAATACAGATATAAAGTAAATACGTTGAATTTTAACTAAGGGTATTATCTGTATTTTTAAAAGTCAACACTGAATAAAAAAAAGTTAGCACTGGTGAAATCCTTGATTTGATCCTAGAAGTGCATGGTGCCATGACACGCAACCAAGCAAAATGGTACCTTTGATAGCATTCAAACTTCTGTGCCTCAACTCTCAGAAAATATCCTTTTGAAGGGAAGTTCACGTAATTTTGACTCCCTCTAGTGGGCAGCGTTCTCAGCGAGACACTGGGAAATGTGCTCAATATTAAAATCTTTTTCAATATTAAAAGTTTTTATTTTCGTGATGAAGGTCTGATTTCATTCTCATGGACAGACAATGCCATTGTATACTCCTCCACTCATTATCACTCAGTTTGCAATGTATTTTTCTAGTATTTTTATTTTTGTAATGTCATTGATTACCTATGTGAATACTTACACATTAGCAGATGGGATATCCTTTTTATTCTGTGCTAAGAGCCTCTTCTGTTTTCCATACTTTCATTTGCATAGCCTTATAATCCTGAAATTCTACAGTTTTCTTAAATTATTATTTAATTACATTTCAGGTACCACCAAAGTAAATCTTGTGAAGATCCCATCAACTGCTTCCAGTCCACGAGACACTGCTCTAGCAGCAGTTATATGCAGCGCACTTGCAACAGTGCTCTTGGCTCTTCTTATTCTTTGTGTTATCTATTGTAAGAGGCAATTCATGGAGAAGAAACCCAGCTGTAAGTTTCCAGTTATTACTATTTCTTTGTAATATTCATATATCGGTATTAGGTTCACAAATCTTTCCATATATGAATTTAAAAAAAAAAAAAAAAAAAAAAAAAGAATTGTTATGTCTACATGTCTACAACATTCAGACATGTTTAGCGTTGAGATGAACAAGCTAGCAGAAGCCCAAGACTATATATCCAGTCACATATGCTGGCTCAAATGAAGATGTTCTAGCTTCTACTAAGAAAATACTGTGCAGATGTCCAGAAATAGTTTTGCATTCATTCTGTTAAATGCTGCAGAGAGATATTTGGACCATTGGAGATCCAACCTGGGATGTCATTATATAATTGCAATAACAATATGGAAATACCATGATGAAAGATTTGTGTGTCACATGCCATTGTAAAATACTGATGAGCTTGTTGAGATAATGAATGTGGCCAATGGAAATAGCAGAATTTTCAGTAAAGATTCGTTTTTATGGGATTATTCAACAGCTTGCATATCATGAATATTTTCTGGCACTGAGTTTAAATTAAGAAAGAGAAAAGTTGAAAGCATTCTAGTTCCCATTTTTCATTTTAAAAAATATTTTATGACAGTGTTTTAATGAACCCTGGATGTCAAACAATTATATGAACTTGGAAGAATTGATGTCATCACTGTATACAGCCCAAACAAAAATACAAAGATTTAGAGGGGAGTTGTAAGAATTGTTCCTAGCTTAGACAATATAAGTTTTAACCTTTCCAATACAAGTTTTTAAAAATTTAGACATAGTGAATACAAACTTCAGTTAGTGAAATTTAATAACTCATTTGCCCTGGCCTACAGTTATACAGATTAAATGAAGTCTGCTGTTAATATAAAGCTCCTCAAGGTAACATAAACAAAACCCCAGTGGCTGAATGTAGAAAATTTCAGATTGGAATCACTGAGAATCATTAACCACAGAGAAAATAGAACAGTGAATATGATATCCTCTCAAATCATCATCAAAATAAGAGCAGATGTCTTCTTACGAGAGGCTGTAGTTGAACCAGCTGTTGTAGGGTTTGTTGCAAAATCTGTGGTTTGTGTTATGTCAAACCCCGTCATCATTGTGGATCCTTCGGGTGGAAAATGTATGGAAATGCCGTATATTATGACATTTAAGTGTTCTTTGAAGATAGGAGACTCTGAACAGGAAAAAAGGTATCATTTGCTAATATATATTTTTATTCATTTTATCCAAAGGGTCTCTGAGATCACAAGACATTCACTACAATGGGTCTGAATTGTCATGTTTTGATAGACCACGACTAAATGAGTATGACCACAGAACTTGTTGCCAGTGCCAGAGAAGCACATCACAGACATGTGGTATGTTAGGTCTATTTAAAAGTCACTTTATGGAACAGGAGTAATACAAGCAGCAGAAACTCATGATGAACATTTATCTAACAATGGAGTTGTGACATTTAGCTTTCACTGCAAAGCAAACATAGTCAAACTACCACGTGTCCTAGGCTAATTTCACAATGAGAACATAGAATTGCTAAGTAGTTATTTGGTTATGATTTTTTTTTTGTTTTCATTCCAATGACCATTCACTTAAAATCTTTAAATGTCTATCTCATTTCATTCTGGTAAAAATAGCACTGCATCTGCCTTGGAGACTTAAATTGGTATGAAGGATTTCACAGACAGTAAGAACATGATACTAACGCTAAAGGACATTCAAAAACCTGAGCAATTCAAATCACTGAGATTTTGTGAAGCACTATCAGAACAGATGCATTTATGATATTAATATGTATATAATTTAACACAAGAACAAAAGTTTAAATAGCCTAGTATGTTAATTGTCAGAATGTGGTACTTCCTCTTGCATGTACCTAACTGAAAAGTAAATTAATTTAAGAGGTGGATATTCAGATTATCTTGACTGGCATCTGTATTAATCCTGGGGGAAGGGCTTGCCTTTTATAAATAACTATTTTAAAAAGTATAAATTAACCTATTTTTTGCAATAAGAAAAGTATTTCCTCAATCTATATATTATAGTGTAATTAGTAAAATAATACTCAAGTTTGAAGGAGTACAGAGACTAAGTTTATACACAGCTTTAACACATTTAACATTATTAACTCAAGTTTCATTCCCTCAGGACCAGTTCACTTGATTCCATCACTATGCTGTGATGAGACCTGTAGCATGGAGCACAGCAGTCACAGTTGTGCTTTCCACTCACAGACTACGCTCAATGAAAGGTAAATTACTTTTATAAAAGTCTATTAAATGTTAGCTATTTTATATGCAAATTAATGTTTTTACAGGATACAATAGCTGTTTGCAATGGAATAAAGGATTTTCATCCTGCAGCCATATCCTCCTGTTCTTTGCAAAAATGGGTTTATGGTAAAAACATCTATCAATAAATGAAGAAAAAAATATGTAATGTTTAAGTATTATTTAGTAAGTGCTGACATGTTACATCAGTTTCTCTGAAGAAGTGAGTATTTCTCTCACAAGTAGAGAGAAGTATTCTTCCTCTTACTCTATGGTACCTTAGAGGCTTTGGTGACCCATGTTCCTCCTATGGGTTATCAAGGTGCTGTATAAACCGGTGAATCTGGAGGGATTAAGATATAGTTTAGAATTGTCACAAGAATTTTCTTTTTTTAGAAACTCTAAACGACTGTGAAGCTTAAAATATCTACTGTTTCTGAGTTGCTACCAGATTGTAACCATTATTTTCTCCCAAACAGATGAAAATAAATACAGTAGTATTTCTTCAAAACGAGCTAAGTATATAAAATTTATAGTGTCATTCAGAGTTTCCTGGTTACAGATATTAACACAAGATGTATTTATTTCTTTTAACTGGAATTGTTTTCCATACCGGGTTTAAATTGCTTTCCAGCTGTTTTGTTCCTCTGGCCAAATGTAACTGAAACCATAGGAGCAGCTTCTTCATAAGTATTGCTTATGCAATAGTTAGGTTCGTGACTTAAGTAGATGTAAAATACTTAAATTTTCTATTACAACTTGTTTAAATACCAGCAAGTTTGAGTCATCCTTTTTTTTTTTTGAGTCACCACCAAGGCTGACAAATTGAGAGTTGTGTACTTTCTGAAAGGTCTTTTGGTTGAGGCTTTAAAAATAAATGTCATATCCATGCTATGTGGACATCAAAGATCTGTGGTTCCTTCCAGCAGAAATGGAGTTTGCTCCAATTTCCTTTGCCAAAATAATGTATTTCCTTCAATTGTGGTGCAATGTCCTGACTTCTACCCTCATCTATAAAAATGCTTTGTGTATATATCTAAGCTGTTAAAGCATCATCTTTTGAAAATGAGTAAAGCTACTTAAAATACGCTATAGGCAGTGTTAACATGGGATGAGTTTTGGACTCACAAATTGTTATTGTATATCAGATTTAATATAGCCTTTACATTTTTATAAATTCTGTAGATGGTTTTCAAAATAAAGTATGTTACTGTGTAATTTCTTGTGAATATTTATTTTGGTGTACTATATTAGGAAGCATTACTGGCCTTTCAGTAGAGATGGGCATGTATAACGCTTTGAGACATGTCAGTATCATGGTATTTGAGATCATTGAGTTTCTACTTCCACTTTCTTCCATTTTTCATAAAATAATTCTTCTAAGAATTTAAAATCCTTGCCCTTCTTTAATATTAGGCCCTCTCTAAATGAAAGAGAATTGGAGGAAAACTTTTTTTTTTCACATTTTGAAGATTAGACAGAACGAACTGAAAAATCTGAAGTGAATGGATGTTCAATATGAAATCACGCAAATGGAAAAAAATTTAACCAGTCCTGTGGTTTTTTCACTTCCCTCAATCTGGTGCCACTTTTTTCTTTTACTTCCATTAGATATTTGTCAATATATTGTTAATATTTGTTAATATATTTATTAGATGTTAATAAAAGGAAAAAAAACACTAGTGTTGAACATTCCATACTCTTCTTCAACATCTTTTTTGCTGCAATTTGAGCTCGTTATGTCTTATCTTAACCCTTCTCCACACACAAAAATTAGAGAACAAATAAATCCCTTCCTCTTTGCAACATTTTTTTTGTATGTGAACACTACTACAGTACTTTTCATCACATTCCTGTTCTTTAGACTAAGCATTCCAACTGTGTTTCATATTTTCTATTTTAGGCATCCTTCTTTACCTCTAGTAGCAATCTCCAGAGCTCTCTTCATTTCCAGGGGAAGGATAAACTGGCTTCCCTTTCAAAAGAATTTTTTTTGGACAGGGTGCCTCTGGAGTGCTAATTTAGTATGACCCTCTTTAATCTTTTTGAAATACCTGTAACTGCTATTGACAATAATTACTAATATTTTCTGGAATGTTCTTGAAATCATGTGTCTTTTTCATCTGCAGGGCTTCTGATTCTGTTGGAGAAATGATTCCTACTTTCCTTGGTTCTCTTTCACACTCTGCCTGTGGAGACATTTCAGATGCTTGGCCTCTTATGCAAAACTCAGCTTGTTGTGACAGCATTTCTTTTTGTGAATCATATTCAGAACTGACTGGAGTTGCTGCAAAATCCTGCAGTCCGGAGACTGAAAATGCAACTACTGTTGAGTCAGATAATAACCAGGAACTAAGTGATGTACTTATTTCAGCTAAGTCTCTTGATGGAAACGTTGCAAAGTCCTTTGAAATCTCCGAACACAGAACATATATAGAAGTTTCATCACTTCAGAACGCAGCGGCTGCTGAAACCCAGCCAAAGACAAAGTGTAATGGAACAGCAGATGACTCTACAGAGTGATAAAGAGGTAAGGAACATAACTACAAAGAAGGAGTGAGAATGAGTCCTGCAGACAGATAGATAAAAATAGAATTGTAAGAAGTTATAGGGTTGTGTTTCTCCATAGGTTACACCTAGCTGTCACTGAAATAAGCTAAAACTCTTCAAGAGAGCCAGCAGTTTCACATTTTAAAATGATTGACTGAACTTGAAAGGTATAATTACTCCAGGTGTAATGTTGAAGTAATGTGAACCAGAATAAAGGGGTAAGCCTGTACATCAGTCAGTTTTTATCAACTTTTCTTTACATTTCAGGGGAAAAAAACTCAGTCTTATTACCAAAATATTATGTGAGGCTAGTCCTTCTTTATGAGGTAAGAACTTAGGACTTGTCTTACACAAAGCATGAAATACAGGCAAGTGTTCATCTAAAAATAAAGAAGCACAAAGACTTCTCTGTGAAGTTCTTATGGAAGTAAGAGAAACAGACAAGAATCACAAATGTTTTAAAATGTTGTTTGTGTTTCCATGTCATCAGATAAAACATTCCATGAGTTTTTCCATAAAATATAAATATAATTTAATCTATAAATGCTCAGTTTTCTAACTCAGAGAAAACAAAAGTCTCAGGTCAAAACAAGAAGAGGAAATAAACACTTGTCTCTACTGTGTAACAGTGTAAGCATCACAGAAATTCAGTCTGCTACTGTTGTGATCATTGTATCATTTATATTAGCTGTGCTTTGCTTTTGTTGTTTATTATTATTATTATTATTATTATTATTATTATTATTATTATTATTACTAAAAGTTACTTTCTACTATTGAAAGTAACTTTGAGCAACAAATAGCTAATCTGTGAAAGAATAGCCAGGTATGGCACGTATACTGGTGGTGTTATTCATGGATTATGTAGGCTGTGGCTGGAAAGCTGAGGTAGTCTTCTGAACACGAACACAGAGACAGGAACAGAAGCATTTGCCACTAATATTAATAATCCACCACATTCAATTAAGAATATTATGCTATCTGTAATTATGGAAATTTCAGGTCATCTGCAGAAATAAAACTGCCTCCCTTTGATCCTCTTCCATTTGGTTTGCATGCCACTTTCATGTTGTTCTTAAATAAGATGTAGAAAGTAATTTAAATAAGAAGTAGAAAGTAATTAGTATTTAACAAAAATATACATATGCTGGAAATATGTAAGTGCAAAAGTTAATTCTTTGCAGATCAAACCTTAATCTTTAGATGACATTTTCAAGAGGAGAAAAAAGAGATAAACAGTGCTAAGTCAAGATATTTTTTTTTTTGCCATTGACTTCAATGGAACTTATATGTGACCCTGAAAATCTATTGCTATCGCTAAAAATATCAACCTGATCTAGGTTGCACATAGGTTTTTCAATCTGTTATTTACAATTTACAGTTTGGAAATAGTTTTCTCTGTAATGTTGGAATACAAATAGTTATTGTCTACCACAAACATCCCATGTGTCATTAAGCAATTGTCATAGTTTCATTTTGAAATATGCCAAATATTGTATCAGGTGGTAGTCATATTCTCTAAGTATTTATAAGAAAGGACAATGACATGGCTATAAATGCAGATCTTAATGCTAGTATTTCACAGTTTTTCAGAGGCTATCAATGGAGGTTGAATGCTCCATTGAGTTTTAATGGACTAGAGTTCCATATTAACAAGATAAAAAAAAAAAATAAAAAGATCATTTATGTGTTTTTTCCCGCTAAACTGAGCATTAACTTAAGCCCTATGTGATTAACGTTATTTCAAGTTCTTCTAGATGAAGGAATCATAGAATTTCATTAAACCGTTACAAAAATTAACTTACATTTCATAGAATCTTTAAGGTTGGAAAAGACCACTAAAATCACCTGGTCAAGCCATCCTCCTACCACCACTGTCACCCACTAAACCATGTCCCCAAGCACCACGTCCAACCTCTCCTTGAACACCCCCAGGGACGGTGACTCCACCACCTCCCTGGGCAACCCATCCCAGTGCCTGACTGCTCTTTCTGAGCAGAAATGTCTCCTCATTGCCAACCTGAGCCTCCCCTGGCACAGCTTGAGGCCATTCCCTCTGGTCCTGTCACTGGTTACCTGTGAGCAGAGGCCGACCCCCAGCTCCCCACAGCTTCCTTTCAGGCAGTTGCAGAGAGCAATGAGGTCTCCCCTGAGCCTCCTCTTCCCCAGACCAAACACCCCCAGTTCCCTCAGCCGCTCCTCACAGGCCTTGTGCCCCAGGCCCTTCAACAGCTCTGTAGCTCTTCTCTGGACACGCTCCAGAGCCTTGATGCCCTTCTTGTGCTGAGGAACCCCAAACGAAACACAGGACTCAAGGTGCATCCTCACTAGAGCAGAGTACAGGGGGACGATCACCTCCCTGGCCCTGCTGGCTGCACTATTCCTGATACAAGCCAGGATGCCGTTGGCCTTCTTGGCCACCTGGGCACACTGCTGGCTCATGGTCAGGCAAGCATTGATATAGCACCCCCGGATCCTTTTCCTCTGCACAGCTTTCCAGCCACTCTGCACCAGGCCTGTAGTGCTGCATGGAGCTGTTGTGGCCAAAGTGCAGGACCCGGCACTTAGCCATGTTGAACCTCATCCCGTTGGCCTCTGCCCATTGACCCATCCTGTCCTAGTCCCATTTTCATCTTACTTCTTATGTGTAAATTGTAAATTTTCTTACTGATTCATATATGTATGTATAAATCTTTATTGGTATGTCAAAATCATATATTCTTTGATTTATTTTTTTTTCTTATCTTGTATTAATACTGAGATTTCTGTATAATTCCAAACAGGTAACATGATTTGGGTAGGTTAGGTTTTTCTTTTTTTTTTTTTTTCTTTAATAGACTTTACTGAGTCACTTTATACAGTTTATCCATATATCTTCCATATTTCTGATTTCTTCATTGCATCATTATATATGTTTGTTTGATTGAGAAATTTCAGCAGCATTTAGTGCACTGGACCAGGACTAGGCTTGCTTGACACATATTCTTAGGCGTGCCTCTGACTTAACTGTACAACTCCAATAAAATCATCTCAGTTTCCTTCATTATATTCCATTTACCCTTCATCTTCCTCATCTTTTTGAGATACTTTGAGAGAAGGAAAGTCGTTTTAGTACATGTGTATGGATTACAGTCTTGCATCGGGCCATACTTTGTTATTATATTGCCAAATAAATAATAATGAGACGAAATCTGAAGATACAGGTTCAGTCCTCAGGTTTAGGTGAATTTTCACAGTCAGCAGTAAGTATAGCAGTATTTTTTTTTAGCATTTAGTCAGGTACAGAAGTACATACAGTTGTTTTATGAGTTTACATAACCACTGTTCTATCAATTTCTTTTAGGAAACCAAGCTACTTCTCTCAGCACTAAAACAGAATGCTTCCCTAATTCTCCTCTGCTGATTGTCATCATATACGGTCTGGTCTTCAATGACACACAGTTTCAAAATCAGCTGGAAAAAAAATGGCATAATTTCACACATTGCAAGCAAGCAGTTGCATCTGAACCAGAACAGCTGTAACGTGAGACTTGAAGGAGCATCCTAGGAGAACCCTGAAAAGTGGATTCATGACCTTTGCCATCTTTTTTTTTTTTTTTTTTTTTGAAAAAGAACCTTTTATTCCATAAGATTCTCAAAAAGTCTGATGGAGTGAGCTTAAAAGTGTATGTAAATACTGCAAAAAATATAAATAAGTTAGTGTGTTTAGATGGGTGTCTTAAATATGGCTACAGATGTCAGAAGGCCTGGGACAAGACTTTGCCAGTTATTCTGCTTGCAGATTTATGCATGCATTTGGATTTTTTTTTGTCTGGTTCTAGTTTTTAACTCAGTTTCCTGCTGTTGAAGGACTTAAACATTTCTATTTATCCAAGGATCATCTATTGATAAACTGAAGCTTTTATTATATATTACATCATAGTCAATAAGCTAGTTTGGGGAGTTAAAGACTTTGCATGTTACAATATGTATGATTGAAGTCCCTTCCATCCAATTATTTTGTTTGTGGGAGGGAGCATTGTTTTGTTAAATGTAGCAGGAGATTAGCTTTAAATTAGATTAGGTTAATGAAAGTCAGCCGTATAGATAGGGATGTTGTGTTTAATTGGTAGTCCCAGTGTTGGAAGACAGCACTTGTTGTTATAACATGTATCTTTTGGATGTTGAAATATGTGTAATCAACTCACATCAAAATGTCAAACTACAGCAGGTGTGTCATCAAAGTATTCGTAAGTGAGACCTATGACTGATTATTTTTTTAGTAATGAATTATTTTCTGCGGCCAAGCTTCATTGTGACATAATTGACTCATTTAGTAGGCCTTCTTTTCATTTTATTCATGTCACTGTCTCCTTCTCATTGTAGAATTTTGTGTAAATTCTATTGGTCCATACAAAATATGAAAATGAATTTGTAACATTTTTTAAAGATACTTCTGAACCAAATCCTAAAAGTTATGTGCATGCCTAGTCAATCATCACCAACCTTCATAGAATCATAGAATATCCTGAGTTGGAAGGGACCCTTAAGGATCATCAAGTCCAACTCTTGACACCGCACAGGTCTACCCAAAAGTTCAGACCATGTGCCTAAGTGCACAGTCCAATCTCTTCTTAAATTCAGACAGGCTCGGTGCAGTGACCACTTCCCTGGGGAGCCTGTTCCAGTGTGCAACCACCCTCTCTGTGAAGAACCCCCTCCTGACGTCCAGCCTAAATTTCCCCTGCCTCAGCTTAACCCCGTTCCCGCGGGTCCTGTCACTGGTGTTAATGGAGAAAAGGTCTCCTGCCTCTCGACACCCCCTTACGAGGAAGTTGTAGACTGTGATGAGGTCTCCCCTCAGCCTCCTCTTCTCCAGGCTGAACAGGCCCAGTGACCTCAGCCGTTCCTCGTACGTCTTCTCCTCCAGGCCTTTCACCATCTTCGTAGCCCTCCTCTGGACACTTTCCAACAGTTTCATGTCCTTTTTATACTGTGGTGCCCAGAACTGCACACAGTACTCGAGGTGAGGCCGCACCAGCGCAGAGTAGAGCGGGACAATCACCTCCCTTGACCTACTAGCGATGCCGTGCTTGATGCACCCCAGGACACGGTTGGCCCTCCTGGCTGCCAGGGCACACTGCTGGCTCATATTCAACTTGCTGTCTACCACGACCCCCAGATCCCTCTCTTCTAGGCTGCTCTCCAGCATCTCATCGCCCAGTCTGTACGTGCAGCCAGGGTTTCCCCATCCCAGGTGCAGGACCCAGCACTTGCTCTTATTGAACTTCATGCGGTTGGTGATCGCCCAGCTCTCCAACCTTCTGCCCTCCTTGTTCCTTAAGATGTTTTTAACTGCAGTTTGTTGTACCACTTCCTATAATACCGTTTGTTCTGCAGCCATTTTTCCCTAAAATAGTGTTCACTTCTGTGAGCAATCCCAGTAACCTCCAATGATTCATTACATTCAACAGGCTCAAACCTGTCAGTTGTGACCTCTAGCAATTATTCTTTAAAAATACCCAATGTGCCTTGACAAAAGCAAAGCAATCAGCAAAACAAATGTAATTTTGCAATAAATATTACTCATCTTTCTGCACATTGTTCATATGGCACTGGAAATGATGAGACCATAGTTGTGTTCCATAATGGAAAAAGGCTTTTGCTTTGAAGCACCCAGTAGAAGATTGAACCTGTGCAAGAAATAGCTTGGCCCAGTGTAGGCAGCCAAAATCAGTGAGCTTATTCATGCATGTAGAAATGTTGAATAACAGTTCTCAAATTCAAACCAAAGTGATCCAACTACATAAGTGTTTTTTTTAAAGTAGTAGGTACTACCATTTGATCACCGACATAGTAGAATAATATGCAGTTATACAAGGAGAATAGTTATACAACTAAAAACTGAAACGTATATATTCAAATAAGAATAGTTTTGAATAATTTCTTTGGATGCTTTTGTACATTTAAGAAGAGTTGAAATATTATTTTTCACTACATTTGCATGAAGAGATGTGTGCTTCTTTGTATATATTTTGTAAATAGAAAAAAAAAATCCAATGTGCATTTCATTGTATGGCAAGATATTTTTAGAACATGTGGAGATTTAACTTTTCATTAATAACAGTTCTTCAAAAAGCTTTGTTCAAAAATGTTGCCAGCATCTGCCACAGTAAGTATGTTTCCCATTGGAATTTACACTTTGTACAATTGTTTTTGTCCGGCAATTCTAGATGAGATGAAACTACTCATTTCTTCAAATGAGTGACAGATAGCTTGAGAGCAAATTGGGAGGAAAAATGAAGGCAGTGTTTTTAAAATATATATGTATATTGTGTATATACTTTTTTCCTTAATTTAACCAAATTGGTCTTTTTTATATTGCCTGTGGCAAGCAGTGTTGTACATGCCAATAGAAAACATACACTACCACCGCATTTAGACTGCCCACATATCACATCTAGGGGCTTACAGTGCTGTTTTAATTACTCCTTTTAAGAATGTAAATTAAAACCTTGTATAAATCATTTTGTAATACTTTTTTTTTTTTTTAACTTGTGAATAAACTGTTACATGAATCAGTCGTTGCTTGTCAATTTCATATTAATAATAGCATTCTATACAAAGTTAGTGGTCAATTTTATTATTTTGAGCAGAATTCCATATTGATTTAATTTTATTGAAATTACAGAACAATTTGGTACCTCTTGAAGAAGCAATGAGTTAACATCAAGCTTTAGAGTGACTATTTCAAAATATTTTCAAAAGTTTTCTTCTCAAGAAAGAACAAAAAAAATGGTGAGCACCACCTTTAACTGCCTGTTAATGTCTTCAAAGACATTGGTTTTCTTTTCAAAAAGAACACCACGTACTCCACACAGTAGACTGCTTCTGACAGGTGATGTAAATAACAAGTAGCCGTACTTTTGAAACAGAGAGGGATGCCCCAACCGTGGCACCTGACTACTACCAGCAGAGCATCTGCTTGTGTTGCATTGCAGCAGCAAAGGGTGGTTTCAGACCTTGCTTGAAGAAATAGGGAATATTGATGGACTAATTACCAAGGATTATCTAGGCCATTTTAGAGCATTTTCCAGAATGTTTACATTTAAACAATTAAGAAAGGGATTGCATGGTTTGACAAACAAGAGTCGTGAACTCAGAGGAATGAATGTGAATTGATAATTAATACAACGGTGTGATTTCTAATGGCAAAGACATAAGAGGCAGTGACTGGAAGCTGAATCTAAGTAATAATGATAGGTAATATAAAGTCAGGATATTTGTGGTGGAGAATGTGTAGCACTATTGGTTTTATGGGAAAGTGTGAGATAAACTGAGAGCTGCACTGCCCATCTCCTCAGAAGGGACCTGTTGCTTACTCCAACAAATTTCAGATTAGTTCTTATCTGTGTATTTCTATTACTTTGTTACTTTCTCAATTTTTTTTTAGTCTTAGAGTTCCTTACAAAGCCTAACTAAGTTTTCAAAAGAGGCTTTTTATTTCTTAGCCATTTATAAATATCTTCATGGAGAGAATATCCTTGGAGATCTCTTGGAGGCATGAGCCAGTCTCTGGCAGGCGAAATTAAGCAATTCCAAACTGGGTGTAAGGCTCGTACTTTAACAAGTGTAATTAACATGCAGAGCAGTTAGTGATGGATAGCATGAATTCTGTACCATGTTTTTTAAGATTCATGTTAGCTTCAGCAAAATTTATGGGCTTGATGTGGAAAGCTGAGGGTGAATGTCTACAAAAGGCTAAGCCATGCTGAGACCCACAGCTAAGCTGAGCAAGACAGGTGCTTCGGCTGTATATAAACACAAAGATGTCCTACAAATACTGACTGTAACATGTCTGGGAAAAAAAAAAAAAAAAGAAAAAAAAAAAAAAAACAGATTTTGACTCATCCTTTTCCTATACAAGGCTGGTCAACAAATTGGTCTGGCCATGTAACGTGCAAGAGATGAGGAAATGGTCTTTACAGGCCAGGATAAATTGATAAAAGCTGTAAGCAACACTTCAGTGGAAAGGGCTTACACTAGCATGCTCCAAATAAAGGATCCACACAGTCCTGGGATTGCTTGAGCTACTTCTGTTATTTATTCACTTGGCTATTTTGGGATGATAAAAGTTTTTAGGATGATAAAAGTTTTCCAGGTAGCAGAATGAAGATCACAGACATAGCTGGCAAGTGTTGAAAAGATAATATTAAAACCAACATCAACAACAGGTAACTGGAAAGTTAGGTCACAGCAAGAGGGTCTGCCAGATCCCAAGCAGCCAAGTACCTGTAGACACTTAGACAAGCAGTGAAATCAGAGCTTGTACACAGTGGAAAGCACATCAAAAAGTAGATCAGTATTTCAGCCGGGGAGATTGACTTAATGGAGGGGATGAGATAACTGAAAAGCCCCGTGACGCTTTGCAGGTCTGCACAAAGCAGCAGGAGGTGTGTTGTGTTAGTGCTGCTGTACCCCTCTGCACTGATAAAGGCAGCTCCGTGACTCCCAGCACGCCCAGGATCACAGTGGCATCGCCCTGCCAAATATAAAAATGAAATAAAGAAGAAAATCAAGAGAGAAACAGGGATTGAAGCAGGTGTTTATGTTATTTGCAAGCAAGCTACAAAACAAACTGTGTGTGTGTTCTTAAGACTATCACACACATTTGATTGTATCAGATATAACACAAATGTCATCAGCAAGGCTACACTATTTTAATCCACCCTACCAAAAGAAAATAAATAAATAAATAAAAATTTTCCTGCTTGCATTGCTTTCTAGTGCAGCGATGTTTCCTGCCCTTTCTGCAAGGTAGGCCAAGCCCTTAATCCAATACCACTCATCCTCGCATGAGTTTAAGATCGCATGGCTTTCCCCTTTGTTGTGGGCTCTTTGAGGGCCTTCGGTTTGCATTCCTGTGAAGTCCCTCCAAGCAACAACCTTCATGCCTTTAATTAATCCTCTCGCTGACTGTGGCGGTGGAGGTTGAGCTCACTACCTGCAGCACATTCCACTTCAGACACTGCTGCTTTGTTTCGGCAGTACACAAACGAAAAGCGCTGAAGCGAGCGAGCACTGTTCCCGGAGCCACGGAGCGGGCTGAGGCTGCGTACTGCACAGCCATACGATGCCCACTCTGTGCTGGCGGGGTGCAATTTCATCCATATTTAGTTTTGGTGTGAGCTCTGGTAAAACCCAGTGGCTCCCCACATGGCAAATGAGCCCTTTCGATGACATCTGATAAAGCAGTGCTTGCAGTAGGGTGAAATAATGGGGGCTGGATGTGGAGCAGGCCTGCTGCCCTCCACAAGAGCAGTGAATGGTGGGATTAGTGGGAATGTTTCCTAATAATATGCTGATGGGGGGGGTGGCTGGTGGGGGCACACTGTGGCTTTTAACTGGTGGGTGACACCACTTCAATGGAAGGTGATGTTGAGGAAGATTTAGCTTTTCCCATCATCTGATTTTTTAATCCTTCCTTATCACAGTTTAATATTGTTGGTCAGTCTGATAAAGGGGAGTTTGGCTTGTTCAAGAGGTTATAAATGAGATTTTTCTAAAGCACGGGTGGAAAAGCACTCACAAATAATGCAGCTTGCAGGAAGTTCTCTCTCCGAGCCTCAGTCTTTGTGACGATTTCTGTTGCTGCTGCCCAGCTCCCAGTTTCAGTCTGTGGATGGACAACTCACCTGCTACTCAGCATGCAAAAATTGTCATTATTGTAGGCTCAACATATCAACCTCCATGCTGTAATCAATTAACTGGCAGCACTGAGTTAAAGCCTGGAAAAAAATGAAACTACTATAATTCAAGAAATCACATTGATTTGCCCAAGATACGTATCAGACAGTTCATTGGAACATAATGGTAAATATAAATACAGAATATCCATGTGTTCATAAGCATATATTCTACAGTGGAATAAAATAATAACCAAATTAAAAAAAAAAAAAAAAAAAAAAAAAACTTGTAATTTTTTGCTCTTTAGTAGGAACATACCGGAATATTCACTGAATAAATGCAATTTCTCCACCAGCATCAGTAGCATCTGAAGACCCTGGTCCATAGGAGCCATCTGAGACGGGGCACACATCCCAGGTGAGGCTGATGAGCACCAGGCGACCCCCCCATAATGGCCAGTGAAGGCAGAAATGTGTACGGCTGCATTCAACAAGTGACCTAACAGCCCTGTCTGCACACACCCAGAGGCTCCCAGCCATCATTTTCACCAGGTCTCCACTGACAATTGGATTTTAAAATCCAAAGTAAAGGCTGAGTCCACAGCTACCTTTTCCCTAACTTCACGTTTACTTAAACTTGCATGAACTCTGCACCTGCCCAGTGCAAATATGTATTTGCAGGAGGACAATGAATTAGCAGAATAGCAGCATTTACTGAACCATTTCAGCTCATACATTGCAAATGACCTTTCTTGTGTACTTTTGCTGACTCTTGCTACATAAGGTAGCAGAGTTTAACCTGAGGAAATCCACGTATCTGTTGGGCAATTTGGTTCACTCTGTTCCAAGGAGAAAAGAAAGTTGTTGGCCAACGTGATGCCATTCCATGTTGGTAGACCCAACAGCACTGGGTCCTTTGTCATCGATACTGCAGATTCGGCTTCACCAAACTTTATTCCTAAGGATGTTCAACAGTAGAAGCCAAGGGGACCCCACATCTATTCAAGGGGGAAAAGAGCTTTCTGACTGAGATGTCAAAATAGACATATAATGGTCTACCAAATAAAACTTGCAGTATGTTTTGTCAAAATTCCTCCCCTTTTTTTTGAAGTTTTGAGATGACAAATTGAAATAAATAATAATAATCCTTGCTTGAAAAAATACTGTGGAATCACATAAGAGCATTTCTTCCACGAGGATTCATGCAGCTACCCTCTGTGTTAAACCCTAAATAATTTGAAACCCTCAATATTAATTTAAGATCAATCTTTAGCTACATTTTAAATTTCAGTTTATTATTATTATTATTACTATTATACTTGAAGAGGACTAACCTATTCATGTGGATGAAAACTCCCCAAAATTATTTTCACACATTTTTAACTAGCAGGACAGACAGACTCAGGCAGACAAAACTTTAAGCCTTTCAGATGATAAAACACCTATTGTCTTGATGGGATAAAAAGAAGCAAGCCTGTGGGTTCAGCTCACCCTTGTTATTTCGAACAGGCTCTGGGACCTGCAGGGAAGAGCTCAAGAATGCCATAAGTTACATATCCTGTGGCTTTCAACAACAAATAGATAGCGTTTGAGTTTACTCAAGGCATTGGCAAGTGCTGTATGAGAGATTCCCAAAAATATCTGTCCACCAGATGATGCTTCCTAATGCTCACAATGCCATTGAGCAGGTCTTGTTGCAGTTACAACTAGAGGATTTCTTTTCCTAGAGCAGAAGCCTTTTCATTTCCTTTCTGTTGCAGCCTGCTACGTCCAACCCGCACTGCCAGTCTCCCAGCTGTGCAGAGACCAGCTGTAAAGGAGTTTGGATACCAAAATACCCCTCAGGATGCAACACTGCACCTTCTGCAGGTGTATCACTGTTGTAATTGAAAGCTAGAAGCAAAAAGGAAGAAATACCTGTTAGTTGGAAAAAAAAAATATATATATATATATATATATATATACACATATAAAATTATATATATATATGAGATTTCAAGGCTTTATATATATATATATATATATGTAAGATTTAGGACTCTGCTTTCTGTTTGCTTACTCACTTTGCCTGTAGTTCAAGGTTTTCAACTGCTGCAGCTCTGAGGATGTGCCTGCAATCCCCACACGATCCTAGGGAGCAGAAGTTACCTTTCCATCTGGCCTTGTTATAACTTATCTGCAACAGCTGAAGGAGGTGTAAATGCCAGGCAATCTCTGTTCTTTCCCCAGTTACCTCATTCTGGGGGGGACAAAAAAGGATTATCTCTATTTAAATTTTGCTTGTTACATTACTTAAAAGCTCCCCTTAGTGAGGCTTCGATTTTATTTTCTCATGGAATAGAAAAGTGCCTTATCCCCAGGCCCAGGAATCAGGCCAGAAACACCAAAACATCCCCAGCCTACGCCAACAACCCATTCTGCAAAAAATCTGTCCTTGTGTCATGGTTAATGGGCAGTTCAAACAAAAAAGAAGGCAGCTGGAGACAGGAGAAAATAACTGCTCAAAGATTTACATTGCGGAGACACTCAGCAAAGCTCCCACTTGGGTGTGAAGGTTTTGCCAAATAACCTCGGGCTGCTCAGGGGGAGGTGAAGGAAGGAAAACCCCTCTGATGGCTGCAGCTCTCCTGCCCCTGGTGCATACCTGTCACTGTAGCTCCTTGCTCTTGATGGAGACTCGATTTTGTGAAGCAGGCACACACAGCACTGACCCCTCGTTCCTGATGCACCTGGGTTTGTCCTTGCAACCCCCACCTCCTTCTTTAGGGCTCTTCCTCTCCTCCTTTACAGCTCTTCCCCATCGTTCTGCTTTATTCATTTCCCTGTCACTGCTTCCATTTGCTGGCACTGCTTTGCCTCCTTTTCCCCAAGTGTGTTTCCCATTCTCCTGCCTCCCCTAGCTGGTCCCCTCACCTATCACCACCTGAAAGCAGAATTTAAAGCAGGTTTAAATCATGGGGATTTCATCAACCTGGGAGATGTATCACGGAGTGCACAGCTATCTCAAAGGCTTTGTTCCCATGTTGAACCAAAGGAAATAAAAGAAGGAAACCAAAGGAGATACAGGTGCCCAGTGGCAGTGCCAGCTGCTCCCTGTGTGGAGCTCTTGGAAAAGCAGTCAGTGTGAATGCAAAACTGACCTGCCACGAGTCCGGCTGGTTGGGTTCATTCTCCCTACATCAAAAATGAATCTAACAGCTGAGCTTAACAGCTTAAAATGGTGATTTTTAAGCACTGGCCTTAACCGGGATTTTTGTTCTCTGTGAGAACTAGAGGTGGGGAATTTGTCACAGCAGCCAATAAGACAGAGCCAACCAAATGGGTTTGTAACAATTGCTAGTATTTTACTGACCATAAAGTGCTGCAAAGATTTTTATCTATTCCAGCAAGGACATGAGGGAATTGCGATGGAAACAAAAGCCTGCCTCCCGTTTTTGTCCGGAGCTGTCACTTTCTCTTCCCTGAGATAATCGTGTTGCAAAATATTACAGCAAAATGAACGATTGTTGGCATCAGATCTGTTTTGCGTGCTCCTGATGCAGCGTTTGACCTCATGCAAGGAGCAGGTGAGCCAAGCGGCTGCATCCACCCATGGCTGGGATGGGGCCGTGCTCCTGGCTGCCTGCTTCAATCCTGGGTGGCGAGCACAGCCCTGCTACTGTGGCAGCCCGCTGCCTTTTTGCACTTTGCAAACTGCTCTGCTAAATTTGCTCGAAGCCTTACAGGGGGTGAATGGGACTCATGCAGGAAGCAGTCTGTGGTGCAATGTGCTGCTGTGTGATGAAGCTTGGCATTAAACAAGTGTTTGTGCTTTGGTGCGTTTGGCTCTGGCTCTTTATTAGGTGATGGAGTGGGAAAGTGCAAAGCAGTTTCAGTGAGCGAGCCCTTTTGTTAGCACTGCTCCTCCACTTCCAGCAGCTGAAGGAAGTACTCCTGGGTGCAATTTTCTGCAATCTGTAAAAACCCAGATTCAGATAGGGCTGGAAACATCGCTGTCATGAGCTCCAAGCTCTTGCAATACCATCCTGCATTAGCAGAGTCGCTTCCTCTGGCTTGGGGTCACAGCTCACGACAAGCCAGCTGGCAGCTCTGAGGGCAGTGAGGTCTCTGTCGTGCCCAGGGGAGCAGCCAGGGCTGCAAGGGCACTGCCAGAGCTGCAGGAGCTGGCTGGTGGCAAAGCTGCAGTGAGAGCAAGTGTGGGTGTTGGAGCTGGTGTACCTGTGTAAGCCCAGAAGAACATATAAATCACAAGGGCTTAGCCTCACCCAGGAATCTGGCCCCACACCTGGAAGCCAATTTGCAACCTGTGTACTTGGAGTAGTGCTGCAAAACCAAAGAGGTGGAGATGCCCTGTAACAGCAAGCAGCCTGTGTTAGGCAGCACGACTGCAACAGGGTGGCTGCAACGAGAGCAGGTCAGGAGCTGGTCCTGGTTTTGCTAGAGCCACCTGCAGGACTTCCCTGGGGACCTGACATTTTCTTTTTCAAGTTTATATATGTATATATATATATGGATATTTGTGGGCATTGGGATTACTACTTGGCTGGACAGCAGACACTTTTCTAACTAATGGAGGTGTCATCAAAGGCCGAGGAAGAGCACATTTTCCAGTTAAAATATGTTGAGCTGTGAAATGAAACTGCTCTACTAGCACCTTCACTTTCCCTTCACAGAGAGGGACAGGACAGCAATCCCCTGCATCCTGTGCATTTTGTCTTCCTTTTTAATGCCACCTGTGGCTTTTCTACAGGTGGACCTGAAATTACAGCCCTTGGCTAATGAAAGTGCAAGGGAAGGGCTGAGTCAAGCACAGCAGCCCTCTCCAACTTGAATTGAACCACCACTGATTGCCTGATAACAGTGGCACTGACAGGGTCACGGCAGGGCTGGGGTTGGAAGGGGAAACCCCTGGTGCCCCCCTGCCCAAGCAGGGACACCCAGAGCAGGCTGCCCAGGCCCATGTCCAGGTGGCTTTTGGAGCTCCCCAAGGAGGAGACCCCACAGCCTCTCTGGGCAGCCTGTGCCAGGGCTCCGTCACCCGCCCAGCACACTGAACACCAGCGCTTTTTGCCTGGGCAGATGACAGCTGTACAGTAGCCCAAACAATCCTTGGGAGGTGCTGCTCTGTGCTGGGAGGCTAGCAGGATATCTGTAACGATGCTGTGAAACGGATCAGCCACCTCTTTTCTTTGCCTGTGTTGCCACTACAGAAACACTCACACTAGACATGTTTCTGGTGCTCTGTTCCATACCTTCTCCGATATTTTGGACATGTCCCATTACCAGCCCTTTCTGGGATGGTCAGTATCCGGACACAGGGCCACCAAACACATCTGTACTGCCAGCTGAGCTGCTCACGCTGGGTGCATCTGCAAACTCTGTGGCTGCTTATTCTTCACGTCCTTTTCTATATTTAGGAGATCTTAGTGTACACAACAAGCAACCAAAACATGGGAAGAGCAAGCCAACATCAACACGAGTCCTGAGTTCAGGAATCCCTTGGGCCTGCAGCTAAATGATGAGGGTGCGATGGCAGCTGTACCCGCAGTGATTCTGTTCCCAGGAGCAAATGCTTAAACCGTGACTTCTAATGTCATATTCAGTTTGGAGTCAGACTCGGTGATCCTTGTGGGTCCCTTCCAGCTTGGGATAGTCAGGTTTACCGCCTTGGGCAGCACTTTTGAAGTCCCACTCACAGCAGAAATGACTCAGCCATTGGCAGCTCTTTATGCTCCCAAGTCACTCGAAATCTCCTAAATTTAACAGGATTTCTGCTGACAAACCCAGTGCTCCTGGCCCAAAGCCCAGCAGGAACAAACCCCACTGGTCCCAGGGACCTCTGGGTGCCACAGGGAGGGTGAAACAGGAGCTCTGCCATGGGGAGCGGGGAGCTCCCAGCCAAGAACAAGCACAACAGAAACACTGAGAGAGCCTTGAAGCAAGAGCTGAAGCTCACAGCTCCAGTGCTGGGTCCTGCGGAGCTCCACAAAGGAGGTGCACATACGGGCACATGAGGTTTGTAGGTAAATGGGATTTCTGTCCCTGCCTCTGTGAGGTTATCTGACCCTGCTGCAGGTAGACGTGGAGCAATTCAGTCACTGCAGTGCCACTGAGCTGCCCTTTTTGTAGCTTCTGGTGGACTTTGGCTACAGTAGGATAGCTGCAGAAGATGTTAGATGCCAGTGAAGAACAGATTGCTCATTTTAACAACGTGGTTATTAAGATCTAATTGTAAGAAAGTCTCCTATTTTAATGAAGTACAAAGACACTAGAGTATCTTTTGCATTACCCAGATGGAAACAATTCCACTGAGTTCCACCCATCCTCACAGGATTTGGCTGCAAATGCTTCTACGCACTTATGAAAATTATGCAACAATTCAGCCACTGAAATGAAATTCTAGCGCACATCATCCCACACACATTCATGAAAGGGGGACTCTATCTTGCTCTGTGCAGAGATATTGACACAAATCAAATATTTGTCACATAACAGCACTATTTTCACAATCAAATATCGATACCAGATCCCTGCTGTTAAAATCCAAAATTTTTCTACAAGGCAAGCAGGACTCCCTAAGTCCCATGACGACACCCGAGACGCCAGCCTCCTGTGCTCTGGGGCACTTCTGACCTGAATTTTGACTGGCGTTTCTGAAAGTCAGATTGCAAACAAAAACTTCTTTGATACTCTGTAGGTTGTTTGTTTAACATTTTTAATAGCACTCACAGCATCAGAGCAGTACTAACGAAGAGAGAGGTTACAGACTCGCCTCTCCTTGTGCCGATATTTGCACAAATAGCACTGCATAGCAGGGTGCAGTATTTATGGCAGAGGTAGGCAAAAAGCAAATACAAGGTGGGGGGATGAGCTGAGCTGCCCTGGGAGCTGGGTTTCACCTCGTAGAGCCTCAGCCTTGCTGGAGGGGTTGGGGAGCGGGGCCATGCGATGCTGAGCCTGCAGCTCCTGTCGGGTGCTGCCATCGGTCACCCCGCCACCAGCCTGCAAAAGTCCACGCTCCCTCCATAGCTGTGTATTGAAAGGGATGACAGAAGTGTGCTGGCCGAGCAGAAACTATGTGCACAGGGAATGGTGGTGCTGGTGGCTTCTAGATGGGATTCCTCTTCAGGGCAAGTCAGCCTACATGGGCTGAGCTTACATGGGGGATTTCCTGCAAGCTGGGTATTCCTGGGCAGGGAGGACTCAGATCCTTTTCTGAGTGGATTCTAAAAAGAAAACAAATAACATATACTCAGAGGTAACCTAAAAGATTAACAAAGTACAGGTTTTGGGTCAGTGGAAGTAGCAACAGCTCAAAAGGGAGGCTCCAGCGCCGCCTCATGATTTGGCACGAGGAGGCCTTTCCTGTGACACACAGGCAGAAAGGCAAAGCTTCTCGCCCGCCTCATCACTCGCCCTGACATTTAGAGAGAGGGAAATGAAATAAGACATTTAGAGGGAGATGAAACAAAATCCTGGGACGTTGGCCAAACTGCCAGCTCTGCCTTTGCATGCCTCCTGCTCTCACGTGCACGCTGCCACCGCCGCCCGTGATGGTGGAAAGATGGCCAGCCCAGCTGGTCACATCTCCAGCAAAGCCTCCTGAGAAGTCACAGCAGGGCCACACCAACTGTGGTCCCTCAACACCTCACCAGAGCAGAAGGGTCACAGGATCACAGAACTGTAGGGGTTGGAAGGGACCCCACAGGATCATCGGGTCCAACCCCCCTGCCAAAGCAGGTCCCCTAAGAGCTGAGGAAATGTGGACGTGTGGTGTGTTGGCAGGCCGAGAGCACTGATGGACCATCCTCTATGAAGGGCTGGGGCACCAGAGGGTCCTCACCTGCCTCTGGGCTCTCTGACAGAGGAGGCACTTGGAGCACAACCTTCCCCAGCCCTGACTTCGTGAGGATGTCTCCATCTCCATACCGCCTGTCTCCAGAGGCCCATCAGCTCCTTTGTGACTTTCAGCTCTTTGACAGAATGGATTCAGAAAGCAGTGGATGAAACACAGACAGTGCAGGTTCGAGCACAGCTGCCTGTCCCATTTCTGCAGCAAACCAGCCTAAAAACCAAGGTGAACAATGAAAAAGTAAGAGGAAAGCTCAAAGGTCCTGTTTATTTAAACAAGTCCTGCACATTTCTGGGCTGGTTACACAGAAACGACCTGTTATCTGTGATGTGGTGACTGGAATTTGAAATGCTTTCAGTCGGCATAAAGGGTCCCGATAAAGAGAGAAAGAACTACGATAAGAGCTGAGCTTTTACAGCCTCACAGCATCACAGGGTGGCTGAGGCTGGCAGGGACCCCTGGTGGCCCCTGGTGCCACCCCTACCAAAGCAGGGACACCCAGAGCAGGCTGCCCAGGACCACGTCCACAGCAGGGCCACCACTTGAATTGAGATAGGCAGAAAGAAGCTGAAATGAATCTTTTTTTCCTTCAAAATGAAGCAGATAAAGCTGGAGGTGCAAGACAGGATGAGAAACATATATGGAGCAGAGCAAGAAGAAAAAAAAATCAGAATAAACCAATCAAGACACAGGCTTCAGAGCAGCTGGACAGGTGCTTCTGGCAGACCCAGGGAGAGACCTGGAAAATGTAACAGCTTCCTGATGAAATAAGGAATGTTCAAGAGGTTCGATGTCAAATTAGCCATTTCCCTGAAGACAGCCAGCCAATGCTTTTTTTTTTTTTTTTCTCTCACATATATCTGAGACAGTCAGAAACCAAAAGAAAAAACAAAAAGCAGATTTTGTTGGAAAACAGAGATTACAAACCAAACAAACTACTTAAACCACCTTGTCTTGGGAATTTGGCTTTAAACAGCTGATTGAATGAAAGATAACTAATTTGATTAAGTAGAACAAGTTATCTAAATCCTTGTTTAGGGAGAACCCCGCCAGCAAGCCAGCACTTTGTTTAGCAGCCGGCCTGCAGTGTTAGAGTGTTTCAGCAAGAGCTGTGCTGCAGCACCTCGCGCTGCACGAAGGACAGGCTCAGGGGGCTGGCAGCAGGCCAAGACGAGACAAAATAGGAGAAAATAAGAAGAGAAATTTCCAGGACGGTGAGGGGACAGGTCTGATAGAGCATCACCCCAGTCGAAGACATATTTTTTTATATTGTTCTTTTTTTTTTTTTTTTTACCCATCCCTGACAGCCAAGTTACCAAGCCTAACAGTACTGCCTCTTCCTCGAAGCGTTCAATTACATCTCCAATTCTTACAAACTTTAAAAGGTGACAAGTTCTTCCTTTTTTAACCCCACAGTGACCGTGCACACTATTTGTGCAGCTGTTCAGAGGCAGTGAGCTGTGATTTAAACTTATTTGTAATGAATGGGATTTAGGCTAGTATGAATCACCTTGATAAGACATATAATTGGTTTGTAGAAGTTTTAGTTTCTTATAAAGGTTGCTATATTACTTGTGTTCTCTAGGGCCTGCTTATAAAATGACATTGTTACAACTGTATTCTTCTGGAAAGAAAATGTAGACAACTGAATCACATCTGTACATAAAGAAAGGCACTTTAAGGCATTCAAGTCAACTTTACTGCCTTTCTCATTTCCAAAATCCATGAGAAGAATGAGATCACTTCTGGATCCTGCAGCTCAGCTCCTGGGTTACAAGGACAGATTTAAATGACCTTGGGAGAAAATGCTCGACAGGCATGAACACTGCAGGTCTTTAATAAATTCACTGGAGCTTTGGGAATTTATCCTGGAAGAAGACTTGGCTTGTACTGAGAAGGGAAACATGAGGCTGGGGGGTTTCACCTTCAGGTTTGGGCAACCTGGTCTGGTGGGAGGTGTCCCTGCCCATGGCCGGGGAGTGGAACAGGGTGAGCTTTAAGGTCCCTTCCAACCCAAACCATTCTGTGATTCTGTGAATCAGAAGGAAGAAATTTGGGGCTGCACTATGTGACACCAACAACTCGTTCTGAGTTTATGAACATTTGTTCTTTTGTACAAATTTTGAACAATGGCAGTCGGCTGCAACTGAGCTTTCGGTAAGTACTTCAGAAGGGCACTGTTAATAAACAGACTTTATTTCCAAGCACTGCCCTGCTAACCTTCCTAAAACCCAGGATGTGCTGAAGATTAATGAAAAGCACCTTCTGCAACTATTTTAATAGTGTTACATGATAAAGTGTATTAACATACAAACTCACGCATATGACAGGCAGGAAAAGCAAACAATGGTGACATTTGACTACTGAAGGAATGGTACCTTCAAAAAAAAAACAACCCAAACCCACAACAGTAAGTTTGGTGCTTCCAGGTGTTTTGAATTTAAAACAGGATTCCTGACACTGGTATTTTAGCAGACTATTATTCTGGACCCTTTCCGTGCCACCAGTCTGGAAGGAAGCGGCATGGCCAGCTCCAGCCATCTGCAAGCTGCCCCGCAGCCCGCTGCGTGGCTGGGGGGGGGGACACCCCACCAACTTTCCCCTCTGTTTGTAAAATTATGCACCAGCAGAGCACCGACCAGTTACTCTGTCAGATCTTTATCACCACTTTGCTTCTGGGTTAAGTATTTTGTCTTTTAACAGATTTTTTCGGATGCTTCCTCTGAGCAGCAAGCCGTGAGGATTTCCTACCAGCTCCTTTTCCAGAGCCATCTGGGGAAGAGCAGCCGCATCAGGCTTGAAAGATAAACAAATCTCTGCCGGGGAAGATCAGAGGGGCCGCCCGGCCGTCCTGCCGGGGCTGATTTATACGGCCTTATCTTTTATCTCCTTCCCCTCCTCCCCGAGCACGCTAGCTGTTCTCCCACGGTGCTTCTCCCCGGGAAACCCGCGCGCTTGCTTTCTGCAATCGTTCACTTTCAGCTCTCAAGTTGTCTTCTGATTTTAATGTAATCTTCCTCTTTTGGCAGGCAGCGAATTTGCCAGGGTAAGGCACTCACTTGAACTCGTTCCCAACACCATGTAAATAAATCCCTGGCTCTGGGAAAAGAAAATCTCCCGTACTTTGCCCAGAAGCTCTCCGAAACGCCAGATGCTCAGAGCCTCCCACCTAAGGAGCAGCGAAGGAAGCGCTTTGGCTCCCACCACTTTTCCATCTCTCATTGACCCTTTCCTAGCCATGAAACCACGAGCAGAATAGGCACACAGCGACTGGGGACCTGCCACCTTCGTGGCACAGCTTTCCTCCAAAAACACTCCATCCAGAGCCCTTAAGGCTGGGAAGATGACTGCCCACTTGACTAAGGCTTTGGGGCTTCTGTGAATTAATCTGAACTAGGGCATATTTTTGAGCAAAATCGTCCATTTCTGATGGACGTTCCTCGTGGTGATCAGCCAACCCCAGCACAGTCCTTTGGGTGTGCTGCAGTGCTGAGGTACCCCTGCTGACAAAAAGTAAACTAAAAATTGGGGGTAAATGCTTCCAATTTCAGCTATTGCCTCAATAGACACTTGTTTGTCAGACTGATGTCCAGACTCCCATTTCTGCTTCTGTAACATGACTTAGATATATCAATCATAATAATCTGAATCATCCTTTCTGAGCCACCAACATTGCTGTTACAATGACCCATGCTCTTCATTTCCACCTTAGTATCATGTACAATACCAAGATCCGTTATTTTGATAATAAATTCTTTTTTAATTTTTGTACACTGATTTATGCTTGAGCCACTGTACAAAGTGCTATTTAACATCTTTAGAATTAGGAAGCATTTTATCATCAGACAGTAGGAATTCTTCTATCTGGCTTTTCACTGAAGACAGAGCAGAAATATTTCTGAACACCTCTGCCTTTTTTTGTTAGTGCTGTAATTCCCATTTTAGACTTACTGGTCTGTAAATACATGCAGGAAGAAAACCCTCTTTTAGTCTCCCTAAATCTGTATCACGGAGGTTATTTTGCTTCTGTATCAACTGTTTTTCATGCCTGGTTTCTAATCTATATTCAATTCTTCCTCGCTCTATCTCCTTTCTCCTCCCTGCCCTCTCTACTTGGCTGCTTTCCTCTGCTCCTCTCGTTTTGCCCATCGAGAGAATTCCACGCTGCACCGTGTTTACTGCACCAGAAAGCAATTATTAAGCAAGATTTCAGTCTGCTTTAGGTGAATCGGAAAAACAATCACATCAAACATGGAGGGGAAAAAAAAATAAGAGCACAACTGACACCTCAGACTATCAAATGTAATCCATGTGTGTTTTTCCGGTATGTCTTAATTGCATGTTATTATCTCAGAATTGCATAAGGGTATAATTTCCTCCAAAGATGTTCACTACTTATTTTCTATAGCAGCTAAAATCCAAAACATAGCACACTTTCAGATTAAAAGCATGACACTGAGTTGCAGGGTTCTAAAAGCCGCTTTTGGACGGCCAGATCAGCAGCCCCAGTGGGAAAGTAAGGAATGCTGGAAAAGGATTACAGTGGTTTTTACATTTAAGAGGAGTTACACTGCTGGTCACAAGAGAGATCTCACATTACTGAAAGTACACATATTTGCTGAAAAATAAAAGTCTCTCAGAAAGAAAAGGAAAAAAAAAAAAAAAGCATCAGACATTTGAACAGCTGGAAGCATTTTTAGAAACTACAAAAAAAAGGAGAAAAAAATCATTTAGAAAAACATTTCCCTTTCTGTAGTAAGCATCGTAGTGGTGATATAATGTGTTCTCAAGAGGCTTAATCACGTCTACTGTTCAATCCTCAAAGGTTATTTCATAAAACAAAAATTAGTGGAGTCAACAGAGTTTCTTCACAAAAAAAAAACCCTGAAGCTGTCATTCTGAGTTATATTTATTTTCCTGCCAGCTCCCACCTTTGTCAAATGTCCCAAGAGCTATGAATCTGTGACAACAAGCTAAAATCCAATTTGCTCTGGCAAAAGACAATGTTTTCTTCGTTTCTTTGCCTCTATCTGATTTTCGTATTAGGGAGATGTTGTCTGGTGCCACTCTGACAAAAACTTGAAAGGAGTGCTGTTTACAGAAGGATCAAATGAGACAGTGAATTAAGGAAGTAACAGGGGCCACAGGCATAAACCAACGACTACCATATATATTTTGATAAAGTATGTAAACTCTAGAACCAACATCGCTTCAATTTCTTTCGAATTAAAACCCACGGGCAATCTCTTAATTTTAAATGCTCTACTTATTCCGCCAATTATGAGGCATTATTTTCTTTACAGTAATGCTCCAAGGCTCACGCCGGCATTAGGATTTCCTTTTCCCAAGTTCTTTTTGTCACAATGAATCTTTTATCATCCACCAGCTCCAGATAAACATTATTGGCAGTTTGCTCGGTACAGAAAACACAAAACCAACAACACAGGATTCCCCTGGTGACACCCTTTAATTCCCACATGTCCACTGAGTACTCTATCAAGGGCTGCTAAACTTACCTTTAAGAGTTATTGTTTCCTCTTGTGAACCTACCATCTTCAAAATATGTTTTTAACTCACACTTAAGCTTAAATTTGTTTAGTTTCTTTATTATTTTTTTTAATCACTTGGATTACAGGGAAATACCCACCTAGTTTGTTAAACCAAACTGTTCCTTCTTAAAGACCCACGGCAGATGCAGAACGCAGTCAGACACAAAGCATGGAGGCTTGGTGGTGGCACATCTGAAAACAGGTCAACTACTCTTTAGTCAAAACATATCTAAAAACATCTAAAATTGGTTCTAATAAAATGGCAGTACTGTTCATTGTCACGAGACAAATTCCCACCATACAAAAACAAAGTGAAAAAATTGGTTAAAATATCAAACAATGTCTAATAGCACAGATTCTGTTAAAAAGCAGTGCCCAAACACTTAATCAACTCCCACCCTCCTTATTTATCTCTTCCCAAACATCCTTTTTTTTTTTTTCCTCATTAAAGGTTTGTATATTTATTTTTCCCTTGTTTCTCTTCCAGCTAATTGCCCTCATCGCTCAGCCTTGGTTTTGTTGCTCCTTTCACTTGCGCTTGCATGGACACATGAAACTTTTTGTGTCAATCTACAGACAAGGTTGTCTTCTAAAAGACAAGACTATTACTTTAGAGAAAAACTTACCACACTTTCCATTTCAGAATTTACTTCGTGAGAAGAAGAAACCCTCACTGATAGAGTCTCCTTTATCACCCACTATGTAATGTGTAACCTTCAGCTGCTCCAGCTCTCTGGAGCTAAATGTACTGGAAAATATCTTTGTTTCAATTGAGTTTTGTACCCCCAGACCTGCCTTTTGACCGCTTCCCAACCCTTGTCCACTCATGAAATGGAAAATCCATGTGGACAAAGATGCAGGAACAGATTCAGGCCCCAGCTAAGCAGCACATTTTGCCAACTTATTTCCACAGTATGTTCCCTGCAGTGGAATCACCAAAATGCCTGCAAATCCATACTCACCATATACTTCATCCAGTAAAGCCCTTAACATAACGTACACAAACCCAAATGACCACTATGGAACAAAATAAAAAGGTAGAAGGACAAAAGCACACAGTTAATGTTAAGCACACAGTTAACTTCTCAGAAAACAACTGTGCTCTTCCTGATGCGTGCGTACTGAAGCTCAGTGGCAGATCTGCACAAGGTAAGCCTAGGAACAAGAAGTTATAACTTGGCTGGGTATTGTAGACACTATGAATTCAAGAGCAATACCAGTTCTGTGGCACCTTGCAAACTCCATTCTTCCTCCCAACAACTTTGTGCACCTGCTCCAACCCTACAGAAGACCTGTTCGATGGCTTTGTATAACAAAATGATACTATTTTTACTTGCAAACGTGGCCATGCACATACCTATTGGATCATCACAGCATGACTACTTTCCATGTCATCTTCCACTGGGAAACATTTATGGGCTTCCTCTTTACCTCCTTTCTCGTTTTCATGTTGCAAGGTGTTTCTTTCCTTCCCATCCTAACATTTTCCTTCACATACCTGTATGACTACAGCTTTTCTTTTCCCATCTTTTTGTTCTCTATCTCAAATCATTTCTAGTTTTCCACTGCAACGTTCTTTCCAATTTCTCTTCTCCATTGAGAACACAATTTTCTATTCCCCAGTGCAGAACTCCCACAAGGAACAACAGTTAAGAAAGGTTAAAGAATACCCAGGCACATGTGAGAAGGACCCATGCACACAGTTATGGGTCATGACACTTGACAGTTATGTGCTAACACTGAACCACTTTGTCTACTCAAAGACTGTTTGCACTGCTCCACCCACCCTGAGGATGAATTCACTTCCCATTTAACCATCTGTTTCTACAAGATCAATTTTTTTACTGGTACATATTATATTCTCAAATTCTGTGCTCCTGTGGAATGGAAAGCCATCATCCCATCATCTTCATAAATGAAACCAGGTGATCCAATGAGATAATTTATTACTCTTCCACCAACACGGATATTCAAACATGTACAAGTGCTCACCAAGAAGCAAAACCAGTCACAACAACATTGTAACCACAATTAAGATGTATGTAATCTTCCGTAAAATAATTCAGTTCTGTTCAATACTTTTATGAGTCCGTGATAAAAGTTTCGAAGTCCTGGTCTAAGTCTGAAACAAGGGCATCCACAAAATCTTCAACTGAAGGCGATTTCTGAAGCATACCTATAAAACCAAGACAACAGACTGTTAGCAAGAACACCTCAAAAGATTAGCCAATGATAAACTAACGAGCTTTTAATGTCACAACATGACAGAAAGGGTTACTGTGTTTGTCAAGAAATAAATGCAATTATACCATACAGGCAGTAATTAATTTATTCAAGCTACCTATTACATGTTATCACAGAATTGACAGGTTTAAGATTGTGAACTTTTTTTTTTTTATCACTACAATCTTGCCTAGGTTGAGAATTATATCTGTTGTAAAGGAATGTAACCAAGACACAGGCTAGATGCAGTCATTTCCAAATGGCTGGAAGGAAACGTTGATTGAGAAGGATCTAAAGCCTTATCTACTGAGTCTCTAGCCTGGTACAGCCAGAAAAAACAACATGCTTTCTCAAAGTACTACACACCTTAAAAACATTGCATTTAGTTTTTGAAGTACAAACATCTCTGAAATACATCACCAGGCATGAAACATACCCAAACACATCACACTTTCAGTGTGCTGCAGTCGTAGTTTGCTTTTTTACAGTACAAGGATTTACCTTTTATTAGGAATATTCACTAGTATGTTAGCTGTGTTATATGGCTATGGAATAACAGACAGGGAAATGAGCACAATGAAGAATCATGTTCAAGTATTCTGTCAGCTAATTCTACAAGCAGACCAACCAAAAATCTCACACCTTCCTCCCCAGCATCCCAGTTTTCAGAGAGCACAGGAATATCTCATGTAAATTATTTTCATATGTTTCTTTGTAACAAATATTACATTAGTGTTGGGGCTTTTCACTGTTATTAACATTTTCAAGATTATATATGGAAATTTACTGCATTACTTGTAGCAGGGGAAAAAAAACCAGTATGGCTGCCAAATAACGTAGAATTTAATCTTCGTACTTCTTTGATGTGTTCTGTTCTTTCTGTTCTTTCTGACAACTGCCAATGTAAATATAACCTTGTTCTACCCTTTCTGATCAGCGTACCTACGGTACATAATTTTATATTCTTTCACATCCTCAACAATATTTGCTTTCAGTGGAAATTATAATTGCCTGCTGCTAAAAGACCGGAATCTTTTACTAAAGCACAATGATTCAAAACCCACCAGGAAACAGACCGGCTCGAGGTAGTGTTGTTTGAGCAACTGAAGGAATTTTCTTGCTGACACCTCACAGAATCCCATTTCGATCTGTTTTAAACACGTTGCGAATGTCAACACCAACTGCCACAACCCAGTAGGTTAACACTGAGCACTCAGAGGAAGACAAATCTCATACTAGATATAGGTTGATTGAAATGCTGCTAACTGAAGTCTGCATCAAGTGATTTTCAAAATGAAAGAGAACAGAATAAATATCTCTAAGCACTCGGTAAACTTGTCATCTGCTCTAATGGTAGTAAAATTGCTGTGGAATTTCTTCCAGTTCACAATGAAAGATCACAAGCAACACGCAGGGCTGAGAAACAGATGTGTCCCATACCAGCTGCTAACCTGTGCTCCCCAGAGCACTGCAGGCTCACTCTCCTGGGTTCCTGACTGGGGTGGCTGGGGGACACATATCTTTGCTCCCCAGCAGCCTTAACAGAGATAAACAGTTCAAACCCATAGTATTTTCCTGCAGTTTGCTCAAAAGTGGAGAGAATGCCTTAAGGAAGCGATGCAGATGGCAGCTCACTGGAACACAGATTGACGTGCACGACTACTGGAGCTTTGTCCTTCATGGAGATGAAGTGGTCCAGTCCCAACAGTGCAAATCATTTTGCCTTTTTTTTTTTTTTTGGCATCATTTTACCTCAGACATTTACATCTCAACTAATTGGCTCTATTTCTAGAGACTGAACAGTAAAAAGAAGTTCGTGACTGACAAGCACCTGATCTCTTTCAGAGGCCTACTTTATAATGAGATGAATTGTGCCTACGAAGCATCTATTTTTTTCCCACAGCCCAAAAAAGAAACCTAGATGACCACCTTAGGTATAAAAATGTGAAGTTAGGTGAAATGATTTCTTCCCTGGAGGTATTTAAGAGATGTGTGGACATGACTCTAAGGGATATACACGGTCTAGTGATGAGATGCGGTAGGTCAGGTTGATGGTTGGACCTGATGATCTTGAAGCTCTTTTCCAACCTAAATGATTATATGAGCCTTTCAATTTTTAAGATGTTCTATAAAAGAACCATTTTTCTACAGCCAGTATGCCCTTTTCTACCAATATGGAGGGATGACAGTAACGCTGTCTAGGCAGTATTTTTCACTGAAGTATAAAAATGGCCACAATTCACACAACCTCCACCTCTGCAAACCCCAAAATACATAAAAAAAAAAAAAAAAAAAAAAAAAAAAAAAAAGAAACCCAAACCTTCAAATATTAAGTTTGTAAAAACCAGTTTGGCTGGATGACATTTAGCTAATTCTCTTGACACTCTAAAATTTATTTTACTGTGAAGAATTCTTAAAGCCCCGATTATCAATATGTCACAAAAGAAGAAAGGTCAACAGTATATAATGCTCAGTTCTGAGGTATGGGAAGAGACAAAACTGATGCTGGGATTATCTTTGAGCAGATTTAATGTCCCTCTTGTATAAAGTTAGCAAAACACAATAAAACCATTCCATCCCTGGATATTACAAACTGAGTAAAAGAAACATAATTAACTACAATACAGTCGGACATGCAGCCAAACACAGTCTTACCAAATCTCACTCAAAACTTGCTGCAAACTATATTTAGTTAGTCTCCACATGGTTTGTTTTAATTAAGTAGGAGAATTCAAAGCCTTTCTGGCAATAGTGATGTCAAATGATGTCAAATGACCTCGTACCCAGTAGTTCCAGCTGTTGATAATACAAACAGATTTCAGATTTCTTGCATTAGCGGTCTACTGCATTGCTATTTTCCCATCACTGACATCAAAAGCAGACACCAGCAGAATTTGCTTTTGAAAGGGAAGGACGAAGAGTAACTGAGGTCATCAGTGAAGAACTTCTGCAGTAAAATAAGCATGCCCTTATGAAATAAATAACTACAGATTTCAGAGCAGACAACTCCATAAGAAACAGACACTGATGGTATTTCCATGTTTTAACCTCTTACTCTACCCAGCTGTGTTGAGACTGGTCCACGTCTCCCTTTAAACTCCATTAAAATATATCAAAGTAGGATCAGTATGTGCTCAGCACTTCGGTCTAAATGATTTAGTAAGATGTCCACAACGTCTGATGGTTGCAGTTTTAAAATCTAGGAGTGTGTTTTATACATTCAGCCCTCCTATTTCAGCTCAGTCTCTCCCAAGCCTAAGGCAACTGCATAGCTTATCTTCCCTGCTTTGAAGTTTTCTTTCACATTACAGCGCTGTGGTTAACCACACCCTTTTGAGAGATGGTTAGCTGTAACCTACAATCACTGGAAACTGGGAGAAGAATAAAGCCTGTGGCAGAATTTGGCCTCTGCCCCTTTGGAACACTAATTATTTTGGGTCCGTGTATTTTGAGTTAACATATGTTGCCACTCACACCACCTTTCAGGATTTATGCATGGGTTTTGTACTTTCAAAGAGACAAAATCATTATCTGAAGATCTTTACAGCCTCTTCAAATCATAAGTATTCTATCAAGTACAATTTGAGGCATGGAAAAACAAATTTTCAAACTACACTGGAGCAAATGCATGTTTATTTACAGATTTAGGCGGCTTGATTACTACATATGCACACAACTGAGTATGACTATCTGCAAAACAATGCAGCATTGATCAATCAAGAACACAACCGCACGTGGATTTTCCACATGGGCTTCTTCAGAGACCCAAAGGGCAATCTGCCTGCACAAAAGCAGCAGGACAAGCACGCTCCAGAGTCTGTTCCATGCTCTCAGTACCCAAATCATCCAGCCCTGTACTTTTTCCACTCTGCAATTCACTTTCTGCCTATGCACCTGGGTTTCTTTCCAGCCAGGGAGTGCCAAGGGAGAGGGGGAGGGATGGTGCACACCTAAGTCTTGTTCAGACCTGCAGCTGGACCTGGAAGCGACCTGGGTTACCTATCTTTGAAGGAGTTTGGAAGCCCTAATGCCATGCAATCCAGTGAAGGAGAGCCATGTGGCCATCCCACAAGGACAGAGACATCATGTTCATCTCAAACTGCATTTTCTCCTTAAAGAAAAGAAGAAAACCTCTTGGACAAAGAGTTTTCCACTTTTTTTTTTTTTATTATTACTCCTGCTATCCGTATTTGTGATTATTTTTGTATTATCAAAGGGGTAACATAAAAGGGGTCACTTCAGAAAATGCTTTAAAAGGTTTCAAAAAGCCTTTGAGCTGATTTTTTTTTTTTAATGGGAACAGGTGCCAATAGAATCAAACCCAAACTCCAAAAAGTATATTGTGTTTTCTAATGAAAGACTAGCCCAAACATGAATCTTGTCACTGACTGCACTGGATGGCAGGTCAGATCCTTTATCTTCCCTAATCAGTACATCTATAGAGTTGTGTGGGAGAAAGATGAAAAGCTAGGGTCATATCCAAGCACAAAAGAAAGACAATAGAGAGCTTCTGAGAAGAAAATCATAATAAAGAAACGGAATAAATGAAATGTGCTTGTGAAGTTATCTGCTATCAAACCATCAATGAATATGGCTAACTTCACAATTGGATACGGAAACACTTCAAGGGTGAGGCCACATACAGAAGTCAGGCTTGAACAAGTGCATGCCTTTATTAAAGTTAAATAAAAATCAGAAAAAAATATAGAACTGTGTTGTGTTTTTTTTTGTTTGTTTGTTTCTTTCTTTCTTTTAAATAGGGTACTACTGAGCACAAAATCTGAAGTGTTTCACTGGAAAATAATAAAACCAACAAGCTGCTACACCCAGTACAATTTGTCTTTAGTCAGGAGTCTGGTCATCTGCTATGGGAGCGTGGCATTGTAACTGATGAAAATCAAGAAAAGATGGAAATCAAGTATTATAGAATATCCATAATGAATAAAAAGGAAAAAATGCTGATTGAAATGGCAACCTAAACAAATTAAAGAACAAGTAGCTGTTCTTAATTTTCTCCTTAAATTCTCAATTCTTCTAATAGATGTGGAGTGTTTGAGTGTAAACATACAATAAGCTTTTCCATCATTTGTGTTCTGTGATTTAATCTCACATAATCCAAAACAAGCAATCAAATTATTAACTTGTCAAAAGGCCTGAGTCACCTGAATTTCAATTTTCAGGGAGTAACTCAAGCTTGCTTGTTTAAGTTTCACACTGTCTACAAATGAACATCACAATGTGCACAGGCAAGGACACTGACAATTAATAAAGGCCCTTTTCTAATCATGTTATGATCTTGAATATCTTTTTAAATTTCTGTCTAAAGTAATATTGAAAAAAATCAGAATACAAAAGTGAAAACAGCTTGAAAACATCCGCTGTCTTAAAGCTGATGCAAAGGAGTTATTGCTGCCTGGTTCTCCTTTACATCTGAACAGACGTACCAGCAGGAGCACTACAGTTACTAGTCTTAATAGTGACACACTATAGTAAAGTCACTATTCTGTTTAGTGATTTAAGAACTTACTGAT
This sequence comes from Aythya ferina, assembly GCF_964211825.1. NCBI lineage: Eukaryota > Metazoa > Chordata > Aves > Anseriformes > Anatidae > Aythya > Aythya ferina. The sequence goes on from NC_140296.1 coordinate 20,524,896, forward strand.
TTAAAGAAAAAAATGAAAAAAAAATCAAACTGCATATCTTCCATACATAGGTTTCTTTGGTCACATCACAAAGGATTCAATTATTCTACCATTAACATTAACTTGCACAATTATTCCTTAAACATGGCTCACTCTCTTCTTCAAACACCAGATTGCACAGCTGTCACTTCATCATTCACCACTGATACTGAGCACTCAGTGATGAACTATCTGTACTAAATGAGCTGAGGACTTTAAGCATGAGTAATACAAATACTGAAATGCCTAAAACATCTGATTATTGCACTACAAGACAGTTAAACTTATTTGTGTGATTTGACTGTGCCTTTCATCATACTCAGATTTCCTTTAAACTTAAAAAAAAAAAAAAACTATAATGCCACTTCGGATCAATTTCAGTAACAAATTTTGTGCAAAAATAACTGATACATACTTTCAACCCCAAGCTGATGGTACCATGTTCAAGTGTATTCGCCCATATGCAAGGGGGAAAGCCAGCAGTACGTCCATAGATTTTTATGTATGTCCACCCACAGATGTGTTTGCACATTTCATTCAAATAATATTTGATTAAAAGGAGCACATTGCCATCAACTTCAGCATAGCCTCTTGGGCATTCCAATAAGACTCCAATAATGCTCAACAATTAAAAATATGCCCCAAAAATATGAAACAGAAAAGATAACAAACATAACTGGCATTTTAAAATATTCTTTCTTCTTCTATGATATGACCTACAATATTAACTGGATTTGCTTGTGAAGATGTAAGTTCTTGTCTTGCAACTACTTAGCCCATACTCAAGCTGCAGCTTTTAAAGTTAGGTTACAAACACAGACTCTTCAACAGCAGTAAAGAAAGGCAAGTTTAAAAGATGTAGACTTATGCTGAAGGAAAAATAAAATTGTAGGTCAGAAATAAAAATAAGACTACTCTAAAGATATACAGTTGCCTAATATATGATGAGTCTTAGGAGTTCTGAGGTTCTGGCCTCAAAGACAAAGAGATTGTTCTAGCTGTGAAACTGTTGAGTTCATGATGAAATACAGATGCATTACCACCGTATTACTTGTCTTTAAAAAAAATGCAATTTCCAGTCATCCAAGCTGAAGTGATCAGTGGCTGATGAATTAATATTCATAATATTAACAACTTCAGAGCAAACTGAAAGATACTCCTCAGATGAAGTCCTTAACAAGTGCTCTGAGCAGGAATAGTGACACTAATGAAAAATTGTTGAATACTGCAACATAACAGTGGAAGTCTTTATCCCGATCTCATTGACAGATCTGAGATAAAAGTAGTAGTTTCTCAAACTTTTTTTAATTTTCCTGACCTTTTTTAAAATATATTAAGTATAGTATGTTTTCTATAGCCATTAGTTATTTTTAAAAGTTGTTTTCCATATTCAAGAAGTAAATGTAGTACTGAGAGGAATTATGAACCATGTTTCTTTATTACAACCTTCAGACTTCCATTTCACAAGAATGTCTATTGAAAGTACTAATATAATAAAAGCTATGTTGATGATGCTATAAAAAGTTCAAGTTCTTGTGTACAAAATAAGTAGATCTACGAAATTTAATGTACGTAAAAATCATGCATTTTTTGTATCTAAAAACTATAATCTATTTTCTTTCAAATATGATGTACTTATTTTCAATTCTTTAGACTGCTTTGTAATACAACCTCTTCCAACACTTCATCCCAAGTACCTCTGTGTAGGTTTTGTCCTGTGGATCACAAGGGTTCAACTGACCATGACACCAAGTTGACGACCAGACACAAAGTTGACAACCGGTCCACTTAACAAAATAAATGAACAAGTTTTCTTTCACAAATCCAGTAAAAACCAAAATGAAACTAGAAAGACCAGATCAGGAAATAAAGCTAAGGTATTTCTTCCTTGATCAAGGGAATCAAACAGTTTTTTTCTACCTTGAACCATAAGTATGGGCTCTTTTCCACCACCGTGTGCCAGCATCTCTCGACGATACCGCTCACCCATCGCCCTGGAGAAACACAGATGTTAGAGTAATCTGCAAATGCAACCTGTCCAGCTTTGTTGTATTTGCTTCTAGGATCTCTGCATAACTCAGAGACAGAGACTAAATGAAATCTTCCACCCTGAAATAATGACTGCCTTGATCCCATGTTGATTCCTCAAATTCAAATTACATTTAAAATTATACTTTAATTAACTGAACTAGGCAAAATTTATACATATGAATATGCATTGATGTTTATGGAAGTTAAACTGTGGACGACATTTTAACCTTCATTGCTCCAAGGGGAAAAGTTACTCTGCTACAACACTCAGGACAATTACCTAAGCCGTAAGAACAGTTAAAATTTTTGATGTCACAATTTACCTTTTAATTTCACAAAGCAAAATGAGTAGAACAGCTGTACTTAGCTTTGAAGTTGGTGACATGAGGCTTGTTTAACACCTGCAGTTGCTTTTGATTTCAATAGAAAATTACAAGTAATTAGGCACCTATGAAAGTCAAGTTCTCTAATTACATCTAAATATGGATTTCAGTGCCTCCCAATGGGCACACCTGCATTTTAAAACATAGACACAAATTCTTTGCATCAATGAACACGTCCCAAAGTACATTTTATATCTATGGCTATTTCCTATTTAGTTATACTCTTAAACAAAAAGGCTAAAAACTATTTGGCGTTAAAAAAGCCCATCAACCTACGTTGCCCTGGGTATAACATTTGCTTCTTGCTTTCCACAAGCAAGTGGCACAACACTTCACCATTTCAATCATCACTGAAAATAAGTTTCTCTGTTTTTACCTATCAAACGGGTCTTGAGCAAAACACTGTTTCCACACCATGGAGGCAACAGCCCTGGACATGAGGTAGGAATAGTATTTGGCACCATAGCCCACAAGATGACTGAATCTCAGATGCCAGGCCTGTAAGAAGAGAACAAAAAACAGAACAGAAGCAATCTTTTAAATTCTTTAAATTATTCTGTGTTTTCCTAAGTATGATGGAAAAAAATCTGTTAGTGTTACAATATGGAATGGTTGAAAAAAGAAAAAAAAAAAAAAAAAAGCAACCACAACCAGAAATCCCAGAATGAACACATCCTTTACTATACAAAGCATTTTCCAAGCTAAATACTGTATATCCAATATGCTGATTATCATCATTGAAATTATACATAAATAGGGTCAGAAGGAAAGAAAAACAAGAAATAAAAAATGTGGCCAAATGTGATAAAAGCCATGTTGCTCTACTGGTCTCAAAAAGAAAACATAATCACCATATTACACGTAATGCCACATTTTACCGTTTTCCATGCAGATAATGGCAGTATGACACTTAGAAAAGTTACATCTAAAAATATTTGCCACAAAAAAAAACAACGATCATAGGAATTTGTATTTAATACCATGCAAAATACAGCCTACCATATGCCAAAAGCCTCATAGGTAGATGAATTACATCCATACACAATGTCATTGTTCACAGATTTGTTTCCACATTCTCGAATGTATGTACATAGCAGATTACCATCTGTAATTATATTCTTATTCATTTTTATATTGTTACTTTATGACTCATTCCAGTGATGGTGGACTTCTTTTATAATCCGCTTTGGTGTCAACTATTTTCTTATGTTTTCTTAGGAGATACAATCAGAAGTATCAGCCTTACTTTCACAGAAATAAGTACATTTTTTCCCCCTCTTTCCTTGACTGCAGCAGAGTAGTTTAGATTGAGAGACCTCCAGAGGTCATCTGGTCCAACCTCTGCCCAAAGCAGAGCCAACTTTTATGAGATTTCTCACGGCCCTGTGGAAGCTGAAAAGAGACTGTTTCCCTACAGGCTTACATACTTTTTTTTTTTTTTTTTTTAACTGAAGATGATGAATCTAGAGTTGAAGGAGTGAGAAACTTACTCCTGCCCTTTTGGCTCTCTGAGGAAACCAAAGAGGAGTCAGCTCCCATATCTTATTTGTCCTCCTATTTGAAGACAAAGGTCTTAATATTATTGTGATATGACTGGTGTCAAGATATTTTTTTTAGGTACTATAGAAAACAGAATTTTAAAGAGGAACTGGAAGATAAACAGTAAAGTAGCCTAACAGATGTTTTATATTTAAACCCATAGCCTGTCATATGCTTGTTTTCTTATCCTAAACCTGATGGCTGAAATTCTGAGGCAGCCAAAGAGAAAAGTGAGGGGGTATTAGCAGGTTTTTTTTAGAAGTATTTACCTTTGGCTGAAATTCTTCTTCACACTGTAACAATGTCTTGACTCCTGGCAGATTAAATAAACTACTTTTCTTTATTCAAGAAAGCGACAATCATCATCTTGCTCTCCATTTGCCAAGACAAAGATGTATGTATATTTTTAAAAGAACAGCAACCAAGAGTATGGAAAAATAAACTATTTGGCTTTTAATCAGTCTTTTTTTACCTTAAAAAAGGTAGCAAACAGCAGCCTATTATCCAGATCATCATGATCTATGATGATCCATGACCATCATCCATGACCCATGACCATCTCCTTGATGAGAAACAAAGCTCTTGGCTCTCTTTTCTCAGGAGCACTCACAAAAAAGTTCTCAGTCAGCTGCAGTTCAGCCATCCAAAGGTGGTTTCCTCCACCGTAATGCAGGTGTCCAAAATACATGGACTTTGCTACAGGTGACCCAACCTAGACTCTACAAGCAGCCTACACAACTAGTTTAAAGCAGAAGCCTAACTTTTAGGGGAGATGAAAGATGTCCCCAGTCCTCAATTTTCCTGTGGGCTTTGTGGCATGATGCAAATGCCTAAGAATGACTGATATTTGTTTTTTTTCTTTAAAGTAAACTCCAACTGTACCATATCTCACCAGAATGCAAACATACAAAAACAGTCAGCTTGGATACAGATTCTCCAGTTTGCTCTGAAAAGCATCATGGTTGCCGTGTTTATACTTACTGCCTCCAGTTTTTCTAACTAGTCCCTTAATTATAACCATAATCACTAAACTAACAGCACAGTTTGAAACAGACCAGAGAGCTTACAGGAAAATCACGTCAGTTTTTATTTTATTCTATACTAAGTTTTCAAACTGAGGATTCAAAGTTTTGACTTGAGAGTATAACTCTTGCAGGCATGTGAAAAGCTTTAATGATGAACTGGTTTCATCTACCCAGAAATTTAAGTAATTCCCAAATCGATCTGTTCAGTGAAAGATCCAAGTTGCTTTTTCTGCTACAAAGGAAATTACTTTCTGTGAGCTTGGCATATAGAAGAATATCACTCCATTCAGAAAGGAATGATTTTAATGCATCATATAAGCTGTAACAAGTTGTACTGGGTCTGGCTGGAATGTTAACTTTCCCGGCAGCAGCCCATTCAGTGCCGTACTCTGTACTTGTAGCTGGAACAGCAGTGTTATCACACCAGTGTTGTGTCTACTGCTGAGCAGCAGTGGCACAGCATTGGGCCTTTCTCTAACCCTCCTAGGGGGTGGGCAAAAAAGTGAGGAGAGAAACATCACTAGGGCAGCTGACCTAAACCAATCAAAGGGATATTCCATACCATGTGGTGTCACACTCAGCAATAAAAGGTGGAAACAGGAAGAAGAGGGGAGGGGTGGGCTCTCGTTGAGAAGACGTCGGTCCTCCTCTCGAACACCGGCTGCGTGCGTTGAGGCCTTGCTTCAAGGACGTGGTCAATCATCGCTCATTTGTGGGAAGCACGGTAAAACCACCACACTAGGACAGTGTCTTTTTCAACAGCCCAGATTACATTGCTCATCTTGCCTTCCCTTACACTGTATCTCTACGGAATATCCTGGTATAAGTAAGACCCTGTGCTATTTCTAAGACATTTAATTCTCTGGGCCTAAAAGAGCTCATCTTCACCTCTGATGGGCTGATGATGGAGTAGCCTGATCAGCTACTCCACTCATAAGGTTTATTGAAACTATCACAAGCAAGCAAGAAAAACAGCTTCTTAGCAGCCTGTCCAAAACCAAAAGCTCATTTCAGAGAGTGCACCTAAAACAGGACTCAGTTCCCTCTGTCTACACAAAAATTTACTTGACTTTGTCTTTGCTAGGTTATTTAAGTAAGAGACTTCACATCACTTCCTTTCAAAACATAAAAGGAAGGGATACAGCAAAGCATGCTAAGGTGTTACTCAACTCTCTGCATTTGGGAAGGCTCTCAAATATGATGAAGCTGAGAATTCAAAAATTCATCGGCGACAAAGTGGTATTAAAATAAAGAGGGAGAGAGAGAAAATGGGATGAGTTAATCTGTATTGAGATAAATGCCTAAGACAGGTATAGTACAGACAACTCTCCCTTCATTGGGAGTACAAAAGGAACACACTTTTAAATACCTAGAGTAATATAAGATAACTTCAGTCTTCAAAGGAATTGTGCAACTGAGATTTTATTCATATTGCAAACAACAATCCAGGAAATCAGATTATGAACACACCATTTCCTAGTGAGGTTTGAAGTCTATACTTGATTTTTAAATGTTTTCATAATCAGCGCAGATTTTCTCCACACTCCAGAGTACAAAATGCTCTAGGATGTCATCATTCCCTGTTCTTAACTTTTTTTCAGTCCTCACACAAAATTTTTGATCAGACGCTCTCAATCCCTTCATTCTGTATTTTCAATATTCACCATTACCCATTATCTATTACATTACTCAAGTATATTTTCCTATTTGATAATGTTCTAGTAATTAACTTTTCCAAATTGGACTTTGTTACCTGTAAACAAATATTTAAACATTAAGGTGCTCCCTCTGCCCCCACAAGGAGTTACCCGCCTGCATTAAAAAACTGTTAAAAAATTTATACAGATGAGATTAAGATATATGTAACAAACATGCAAAAAGCCCAAGTAAATAATTGAATCATCTAGGTTGGAAAAGACCTTCAAGATCATCAAGTCCAACCATCAACCTGACCTACCAAGTCCCATCACTAAACCATATCCCTAGTGCCACATGCACAAGTCACTTAAATACCTCCCGGGGACACTTCCCTGGCAGCCCATTCCAGTGCTTGACCACCCTCTGCATAAAGAAATTATTTCTAATATCCAGTCTAAAACTACCCTGGCACATTATGACCCAAGTGCAGGACCCAGCACTTAGTCTTGTTGATACGTATAGACTAGTACTCTTTTAAGAAGTTCTATGAACAATAAAAAATAATCACAGCACTGTAAAGGTATTTAAAACTACATGATTCACCTTTTAGCATAAAATTCTGTTTTATTAAAACTACCTATAGATGAAAAATGTCTTAATTTCTTAACTGTGTTATTTGTATAGCTGAATGACTTCTTCATATATATAAAAATCCTGACATATCAATTTCCCTTTTGGAAAGGATAAAAGCTAGACATGTAGAACTAGGGCACTCTCCTTATTAAATGTTACACTTTTGGTACACAGTTAGAAAGTTAATGAAGACTCTGAGTAATCACCTACTTCAAAAAGTTCCATGAACCCATTCCAGGAGTTTATAAAACAGTGTGCATTTTACAGCATAGCCCATGGGGTATGATAATATGCCATTCATGGGTCATGTTCATGCCTGCTTTTTATCCAACACAACAGGCTGAAATAAAGGTGTGCGACTGATCCACTGCAATTATTAAAAGGGCCTTTTCTTCACCAACATTATCAATCTTCCCTTATAACCACGTCTGAAATGCTTCCAATGTGTGAAGCCTTTCCATTTCTTCCTGTAACAAACAAAAATACCTCACTGATACACGTGCCATACTGATACATTACACCTTCTCAGGAATTTTAAGTAAAGTACTTGTAGGATACATTCTTTGGGTAAGATTCAGTTCATTTTCCTTTAGCTACCTCAGACTAGGAGCCTTGCCCAAACTAGTCACAAAGGCTGCCTTTGTAGTCAGGGGACAGGAATATTTATCTTTTTGCCTTTGGATGGGGATAGGACTACTGCTCTTGGAGAAAATAAATAATTTACTACTACTTTTAGCTTCTATTTAAAAGTTATGCCACTTCATTCCTTTTAACAACATGGTAGGATCAGCTAACATAAACTGGTTTGAAGACTACATAAGCTAATTAAAGATTCAATCATTTGATTTCTAAATTTACAAGTGTTAAGATTACCACAAACATCAATTCATACAGGAATTCAGATGTGATCCTAAAAAGACAAAACTGAAAGCAAAAAACTACAGGTAACTCACTACACAATAATCTAGTTTTTGCTTGACTGTGGGTAATCATTATTCATGGACTCCACTAATTACATGGTATAAATGGTATAAAATCCTCTTATTTCCTTTGAAAAGGAAGAGCAAACTACAGAAATTCTTGACTAGTGCTTGGACTTTTCAAAATGCTCTTCAGCAGCTTGTGTTGTGACTTCAGCTCTTCCAAAGTATATTTAAGTCCACTTTACTTTGCATCTTAAAACTAAAATCACAAGTGAGGACCTGAAAAGACCCAACACTAAATTAAGAAAAGTATTTACATCATTTAAGTCTTCAAATTACAAAATGCGTGCTACAGTAATTACATCAAGGAGCAAGTTGTTGAACAGTTTCCATGAGAAACAATATATGATGGCGATGATTCGGTGCCACCCCCATCCCCTTTCTTAATTAAATTCTTATTCTGGCAGGAAACTCAACGGAGGAGCAGCCAACTTATCTCAGGGGCTACTGGGTGGAGAACCCCTGGCTCTGGCAGTAAGCTGATATTACTGTTCCTAATGCCCTTGAACTTGGCTATCAGCATGGGTGGAAAACTCTTGAGAATCACAAAGAAGCTGCAGGCTCTGGTAACTCGTGAGCCAGAAAAGAACAGCAATTAGTATGGAAATCAGTACAAGCTATTTCCCTCTGCTGAGAAGCAAGGCTTGTCATCTAGTGGGATTCTAGGACAACCCGCTTCTGGCAGGCCAACAAGCACACAGAGTGAGCACTGGCACTCCTGCGGCAATGTCAGCCACTCCTTCCAGTGGGAGCTGGAGTTGAATAGAACAGAATATCCTGAGTTGGAAGGGACACACAAGGATCGAGTCCAACTCCTGGCTCCACACAGGGCCACCCCAAAATCAGACCTTATGTCTCAGAGCGTTGTTCAAGCACTTCTTGAACTCCGGAAATCTCAGTGCCATGACCACTGCCCTGGGGAGCCTGTCCCAGTGCCCGAGCACCCTCTGGGTGCAGACCCTTTCCCTAACCCCCAGCCTCACCCTCCCCTGTCCCAGCTCCATGCCGTTCCCTCGGGTCCTGTCGCTGTCCCCAGAGAGCAGAGCTCAGCGCCTGCCCCTCCGCTCCCCTCGTGAGGGAGCTGCAGGCCGCCATGAGGCCTTCCCTCAGCCTGCTCTGCTCGGGGCTGAGCAAACCAAGGGACCTCAGCTGCTCCTCATATGTCTTGCCCTCTAGATTCTTCACCATCTTTGTAGCCCTCCTTTGAACACTTTCTGATAGTTTCATGTCCTTCCTAGACTGTGGTGCCAAAACTGCATGCAGTACTTGAGGAGAGGCCACACAAGCTGAGAGTGGAGCGGGACAACCCCTTCCCTCTCCTGGCTAGCTATACACATGAAGAACCCAGAGAGCTGCAGTTTACGGAGCAAGAACTCCACGGCCACTTTTCAGCACACAAAACCAGTAAATTCATGGTGTGGTACAGATACGATCAGACGCTGCACATCCACCTTTACACATTTCCCATTCTGATGCACTAGCTGTACAGACATTGTTTTAAAATATCAGTGGAAAAGCACGCTTTTAGCAAAATAAAAAACGGTATTACCTCATGACCAGCAGATCTGGTCTCACTATTTACCTTTGACTACAGTTTGCATTGTCACAGTCTTCAAACCTGTATTCTATCCCAGGTGGAAGTTCAATATCCCCCTTCTCAAAACACAAGCAAGATACTCAGGAGGTTTCAGCACAAGGACCAGACACCTTGATGCAACAACCACCATTCATCAAGTAGAGAAAATTGAAGTCTCTTTCACTCAAACCCATGACTTCCAGAAGTAACGTGCTAACCTACTTGAATGACTGCCCCTTACTGAATGTCTTCTTTGCTCATTTTTTTTTATTTTTTCCACCTTTCTCTTTAAGCTACTAATTTACTTATGACATGAGAAAAGGATTATCACATACATTTTATAGCTTAAAGAATTTGATTCTGAAACAAATCACAGGATTTCTTCCCCTATTGGTTACATAAGCTTGCAGTGTGCTTTGAAGACATTCTCAACTCATTCTCACTTGAAGAAACAATTTAATGAGTTTTGGGGTGCAGATGTTGCAAACTCTCTGTGCCAGGGGCTACCTCTGATGAAACCCTACTGAGTGACGATTGTTTCAAAAGGTATGCACCTGCCTGTTTGGTCAACTTTCTTTCTGTATTTTTGGCCTGAACTCCTCTAAGTTTTATAGAATTACATCATCATCATTCTAGAGTTTCACAATAATAAAAAAATCCAATAAAAAGTTTTAAGGCCACTTCCTTAGCTGCAGTTTCTAATCTTGTTTAGAATAACAGAAAGTTAATTCCAAGAAACCACATTTTATACTGCCCCCCCTAACTTGCTTAATGTCACTACTCCACAGTTTTTCAGAGTGGTGCATTTCTGTGCTAGGAGTGGGAGAGAGCACAAAGTAAACCAACCCAGAGACATTGCTGACATTTTAGAAAGCAAGTCAAGCAAGAGATTAAGAATTCAATTTATAACACTTCTGTGTTTTTATTATAAAATGATAAATAAATCTAGCAAGGCAGGGAATGTAAATATTTTTGCAGTTGTTTACACTAGGGAAGAGGAAAGGAATTTAACATGCAATTAACCACTTAGGTGATTCTAGATATATACCATATGGTCTCTGAATTACTTAAATTAAAGAAAAACATTTCACTTTCATTTATAAACTATTAATGCATTTGAGCTGCTATAGCAAAATCATTTGAAACTACTTCCTCTTCACCCTCTTCTCTCCTCCTCGCAAAGGGACTGGGGGAAGGGGGACATAGGAGACAACAAAGAATACCAACATCAAAAAGTTGTATTTATGATATACATTGCTCCATGATCCTTAAAACATTGATTAAAGGACACAGAGATATGAAAACTGATATATTATGATCTTATTTGGACACACTGAGAGACAGTGTTACCTGTAAACATTTTAACTAGTTTGAAAAGTAAAACAGAAAAAAATGTGTGCCATCAAGAGAATTTCCAAGAGTCCTTACTGCTCTAACACATAACTCCGTACACAAACACACACACCACTCTATTACCAGTGAATAACTTTTAGCACTGCCTAAGTTTTAAAACTTCTTAAGCCCCAGATAACCAGAATCAGGTCACCACGCTTTCCTTTGGGTACAGATTCACCTTGAAGCCCAAGGTTTCTATTATACTTTATCAATTAAACCAAATTTTAAGTACTGCCCCGTTATTTTAAAAGAAACATCATGAACTTAAAATAAGCTCTTACAAAAAATATAAGAAATATTTTTAATAATGCTGTAGCTGCAAAATATTATTTGCCAGTACATCTTAATCATGTAAATTATCTGTACCTACACTGGAACATGAAATAGCTAATGTTTTACAATAATGCTCATTTACTACCTTCTGCCAGAGCCATTCCAGACAGGAATATAGGGGATCACGATTCTAATCCTGATTCTGCAATAAAATGCAATATGAACTTGAAGAAACTGCTTTGTTGTCCCCACTCAGTCTAACTGCCAACTCCTAGTAAGGGAGATAAACAGGACTCCTCTCTCATCCTTCTCTGGTTTGACTACGAGCTTTTTTTAGACAGGAGAATCTCCCACTGTGTTTGAACAGCATTTCAGTCAGGTCTTTTAGCCTGTATTTATGGAAGTGATACATTCAGTTTTATCTATTCCTATCAAACATAGCACCAGTACTGCAATCCTGGGGGGAAAAAAAAGGAAATGTAAGATATGAGAACAAAAATATGTACAACTAAACAAAGCAATCTGTATTTATATATTTTAGATATCTATAAAAAACATATATGTATCTCAAAATGTTACTAAGCAATGTATGCAACTATTTCCTCCACTGTTCTTTAAAATGCTACTAAATGTAAATACTATCACTAAAGTATGTTTGAGTTTCATGGGGCTAACACTTGCTAAAAGAATGTCCTTAAAAGTGCTTCATATCTTCTCATATCTGTAAACACTCCACTGCTGTAGATAGTTGCCCAGTGAATAGTGTCATATTTCCACTGGAAAGCAAATCTTCACAATATTTGCCATCCGCTTTTTTTTTTTTTTTTTTTTTTTTTTTTATCATAAAATGAATTCAACTCCAGAAAGACAGAAACCTAAACAAACCTTGAAGGGCAACTTTAAGAGCTTTTGAAAGTTCCAGCGACTACTTTAATAATGAACTCAGTAGGGCACCAATCTTTCTGAAATGGCTTTTAGCTATTAATTATTTATAGAAATATCACTTCCCCAGAGTTCACTGTGTACTTCTTTATTAATCTTTTCCTCAGACCCAGACTCTTCAACTTGATTTTATAGTATACTTTTAAGAAGGCTCATAAGAAAACTAATCCGGGGATTTGCACTTTGTGTAAACAACTCTGGTTTCCAACACAGCAAGGTAAAAGATTACTTTGAAGGGGTTACACAAACTTCAAGAGGTTGAGTAATGATGTATGACTTCATGTCTCTTCAAAACACTCCAAAAAGTTGAATAAGTGCACCATCAGTGTCTCTTCAAGTAATTGGTTGGGAGAAAAAGTGGAAAAGCAATCCATTATGAAAACTCTCTGCAATTAATATGAAATGTATGTCTCTGTGATCTAGAACAGCAGTTTTTTTAAAATGCCCTATGAAGGAGATCCTAGAACTGCTGGGTGTATGTCCCTCTTCAACAAGAGAGGGACAAGATTAACAAGAGTTTAAAAGATTTGGTGCTAACCATAATCACATTTGTTGTGTGTTAAACCATTTTTATTTTCTACTATTGCTTGCTTGCACATAAAAATCCGTGATCACAGTCTCAGTTCCAATTCTGTGTTTTTCTTAAGAGGTTTTCAGTACCAGAACATACATGTTCGTATGTGCCCACATAATTTTTTTCTTTCCTAGCCAAATAAACTCAGTTTTCTCAACTTTTCTCAGAGATTTCCAAACCTATTATCTTTCCAAATGCTCTCATCTGTATTTCTTCCAGGTTGTCCAAATCTTTTTAGGAGTCATACATCTACTGCAGGACCCAACATTTGGCCACTGCTAAACCCCCAACACCAAATACCAAAATAACCCCACAATTTTCTTTAGCAGCATTCCATAAATAGTGCTCTTTGGGCAGTTACTGCTCTTTAAATATGTATCTAATCGGTTTCCTGATGCACTACCTTGGATTTATTTTGACGGGATGAAATTCACAATATTTTGAACACTTTCCAAATTCTTTGGATCGTTTCAATTACATTTTTCATGATTTCTGCAATCTTTGTCAACGGGAGGATTTCTATAAATCTTATAAGTGAGCTCTCATCCAAATCAAAAACACAGAACAGCAGTAATTCCTAGATAGATGCCTGGTAGCCTTCACTTAAAAAGTCCCAGTCTGAAATGAAACTTTCACTCACTCTTTCAGCATGTTTTCTGCATGTTGCCTCAGCCATAACCCCAAAGCTTGCCCAAATAATTATAATTTGCGAGTGACAGAAAGCTTGCTAAGTCTAGAGTTATGCTATTAACTGCTACCTTCTTGTTCCCAAGGTCAACCACTTTATTAAGATGAAAAGTGTATTTTGCTATCTCAGATGATTCTTAACAAAACCATGAAGTTTTCTTTTACTCACTTGATTGTTCTCAAGGTGCTTGCAGACTCCTTAGTAAGTGATTCTACTACTTTTTGAGTGATAAAGTCTGAACAAGTTCTCCTCCCTTCATAAGAGTAGCTATCATAATAGCAAGTCCACTTTTCCTAAGTTTGTGAGCAGTAATTCCTTTAGCTCAGTGACTGCTTTGAAAAAGTTAAATATTCTGACTACCTAATCAAAACTCATTTATTTTTTTGAAAAAAAAAAAAAAAATACTTAAGCACAGACAGGGAATATTTCTGCTTTCTCTAATATCAGTTATTCCTCTGTCTCCTACTAAATCCATACTCTCCTTGATCATCTCAGTTCTTCAGTAGTTATTTAAATTTTTTATTACCTTTACTGCTTGCATTTTGCAACTCAGCTTTTCAAGCCTTTTTTGAGTTCTTATATTCTTTTAGTAATTACCTTTTCATATTATGATCTCTATCTTTTATGATCTTAATAAAGTCTTTAAAGCTCTTGGTTCCTTAGTCCCAAAACTTCTTCGTATCAGGGTAATTTGTGTCATTGATTCAATGCCCTTGATAACTACACTTTGTCTTTTGAATCTTCACACTTATGTATTTTCTATTTCCAGAAAATATCTGGCAAGCTTCCTCTTTCTGATGAATTTTTAAATCATTATTGACTTTTTTGGTTTTTAAGCTGTTAGAAATTTCAACAGTTCTAGCTCATTAGAGCTTATTGTGTCTTCTCTTTTTCACACTTTTACACGGCTTCTGCACTTCCAATAACTTCCTTTTCTCAGATGTTTAACTATACAGGCTTTCCCCCTGCCTTGGTTCTTTTCAGCATTTTGTTGGTAGACACCATAAATGTTATTCCCTCACCCCCAACCCAGTATGGGTGCTTTAGAAAAAACTCTTTGCCAACAGCAACATTTCTACATTTTAGCTGTTCTTCATTTCCTTTAAAACAGGGCATTTAGTTTTGCTTAGGCCCTAAGATTGCATGAGTTTAACTTAGTAAATCTAGGACAAAATTGGGAAGGTTATAGATAAAATAAGTATTACATGAAATCATAGTTTAAGTTTAATAGGTAGCTACTACTTACCCTTTGTTACTAATAATTTCAAGATTCATGTTCACCACTTGAGTCAAGGTTTCAGAATTCAAAACCACTTTTCTTTTCAGAGGTTAAGGGTTATCACTTATTTATCTTAAGACAGCTGCCTCCTCACTTGCTCAGCCTGACTATTCTCTTTTATATGTGTTACTGATATTCACACGAACTGTTAAACGGGACAGCGGTTATGACTACATATTCTTATTTATCACTCCAAAGACCTTAGAAGAAATTGTAAGACAACAGATGCCACAAAGACCCATATGGCAGACTCGATAACAAGATACTTCACTCGAACTGCCAGCCAGCCCTAAGTGAGTTGAGGAGCAGACCTGTTAGGAATGATACTCTCCTCTTCACTACAGCACCACAACTGACAGTGATCGTGACCAGTACAAGACTGCAATACTGAACTTCAAAAAACACATCATCTCCGTGATCTCAATTTCTGGCCTCTGGCTTACTTAACTAAGCATGAGGTCAGGTCACCTCCGAACTCCAAAGAAAAGGCTCTTAGCAAAGAAAATGCATACAGCTCTTTTGCTCTCAGGTGTTCTTAAGCACAATAAAAAGGGGAACTGGGCACGAGGTGACAATGTGTGCTGCAGAAAGATGTCAGAACCATCTCCTCTCTGCAGAGAAGCTAGTTCTGCATGCCTACTGCCACCAACTCCTCTTCAGCTGGCCAACTTACCAGATTATTTGCATCCCATGAATGAAACCCTTCTGCCCTCAGCACCCATGGGCAAGCCACATCTTCCTGTAGTGCCTGACATTTCCCACAAGCAAGCACTCCAAACGTTAGGTTGCATATCATCCATTGATTTCTTTTGTGAAGAACACAACAGACAATCCCAGCAAGTTCAAACAAGGACCTAGGTGGAGCTTTCCAAGGTCAGGATCCCTGTCTGGGCAGAGTCCCCACCAGCTGCAGGAAGAAGAAAGCCTAACAACCAAGTTGGTGATACACCAGTTTTCATACCCTTCTTCCCTCTAGGGTATCTATAACAATACCTGCCTTGTTTTCTGTTGGCAAACTTGGCTGGCTAACATATTTGGTCTCACAGATGTTTTGGGCTCTCCAACCACTGGTAACCATAGCCATTAAGAATTTCTTATATTGCCAACTGAAAAGAAAACTGCACTCTGGACAAAAATATATAAGCATAATTAAACCTGTAACCTAATGCAATTTTTAGGCCACCACTAGAAGTGGTCCTTCTGAACTAATGCATGTCAACATGCTAGACCAAAACTTATACTAGCAAATTATTTCATGTTCCAAAAAATATCAAAAGGCTCCTCACACAGCAACACATTCCCTTCTACCGCACGTAATTGCAATGATGTGTGTGGGTTAATTCCAAAACTTATATTTTATATTCAAGTATCACACAAGAAATCCTTCCATGTTTCTAAAAAAAACTTACAGCGACAATCTTAAAAACTGCAAAATGGACTATTTGGCAGCAATCTACAGAAGAACAGAGATTCACTGTGCCTCGCTCTTCAAAACCATTTCTCCTCACAATCACAAGTCAAATGAGCGTCTCCCACCATGAGTAGAATGAAGAAAGGCTATTAAAACAAATGGTTAATATGCAAGTCCACAATATTTTTCTGAAAATAAGAATCAAAACTTCAAGATACTTCATTATTTCACAAATAAAAATCACCTATGATGATTTGGGCAGCTGGGGTTTGTTGTAAAATTACCTCATTATTAGGAACTCTTTCCTGTAACTGCAGGAGGCTGCAATCTCCGCTATCAATGCAGAGCTTGTTTACCCTGTGTCTCACTTTTTGTTTCCATATTGAACCAAAACCCACAGCAGGAGATAGGAATTATTATGCTTGGCGCAGGACTAACAATGGTGTATCATTAAATTTTGATGACTGTTTCAAAGGAAAGTAGATTTCAAGTCTAAACTTGGGGGACAGGCAAGGGACTAAGTAACAGATCATGGGGAGAAACTCTGATCGTGTCTCGGGTTGATCAAAGGGTCACCTGATACTTTTTAAGAAAGTCTCTCTGGGCATCTTGGAGACAAAGGTAGAAGAGACCAGGAGAGATATTCTGAAAGCAGACAGCGTTATCAATTGTACGGCCAGCCACGGTAAATGGAAACTTCACAATAGATGAGAAATAAGCTATGATTTGAAGAAAAGTTTTGAGTAAAAGCAGAATACTGCATTCCCCAGAGCACACAGATTTCAACACCAAGCACATTCAGGAAGAAGTGGCAGGAAAATGAGTGGTCATTATTATTTAGTTTATCTCCACTTCTTACAAGAGCCAAAAAGAAGATTGCTTGCTTTTAGAGGCATCACATGGATTCAAGAATCCAGCCTGCGCAAAACGTCTATTCATTTTCCAAGCTCAGTAACACAGATCTCTGGCAACAAAACTACCAGACACTACAAAAACAGGCAAACAGATAGATTTCCTTGCCCCCTGCCTGGCAGTCGTCAGCTTCTGGACTTAGCAGCAGAGCAAAGAAATCCCAGTGGAATTTCACTCTCCAGAAGCCAGCAGCAAACTCGGTGTCTTTTTGAACAGATAAGCAACGGCCAGCCAGAAATTGAGATTTGCATTCTTCAGGAAAACAAAGTCTTGTGTAATGCTGTTTCTCTGGGCTTCTGTCTGTGTAGCCTCTGCTCTCTTTCCTTTCTGCTTTGCGTGTGGCACCAGCTTCTGTGACTGTCTGTGTCAACACAGCCAACGTAAATACTGCTGCACACAGTGTCAACCGTCTAAATGCCTGTAAAACCTATCTGAATGGCAAATACAGACTTCTACAGGATTTTCTGCCCAGTATCCCTACTATTGCAGGACAGGATATTTGATGAGGATAATGGTTTGGTTTACCTTAAAACAGGTATCACTACCTAGATACAGCAGCATTTACTTATTAGGTGTAGTTTACGTTCCTCATTTGTAAGTACTGTAACAAAAAGATGCATACAAATGGTCCTGCTATCTGAGCTGTGTCTCAGAAAGGCAGAAATGCATCTGCTGAAGATATTTGCTGTGATTTTACTTCAAAACATGCATCTGCATGATGAGAATGAAGCCCAAGTACATTTGAAGGATATTTACTAAGTTTACTTGCCTGTAAAGAGCTGTAAGAGGGAATCGAGGTTAATTCTTATCAGTAGATAATAATGCATGCTTGTGCAGCCCTGGCAGACAATGTGACTACAGTAAATCACATTAATGCAGTAAGATCTTCATTAAGGAAGAATTACTTTTACCCAGCACCCCTGAAACTTAAGATACACAAGCCTGACATAATCATTTATAACAGAGTCTGAACCTATAGGAAGCAGGGAAAATTCCCATCATCAAAATATTTTTTCTCTGCCAGCCTTGTATGTTCCTAGCAAAATGACAGATGAAAATAAGAGCTGGTTTGTCTTACCATAGCTCAATGTCACACTCTGAATTGGAAGGAAGGAATATTATCTTCTCTTCACTTAAAGAAACCTGTCACCTACACGGCCTTTTTCTGGATTACAAATTAAACTGCAAGCATATCTTAAGTTTGGAAGAAAAAGCTGCAAAAGATAGCAAGCCAAATTACAGACATGAATTACTCTACAGAGTGCTTACATTTTCATAATGTCTCAGTAAGTTTTACTGAAATTTAAATTATATTAACATTCTTGACTAGACACACTAATTTTACATTCAATAAACGCACAGAACATGGACTTTCTGACAATTCAAACATTCATAGTACTATTTGCTGGGATGAAGTTCCATGCCAAAACTTGTTATTCATATTGAGGCTAAGCTCATTATGAGATGTTACACTCCTTTGAAGGTAACAGCTAAATAAAAAATATTTTAAATGGAACAAAAAACGCAGGCTAACTTCCAACGCAGGGAACTGTTCCATTCACCAGATAACTAACACCTGCAGAGGAATGGTGTAAAGCAACACTTCTTAAAGTGCTAAGATGCCAGACATCTGAAGATACCTTGCTTCCACTCCTCTGGCTTTGCCAGGCCCGCAGAAGCGTTATAGCTTCAATGAGGAAAGGGCTGGATCTGCTAACACCCTTCTCCGAGAATGTGAGTCACATTTTTGGTAAGCAAAAAGAACATTTCCTGAAAAGCAGAAAGCAAAGAAAGGAACTGGGTATTCTGACCGAAGCGTCAAACAGCAATTCAGGCTATGCTCCAGCTGAGAAGTCAGCTCCACACAGAGTAGGAAGTCTCACGACTGTAATCGATGCAAACTGCACCTTCAGATGCTCATGTGTAGTACAGGACAAATGCACTAATAGTCACGATGAAGATCAAAACTATGTAGTTCAATAAAATCAAGACTTTAAGGAACACTCTCAGCCCATTTTCCAGGTACAGCATGAAAGAATAAATGACATGCCAAAAATCACAGCAGTACAGTGAGAAAAGCTCACTTTGAAGTCCTGCTCCACATGACTCTCTTTCACATGCTGACATTCAGTATGTAAAAACCTACAGGCAGTACAGTGCTTTGTTGACTTTTACAAACAGTCCTTTGCAAAGCTAGAATAAACACGGTTGTCAGTGCCTTCCTTGATGAGAAAAAAGGAAGAAGAGGTAATTCAGTTCATCATGGTAAGCTACAGTCATACAGAAGTGTTTATATTAAGTAATGCTGATTTTTACCTAAAAATTACCAACACTCTGGATAAAGTAAATGAAAGAAAGAAAACTTTTTCCACATAACAACACAATAAGCATGTGAGTGTTGGGGTTGGGGGTAGGGGGACAAGCGAGGCTATTAATACACTATTGAAGAAAAGGTGCAGCTTTTGGTACTGTTTTTAGTTGCTTTGGTATGTTGATATTGTGATAATACTCACTCACCGTATTAGGCACATACGGCAATCCATAAAATTTCTCCTGTGTTTCCTTTAAAATTTCTGTCGTTGACTTTTGTAGAGGATGTTTCCCATGGTAGATTTGGTCCAAGGAAGCATAAAAGACCTAAAGAGATAGAAAACGTTTGTCTTTGGCACATGGCTTGGCATTTGACAATCGATCCAATAAATAAATAAAAACACAAAAGAAAGGGAGACGGAGAATAGAGGGAGGGAAGAGTTTAAATCTATATGGTTTTGTAAATCTTCTATTTTTCGATACCATAGAAGGATAGAAATGGGTTTTTGCAGTACACCAGCCCTCACTATCGTGGCCTATCATAAATACATGTTTAGGTCACTGAGACTTAAGCCAAGCTGCTCCAGTGCAAGCTCAGCCTGAGCTCACACTGCAATAGTAAAATATTGTGGCACAGACCTAAGGGCTGTTCACAGGCAATTTTTGTGCACAAGCATGTGAACTCTGGCAGTGCACAGATGCGTGACTGAACAACTGAGGTGTCTGGAGATCAGGAAAGCAGCACAACAGAAAGACTTTTCAGGTCAATTTAGCAAAGAAGAGTGTCAGGCACTTGAACGGCAAATATGAAATAAGATGCAAAGAAGACATCACCAGGGCTCAATTGGTTCCATCACTGGAAAAAAATGAAGCTTTTTTTTTTTTTTTTTTTATGATGATTTCCTGTTGTGTCGAAGTGCTGGAAAGACAGAAGAGGACACCCAGTGCTGTGTAAAATGGTGTTTTGAAGAAGTTTGGTGGATCCAGATACTTAAGCCGAAGTGTTCAGGTCAGGTTATCCTGTGGTAGACAGAATTCATACAAAAATTGACACTAGGGAGCCTCCAAAAACTTTTATGCAAGGGATGAAGCAAATAATTTGGCCAGAGATTCGCGCCCAGTCACACTCCCAGAGAAACTGCAATGCCTTTCCCAATGAGATAAACACATTGCTTGTCTAAGAAATTGCAACCACAAAATGCAGACATTTTATGGAGAAAAGGTTACAGGGATGTTTTATGGGATCTGAAAAATACAACCCCCTCAACCTTTGAAAAAGATTTATTGTGAAATTTGGGTACAAAACCTTTCCAAATTATTTCATAGTTTATTTCAGCTCAACATAGTTTGGGGAGAGCTGGACACAACACGTGCTTAGACCAAAAATGTGAATGTTTCCGAAGGACCATATATATTCCTTCAGTGTGAATAACCCATCTTGATAAATCCATTGGTAGTATTTTCAAGCAACAAGCATGAAAACTGATTTTCAAGAAAAAGTGAGGGTTCTAAAATAAAGGGATGAAGAAACCCCAATATGCAGGAGCTAGTTCTGATTTTTCTGCGTGCTTCCTACATGCCAACGAGGAGAAGAGGTCAGTAAGACCTAAACTCACACAGGTAAGTCATTATTGACATGTTCTGAGGATAATTTCATGAAAATACTGCACCAAGTGGCAAACAATGAGTACTCTTTTTTTTTTTTTTTAATCAAACTTTGCAGGGATATTTTAATTTTTCCATTATATTGATAATACGAAAAACTAAAAATCTAAAGAAAAAAATATACTAACTCATAAAGACTACAGTAGTTTTACTTTTATCTTGCAAGAGAATGAGGTTTGGTAATGTTTTTCCTTGTTCTTTTAACTGTCAAGAGCTAGTCTCCAAAATCTTGGTGTGCCTTTTTTTTTTTAAAACAAAGTTTAACAAGGCTGCCTGCGCTTACAGCAGCAAGGGTGACAGAGTATGACCAACAGTAAACACCATTAACTGGTCTGAAAATTACCTGAACTAACAGTGCAACAGAACTCATTTTCTTCTGCCAGTCTAGGCTCTGCAGGAGCCGTTTCACGCTGACTTCCCTCTCCTGTCCAAAAACCCAAACCAAATACCAGGAACTTCAGCATCTGATCACTGAATGTGGCATCCTGCTTCAGCCCAGCCTTGATCCTCTTTCTTCCAACTCCCTGCTTCGTTAGGACCTGTTTGCAGTTGCTCCTCTGTGCTCCATACAAGATGGAGTGAACTGTGCTGCACAAGACCTTCTCTAAAGTAAAATTTGGAGTCGAGTAGCTTGTGGTCAGAGAGCTGGAGCAAAAGCTCAACTCACAGCCAGGAAGTGGGGAAACAACAGCTGAAGGCCAGTGAAATGGTCTGCCTAAAGAACAATGCAGTAATAGAGAGCAAGGGAAATGAGTCATTAAAGCCAGCTATAAGCTTTCCCCCGATCCTGGCACATGTAAAGCGTGGGAAGCAAGCTATGAGCCAGGCCACCTGGAAAGCACAGTAAAAAAAATCCAGCCCCGAAAATAAACTTGGATGAACTTTATATCCAAAAGCATTCCCATCTATGAACCACAGTTGTGTGTGTTTATGCAGGCCTTTGAAATAGGAAGAGGAGACACATCCCAGGTCCGCAGGATTTTACATGATGCCGCTGAGGAGCATGCTAACACTTAACATTAAGCAGCAGTTAGAAGACGACTTCTAATTTCAGTAAAACCCATTTCCCAAAAGACCTAGAAATATAAAAAGGCCATCAAGTAGTTGTCTCTCTACGTATAGCCTTTCCATTTTGCAGTGACATTGCTATTTATCAGCTTCACTTGATTCTCCAGTTCCTTCTGACTCCCTGCCCACTCATTAGGATTAACATGTAAACAGTTCCGCATTTCCCACTGAAGTTACTGCTGACTTTCTGAAAGACTCTGGGACTTAATCTGCATGGCAAAAGCTTCATGAGAAGATGGATGGATTCTCATCTCTTTCCTCTTGACTAACTGATTACATGAGCTGGACAAAAATAGAGACAGAGCTATAATGAAAAACATAGTGTAATTTCTTATTTTCACATGCCAATAGATGGATTTTCTGAACAGATGACAAAAGAACCTTTAGGCATTTTCCTCACTGCTGAAAAAGAACTGTAAGCATTTTTATTTCTTTTGAAGGCCAAATACTGCATATTATCTAGTCGTCAGTAAACAACATGTTCTTTTCAAAGCCTGGAGAAAAGTTACAAAGAGTCACCATTCAGTCTTTTCAGACTGTACATTTAGTAGTACATGTGTGCTTGGGCACCTGCAGATCAAAATGTTTTTCATCAATGAACTATTTTACTTTTGAATTACCATGAGTAACAATACAAACTTATACAAAAGAACATGTGAACTTTAGATCTGCGATGCAATCAAGTTCTCTGGGACATTTTTTCCTGAATTAATAAAGTAAGTGGCTTTGCCAGCCAGTGTCTTTCGAAATGAGTGCACACTTCTGCAGGCATTTTAACTGGAGTCTCCAAAAACATGGTACTGAAAGTTGAAAATGACTAATATTATTCAGTGTGGCATTGTGGTAGCTTGTCAGGGGTTGAGACCAGATAAAGTTTAGTTACATGAGTGTAACTTGAGGGCAAACAGCTTGCTTAATCACTGCATCATTGCCAGCACCAGCCAGTTACGAGGTGCTGCAGGAATCTGAGCCCACCAGAGATGGCTATTCTCTCCCCACTTCTAAATCTATGGGGTCTGGAGTCACCCAGGGACAGAGCCAGGAGCTACCCCATGGGAGGTGGGAGAAGCACCTGACAGTTAGCAGCTGGGGGTATCGCCCAGCCCAACCCATGAGACCACCACATTGACCCCTTCCTCAGTGTCCGTCTGGAGCTCACCATCTCCCCTGCCACAGGACAGGAGCATTGTGTCACTTGATATCTACCTGTGACTCAGTGTTCTTGTTATACAAGCCCATTTAGTCCACACACAGTCAATATGGCCTCAAAACTTGACAGGATTACAGCAAATACGTATTAGAAGTTGAAAGGAAATCCATCAGATCTCTGTAGAGCTGATATATGGACACAGAATAAAGAACAGGTGCATATGAAGGCACCTGACCATCACTGTGGTGGTTACTAGTCTGCACATTGTCAAATTATTCTGTGTTGGTGGACTTCGTGAATAGAGGTCATCAATTAAGCATCCTCAGTATACATTTTATTTTGATCCAGAATTGTTTTCTTTGCCAAAAAACTCTTACATTGATTAATGATATTATTGACTATATTCTTTCTGAATTCTCATCTTTCTCTCTAGAAAGAGAACCTTTCAGAGCCAGAAGTGTCACACCTGCAGAGAGGGCTCAGTTATTTTCCTGTCACTGAAGTATTGCTTCAGGTTCACGCTGCCTGCACAGCCAACAGTGGCCAGCAAGGAGGACTGCAGCATTGAAAGCACATTTCACAAATCCGTTCAGTTTCACCACTGAAAGATACATGTATACACCACAAACAGTTTAAGCCTGGTTTTGATTAGTTTAACTGACGTGTATACATTTACAGGTCCACACTCAAATATTCTGATTAGTTTTAAATCGCTATAAATTACTGCAGAGAGCAAACTGCAAATATTTAACTAAGTTTTTCTTTTAAATCAACTTCAGTTAACTAGTGCAACTCAAGTTTGTAGACAAGGTTACAAACATTCATGCACTTCTCAAACAGAAAAATTACAAGGGGTTGATTTTGAGAATTGCTTCTTTGCACATCTCAAAAATAATGAAAACCCATTATTAAGGTATGAGCAGAGTTACCTCACCTAAACACTAGGTCAACCGTAGCAAGAAAATTAAATGCTTCTGGCTTAAGGGAAAAGAAAAAAAAAAAAAAAGGAAAAAGAATTACAAAAATCACACAACAGAAGCTTGCAGTATACCAAATGTAGCCAAACTCTCACTGTAAAAAAAACTGGCTGACTGCTATGATGTTACTGATCACATCGGAGAATTACCATAGTAGGACTGAAAAAAATTAAATACTCATATAAGATAATAACCTAAATTCCTTTACTCCCTTTGAAGAAAAGCAATGCTGATAATTCATTTACGGGAACGACTGATCAATAACATCTGCCCTCACAAAATAAAGACTTTTGAATTTAATTACTGCTCCCAACACTGAGAGAGAGAAATCATAGAGGTCAAAGACTGTACCTGGAGTTGCATATCAGCTGCAGCACACACCTTTTTGGACTCACATAGTCTTGACACCATGTTTTTTGGCAGTGGCTTTAAAAAAACAAAAAAGAATATATTTAGAGTTGTTACAAAATTGTTAGTAATGTGCTTACTATTAAAAAAGAACAGATGCAAAGAAAACAGACTCAGAGATACTAAAAACATCTTTGAAGAGCTTTGCATTGAGGAATTAGCAATGAAGAAGGAAATCTCATTTGCTAAAGCATTATGGCAGAAATTATCAGCCATAATTTACAAATTTACATAGCAATCAAGTCTCAGTGTTTGCTCTTCTATAAAATGATTCTACACTCCCTTACGTACTTCTTAAAAATATATTATGACTATAATCTTATGACTATAATTAAAGAACAATAGATGGGGTAGCAAAAGTCCCCTCAGGTCATCTTAGTAAATGTCAAAAGTAGATATTACAACAGATTCTCCTGTTGGTCTTCAAGCACGGCTTATTTTGATTTACACAGATGCCCATATAGCTACCGGAGTTTTCATAACTTCAACTGGGGCAGCATCTGTCCTACCCTTACCCACATAATCCTGTTTGGTCATCTTGGACAGTCAGTGTCTACCTTTTGAAATTTTTAACAATGAGCTTATTCCACATCTACAGCAATGAAACTATCCATGCCAATACAGGCTGAAAGTCAGACAGTTTTCAAGTCATTAAGCAAACTCCTTTTGACTTTCTATCCAGATATCTACAAATACATCCAAAGACTGTTAATGACAGATTTTTAAGAGTATCTGGATATGAATGCATGACCTTACACTTCTTCCACTGCTTCCTGAAGCTTTTCAATACATGTTCTTCCTAGTAAGCACATTCTTTTTTTTTTTTTTTTTGCCAGCAGTTTTATTAACCAAACACATTAAATATGGCTAAAATAACTGTGTTCTTGCTGAAATATTAAAAAAGTTATTACAAATTGTATAATGTAATACAGATGTTTGGTATTATACTGAACTCTAAAAGCATACCTATACTTTTACAGTGTGTTGAAGTGTTTAAGAAATAATACATCAAAGTTTACAGATCTCGATGGCAGAGCTGTATGTTTAGATTCTGTGCAAACGATATGACTTCAAGACAAACAACGTTAATGTTCACAGAATAAAAACCTAACTCCAGGGAAGTTACATGTAAGTGAGGAAAATGTTATCGATTAACTCTGTGGAATCTGGAAGTTAAAGGAGATAAGAAAAACTCTCAAGTTGCACAGCTGTTTTATGCAGTAGCTTGCCAAGGCTTGTAACCTCTTCTCCAAGACAAATGTTAGCTGGGTCAAGAATGGGATAGAACAACACCCACTATTTTGCCTGTCATAAATGTGTGCAGCTGTTAAATTTCAACACAGAGAAACGAACCAATGAACGTAAAGTCTACCCTACCGTGTATCCTTGTTAGGCCAGTATTTACTCTTCCCAAATATAAAAACTGTCTTTCAAATTACAGGATGATTTTGTACTAAAGTAAGAGTAACTGAGCAGTTAGTTCTCCATAGTAATAAAGATGTTAGTGGCTGACTACATTGAGGTTCCATACTGGCTTTAGCATTGTTCCAAAAAGTGTTTAATTATGTAGAAAAGTTCTACAAGCAAGAAGTAAAATAGAAAAAACATTAGAAATGGTAAAAAGTATGTTGGCTGGGCAATTCTTCTCCTGGTTCTATGAACATGTCTGGTTTTATCCCCTTACACAGGCTGAGTGAGGCATGTACTTCATCTTGAAGCTAAGGCACATGTGGGTTTGCAATAACAGCCTCAGCTCTCATGGGAGAAAACAGTGTGTAAGGAAACCTATGCAATTTTGAACATATTTTGTTATTAAATATTGAACCTATCAACAAGTTTTGGCAGTTTTCTGGATGCTTTCATCTCCTAGTGAAGCAGTACAGTGTGGAGTTAAACAAAACTCATTTCTTTGAGAGGCACTTGTATTCTGGACAGTGAAGCTGGAAAAAAATTGTATGGGAATTTGTAGATTGTGACTTCTCAGTGTGAAAAAGCTAAACTTCCAAAAGCTTGGCAATAGCAAGCATGTGTATTTTACACAGTTATAATTTAAGAGTGTTAAAGCCAAGAGCAATCCTACCAGTAAGGTCAAACCAACTCTTTCAACATAATGGATTTTCAACATTATATTTCTGCTATATTAAATAATGGTAAGAGGAAGCTAAGTGTACAGGCTTTCAGCTAGTACACAAAATAAACAGAACACAAAAACACTCAGACTTCGCTAGTTGGCATTTTGGTAAACCACAATCCCACAGATCCTCACTGAATTGGGAAATTCAAGTTCGCAGTTCACTGGGGCACAGAGCAGCAAGGTTCGGCGGGGTGGACAAACGCTGCTTGCTCCCTGGGAGAGCCAGGCACACCCAGCCCTGCCTGAGGAACAGCTGAAGCAGGTCGAATTCTAAGTGCAGACCTGAGAATTTCTTACATGCTCTGCACACCCAAAAAAAAAAATAGTAATTCACTGTACTGTACTGCAAATAGCTGACCTCAAGCCAGGGAAGACTGCTGAAAAGGCAGCCTCTGCATTTACCCATTTCTTCCTTCTGTCTTCTGCTTATAAGCACCTACCATGTTCTAGACTGAAGTCCTGAGGGGAGACACAGAAATGATCTTTAATGATTTCAGGGTCCTAACTGAAAGGAATGTTCAAAGCTGCCCAGATGTCTGTGCGTTGGAGATGGCTTAGCAGCACCTGCGAAAGACCAACTAAAACACAGGTAATACCAGGAGGCTCCAGGAAACCTTCAATCTTTATTTCAGCCATATGAATACCAAACAAACACAAAATCACAGACCCATTAAGGCTGGAAAAGCCCTCCAAGATCATCTGGTCCAACCGTTGTCTCACCTGTCACCCACTAACCCATGTCCCCAAGCACCACGTCCAGCCTCTCCTTGAACACCCCCAGGGACGGTGACTCCACCACCTCCCTGGGCAACCCGTCCCAGTGCCTGACTGCTCTTTCTGAGCAGAAATGTCTCCTCATTGCCAACCTGAACCTCCCCTGGCACAACTTGAGGCCATTTCCCCTAGTCCTATCACTAGTTACCTGTGAGAAGAGAGAACATAGATCTGCTCTGTCCTGCAGATCAAGCTCTGCAGCCTCAGCAGATTAAAATTAACAGGAAATAACAAATAACTCTTGACAATAACTACAAAAAAAAGGACATGAGAAAGATACCAATTTTCTTTTATTGAAATCAAATAGTGCTAAAGATATAAATGAAAGATATAAATGTTCTTTTGTTTAAGTCAATCAGTGCTAATGATCTGGTGAAAAGTTTAAGGTCTGATCATACTTCACAAGTCAAGCAGAATTTGACACCAGAAAAAATAGTAGCAAAAATTAAATTGAAAGAAATCCTCCAAAACTTATTCCTCCAAAATCTACAGGATTTTAAAATTCAAGATCTCAAGGAATGCCAGAGCGTCAGGCATACAGACACTCTGACGTCTTGAATGTACTAATGAAGATGTACTCTTCTAGCCAACAGAAACTATTTCTCCTTATTGTTACAACTGAGTGAAGAAAAAAGGCATCAGTCGTATTATTTCATCCACCCTGAAAGATGAGTTATCCGATAAAATTAGGCTGTCATCCTCCTTCTGAAAGGAAGGCTTCACAGAACTTTGGCTAAAACTATTTTAATTGAATAACCATTCCATTTTAAAAATTTAAACATTACATGCTTTACTTCAGGTTCCATTTTTCCATCTTTTTATACTAAGTAACCTTAAGACCTTGGCATGAATTTTTCAGCCTGTTTGCCATGGTGGCTAAAGAACAAAATTCCCTGTGTTCTGAATTCTCAAAGCATACTTAACTCCTTACGGCTGTGTAGTAATGGGGACATGTTAAGACTATTTACTATCTGTGGGCTTATTCTTGTAATCATGCTAATACAATGCAGCCTTTGTAATTCCATCTCTGTGAAAAATGAAGTCGGTTCAAATTTGAACAGCTGAAATACTGGCCTTTGTTCAAGAGAGCCTCCAAAGACACACAAGCTTAAAATGATTTAGCGCAACAGACCTACCACATATCTGCATTTAACAAACAAAATTGAACAAACACAGTGGTACCGAATGGTACGCGTTCACCAGATTGTCTGCTGCACATTGTTCCAACCTCCTTCTGGTGTGGCTTGACTTCACGAGCTTACTCGAGTAATTTGACTTGAGTAACCAATTAACACAGACCTCTCTGTTCACTCTTTTTTCCCTCGAGGATTTTTCACTTTGAGTTATCTTTAACATGAAGGGAAAATTAGATTTGCTACTTTCTTGGAAGAAGTGTTTCAGTGCTGGACAGGTTTTTGAACCAGATTCACAAGACCTGCTCCTGCTCTTCCTGCCAGAAGAACTTGCAAGCTTCTGAGGTCCACAGTACGCAGCAGCAGCAGAGCTATCCAGAATGCACAGAAAGTAGACAGGCTTTCTATAAACTTCAACATATTTTGGATCAGATCCTCATGATCCGCATCTGTACGCATAATGCATTAACATCTTTGAAAGCCTAACCAACACATCTTTTTTTTTTCTGCAATGCTACTTAAACAGTTTTCAACAGTTCATCTGTTTTTACAATCAAAACAGCACATCTTTCCCTTCCTCCTCCCCTAAGCACAAGCACTGACCCTCTGTAAGGACTGCAGCTCAGAACCACTCCTTCTACAATTTGCTTTTATGGTAAAGGCAATCAGAAGCTGGGGCTACACTAGAAAGTATTTCTGACATATTTAGTAGGGGTGTTAAAAATGACACCACCTAATTCACTATGTATATGCAAAAATTACAGCACAGATGCAGCAAGAATGCTTTTTCGAATTGCCTGCAATGCTTCCTCGACAATCTAGGTCAGTAAGAAAACCTCTTCTGTCAACATCCAGAAGAGATTTGTTGGTGTTGTTTCTTGCACAGAAAAGCTCAGCCTCTTTATTCACAGGAAAAGTTCTCATACAGAAGAACATTTGGATGAAATGGCTTTTCAAGTTCCACATTTTAACTGTTCCACCCACCTTCCTTACTCCTACTTGTGGGTGAAGTGGACTCACTTTTCTTTCAAAAAAACTAAAAAACTGGATAAAAAGATGCTGATTAACATTTCCATTTGCACACACAAAAAAAATCAGTCTGGGAATGAACACAGGAAAAGTAAGGCCCACAAGGATTTCTGTGAAGTTGCAAATTTACGAGAGCAGGGATTGTCTGTTCAAAGTACTTTGAAAGATAGACACAACAGATAAAAGTAATTGCTGTAACAATCACTGAATTTCAAGAACAGAAAAATGACTTCAATCTGTTTGTATTTAAATGACAGATACAGAAATCTGGTATCAAATTCTTTTAACTAGCTTAGATGACCAACATAAGCAAAAGCAGATTTATATATGTTGGATAATGGTTTAAAAATACAATCTAAATTCAAAAAAAAAAAAAAAAAGCGCAATTAAATAGAAGCAGTCTAAAGCCCTCAAAAGCCACACAGCACTTTCAGACTCTTGTCCTCATCTTCCAGCGTAATCCATTCTTGTACCCCTTCAAGACTCAATTTCTACATTAAACTTCTGAAAGGGCAAGATTTCACCAGCAATAAATATAAGATTTTTTCTGGAAATGCCAAATGGTACACAGGGCCTGGTTCTATGATTATAAACTGCAACTAAACATGGTTTAGATTTGTTAAGCCATTTTGAAAATACAAAGCCATAAATAATGTTTCACAAATCTCTTTCAGATGTTTTAGTCAAGCTCATTCTCTGAACTCGTATGCAATCAGATTAACTCTACAATGTTTAAACACTACTTGAACTTTATAAAGAACACTAGAAAGCAGTAACTTGGTGTGTGGATTCAAACATACAAATGATGAATGCTTTTGAACAGAGTACTTTCAACCCGTGGGTTTCAAGGAGACTTTCCTAGTGTTCTGCAGAATTGATTGCTCTGTAAAAAAAAAAAAAGCAGATTTACAGAGCAAGTTTCTCAAATAATATCTATTAAAATAGACATTATGCAACCTATTTTTCTAACTAACTCTTACAGCGGAGGCAAACATAATTCCACTTCCATAATACTGACACACATGGAATGCTTACTATTGGATAAAAAGTTGAAATGAAGTGTAACACTATACAATTTAAAAGGCTCTCTTGGTTTTGCATTGATAGCTAGTGTATTCTTCAACCATCACATTTGAGTATATTTGCACCACTGAAATTTGCCTCAATCAAAAGCACTGGAAAAAGATCTTTGGTTATTGTTTACTGATTTGCATCTTTGAAATGTCTGTACAAATATAAATCACGTTATGCTGTCATGCATAAATAATTAAGCAACCATCTAAAGTCACCTTGTTGCAGACAAATGTTTTCTAAATTTCCTATAGAAAGTAAACCCTCGCATTAGACTGGCACAGAATAAATTTATGTAAAAAGGGATCGGAGTTTTAATGCAGAGATTCATGACTGCCAAAATCTACATATCTAATATCCTAAATAAAGCAGTGCCCTCTTCATCACTAAACATTTTAGTCACTACCATACACTGTGTTAAAAATGGGAGTTTTTTAAATGCTGCAGATCATTTCCATGTCTTGGTACCTGAGCTTTATTTTAAAACACAGCTTAGAGAGTTTGATGTGGAACGCCTACTTCAGTCATAACTTACATCTAATTAAACTAAAGCAAGATACAAACCTTCACCTACTACCCTAAGTTTGTGTAGTGTAGAAGCTACACAACCTTTGTAAGAAAAAAGAAGGTTGACAGAATTAAACATGTTACTAGAACTTCAGCTATTAGGATCTGCTATTATTTTACAGATTACATTTGTCTTTCCTGCCATGAGAACAGTATTGTTTTTTCTGAGCAAGTACAATTATAGTATTTGGTTAGTTTATAACTTGTTTTTTCTTTCTATCTTAACAGTATTAACAGCACATGAAAATGTGATTCTTCTCTTGCACGCGTTTATTCCTATTTTCCATATTTCAGACATTAATTTTCCCTACCTGTCCAGTTTTATAATGCCTTGCGAACCGGTTAACCACTCGATAGTCATTTGCAAAGTACTCCATCAAAATTGAGGGAACTTCGGCAAAATCGGTAGAACATCTGGTTCCTAAAGGTAGAATAAGTGAACACATTAGCATTTGCCATTTCCATTAGCACAAATAGTTAACTCTTCCCAAGAGGTTTTGCAACTTTCAGTTTGGACTTTTGGTGAACTTTAATGTTCTTTCATTTATTAAGTCAATATTTTATTTCTATAACATTATTGTACATATTGCCAGAAAAGCTTCATTATAATCCTACACATTTTACTATAAATCACAAAGTAAAACAAAATATTTGAACAGCTGGGTGAGGCACCTTATAAAGCGCTGGATCACACCCTTTTTAAACTAAACCAGACTGCAGCCAAACTGGCCCTACATGAAACACCAAATCTATTTAAGTGTCCTAAACCTAAATCAAACTACAATGTAAATAAAACTCTGCCTTAATCCCATTCACAGTTACAATTTTTGCCTTCCATCTGTTTACTGAGCTTACTTATGCTTTATATTAGCCTCACTTTACAATACAAAGTCATTCATCCAAGGAAAACTCGTGCAGATTGAAGACACGTCCTGCAGTGAGGTAATACCTCTGCCGTTAGGATCTTCAAAAAGCACTCTCCCCAAAACTTTATTTACTCTAATCTTTATCAGCACCTTACACCAGGAAAGTTATTAAGAAGTGTAACACATCACCAAACCAAAGCTGTATTTTTAATTTCTGTATTAAATTTAGGGAAGTACAAATCTGTTCTAATAACAAACCCACTGGGTCATCACATCTATCCCTGTCTGCCAGAGGCAACGTCAACATTTAAAACTAGTCTTAAATGTAAAGTATTTAACTTCTGCTATTCTTTCTTGGAGACTCTTTTTAAAAAATCACTCCTTTGGTCTTTACCAATCTTTCTTTAAGTTTTAATTGAATTCACCATCTGTTTATGTTTTCAGATCCCATGTTCTTTAGTATTAATAGCATTTTGCAGACTATTATTACTTGTTAAATTGACAGAAACTATATTCTCTCTCAGCCATCATTATCCAAAGGAAAACAAAGCCTAAAAGAGTATCCATTGACCTGCAGCTCTTCTCTGTATTTGCTTCAGTTTGAATTCACCTTTAGACCAGACATATGAAACTATGCCCCAGTGCTGCATGCGGTTCACCCATAACTTTCTTAAATCATTCTAATACTTAATTCCATTAGAAACACCTCTGATACAGTTTCAGCGCCCATTTATCCCTTCCACAGACACAGCAGCTACTCATAGTTCTCCATTAACACATACAAATGTTTTTCTGTTCCTCTACCACTGTCGAAATATCCATTTGATAGCAGAAATTCTCCTTGAACTCTTTAAATGCATGACCTGCATTGTGTAGATGTGAATTAGAATTTACTTTTAGCAGTGTGGTATTCAGCCTTCCAGCTCTTGTTGTACAATAACCCCATCATTCCTTTGTGCCATTATATTTCATTAATACTGGCTTTTATTTGTTTGAAAATCATTAATAAAAAGCCTAAACCAAGGCCGGTCCCAAGACAAATGCCTACAAAACACCCTAATGCCCCTCTAGCCTGTATGCTTTCTCTTAATAAAATGATAGAATACTTGCAGTAGCCATTAAAGAGAATTAGATTATCTGAAGGTCGGAAAGGTAAAAGGTTGGGCAGTTATCTGGGATAACTGAGTTCTGCTGTGAAACAACTGTAGGTATTCTCTACTGCATGATAAAATTAAAATGGAATAGAAGCAGTGTTAAAATAAATCTTGAACACACATACATTAAACAAATTATAAATTAATGTAGTAAAATGACAGATTATCTTAAAAGAAAGCACATCTTAAATCCTAAATATACAATATCGTGCAAGTTTGGGGCCCATTAGTAGCAGAAAGGGTTCCTGTATATTTGGGAATGTTAATCAGAAAAGGCAGGGAGGAGTAAGAAAGGTGTAAAATACTCAGCGCATCACTGCTGGAATTTAAAAATTTTGTTCTCACAATAGCCTTTAATCATCTTGTATCCACCCTGTGCCACGCTAGTGCCTCCTCTGGGATGAGCCATTTGATTGTCACACATTCCAATCCCTAAAAAATTGTACTCTGGAGAAACAACACAACTGACCTCTGATGCTGCTTTTGCAATGCTAGCTCTGCACTGAAGTCCCCTAGGAAGCAGGACTGCCTCAGGCAACACTGAAACCCTACACAGGGGCTCACGGAAAGTCTGAGCCTCAAAATGAGCCATTTCCTGCCCCTTCAAGACTTCTTGACATGGTTACGCATGCGATTCACCACAAGAACCCTACCAAAGCAGCTACTTGGGGCATGTATGTACCCCTGGAGATCAGCAAGAGTGAGGCCATGTGTGTGGAAGGGGTGGGGAGAGCAATTAACTGCCTCAAGGCTTCCTATTCAGAGCTTACAATGAAAGAGCATATACAGTGTTTATTTGTCTTCACAACGTCCAGTAATAACATACTTACAAACAGCTTGGCCTATTTTAGTTTTAACTGGAAGATTTAAGAAAGGTTACTTTGTCTTTAGGTGCAAAGTATATGATAACACAGGACGCTAACACAGACTCCCCTTAGTTTCACTTACGTAATATAAAAAAGGTAAAACATAAAATAATGCCTCAGACAAGGCACCTACCATTTCATTATTTTTTTTAATAAATGAATAAATAAATGTCTACTGCAAGTATTTGATTTCCAGCATACTACTACAGAAGATATAAGAAGGTATACCAGGCTGTCTGCAGATAAGAAAAGTAGCATGCCAAGCAGCTTTAGCAAGTACAGCTCTTTAACCCATCTGCCACAACTGCAGGAGAAGGGGCAGGAGCCTGCTAGCTGCCAGCCAAATCACTTCCAACCCAGAATTCATTGTACTTTTACACTAGATACAAGTTTAGTTCAACTTATTTTCAATCTTCTAATTATTCCATTCTTATAAACTCTACATAAGGCAAACATGCAGGAGTGCATCACACCACTACAAAAAAATGATCAGCCAAACAGACAGAAAAAATACAAATGCCTAAATCTTACCAGGAAAGGAAGAATATTCAAGTGTTGTTTTGTTTAGATAATCTGTGGGGAACTGATAATGTATTTTCAATAATCAAAGATATCGAAGTACCAACATGACTCAGGAATTTCTGGATCATCCTTTTGTTTTGTTTGTTTAATTTACTCTCTTCCTCCAGAAATTAAACATTTAACTACAGCAAAAGATCACTCTACTAGATTTCTTACCAGTGACATGTTGGTACCGAGTTCGTCCCAGCATAGAATGCATAGCATGTCCCATTTCATGGAAGAGATTCTCCATCATGCCAGGACTTAGCAGCGTTGGTGCATTCCTTGTTGAAGGGGGCAGGCTAAGCATGAGAACAACTACGGGCAGCTGGTACTCTCCGTTTTCCCTTAGCCTGCCTCCACGAACTGTAAAGTGACAATCCTTTTGGAGGTAAAGGAAACATATGGACAGCCAATGTCATTATGTCAATGATGCTAAAACACTGATTAAAGTATTAAATTAGAATTAAACTATTAAATAAAACCTAAACATTTACTTAAGTACATAAGTTGAATTCAATGATCATTAAAGACTTCTTAAATAACAGTATATTGTTTTGACCTCAAACTTTCAGTATGGTTCTCCACCTTCAATATTTACTTCATATTCATATGGAAACTACATTATAGTATAGAAAAGACTGAGCTTCTTTTAGAAAACAAAATTTAATATTTTTGTTTTAGAATTATCAAACCCTCTCAATTTTCCTAAAAAAAATATCACTAACTCAAAGTTCATTATATATATATAAAAATTATGGACTTGGTACATCAGTGAAGTTTGCTCCTCATTCTTCAGCAGTAACTTCTTTATAAAACACGCTACACAGCATTCACAGTGTATCATGAAATATGAGCAAAACAGAGTATGCTTAGAAAAATACATTAAACTAATGCAGATTTAAAGTTTCTCCACTTACCCCCTCACTCAAGGTGGTAATTTGCCGATGCTTTTACAGAAGTGGTCTTTGTATTGCATTGTGTATTTAATACACTGACACAAGACACGGTCAGCAAGCTTCAACAGTTGGAACCACGTAGAGTTTTAAGTAGAATTTTGAATAAGAATTAGCAGTCATTATGAGCTTTCACCTTTAGAAGCTATTAAAATTTTAAGTTGTTTTTATTACTAAATATTAAGCCAGAAAATAGACATTTGAAAATCTACCATTTTTCTAAGCAGAGTTCTAAGAGATTCATAGTGCCTGTCATTCTGTAGTACCGAGTCTGAGTTCAGCCTACCAGGAGATGTTTTTCAAATGAAAAGTTACTCACAAAAATATTTTACCTATAACCACATTTCAAGTTAGAGACTTTCCATATTTAAATTTATTTATTTCAAGTCCAGATATCTTTTATTAAATTCACGTTGAACACAACAGCCCTAACGCAATGGTCACTGCTCAAACCCGTGCTGAAATCAAATCATAAATATTACCTGATGTGGTTTATCAGGTCGTTGAAAGAAGTCACAGTAGATGTACCCTAGCAAACCTTCAGTTTCATGAACAACAGCCTGAGGAAAAAAAGAAGTATTATTTCCACCATGAAAGCACTGATTTGTGAATTGAAGACATAGTATTCTAATCCGAAGGTTTGTAATTTATAAATGAAAATAAACCAGGAATAATCCACGTCAAAGTTGTTGGCAATGTTAGTTGGAAAAATATATACAAAAGATTTAAAGCTTGTCCTTCCAACTGCAGACATTTCTGCATCTCACTCAAAACTATGCAGTCAGAGTTAGTATTAACAGTACCACTGTCTGTAGCCCCTAAATGACTTCTGAGAAGTTAACAGTGACAGAATTTGATTTATCATGGAAATAAAAATAGGAGACAGTACTTATAAAGTGACCCACAGGATATAAAGAACTGTAGTTCTCTGAGGCTAGCGGTGGAAGAGGAGTGAAGATCTGGTTGTCTACACATGGAGTGAGGATAACAAAAGAACCTGGGAATGAGATGAATAAACTATTGCCCAAGTTTTTATTTCTACCGTCCATTAAAAAGAGGGCAGAAAAATAAAGAGGTAAACATGAATCTAAAAGTAAAAGTGACATAGGAATAAACATTAGAAACAGACAAATAACTGCTAGCATACACACCTACAGCATTCTAGTTACAAACAGTTGCCTACAAATCATAACTGAAAAAAATAGAAGGGTGCATTCAGAGACCACATGAAAGGCACAACAGTAATCTCCGAACAGAGAAACTGATTCTGATTCAGGCACCCTTTGAACAGAGACAAATTTTAAAGGCCATTAAACACCAGCCATATGAAAGGTACTTAGAGCATGAAGCCCTTGAGTTCTAGTTTCAACTAAAATTAGACAGAGATTGTATACTTCTGATAGGTACCCAATTAATTTAAGAAATGACTCATGGCTCTTAAAGGAACATACAATTTTGTCTGACTTCCCTTGGTCATTGCAGATGGAACAAGAACACTTACCAACTTTCGAACATCTTCAGACCAAACTTCTCCTCTCTGTGTTTGTTCAGCATAAAGGGAGATTCCCAGGAGCTGACTGAACAAAGAGTTCAAGCCTTCCATGCAGGCCCCAAGAGAGAAAAATGGACAGTACAAGCCAGGATCAATGTTGTACCTAAGAACATAACAGAAACCCAAACCAGTCAGTTCCAGTCGTTTAACTAAGGTATGTGAACTGCAGTTACCTCCACGTCATAGGATGTGACAAATGGACCAGATAAACCTAACCTAACAAGAGTCTTATTGAGCATGCCTGGCTTTATTTTTCAACCAGTGAAATGGTTGGAAAATGTCCTTTTTATACTGTGGTGCCCAGAACTGCACACAGTACTCGAGGTGAGGCCGCACCAGCGCAGAGTAGAGCGGGACAATCACCTCCCTTGACCTACTAGCGATGCCGTGCTTGATGCACCCCAGGATACGATTGGCCCTCCTGGCTGCCAGGGCACACTGCTGGCTCATATTCAACTTGCTGTCTACCACGACCCCCAGATCCCTCTCTTCTAGGCTGTTCTCCAGCGTCTCATCGCCCAGTCTGTACATGCAGCCAGGGTTTCCCCGTCCCAGGTGCAGGACCCGGCACTTGCTCTTATTGAACTTCATGCGGTTGGTGATCGCCCAGCTCTCCAACCTGTCCAGATCCCTCTGTAAGGCCTTTACGCCCTCATTTGAGTCCACAACTCCTCCAAGTTTGGTGTCATCAGCAAACTTGCTCAAAATACCCTCTATTCCTACATCCAGGTCGTTTATAAAAATATTGAAAAGTACCGGCCCTAAAATGGAGCCTTGAGGGACCCCACTGGTGACCGCCCGCCAGCCTGACGCAGCCCCATTTACCATAACCCTTTGGGCCCTGCCCGTTAGCCAATTGCTCACCCATCGTATGATGTTTTTGTTTAGCTGTATATATATATATATATATATATATATATATATATATATATATATGTAGAGAGAGAGAGAGAGAGAGAGAGAGAGAGAGAGAGAGAGAGAGAGTTTGGGATACCAGATTCAGCAGATGCTGGCTATGATGTTCAGAGATGTGGAGAACACACAGCTCAGACTGAGCATGTCAGACTGACCATGACCACCGTTATGGGTGGCCAGGCTGGACTTTCTGAGGGCCAGTGGCCTGCCCTGGATCAAGTGCCATTCTCATGCCAAGGCTGTGCCACATGACTGACCAGAAAATGGAGCCGGCCTTGGCTGTGGAGAAGGCCAAGCCCTCAGCTAGGACAGAAAAGCAACCAGAAAGCGCTGGTGAGTTGTCTTTCTTGTCTTGTCTTTCCTTGGAGGAACATCACAGAGACTCAGTCAACTCCAACATATGGATCACACCTCAACCTCCAGGGACTTTCTGAACCATGTAGAAACTATCTTACAACGTTAAGCCATGTGAAGATTTTGCTATTTGACTTGGAGTTCAAACCTGGCCAAGCTTCCTGTGGCTAACATCAAGCAACTCGGTATTTTCAGGACTCTGTAGCACAGAAAACACACGCTGGAAGAAGACACCAAGTGTCTGCATGCACACACATAAAGGAAGAAAGAATGAAAAGCAACTACAGAAGTAGCTTAGAGGTGTATGCAGCCAATGCTTGGGCACAAACTTCCCAAGATTCTGACCCTAAAAAGTAAGCAACCTGCGAATGCATCAGGCAAAGGAATGCTTTGCAAACTTAGACCTTACACAAACTGCTCAGAGCTCTTTGGAAACTGTAGTAAAATCAGTACAAGAAACTGCCTGTAGGTATGCATGTACCCTAAAAAATGCTCTTCCTCTCTCAATTTATATACAAAGTCCAAGTCTTACTATGTTCTCGGGGGTCTCAGAGTAAAAATTGTTGTCCTAGCTCTGGAGAATCACAGTCCCTCCTTATCTCCTTTCTTCTTTCATGCTCTAATGCTTGTGCTTCTAAATGGCATGGTAATTAGGCATTGAAACTTAAACATGCATCAGCCGGGCTACAATAGCTGAACACCAAACATTAAAACCACGCTATTTTAAGGCCTATGATCAAAAGGCTTCATCAGAGAAAAGCTGTGAAAGAGTCAGCCAGTCCCTACCCACTTACTTACCCTTCCTCCCCTGCCCACAAAAGAAAAGGGCTGAGAATGAAGCCCATCCATTTGGGATGCTGCCTCTGCCAACGTGCTGCAGCTCCTGCTCAGGATGCAGCTGCACTGTGCCGCCGTGCACAGCAGGGTGGGATTAGCTCCCTAAACCACTGCTCTCGTTCTTGAACCTATCATTGTGTTTTCTTTTATCTCCCACCCTCCTTTTTATTACCTTTATCGCATGTTCTAGCAGCATTTTGCAGCTACTATGGCAACATCTGTTGAAAATTCAGGTATTTTCAACATAACCTGAAAATACAGGTATTTTCAACTTTTCAGAGTTACAGGATTTTGTATATTTTCACACTGCAAGTGCAGGAAGCTAAAGCCTACGTATTTCATTCTAATTTTAATCATATCAGGACAAATAAAATAAAGCAGACTTCGACTCTACCATAGTGACATAACTTCTTCAAGATGTATACCAACACTTAAATACACACTGTACATGTATGCTGTAGCACAAACATTTTCCTCCTTACTCAAGGAAGAGTCATTACACCAAAAGAACAAAAATAAGCATAATATCAATCACATTAAGTTAGATAAAAAGACTAGAAGCACACCTCTAAAAGAAAGCAGAATAGAGGAGTTCGTTTTCCTGTAATAAGCCACAGAAATGTAAAGTACAAAAGACACTGCTTTACATACACAGCCACCCCAGAAGCACAGAATTACAGTGTGTGTGTTGAATATCCTGGGATTTTTAATTTGGGGATTCCTGAGAACTGCAGCTCCTTCAACAGAGGCACTTTTTGAAAAGCTGTACTGGAGAAATCTCAAACGTCTCCAGAACTTTTAAAGCATCTCCCAGTGATCACCTTCTGTTCAGATTGTTACTGTGAAAACTTAAAAGCATCACTAAATGCTGCAGCCCTCATCTCAATCTGCTCTGAAGCTTTCCCCGCATACAGACGACAAGATCTGTTAAAATGATCCTTTTTTAAAAAGAAAAAAAAAATTAAAAAAGAAAATAAAAAGTAACACCTTTCAGCAGTGAGTGATGACAACCTCCGTAATAGATTAGGAGTGTTCCTGTCACATTACTTTAAAATCTTATACCATCATCCTAAACTGAGTTTCTTGTTTGTAATTCAAATAATTGCTTCTGCAACTAGAGACTGATGACCATAAATGAAAAGTTCACTAAAAAAGTACCGTCTTGACATAAGTTTACTGTAATGTGAAGCAGGATTTCTCACATACACCCCTCCAAGGTGACATTATCCTCACTTTACAACTTTTATTTCAAGTTAAATTAAGGATGAAATAATAGGCAATTATACTCCTTTTGTATGACTTTAAAAATTACACACAAAGACCAAGCTGTACACCACCTTTAGCCCTCATTTCAGCCTTGAGCTGAGTAGTAACGAGAACGAGATCTCGACAGAGCTAATTGCGATGAGCAGGATTTATTCCTTCTGGCTCTGTGCCAGTCCTGCTCATCCTGCACTGCAGAGCTGTTCAAATTTCACCGTACTTTGTTTTCGGTTCCAGAAAGGTTTATTAATCCAGGTGCAGCACCAGGCGCAGAGATCACAATGTAGCACTATTTGAGAACCAGGGGAGCAATACAGACGTGCTGAAGTGGTTTCACACAAAGGTTGCCGGAGGGCTTTTTTGCAGAGCTCATTTCCATCAGCCCTACCAGAGCTATGCTGACTCTGCAAAACCCATCTCGGAGCTTCACATCCTCCTCCCCTAGGCATCCAATATCATCCAGGGTTTCCCTGTCATTTCCTTCCTGTCAACTTGGAGAAGAAAGCTGACTGAATTAAAAACTTGAAGAAAGAAACCATACGATGAAATTCTAAAAGCATGCAACTCAAGAAATCAATATTTAACTCCACCAGCATCTCACAGACATAGCAAACCAACAGATTTTCACAGCTCAGGAAATTTGAACGTATAATTTCTACCACTGATTTCAGCTGCAGGAAAATAGGGCATGACAGTGTCCAGAAAATCAAGAACAGCACCTTTGAAAAAAGATTTACAAAATTAAGCCATATTTACAAAGAAATTTCTGAAGAGCAGAAATAGCTTCTGACAGAGTAGCTAATTCTACAAACCAATTCCAGGCACATGAAGGACAAGAAAATCATCAGGAATAGTCAGCATGGATTCACCAAGGGGAAGTTACATTTGACAAAACCTATGAGCTTCTACAATGAAATGGCTGGCATGTGAGATGAGGGGAGAGCAGTGGGTATCGTCTACCTAGAATTCAGTAAGGTTTTTGACACCATCTCCCATGAAATCCTCATAGAGATGCTGACGATGTATGGGTTGGATGGGCAGACAGTGAGGGGTGGATAGAAAACTGGCTGAATGGCCAAGCCCAGAAGGTGCAAAGTCTTGCTGGAAGCATGTTGTCGACGGGAGGAAGACACAGACGCTCAATATGAGTGAACAGTGAACTTCAACTTTAATGGATAGCTCAGTCGCCTTTTATCTAGTTCGAACATAATCAACTCATACATATTGCAAAAACTAAGCTCAGGATTGGCTAACATTTCCCGCTCTTTTCAGTTTGTTCCTCCTTCTTTTAGCCACCGTCCCGCCTTAGGGACTTTCCCCATCGCTCAAGGGCATCGTGTCCTTGATCCTGATTGGCTCTCAGCCAGCTGCGTACGTGCCAGACTCCTGTGAGTTGAGTACGGTACTTCACTAGCCCATTGCCTTTTAACTGCCCAACATCCA
Source organism: Aythya ferina (assembly GCF_964211825.1). Lineage (NCBI taxonomy): Eukaryota > Metazoa > Chordata > Aves > Anseriformes > Anatidae > Aythya > Aythya ferina. The sequence goes on from NC_140296.1 coordinate 20,567,249, forward strand.
CATGTCCTATTTCACTTAACCATTCCTCCACAATTCCCCCGTTTTTATTTTGCGCTACAAATACCTTCTGTGAGTTGCTCTAGTTTCTAAGTTAGGCAGTGCAGTTAAAGATTATACGTGCAGTAACTATAATCAATATAATTATAAGTAGAAAGCGAAGTCCCTCTTTAACTAAGAAAACCCATCCACCCATGTTCCCAAAAACAGATTTAAGCCAACCTTCAAACCAACTATCTTGTACTACAATTTTTTGCATATGATCCCTTAACCATTTCAACTGGTCGTGAATTGACTAACCATGGTCGGAAAGATAAAAGCAACACATTCCTTCTACATCTTCACACCCATGTCCCTGAGCCAGCAGTAAGAAATCAATAGCGGCCCTATTTTGCCATACAGCATGTCTTAGACTCTCCATATATTGTGACATTTCAGAAAGAACTTGTGTTGTTACATTTGATTGTTTAACAGCCCAACAAGCAAGCTTATTAATGTTAGTCAAAGCGTGTGCAGTTCCCACACCAGGCACCAAAGAAGCAAAGAATCTTTCTGCTGGACCCCACAATTCTACATCATCATTACAGTCAGAACCCAAAGTTTTTAGTTCTCGTTTAATTCTTCTGCTCCTTGTCGAGTTCTGCCATGAGTGTAAATCTGGAGCGAAAAATGTGAGTCGCCCTAGGTAACACGGTCCTCCAAAAGCATTGGCTGGTACTCCTTGCCATGCACGGTCTCCACAGATCAAAAACATGCCAGAGAGAAGCACCACAGTCGCCGCTGCTTCCATGGTTACGTCAGACAGGCTGCAGGGTCCTGATGTCCGTCCCTCTGCTCTGTGCCGACTCGCCACACGGTGAGCTCCAAGCGCAGCGCTGCTCGTGGCGGTGACTGAGGGGGGTGGGGAGGCTCCCATTGCCCCGTAGCCCCGAGGCAGCGTTACCATTCTCTCTGAAGGCGGCAGTGGGCAATGCCCAGCTCCAGCACTTCCCGGCAATCCCAGTCGCTCTGTAGCGGCAGCAGCGACTCTCTGCTCAGCCTGATGTGTAGCTAAAGCGCTAGTGACTGTTCTCCAAGGCTTCAATAAATTTTTTAGCAGACTTAATATCATTAATAACATCATCAAACAATTTATCTCCAAATTTACGCCACTCTGTTTGTTCAAAAAACTGTATCAGGATTTGTAAAACAACCCTGCGCTACTGTATATGCTAATAACCCTAGCAAATCTTTTTCTACCATCTTTATCTAAAATACTCCGCTTTTCTAAAAAGCATCTGAACAAATTATACGCCGCTTGTCTTTCATACCTTTATATATACAGTTGCAGCCTTTCCAAAGACCTCGGTGGCGCTTTTCCGGCGGGACCCTTTATAGGCTCATCCCGGGTGCGGGGACTCCCTCCCACCTTCCGAGCTGTGGGTGCGGACTCCACGTCCCTTTCACCTTCCCAACGCGGGTGCGGGGATTCTTGTCCCTTCCACCTCCTGGGCTGCGTTGCAGGACCGGATCCTCCCTTATTCCGTCGAACACGTGGCCCAGGATCACTGCCAGCAGTGTCCAAATCCCGTTCAGACCGGTCCCTGTTCGGGCGCCAATTTGTTGTCGACGGGAGGAAGACACAGACGCTCAATATGAGTGAACAGTGAACTTCAACTTTAATGGATAGCTCAGTCGCCTTTTATCTAGTTCGAACATAATCAACTCATACATATTGCAAAAACTAAGCTCAGGATTGGCTAACATTTCCCGCTCTTTTCAGTTTGTTCCTCCTTCTTTTAGCCACCGTCCCGCCTTAGGGACTTTCCCCATCGCTCAAGGGCATCGTGTCCTTGATCCTGATTGGCTCTCAGCCAGCTGCGTACGTGCCAGACTCCTGTGAGTTGAGTACGGTACTTCACTAGCCCATTGCCTTTTAACTGCCCAACATCCACATGTCCTATTTCACTTAACCATTCCTCCACAGAAGCAAGTATTTTGTGGAGTACCCCAGAAGTCAGTACTGGGTCCAATCTTGCTTAACACCATCATTAATGACCTGGATGAAAGGGGAGGGTGTACACTCTTACCAATGTCTATAAATATCTAAAGTGAAATTGCAAAGAGGACAGAGACAGGCTCTTTCTTGTGGCACCCAGCGACAGGACGAGGCAACGGGCACAAAACAAAACACGGGAGGCTCTGACTGAACATCAGGAAACACTGAAGACTCAGTCACTTTCTTCCAGTGCAGGTGACTGGGCACTGGCACAGGTTGCCCAGAGAGGCTGTGAAGTCTCTCTTCTTGGAGATTTTCAAAAGTTGCCTCTACGTGGTCTTGGGCAGCCTGCTCTGTGTGGTCCTGCTTGAGCAGGGGTTGGGAAGAGGTCATATGGAGCTTAGGACCAAGAACCACACAACTGCTGAGTGAGATAGATTTCAGTTTAATCAGAGAAGCCAAGTTTCATACTAACTGCAAAGGATTAGCATGTTCAGCTGAAATGCTGGATTAACATGTGGTTGCTGAGGGGTGAAGGGGAGACATACTCTGAAAGTATTTTTTTTTTTTTCTGTCAAAGAAACTCTTGCTGATGCATAAAAGCAGAAACATACTAGCACGAGAAAGCAGTGATGTTTCTTCATGAAAGAAGAGCTAACACTGACATGTTACGAGAAGACAAGTGTCTATTCCTCATTCTTATCACTCCATGAACATGTCAACTGTCCCCATGAACTCACCTCATGATGAAGAGGAAGGGAAGGAGGCTTTCTGACCGGTATTTTGTAATACACTGTCACTATCTAAAGTGGGGAGAGAAATCAGCCTGTAAAAATTTTGCCTTTTGGAAAAAGCATAATACTTATCCACCCACACATAAAAATAGCACTAACAGACTACACTGGCTTGAGGCAGACTTCCCAGGGGAAATAGTCCCCTACCCTGGCTAACGTTTGAAGATGTCACAATCTAACATTTCGAGTACAATGAGGCTCTGATTAAACAACCTCTTTAATAAAAGCTACACAAAGTTACTATCAGTCACTTCTGATAGAACACTGTCAGGATCAAACATACCGCACATCTAATGAAGTATGTGTGTTGTCCTTCTTGCCAATGGAAAATTGCAAAAAAAATTCTTTGAAAAAACATTTTTAATGTGGAATGCCAAAAAAAAATGTTTCTGGTTCTGTTCCTATTTATTTCTCCATTTCTGCCTGCCCTGCTACACCAATGCACAAACAAAGATCAAAGATGAAGACTGAAAAATCCTCACATAGCACTAGTGTCCTATGACACAAGTCTGACACTTAAATGAATTTGGGACAATCCTGACAGCAGTCACTGGCAACTATCCTGCCTCAAGTTATCTTACAGTCATAGTTTGGTTCTGTCTGGGGTCTTTGTGTTTTTTTTTTTGCTTGTCACTGCAATGTCACAGGAGTTCACAAAATCATAGAATATCCTGAGCTGGAATGGACCCACGAGGATTGTCAAGTCCAACTCCTGGCTCCACACAGGACCACCCAAAATCCAACCACGTGTCTGAGAGCACTGTCCAAATGCTTCTTGAACTCTTGAATGCTTCTTGGAGCCTGTCCCAGTGCCCGAGCACCCTCTGAGAGCAGACCCTTTCCCTAACCCCCAGCCTGACCCTCCCCTGTCCCAGCTCCATGCCGTTCCCTCGGGTCCTGTCGCTGTCCCCAGAGAGCAGAGCTCAGCGCCTGCCCCTCCGCTCCCCTCGTGAGGGAGCTGCAGGCCGCTATGAGGCCTCCCCTCAGCCTGCTCTGCTCGGGGCTGAGCAAACCAATGGACCTCAGCTGCTCCTCACACATCTTCCCCTCTGGACCCTTCACCATCTTTGTAGCCCTCCTTTGGATGCCCTCTAATAATTTTGTGTCCTTCTTGAACGCATCCAGAGGAGGGCAACCAATCTGGTAGAAGGGCTGGCAGCCACGTCTTGTGAGGAGAGGCTGAGGACACTTGGGGTGGTGTAGTCTGGAGGAAAGGAGGCTGAGAGGCGACCTCCCTGCAGCTCCCTGAGCAGGGGAAGCACAGAAGGAGGTCTCTGCTCCTTGGTCACCAAAGGCTGGGCTCACAGGAATGGCACAAAGCTGTGCCAGGGGAGGCTCAGGCTGGACATTAGGAAACATTTCTTTAACATGAGGGTGGTCAGACACAGGGACAGGCTTCCTAGATAGGGGGTTAATGCCCTGTGCCTGTCAGTGTTCAAGAGACACTTGTGCAATGCCCTCAGCAATACACTAACTTTTGGGTAGCCCTGAACCAGTCAGGCAGTTGGACTTGATGATCCCTGTAGGTTTCTTCCAACTGAGCTGTTCTATTCTATCCTAATTAATAACACCATTTAAAATTAGTACGGGGAAGCTATCTTCCAGGGAGTGGATAGGACACCTTCAAAATCTTACCCTAATGCCAATTTACACCCACCAACAAGTAATCATTCTGGACATGAAAATATAGATTTAATTCACAGTTTCTGAATTCAGTCCTACCTTATATGCAAACTCTCTTGTCAAATCAAGTAAGACCAACTATCACTGAAGAAAGTCTAACCCCAAACTTGCATTAATTCCAGGAAAACTTTCTCTTTGGGCTTATTTCAAGAATAGAAATTAGCCAAAACCTCAGCTATCTGAAGCTGATGTCCTATAACCAAAAAATCATGTTCCTGGAATTAAGAGATGATCTTGCCTTTCAGTAGCAAAAGCAAGCATATGTCTGACTCCCTTCTGAGCCCCCACCTCCAAGGTTCAATGCTTCTCACTGCAGAATGGAAGGGGTAGCACTAGATAATATTAGAGGACATTGAAGAAAAGGGAAGAAATTCATTTAAAAGCCTTGAATCCTTCCCAGAAAAAGAATATTCAATAAGCAGAACAGGAAACCCTGCGATCTCTCCTAGAGCTGTAAAACTGAAGTCTGGCTGGACGGTGTGGGTGGAAAAGTACTTGGAAGAGCTTGCAGACAAACTACATGCTCCCTTATTGAAGATTCTTGCTTGATTCCAGGCCCTCCAACAGTAGCAACCATTAGCAACTTCATCATTTCCAGATGACAGGAAAAAAAGCATCTGTTTGCTAGCAAATGATTCCCTAACCTCAGTTATTCACAGCTTCATCACCTTAGAGAAACTGCAAGAACACAACAGTTCTCAGGCACAGTATTTCAGTGTTTAAATCCATGCTAATCTAAAACACCATAGCACAACTTCTTGGCAGCAATGGTGACTGAGACTGTGACAGCAAGCCAAACTTCTCTTCCCTCAGCCCTTTGAATTAATTTTCTAATGCTGTTCAAGGATTTTAGGTTGTATCTTCAAAACACTCTGCGACCCTGGCCAGATTATCTAAAAGACCACATAAAACTCCAAGATGCAGACTTTTATCAATACACTCTTTTAACACTTTAAAATACTCTGTAACAAAGACAGAGCTTGTCTGTGTAGGATGTCGAGCCTTTTTGAGGGCTGATCCAAGACTGTAAAATGAATTTCTCCTGAAGCTAAAGGGGAAACTCAAAGTTCACCATCTTCTATCCCAGGTGTGATGCATTTCTTTGATCATTTTTTTTCAAATGTGAAATGTATTTGAAAATGCACACAAAAGCCTCCCAACAAATCCCTACCAAAACAAGGCACTGCACTTCATGTATTTCCCTACAGTTAGAATAAAAGGACAAAAACTTTAGTTAACTTTATATAGTGACTAACCCTATATAAAAAGGAATAGAGTTTCAGAAGTACTTCATCTCAGCCTGCCCCAAAACTGCTCATCAGTCAAAGCAAAGCAATCTTCATAATCTGCACATCAGTAGCCCTAATGTGCACATAATTATCTTTTTATACTACACGTTAAAGCAGCAGCCATTCTGAGAATCACTTTATGCAAGATTTTCAAGCTGTTATCAACTGCGGACTTGAATAGCTGTCTAGCTTTGTTCTTTCTATTTAAAGCAGCTTAAAATTCAAACATACCAGCAAGAAGCAGCTGCTTTAACATCAACGCTTTCTGGTCACTCTTTGGCAAGCTGCCTCTGCACTTCTTCAGCCAAGTTACAACTTTTATCTCCAACAGGAAATGCATTCAAGTATTTTTGAGAAAAGAAATCAGAAAGGAAGTCATTACCACCCAAACTGAACTACACTAACAGGCATTCTGCTACCAGTAAAGTTTCTGCTAAGGGTTACTGCTACTAGCAGGAAAGGTTAATGCTCTGGAGACAGCTAAAACCTGCATTGGAAACCAACGAACAATTGGAGCTCCATTTGGCGACAGAAACTATAGAGAAGTGCCAAAAGACAGGTTTTCTTCTGTGCTGTAATTTGCAGCTTGTTTGCTGCACCAGCTAAGCAGACAGGCAGAATTCAATGGGTAGAGTGATGCACATGGCATACTAACACCACCAGCACAGCATTTCACCTTTGTCTCCAAAGCTGACAAATACATGGAAACACAGTTACAGTACTTCCTAAGGAAGAGAAAGGGTACAAGTCAGCTAAACAAGCAAGGGCAAGAACAAAACATCCTGTTTCGATGTCCCGTCCCTTAAAACCTGAGTTCTGGGCCACTTTAAGGTGATTCAGAGTGCTTAAAATAGGCACCCAGGATGCCTGTGTCCCCACAGAAAGGCAGATAAAAATATAAGGCCACTCATACTCAGGTATGTCTGAGCTCTTGCTCCTCTCTGGAACTTAGGCTTCTGACTGGTCTGCATACCTGAATCCCAAGATGATGGACAGCACAGCACTTCCTTTGAAAAAAATTTGGAAAATGGTGATGTAAGGACAGCAGTCTGATGCCTCAGAACAGCACTTTGCAGAGAAATACATACTCAGGTCAAAAATTTCCAGTTATGGTAGCTTTCTTCTAGGGTGTCTGAGGTCAAAAACACAGGTATGGATTGGTTTTTGATACCTGCAGTACTACAGTTGGTTTTCTGAACCACCGTTGAACTTGAACAATTAAATTTTCTTAAGCTTTTTTATGTGAAACGTAAATGATCTGACTGCACTTCTGAAAGAGCAGGAAAAAGAAAGTAATATTTCTATTACAGACATACTAACTAGAAAACACAGTTATTAATGTGAAAGTTCACTTCCAAAAATGAGGAAGGCATTTTTACATCACCAGATATTTAAAAAAAAAAAAAAAAAAAAAAAAAAGCTTATAGCTTAGATGTGGGAAATACTATATTCCCTAAAAAAAAAAAAAAAAAAAAAAAAGGGTGCCAGCAGAGAAATCTTGCTCTGAATGAATCAAAAACATATGTGAACTCATCTTTACAGAGAAAAAGAGTATTTTCCTCTAAGCTAAACTATCTGTTAGATACTTCAGGTTATATATATATAAAGAATTAGAAATAGTCCTTTTCATTGTAATATCAACCTTTACTTGGTTGATCCTGTAAAACTGCACAATGCAGGTTATGCTCAAATGTCCAAAACTGAAAGACTGAGACAAAAAAAAAAAATGAACAAAAGAAGTTTGTTCTGCTTTCATTTTGTTTTAAACCATATGCCAGTAGCCTACTTCACTCTGAATGTCTGGTTTTAAACCCCAAAGCATTTTTATTTATAACAAACCCCAGAAAGAATGAAAATTTTCTTATGTACTTTATGTCAGAACGTAAGCTCAGAAACTTTACAAAGAGAAATCTCAGTACTCTGCTAAAGAAAGTAGCAGTATCAAAGAAAACAGTAGTTTCTTTGATGTAAATTCCTGCTTTATATTAAAGGATAAACTATGCTCAAAAATCCAGACACCTTACTTTTGCAGTATGCAGCCTGGCAGTATTTTTAAAAGAAGTGAAGTAGCCAAACCGATTTAAAAACCAATTTTAAAAAGTTAACTGACACAATGAGGTTTGGTTATTCTTCAAGAACTGCAAGCTTCAAACAAAAAGGCTGTGTCCCTGTGAAGAACAAAGATGTAGTATGTCATTATAAATAATTATTTCTAAGCTTGTATGACTTCACTGAGTCTAAATAAAATACAGACTTCTAAAATCACTTTCATTTAAGCTGTATATTTGAAAAGAAACTAAGACTGTTTTGTGCAGTGCAACTTTAATCTGTTTTATTAACAATGCTTTTGACAAACTTGGACATTAAGGATAGTTAAGTAAGAATCACTCTTCTACAGAGCATAAGGATTCAGACTCAACAATTGCAAATTAGCTGCTTGGCAAGAATTCTTATCAGTGGCTATTAAATGTGGTCCTGGATTTTTTTTTTTTTTTTTTTTTTTTTTTTTTTTTTTTTTTAGAAAATCGTCCTGTTGACATCCATGAAAACACAGAGCACTCAGTTAACTATCTCTAATAAAACAGATTTTCTCAAAACTTTCAAAGAAACTTGAAAAAAAAAAAAACTTGTTAGTAGAAGATAAAAGTAAGATTAACCCCTCGGGTTAACTTAGAAAGATCAAGACAAGGAAAACCCCTTCCAATTTTCACTACATGCCAGACTATGAAATTTAATTCTTTACCTGAAGGGAGATTCTTAAACATGATTTATAGAAGACTCTGGATTTCTCAAAAATTATAATAATAATAATAGAAAATCTTTGTACTCTCATCAGCCATAAACTAGCACCTGTATCTTACCTTATCCTTTTTCTCTGCTGTTAATTGTACTTCATAGGATATTTTAGAGGAGGTCAGGGGGTAATTCAGAATATTGGTTTGCCATTGACACTAGATGTGACTTTTAGATTTGACTTTATTTTCAAATCAATAGCAGTATCTTTGTCCTTCTACAATGTTTTGAATAAACAATTCTTGAAACTTAAATTCTTCTTTTGTACTACTCAGCATGCAAGTAATATATCTGAAAGTCAGGAGGAATGATCACTGATTTTAAAATTTTTTACAGTGTTTTTAACAAATATGCTTTGCCTGTATGATGTTAACTATTTCAAATACTTCTTAAGAGAATAAAATAGCAAACTAAGTACTCAGCAATAACAGGAAGAGCAAAGGTAGCAAATTACTTGTGAAACTCCATTACTAGGATCCTTCAAAACATTTTATATAAACCACCAACAAGTAGAATCTTCTACAGTATACAGCAAAAGAAGTCTGAATACAAAGCATAACTCACAGTTTTTGGAGCCTTTCTCATAATCACAATATGTATTTGTTAGATAACCATTCTACAGTGAAAAACGCAGCATGGTCCTTTCGGTAACTTTCACATTTTCCTCCAAAAACTTTAGTCAACCAGCTTAGTGACTGGTAAGTTAAATATACTTTTTACAGTTATACTAGTTGATTTGATAGAAGACATATCTTGCCGACAATTAGCTAGTTAAAGAATGTTTTCCTTCTTTATGAACAATTTGTTTGAACGATTTCCTGTTTCTTTTTAAATTTTGCAATATTTTTCCATTTCAGTGTTCAGAAGTAACAGTTTTCTTACAGACTCCAAAAAAGTGTCTGAGCTATTTTTCCATATGGCATTCCCAACAAAGAATGTTCTTTTGTAAAATTAAAAATAATGTAGTGGCGGTTTTTAGTGTTTTTAGCCTTTAGAAACATCCAGAGCCTTGTTCAGGTACCTTGGTACTACCCCTGCTCCTGAAAAACCAAAGTGCTGTCTGCTCCCCCTCAAGCATGTACAGTCCCAACAAGAACAGAATTATTCCTAGTTTCTGCTGAGCTCATCACCCCAGGATCCAAAATGCCTCTAGTTGCTGTGGTGGATTCTCTTTCCTACGCAGCAGGAAACTGACTTATTTTGGTATTGATTTGTTCTTCCCCAAGGCCAGTCTTAATTTATTTCTGCAGTCCCAAAGCAACGGACCAGCACAGAGTACAATACCCTGCGAACACATCCCAGTTGCTACTTGAATCAAGTCTTTGACAGTTTGGCAAAAATCCCAAAAGTGAATTATAGCCAACCAAGTCAGCCCAGCCTCAGAAGCAACAAAGGTTAGGAAAACAGGAGCCAACACTGCATATTCTAAGCTCAGCACTGATGATTCTTAGGAACAGATCTGTGCCTCTGTCAGAAGCAGCTTAGTACAATCAGCCCCACCTTCAAGACACATAGCTGACCGTGAAAGCTCTCTTCCATCCCTTTTTTTTTGTGACCCTAAAGAAGTCAGAAAGGCTACTATATCTTTGCAGGATCACGGCTTTGAGAATTACTTATAACTGCAGTAGCACTCACTGAGAAGTAATGGGATTTAATTAATACTCCGGTACTTGCCTGCACTAAAACTCAAGGGTACTATTTTATAATATACATTTTAGACAGACATCTTCTTACTTGTTAGAGGCTGAAGCATGTTCAAGCATTTACTGTTTTATTACGCTCAGCCTGCCAAAATTCTTGAGGTTCTCCTAATTACTCTATCTTCTTTTAAGATACTACTACCATGGATTTTCAGACTTTTGTCTCCAGTTTCTGTCAAATGTACATTTATACTGACATCTATTTTCTCTGCCACTTAAACTAGAGCTACAAAAACATCGTGCTGTTTTAAGTGTGGGTTTAAAGCCAGAGAGGCTACTTAACATAATTTTCAAAAAAAGAAAAAAAAATTGGAAGTAAACTATCCTGTTACCATCAATGGCAGACTTGCTCTTTGAAGTGGGATCAAGTTTCCAGGGAAAAGACTTGGTGAAAGCTGACAGAAACAAAATTTTTGTGGATGAGTTTATAGAAAGAAAAACGTGCTTTGTGAGTTAAGTCTGGAGCTCCCCCTGCTGTTCACACCACAAAACAGCAGGAATATTGCATAACAACTGAAGAAATAGGAAGAAAATAGAAGCAACCTGGTATGACAGCAAATACCATCAAAATTCAATAGTCCAAGTGCATGTAAATATCCTACATTCTTCAGAAGTAAATATCCAGCTCTTAAAACTAATTCTGAGGAATCTAACAAAGGATTTGTTTCCCTAACCTTTTTCTAATACAAAATAAACATGTTTAGACTAAACTACATATACATACATTTAAAATATACAGCATACAGATAAAAAATAATCACATTAGCAAAATATCATGAATTTTAGTGTAATTTGAGAAGAACTGATGCAGCTGACCAAAATCTGGAGAAGAAATCAAAAAATAAAGAAGTAATAGATCATATCATGATCAAATTGTCGTCCAGTGTTTCTTTACAAGTTTGTGTGAAAAAAATGCTTGTACAGACCAAAATAGGGAACAGTGTAGCTACTTCAACAGACATAGGCACTGTCCCATCTCATATTTCTTTCATCCCTTAGAGGCACATGTGACGCACTAGAATGTTGCCAAGTTACTTAATCAAAAACTAAAATCCTGTGAAGCCTTGGCTTTACACCTAGGTTGGTAAAGATTGCCATCTTACGTACCCGACAGTATCTAGGAAGCTGGTTCCTTACATTAGCTGGAGCCACAATGACAAAAGAAACACGCAAAAGCATGCATTTGCTTCTTTTTAAACAGAAACGTTTTACTAAGAAAGGCAGAATATAAAAACATCATTTTGTAGAGACATCATTTTGCATTACAAGTTAATTGGCTCAGTTAGGCAGAGTAACAACAAATAGCCAAATAAAACTCCTGCCAGTAAGAAGCTTTGTGACACATGGCTCTCATCCTGCAGTTCCTGAAGCGTTGGCCTGAAAATACCATAACATCCGAGGGGAGTTCAGGAAAGGGTGTCATCAGAGGTAAGTACAAATGCAAGACAAAGAAGGTGTAAGGTATAAGAAAACACTTAAATAGATCATAAGTGGCAAATAAACACATTAAGGGCACAGACGTGAAACAGCATGTCCCTGTCCTCTGGTTGTTGCATGACTAGTCTCTAATTCTTGGCTAGTTTCATTCATAAAGCACAGCTACTGATAATCTGCAACGAAGAACTGAGCTTTCCTGTTAGGGGCTGATTATCTATTAGCCAGTAGGTTAAATATCTACAACAGGAGCAGAATGAATGTGAAACATTGTTAAGACACTGTCAGATCAGAAGCTTTTCCTGAACACACAGCACTCGGGTAACAGGACTGTAAAAGACCAAGCTCTTGGTTTTTAGCAAAACACCACTGCATGCAATGGAGAGGAAAAGTGCTTTTCCTTCCCTGACTTGTAGATGCTTGTAACAGCTTCGAGAAAAAATACTCCTGCCCAACCCAGAGGGAGAAAAAGGCTGGGCCCCAATCCTGCATTGTAATCAGGGAGGAACTACATGTGTTTAGGAGATTCTTCACACAGACCCGGCTGCCAGACTTGCTGCCTTAATTAATAAAACAGCAAATATACACTACCAATGTCCTGGTCTGTTTTAACTCAGTTCTCCCTTCAGAAAGCTACCAGGCTATTCTTGAAATAAAGTAACTTTCCTGGATCTTTCACAAAGCTCCACAAAGAAATGAAATGCTTTTCTTCCTAGTGCCAAAGTGGGCAGAATAATCTATTTCTAATCATTTGCAACTCAATTACAAAATGGCTAGCTTCATTAGAACATCTACGAAGGACCGTAAGATGGTAACAGAAGGTGCTTCTCCCCAGGAGGCGAAACAAACTCTGAGACTTCTACACACTTCTAGTGGTTTAAGCAGCCACTTCCCAAGCCACACCATAAAAAAGCGATCTGTGCATGTGCTGTGGAGTGCTGCATGCTCCAGGACCAGCTCCAGTGAGCTAACTCAGCAGCTGAACATCCCTCACGCTCCCCTGCATAGTGAGGTCCATGCATGTTGCAAGGACGTGAATGTTGCTGCACATAAATATATCAGCTCCCATCTGAATGTGTGGTAGCTAAAGACAAATCAATGTCACACCTGCTGCTCATAAAACTATTGCCTTGGGATCAAAGTACAAGAAAGCCGTGAATCCAACAGTCAGGACAACTGGTGGAAATCCTTTCATAATGCCACGTCTTTACTATTGCAGCTTTCTGATTCAGAGCAAACTTCTTCCTTTATCAGATTCTTCCAGACTCAGTTTATTCAAAAAACAAAAATGTACAAATCTGCAACAAAGGCAAGATTTTTCCTCCTCCTTTTGCAAGAGCAGCACATTTTAAAAGTATCTTTTATAACACAAATCTGAAAGGTCACCACTGTTGATCTAATAAACACAACATGTAGGGTTCATGCCTTTCAGAGCTGGCATCTCATTACTTGCAAGGACTATTTAAGTTTGTGTTGCAGACTTATTCCACAATCTTTGCAAGAGAGATGAGAATGAATTCTACCCAAGAAGAGTGAAAATCTACTCAAGTTTCTGTTCGAGGTCTGTAGAAGATGCAAGAAAATAGATGCAAGCTCAGCAAAGAAATAAAATACGATTATAATATGAAGAGGAGTTGGATTGTATTCTCAGTGATTCAAAATTTATTTTTAAACATAACTACAGCTCAGCTAGGAGCTAAAAGCATAATGAAAACAAGGATTCTCTATCTGCTCTGAAACTGTTTTATCCTCTTGTATCTTCAAAGGCCACTACTTTCCCGCAAAACAGAGGAGCCAAAACCTCACAGGCATTCCAACGCTAAGAAATGTTGCAAAGAACTGCCCCTTTGGATATTCTCTATTTTTTCATATTAAAGAACATCTTCAAAGAAGGAAATCCTGTTTACATTGAGGACTTTCATTATCCTCAGTGAAATGAATGAAATAAAGACACTCATTTACATTACAATCAGGAACATAAGGAGCTTACCTCTCAGCACGGAGGACGCCACTGTAGTAAGGATGATCCCACGGCATCAATTTCTGAAAGAGAATTCCAGCTTATAATTACAATAATGAACAGCAAGTGAACCCAAAGTAAACGTTTTGTTTCCTTTGCATATTTTTGCAGTTTCTATAAGTCACGGAACTTTAAAACATAGTGGAAAACATTCAGTGCTAAATTCATCATCAGAAATAATATCATATTCCACAATTTGAAGCCTGTTTTTTTGTTGTTTTGTTTTTGTTTTTTGTTTTAAATTTGCTTTCACACCATATTTCTTATTCAAATATGCAGTGGGACTTTATACCAGATTTCAAGAAAAAAAGAGTCCATTAATTTTTTTTTAAAAAGTATTATCACTTTGTATAAACCAACTGCCATCCTGCACTCAATGGCTGTTTTTAATAGTAATAGCAGCTAGGAAGTCAAAAACCATTTAAAACAAGAAAATGGAAAGTACCTCTTTGCAGTCATGATACATGTCGTACACTAAAATTCAGCTGATTTTTCATGTAAAACAAGGTTAGCTTATACTATATTAAAAAAATTCAACATACATGTAAATTTAACTTACTGAATTCCGGGGGTTAAGCTTCATTTTCATCTTTGACATCATTTCAAAGTCTTTTTGAGTTCTGAAAAATATTTTTATGATGAAAGTGATCAGAAAAAAATTTTGAGCAATATAATACAAAGTAAAAGAACATTCTGTCCTAACAAAAGCCTATCATCAAAGACTGTTACTATGCTATAAAATGAAAGGCCCTTACAGTAAAAGAACTTTTCCTTTTTGGAAAAGTTCTCATTTTTTCTCATTCAGGTACCTTCAATCAAGTCTCTCTTATTCTGGTTGTGCCCATCCCCAAGTATTCTCTTTCTGACAATACACCCCATTAATACTCAGCGATGAAACTGTTTTGTGCTGTGTGGAATTAAGGGAAGCAAGCAGTATAAACACAAATTTGCTCACAGATGTAAAATATATGGAGGTGTGCATATGAGGAGAACACAACACTTAACTTTATCACTTAAACTTCTGTGCTGTTGCCTGAATTTCTTGGCACATCACCTGTATTCAGTCTTGGTTGTTCTCTGATCACAGAATTTATTCTAATAGCTCCCCTCAAGGCTCTGAGAAAGTTTTGCTTTTTATTCCATCAGAACCCATAATAAGCAGCAATGACTGACTTTCGAGTCCATGAGTCCCTCTGTTCTGGGAATAAAACTATGCTTACAAAGTAACTTAGTGAAAAAGACATACCTTTTAGACAACTGGTCAGAAAGCTTCTCCAGAAACTGTGTTACTGTCTCTAGAAGTAAAAAAGAAAAAAAAATAGAAAGTGACTCCATCCCTTAAAAGGCGTTAAGTTCAGATCAGAACATCCCGAACAAAACAAGTGTCCCTAGAACAAACTACACTATTGACCACTATGTCATTATTTCAAGTCAATTCAGTACCACACTCTCATTGTTATATGCTGGAATAATGGAAACTTCCTAATCTAAGGAGTGAACACTAATTCTGAACAAAAGCACTGATCCCCACTTGGTAAGTACTGCCATTTACTGAAAACATGAGTACTTCCCATAGCTAAGTGTAACTGCAACGAGAAACTTCACAGGGACAAATATGTGTAAACTTAGCAAAACAAACGAGCAGCTTTTAACTTCATACCTAACACAGAGCATTTGATTTCTCAGCATATCCTTCCCCATACGCCTTATACCTGGATTTTTGGCCATTGTTCCCTGAAGAGCCCTGTGGGCAAAGGTGTCATACCCAACCAGCTGTGCCAGGCTGTTTCGGCTAGCAAGCAGTTCCTCCAAACGGCTCAGTTGCTCAGCATTTGGGTAAAGAAAAATCTTGTAAGCAGCTTCTCGCACCTAATATGAAAGAAAAAAGTCACACTAGTACAGTATAACTCTTAAGGAAACAAGCAATGACATTGAAGATCTGGCATTACAGCTGTATTTCATTGACAGTGGTAAGAAAAGGCCTACAACTTTTTAATAATGCTAATTACAACTGCCTGACAATTACTGCTTTCTTACCCCTCAAAGATGGAATGAGGAAATGCAATGAGACAACCTAACCGTTCAAGTCTGCTAAAAAGGGTCCTGTTCTCTACTCCTGTCAACAGTCCCCTCTCTGCTCATGGCCTCTCTCCCTGTGACAACATCTGTGTTCCTCTGTGAGCTGCCTTAACTCACTAAAAGCTCTGAAAATAAACACGAAGAAAGCTAAATTGTCCTCTGCATGTCAGTTAAACTGGCTCCTGAAATGATCTGATAAGAACCAGAGACGGGGGCAGGGGACAGAAAGAAGAGGAAGAAAAACGCTTTATTTCTTTTGAAGCAGCAATCTATTAGTCTGTCCATCTGCCTACAGACAATCCATCTTACCCCTATTTCATGTTATTGTAACTCTCAAAAAAAAAATCATCTCAAGCCTCAGCAACTGTGGTAAAATGCTTTTGTATTTCACAAACCAATTGAGGAAAGCCTTTATTTTGTACACAACAAACAGACTTAAGAAAGACAACAACAACTTATGGTTCCTTTCCTTCAAAATAAGCTTCTCTTTTAGATCAAATACTCAATAAGAATGCAGGCCCTGGGTTTGGAATTGCCACATCACAGAATATCCCAAGCTGGAAGGGACCCACAAGGATCATCGAGTCCAACTCCTGGCTCCACACAGGACCACCCAAAATCAGACCTTATGTCTGAGAGCACTGTCCAAATGCTTCTCGAACTCCAACAGGCTCGGAGCCATGACCACTGCCCTGGAAAGCCTGTCCCAGTGCCCGACCACCCTCTGGGTGCAGAACCTTTCCCTAACCCCCAGCCTGACCCTCCCCATGCCATTCCCTCAGGTTTCTATCACCATTTACCAGAGAGAAGAGATCAGCACCTGCCCCTTTGCTCTCCTCTCATGAGGATGCTGTAGACTAAATATATATGACAACAGTAATTCACAAGTCATTTTGTACCTATTCTCTTCCACCAGTCTTTCATTAAAAAATGCATATAAAGTGAGATACTTCCCCTTCCTTGAACACTGCAGTGTGCCTTTGTGGCTAATGTCAACAGCACACTGAGCTCTGCTAGGAAGAGTACAGACCATGGAAGTGATTACTTCTCCCTGTTTAGTACTTTTCAGACTACATTTCAAGCACTGAATTCAGAGTTGTCCCCAGGACAAGAAAAACACAAAGTGGAGTTGGTCCAGCATATGGTCACCAGTACATGCAGGGGCTGGAGCACATGACTCCGAAAGGAGGCTGAGAGAGTGGCATTTCACCAAACCAAGGAAGAAATGTCTCAGGAGAGATCTTAATCTTGAACTACTTGGAGGCGCAGAACAGGAGGATGAGATGTAATGGACACAAGCTGGCAGGTAAAAATTTCTAATTTAATACCGGGAAAAAAAAAAAAAAAAAACAATGAGAGTGGTCAAACACTAGGGTACGGCTTGTCCAGAGATAGTGCAATCTCCATCCCTGAAAAGCATTCAAAACTCACCCGGAAAATGGCCCTGAGCAACCTGATCTGCTTGATCTTGCTCTGAACAGGCTCAAGCTTGAACTGACAAGTGTCATAGATCCCTTCCAACCTGAATTTTATGATTTCCAAAGAGCTTCTCCAAATACCTGACTCAGAGAACTGCATTCTTTAATTGATGTATTACTTGTAGCTTCAGTAGCAATTCTGCAGATCATACCATTTCCAGGGCAAGTTTATAGATGACTTACAGTGAGTATTACTCCTTTATCTACATCCCCTCAGTGCCATAATTTTAATTAAATTTTCATTTCCTACAGAGAATAAACACTACAGCTTGGGTTCTACCACAGTCAGCTTTTCTCTTTTTCATGATAAAAAAGATTTCAGAGTCACCCTAATTGCTCTATGGAAATGAACACAGAACACTGAAGAGTTGTGACTCAAGGAATGTGCGACATCTTGAAGACTGAAGAACCACTGCCACATTTTAAAGAGTCTAAGTTCATTTCCAATTTATGAACACTTTCTAAATTAATTCTATTAAGAAAAGCATCATCAGTGATAACTAAAATTGTCGGATCTATTCCTCCTAATCTGACACAATGTGCAAACTTAGTGTGCAAGCAGTGTCACCTCCTCTAGGTCATTGACAAAGATGTAAAACAGGACAGGCCCCGGGAGAGACCCTGCAACACTTCTTTCATTACCAGCCTTTCAGGAGAGTATAACACATTAATCACCACTCTCTGAATCTAATCACATCATTAATTTTTTACACATCTGGTTGTCCATCAATACAGACTAATCTAACTTGGATTGCTCCTTGATCCATCTTCCCAGGGACCAAAGTGAAGCTAAACTGCCTGTAGCTCCCCAGATTGTTTATTTGATCTTTCTGAGTATGTTGTGGGTGGAACATCTCATTTCCACAAGTTACTGGCGTTCTTCCTTGGTCTTCACAGCCTGCCAGGGACATCAAGCCTTTCAAGGACACCGAGCCAGTTCTCTCCGAACCTTTGGATGCTGCCCGTCTGACCCCAAGGACTTGTGCAGGTTGAGTTCTCTCAAGTCATCCCAAACTCGGTCCTCATCTACAGCTAGCTGTTCTTCTCTCGGAACTCTTCCAGTAAGTACAGAGGCTAGGAAGACCTTGTTGGTGAACACTGAGGCAAGGAAAGCAATTAGCATCTCAGCCTTATCCGTGTCTACTGTAACTACGTCACCTAACTCAGTATTAAGGCCACATTTTGCTTGTTCAGCCTGTTGGTGCTCAAGCAGCAGTAGATGCTCTTCTTGTTGTTTTTGATGTCTTTTTCAAGTCTCCACTCTAGTTGAGCTTTGGTCTTCCTAATACCATCCCCACATGTACAGGCAGTGTTTCTAGATTTCTCCCTTGTGCCTTGTACCTGCTTCCACCTCCTGTCTGCTGCCCTTTGGAGATGAAGCTCTGCCATGACTTCCCTACTGGCAGAGCCTGGCTCCTGCTAAGTCTGCCTGGCTTTCTAATTCTCAGCATAAGCTGATAGCGGGTATCCTCGTATCATTTTTGTCCTTGGATGTTATCTTTAAAGAACTGACAGATTTCCTGAGCATCTTTACCTTTCACAGCTGCATCCCATGGGATCCCACCTCCCAGTTTACTGAATAAACCGAAGCATGCTTGCCTGAAATCCATGTTCTGAATTCTGCCTCTCTTCTTCCTTAATCCATTCAGGAACTTCACCTCCACTATTTCATAGTTGCCACAGCCACAGCTGCCATCGATTACCATATTCTAGAACAGTTCTTCCTTGTTACTCATAACATCATAGTCATAAACCATTTGCATTTGCCTGAATAACAATTAAAAAAAAATGGTATGCACTATTGCTATAGAATATGCCAAAGCAGACTTGGGAAGTACTCACCAGATCGTCAGGACAGTCAGCGTGCAGACCAGCAACTTGCAAGTAATTGCCCTCAGCTGTAAAATTATACCGAATATGCTCTGGCAAAACGTGCTTGTCAATCTTATTGGGAAGGTGAGTTCCTGTCAGAAATTCATTACATAAATCCAAGATTCTGACGTTGAGGTTGACTGCTTTTTTACGCTGTAAGAGAAATAAAGTACAAAATACGTAATATCTTCAGGCATGGTTCAAACAGGACTCAAAAGTTTCCAAAATCTTAACCTGCCCAGAAATTATGCAGAAAATACTACATTTACAATTAGACCTACAGCATCAACAAAACCCTAAGGTACAGCAGAAGTTCACAAGAGAAAGATCAGATATATAATTTAATACAGAATTGAAATTTAAAAGAAAAAGTCTATGTTTCAACAATAAGAAAGCATATAGTGGAGTTTAGGTAGAATTTACATAGGCTTTGCTAACTACTTGATAAGTGCTTAGAAAACTATGCCTAACCTGATTGCCATGTAAAATATCAAGGAGAAAAAATTAAGCACATTGAAGAGGGATAAATCCTACCAGCATCCTGAATAAATCTAAGTAGATACCGAATTACAGTTCTCTTGTTACTGTTTGTATTGCAGTATTTTCTGCAGACCACAAGGCATTTATGTTATTTCAACCTGTCCCCGAGGAATTTGTGATTTAGTGTTTTAACACCACCAGTACAGTATTTCACACATTTATCCCTACAATCAAAGACTTCAATTGCTTCAGTGAACGGGATCGTGTTAGTAGAGTATGCTCTCTGTGGCCTGTGGGTTCATAGCTCAAAAGAAAAGGTGGAGGGTACAAACAAAACGTACTTGGTAATGTGAAAAGAATGACAAAACCTGCAGACCTGTCCTCTCATTTTTACTCTTTAAGATACATCTTTTAAGTTTTATTTTAAAAAGCAGAAATTCTCTGTAACAGAAAAAGTAAATTTCAAGTTATGAAGGGATTTTGCAGTCTGAAATGAGAGTGAAAAGAAACACTGAGTAAAAGTAATAGAAGAAGAAAAAGTGGAAGAGGCAGGGGAAGTAGAGGAAAATACGCAAAAACAAGGTGCAAGTGAAATTGCAACTGGAGGGGGATAAAGCAGCACAGAGACAATTGTCACGGTAAAAAAAAAAAAAAAAAAAAAAGACAAATCAAAAACAAAATCCAGAGTACAGGTTTCAGAGTTGTTTGTTGTACAACGTAATTGTAAGGAACATATTCTAGAAGCACATTCAGTTTGCAAACCACCATCACAACAATGCTTTTTAGAGTAACTTCACCACATAAATCTGGTAAAAGAGTCTTTGTACAGACCTTTTTTGAGGGCATACCTCAAATAAATAAGGTATTAATTTACACAGGGATATGAGCTATGAACAGACACCCAGCAGAGCATCCATACCACAAATCACAGTGAAAGCTGCTAGTTTTGGCAAATCCATCATTCACTACTGCAAAAACATGTAAAAGCTCCAAGAGAAATAATCAGACCATGCCCAGACATTCAAATGCGCATTAAATTTGCAACTTCTAGTTATGTTAGCTCTGGCTACCACACACCTGATTCCTTCTAAAATGCTCTACTTGATTAACCTGTCATCACAGTGCACGAGGTGCTGCATTTCTCCCTCTAAATGAGCTGCTCAGACAGCTAAGCACTTATTTTAAATATCTGATGCAGACACCAGTCAAAGGATGCAGGTTCCCAGGACTTGCTTATAACTCTCCTTAACAGAGAAAAGAATGGTAAGGGCCAAACTGGAAAGAACAGCCAACTAACATCTAAAACAACATTAAAAAGCACTATAAAAGTGACTCAAAACAGACAAAATTCACTACTTTTGAGAAGACAAAATTCCACAGAGGACAGTGTGATTCTTGTATCAAATCGACCCAGAATCACGATTCATGCCCTGCAGATTTCATTACCTGGTATTTGATTGTCAGGCAAATTTCTATTCACATATTGTAGCAAAAAATTACCTTTTCTTCATCCAAATGAATGCCACTGATCTCAAAATCAAACATAAAAAGTTCTGCCACTCGCCTAAAAATACAGTAAATCCCTGTTAAAACAGCCTCATTTGATAAGCATAACTTCTTCACAGCTTTTACCTTTAGTAGTTATGTTTGACATCTTTTACAGAGGATACAATTATTCATTCCACTGTTATGAGTACTGTTATTATGGACACAGAACTCCTATGTTTTAGGCCCTTAATAGTTTACTCAGTGACAGGATTTTTCTTTTGTAGATATTTCTGTCATCCACATTAAAAATATTTTTCAAAAATAATTCTACAACATTCATGTAGATGGTTACCCAATTAGTGCAAATTACCTTTTTAAGTTTATACTTAATTTTTTCTAAATAATCAGAAAATGACCTTTTCAAAACTACTACCTTTGATTATTGGGAAAGAAGGTGAAGAAAATAACTTACTCTTAGATGAGCAAAGATTAGGCATTAAGCTTGTCTAACCATGTCAGGGAAAAATTAATTCAAAACTATAACTGAATAAGCAGCTAATAAAACATGTTACAGCAATTATAAAGTATAATTTAAGGAAATATTCTGATAATCTGATTGATAATCTTTTGAAAGATAAAAAATCCTCTTCAACTCACAAGTTCCAGTAATAAATGAGTTCTTATTTTTTCCTCAAGTATCAATGATGGCATTATGTATTACAAATTTTTCTAGAGGACTCCAGACTACATCTAAAAATCAAGCATTACACCTGATATTCTCAGGCTGAATAAAGCCCACTGATTTCAGTTTACTCAAACTGAAATTAAGTTATTTAAGTCTGTTCCCTATGTTTATTGTTAAACACTTTGACATACACACCACAGAAGAGCACCTCATTTTCAACAAGATATTACAGAAAATCTTAAATTCTATTGTTTGGCTTTTTTTTTGTTTGTTTGTTTTAAGATCTCAGTAATGCAGTTTAAATATATCTTGTGCTCTACAGTCACAGAGACATTCTCCAAGACTGCAGAACTACATATTTCCTAACTCATGTACAGGTGATTTAGTAATAACTAATAAATTTGTCAAAGAAATACAGTATGCTTTCCAGCTGTATAAATTAAGTGGATAAAACACAAAGTATTAGCTCAGTAAGGAATGATATATACTATCTAAACATCTACATCTATGAACATTATTAGTAAGTACCTGGTTTCTGGATCTAGGGAATTCATAATAACTTCATCAGCTAGCAGCTGTCTCAAACTCTGGCACAGTTCAACATCTGTATTCAATCTGGAAAGACAGAGTAAAAGAATCATCCATGAGCAACAAAAAACATTTCAGTCTCTTGATATTACTCATTCAAAGTCACAGAATCACAGAATTGTCTAGGTTGGAAGAGACCTTCAAGATCATCGAGTCCAACCTCTGACCTAACACTAACAAGTCCTCCACTAAACCATATCACTAAGTTCAACATCTAAACGTCTTTTAAAGACCTCCAGGGATGGTGACTCCACCACTTCCCTGGGCAGCCCATTCCAATGCCTAACAACCCTTTCGGTAAAACAGAAAGTCAGAGCTTAGTATTTACTGAGACAACACTAAAAAAAAAAAATGCATTTTCAAAACGTTTTCCAGTTCACAACAACACTGAAAAACTACAAAATTAACATACAAAGGATGTGTGGACAAACTGGCCTGGAAACAGGTCTTGTTCTTCTAACAGGAAAATCCTTCTGGATGGCATTTTGTGGCAAATACAAGCAAGTCTGGCAGATTACTTTCCACATACAATGACAATCATGGTGAGAGCATGAAGGTGTGAGAACTGTTTTTGATCCTTAGATGTTTTCTATCTGTTTTCTGTCCTTATTTTGAAACCTGTGCCCAAGCTTGCCATCAGGTAAATGTTCTGGCTGCCACTGCTGTAGATTGAGAGCTTACCATCCCCAGAACATTTCCAGCTGCTCACTGTTCTGTGCCAGAGTACTACTTCCATCAGATTGCTGGCTGGTTTACTACAGGCAGGTATACTGACCTTGATTACCGGGTCAGAATCGCAGTATGGAATGAAGGCTATGCACATACACACATCAGCATACCCACAGAAATTAGCAGCCCTCAGCCTGCCAGTCCCAAGCACTAACTTCTTAAATCAGTTGAGGTGCAGGAAGCTTCTGCACCCCCACATCCTTCTGGTGCTGGGGGCCCCAGCCCTGGACGCAGCACTCCAGGTGGGGCCTCACCAGGGCAGAGCAGAGGGGCTCAATCCCCTCCCTCCACCTGCTGCCCACCCCTCTGTTGGTGCAGCCCAGGACGCAGTTGGCCTTCTGGGCTGCAGGCACGCACTGCTGGCTCGTGTTGAGCTGTTCATCCACCAGAACCCCCAGGTCCTTCTCTGCAGGGCTGCTCTCAATGAGTTCTTCTCCCAGTCTGTGCTCATGTCTGGGATTGCCCCAACCCATGTGCAGCACCTTGCGCTTGGACTTGCTGAACCTCATTAGCAATAAACCATAGGCCCATTTCTCAGGCTTGTCCAGGTCCCCAGGTTCAGCTGACTGCCAGGACCTGCTATGGTCCATCCAGCTATGATGGAGAGAGGCTTGGCAAATGAACGCTCAGCAATAGCTAGTTTTCAACTTTTACAATAACTTACGCATCTCTGAGTTTCATGTTAATTTTGAATATTTTCTCCTTTTAACCAATTTTAAATTGGAAGTAGCATTCGGACATTCAAGTCATATTGTTACAGATGGTGTGCTCAACCTAAGTCTTGAAAAATCCAGTTGCAAGTGAAGGGTTTCCCAAACACAATGGAAAGACTAAAGCAACAGTTTTGCTGAAATTACATCCTAGAATTCTTTTTAGCCTCTTCAGTCACAAAGTTTACCAGCTGATGCACTTGCTGGATCACAGAGGTAACTTTCAGAATTTAGATTTTCAGATATTAAAAAAAAAAAAAAGAAAAGAAAAGAAGCAAAGGTCCAGAAGCAGGGCCAAACTTCAAACTCAGAAGATTTTAAGAACAAGTTCTATGAAATGGACTTTTACAAGATCACACACACCAAGGCAGACCAGGCATATATCACAGCCCCAGACAGTCACATCCCCAAACACTCCATTTAATCGGGCTTGTCTTTTCCCCATTCACATATCCTACTCACAGGCTGAAATTCAAAGGTTCTACAAACCAGAAGAAAAAGTGTTGTGAAATACAACAGCTTAAAAACAAATTAGGATTTTGTTACATATGCTTTATAACAGCTAGCTAACCGCCATGAGTCTTAGAAAAACATAATTTTAAGTCCTTGACGGGTTTCAGTGACATGGAGTCAGTTGATAACCTACAACCTGTTCTGAAGGTAAAATGAAACGGAGTAAACTTTTACTAGATACTGTAATGACACTAAATTCTTGAATATCTGTAACAGCAAGACCGACACTTTGTTTCTTACATATTTTTTTGATCCCTGTTACCACAGATGATCATAGGGCAAATTTTAAAATTGCATGTGGCAATAGCAAAATAAAGAAAACATACTTCTCTACCATAGTACCAATGTTCCTGCAAGCTTCTTCAGCGGCCTCTCTGAATGCAAAGTCAGGATGGGCAATTTTCACAAAATCAGCCTGACAGAGTAAAAGGAAAAAAACAGTGAGGCAAAAAGACAAATTTAAATCTTCAATTATAAATACAGTTGCACTGAAGTAGTACTACTTAATTGAATGTTTATTTATACAGTTCTGTGCAATCTATTTGTATAATTTGCATATTTTTTCTCATAACTAAAGTTTATTGGAGAACAGTGCTGACAACTTTTAAACCAGATGGTAAATGTTGCTTTCCAAAAAATAGCTTTAATCTATACACTTATTAAAACTGTGTTAGTATGGTGTGTACCTTAGAGTCCTTCCAACACAGAGATACTGCAAAGGCTTTAAATGTTATTATAAAAAAATTTAAAACGAACCTTCACAGATATGAATTAAGCACACTGTATTCAATACACTTAAGACTTTCACTTTTTAGGGCAAGAATGCCTGCTTAAAATCCTGTATAGTAGTGACAGAGTAGGTGCTGAATAGTAGATCTCAGAAGTCCTGCCAACAGAGAACCATCATCAAATTGCTTCGAGATACAGCTCTGCAAGCATAGGCCATCTTTGAACATGTACATTTGAAAGTAGCACATAGGAGGAACCAAAATAATTTTAGCTCAGCAAGCCAATACAAAACTATGACCATTGAATTCTGACATCAGTGTTTGAGTTAGATATTGATAGATTAAGAGGAAATAGTCATAGTCCATATTAAAAAATAAGAGAGAAAAGAACATTAGTGACTTGGCAGAGTGCATAAGTGCTTTCAGGAAGAAAAAGTGCCTGGCACAGAAGAGATCTCGAATATTAAAAAAAAAAAAAAGAAAAAAAAAAAGAAAGAAACAAGATTTGAAAACTGAAACCACACAGAGAAATTCAAATATGAAAACCAATATCAAAAATTTCAGTGAGATATTTACTAACAACTGGTTTCTGTATGATGGTTGGGTCTGCTCTCTTCATATGAAGAGTGATGCTTTTCTAAAAGATATGTTTATGCCAATCAGTTTAGAAGAAACTGCTTAAAGTAATAATCAAAAAAGTAACTTACCAAGTCTGCTACCCTGCACAAGGCATCTGAAAGCTGATCAAAGATCTTTACAATCTCAGGTCCAGGTGGTGTTGAACATGCCTTCTGGACTAGCTGTTCCGATTCTTGCAAGGCTTTGTCCTGTGCTTCTTGAAATCCTTCTGGACAGCTCAGTTCTGGAACACCAAACAGACCCTGCAGTGCAGAACCCAATGGAAACACATGACTATCACTTTCCTTAATTTCTGAATGACCCTACCTACAGTGGCACTTCCCTAAAATGTGTCCACAAGTGTCCTTGTAGAGCGAATAGCCACATCAGTTAACAGCAATCTTTATGCTGGCATCACACATCAACATCTTCATTTCTCAGCATCGCTCTCCAGAGCACAATCTCACTGGAATTCTTATAGCCAGGATTCTTCTCAGCAAGTGGTAAGAGTTCAGCATCAAATCCTGAGAAATTTTTCCTGTTCCACCCCATAATCTGCTATACTGTCCTTTTTTCAAGGATTTTTTTTTTTTTTTTTTTGCTTTGCTTCCAAAGCACAGGCGCAAGACAAATTATAGGAAGTCTACTTGCATCCTGAAATTAGGGAAAAACATCCTTCTGAAGCAAAGAAACATCCAGGAATGTGAAGAGTAAAGGGAGTGTCAGAGCAGTAAATGACTTGACCAGCTGCTGTGGATATTCACCAGTGATCTTGGGCTCATGAAATGAGCCTCAAGTACTGGAACCAGATGTCTAAGGAGTGACAAGCAGCAACTGAAGAATATTATGGTATGAACATTGTTCCTGAAGTTCTTACCAAGCCTTAAACAAACTGAGCATGGCTTTGGCAGTGCAGCCATGGACACCTGTTATGTTCTGCATTAGCAGAAGAGAATTTAAAAGGTCCTGCTGCAGATCACACAAAATTGCTAACACTACCTGCTGGAAAAGTACCACGATATAGGCCTACAGCAGCATATATATATATATATATATATATATATATATATATTTACATATATATATATATTATAAACCAAACAGCAGCTCTGCAAGTAATACACTCCCTTTGTAACTGCCCAACCACAACATGAGCATCTCATTACCTGCTAATCACAGCAGCTAACAGTACAAGGCAGATGGTTTCATACATCCATCTCTTCCCAAATTTAACCTCAGCATATAAAAATCCCGATCTGGATTTGAAAATCTGTGGGCCTTTACAATGTGCCTTCTGTAATCCCCTTGATATAGCAGTCAGTTACAGGTTTGCAGGTAGTTTACAAGTTTTCAGTGGAAAAGCTATGAACTGACCGGTTGTCTGTCAAAGTGCATGTCCTGAAGCAAAAGCATCATCTCGGATGTGTCTGGGACATTCCCAGGTGCTTTGCCCTATTCTGCCACTGCAGCTAATGCTGGCAATTTTGGAGCAAGTTCCTCATCCCAGGAAGGGACTCCAATTCCCTCAGTTCCCAGCGAGCTGTCCTCAAATCCCATCAGGCAAAGAGGCTGTATTTCAGAGCCCTGATTTCCACCCCACACTGCACAAATACGTATTCCACAGAACTTTAATAGGCTGGAAAACTCCACATCAGGCTGGACAACTCCCCCTCCCCACAGCCGGCGCCAGCCCGTCCTCCCCCTGCCCTCCGCTCACCGTCTCCCTGCCGGGCGCGCTGCCGCGCTGCTGCTTGGCGTCGAAGGCGGCACCCACGGGGCTCCAGCTGGTGCTGACAGCCCGCAGCCCCAGCCCTGATCCCACTCCCAGTCCCGGTCCCGGTCCCACCGCCCGGCCCCGCAGCGCAAAGCCCCGCAGCGTGAGGCCGAGGGCCCGGCGGTAGCAGGCCAGCATGGCGGAGCGGCCCGGTGCCTCTCGGCGGCGGGGAGGGAGCCGAGCGGAGCGGCGCCGGGGAGGCCGGGAGCGGGGCGGCAGCGCCACCTCCCCGCGGCCGGCCCTGAGGAGGAGCCGGGCTCCGCCATTGCGCTGGGTGGCAATGGGCTCTGAAAATCCGCGGTTGTTTTAGCAGCTTAAGGCTTCATAGTGCCTTATAATAACAGAAATTCCTCATAAATAAATGTGTTTGAAAGCATTTTTGTAGTCTAGGTGTTTCTGTGACGCAAACGTACAGCCTGTGGCTTACAGGACAAAGCACCCCTTATCGAAAAGCTCACATAACCCTTTCCCTCGTAATAGTTAAACTGTCAAGGAAAGGGCTGAAGCATGAGTGTGCAGCCATCCTTCTTCAAACTCATCTCACTGTGTTCATTTTAAGTTTATAATGCAAACTCTAGGCTCAGTGACATTACGGAGACTTCAGTGACTATCAGGACTATCAGTGACTTGTCCACTTTTCCTTGCCTCCTGTAGTGTTAGAAATTATCAGAAGTTAGACCTCAGTCTTCTACACTGCATTTACACGTAATTTTGTGACACCAACCATGAAATTGGCTTCAGCCGGTTGGCTTCTCTGCTTCATTCGCTTCTAAGGGTAGCAAGTGCATTTTAACAGAATCTTTTGTATTTTTAAGTTTTAGGGCAAGAGGAGGGGAAAACCCGAGGAAAACAAACCAACAAAACCACAGAAATTGAAGCTTATTATTCCTTTGGGATAACCTTTTTTGCACCTGTGGATTCTGAATTACAGCAACATCATGCTGTGTTTTTGCACTGGCATTTAATATCTGCCCCATGCCAGAAAAATCACGTGGCATTTCCATCTATTATGCCATTTTGCTATATTTAAGACCTTCAGCTGCACAGAGTGCAAAGAACCATATTTAAAAGTTGTCTTTAACATCCTGCTCAGCTGCAACAAATCTCATCTGTTACACAGAACAAGCAGGCTTTGTGGAGGTATCAGACAATGCTAATTCTAAGTTAAAAAACTATATATAATTTTTGGATGCAAACTAACCAAGTTACAAGTCTACATGTGCTTACCACTTAGATATGAACTGGCCTGGAGGTAACTACTGTTTAATACTTATACAATATGGCAGGGGTCTACCTAATTCCAGAACTTGAAAATGTGTCTTTTATTTTGTCCCACTTTCTTTTTAAACAGTTCTCCTTCAGGACTGGTGTATGTACTGCTGTAAGTTACCAACTCAGTAATGCATCAAGCCCAGCCCTGCAGACCCTGAAGAGCTGCCCTCTCCTGTGCAGATGCCAATCACAAAAACCAATTGTACTGGAACTGCAATCAAAAAAAATATTTATGCATATTAGGAATTTTTTATTTTGTGTTTTAAAAAACCAAGCTGATAACAGTCGATTAGGAGTGCTTAATAAATAAATAAACACCTGGAATTTGTGACTGGAACAAAAAGGAGTCTAATACAAACCCTTCAGAATAGGGCTATTTCTACAGTCTTGAGCTGTATTTTAACACTTGGTCATTAAAACTACTGCACAGTAAGCTGTTTCTTGAGCAGAGAGCTGTGGTGTGTGTTTGTATAGGCCTGGTTTCCTATAGATCCTACTAGTGTGACCCTACACCTTCTCAGTCTGATAACTTCATAGAGTCAGAGAATCACAGAATGATTTGGGTAGGAAAGGACTTTAAAGCCCATCCAGTTCCAGCCCCCTGCCATGGGCAGGGACACCTCCCACCACACCAGGTTGCCCAAAGCCCCATCCAGCCTGGCCTTGAGCACCTGCAGGGATGGGGCAGCCACAGCTTCTCTGGGCAGCCTGTGCCAGGGCCTCACCACCCTCTGAGGGAAGAACTTCCTCATAACATCTAAATCTCCCCTCTTTTAGTTTAAAACCATTCCCCCTTATTCTATCTTATTCTATCTTATTCTATCACTGTCTGGCTCCAGATGGGTTCTCACAAGAGCAGAGCAGCATCCCCTCCCTTGCCCTGCTGACCACACTGCTTTTGATGGAGCCCAGGATATGGGTGGCTTTCTGTGCTGCAAGTGCACATGGCTTGCTGATACTTGTTTTTTCATCTACTAATACCTCTGAGTCTATCACTGCAGGGCAGTAAAAAAACAAACAAACAAACAAAATAATAATAAACTTTTACAGAAATCTCTACCTTGTCCCATCCTTTCCTGCAGTCCTAGATCTCCTGATTAGCTGTTGGCATAACTCCCTGGATGTTTTCTGTTCTCCACTGGATTCAGCTGAAATTGGACAGCAGATTTAAACCTTATTAGGGAGGACTAAAAGACACAGACATACTGCATTTGTGGATAGGTTTTATTTCCTTTCAAAAAATGCTCAAAAGGCAGGACTGGAACTACTATTAGTAGTAGTTCCTACTGAAGAAGAATACTAAGCAAGTAAACCAGCACTGACTTTCATAAAGCACCTTACAACACTCTGAAACTTGGATCGGTAGGAAGCAAACAACAGTTCACCGGTGTCATAGATTAACAGAGCATGGATTTACGCTGCGGGTGATGGCAATGGGTCCAGCATGTCTGAGGTGCTGAACAGTAGAAACCCAGTGAAGGTGGTATCATCATCAGCATCTGCAAACAGCCCGTTGAAGGTCTCTCCTCGGTGAGCCTGAAGCCACACCTCGTCTCCTTTCTGTAGCTCAAGGATGGCAGCTCCCGACGCCTGGTCCTCAACACCCTGGTACCCGTCCACAGTGTGCAACATCTTGACCCCATTTTTCACTAGAGCTACTCGGACGTTCCTCGAGTAGACGGTGATATGGTAGGTGAAATAGTAAACACCAGAGAATTTGCAGGTGAATTTGCCAGTGATTGGGTTGTAGTCGTTCAGACTGTTGTACAGCACCTTGTCAAACTTGATCGGCTGACTGTGAGGAGGAAATTTGGTGGCAACCGTAAGGCCGACACTGAAAGCGCTCCTTGGCAGGACTGCTGGGGCACCTATGTTCCCCTTATCTCCTCTGTCACCTTTCAAGCCTCTTTCCCCCTGAACTCCTGGATTACCCGGTGGCCCCAGATCTCCAGTGTTACCTTTAGGACCTGGATTACCAGTGGGGCCAATTGGTCCTGGCATACCAATTCTTCCAGGCTGGCCGGTTTCACCCTTTGTCCCTTTTGGACCTATAGGCCCAATGTCTCCTTTCAACCCCTTTTGTCCTTGAAGACCCAGTTCTCCCTTCTGGCCCTTGTAACCCACTGACCCTATAACTCCTTTTGGTCCTAGCTTCCCAGGTCGTCCTCTTTCTCCTTTATCTCCTTTGTTCCCCTTCTCTTCAACAGTCCCATTGGCTCCTAAATGGAGGTTAAAAAAAAAAAAAAAAAAAAAAGGCATTCTTGTGATTGTCCAACGGATTACTGAGACACAACAGGAGTTTCAGCACAAAGACACGTAAGTATAGCTGTATGTCACCACTGTTCATACTGTGCTCACTGTACATACAACGTTTCAAACATGTAAGTTCAGGATGAGCCAGAAGAAGCTGCTATTGCCAATAGAAGACAGGTACCCTAGCTGAAAGCAGCAAGAATAAGCTCAAAGAAAGGAAGGTGTGACTTTTCTCTAGGATGATGATAGCACTGACAGCTCAGATCATCTCATGTACAAGCAGCATCTGTCCAGATGCTTATTTTCAGCTTTTGGTATAAGTGAAGGAGATGGTTCACAATTTAATCAGGCAAAGTCTTCTACTTTGGCAACATCCAGACCTAAACTGCTACATGTTTCTGTAATTTCTTCATGATGGGACTTTGCTTGGGTTACCTAGATTGTGCTGAAGTGCAATGAGAAGCTTTTTGATCTTGGTATTTGCAGCCACGTGATCTATTTATTTTTCATTCAGACTTGGACTGAAAGCTCAAAGCCTTTGAAAATCCATCTGCACAAGGTTTTTGCTGATGAAGGTCCCCTGATGTGAAGGGAACATTAGCAGCTGATAGACATGAATGCCAGAAGATACCATAATGCTCATACATGTATACTCTGTCAATCATTTCTGCATAAAATCTTCTGGTTTCTGATCTTGGTAATAATGCTGCATTTTCCCTTTACAGTTCTCAGTTTGCAATTGATAGTATTTAACAGCAGCAATGAGCTAAAAACAACTGAGATTATATAGTGAGCCTTTGGGAAAAGCAGCACAGATCCAAGAGGACAAGGACACAAGAAAAGAAAGTAGCTTTGGTAATATTAAATGTTTGTGTCCTCATGTCTCTTTTTCCTTCCAGGACTGGGGACAGTCTGTAGAAAAGTCTGAGGTATGTAGTGCAACTTGTTATTACACCTGTGCAATGCATATACCATTTGTTATTTTTCAGGGTTATTGTAAGGATTTCAGAGAACGTGGACACAGTGTATTTGGCAGGTTTCCATGGTTTTGGAAACACAAATTTACCCATGCACAATTACTCCAAGGATGCACAAGTCCATCATTTCTGAGATTCTGAATTTGTGCAGAATGATGTGACACAACTTGCACAACATCTCATTACCTGTTTTTATGCACAAGTCGCTCTACATATGTACATCCAGCTGACACAGGAGGCTTTCTGTATGTGCATAGTTTGGCTAAACAGAAGAAGCATATGTTTCCCAGATCTTCACTGGTTGGGCACTTACAATTGTGGAAAAGTTTATGGTCACCATGACAAGACAATAAAAAGATCACAATAGTATGAGAAATGAGATCTGAGATGAGTTGACAGTTAGATAGGATATCTGGCAACCCTTTATTGAAAGGTCTTGGATGCCATTTTAAACCAAGATGATGGGACTAGTGTCTCATGGGCATATATTTTAAGATACCACTAAGGCTGCTGGCTGAGCTCCAGACTGTCTGTCTGAGCTGTGATTACACAAAAACATGGAAAACATGCAGGGGATGAATCTTTTCTGTGTGTCTTTTATGTGTTTCACATGTATTTACTTTAGAAATACATGTAGATGCCTTCCCTTGTCAGATTTTGGGTCTGGTACCTGCTTGATTCAATAAGATCAATCCTGTTTCCTGTATTTTTAGGTGTATACTTCATGTCTTCTGTAATTCCTTTTGAAGTATCTTTCCCTGAAGTTGCACACATAGCCACAGGAACCTCATTTTCCTGAGGTAGCTGCAGATGTGGCATCTTCCTCAGCAGCTGACAGAGGGGTGAGAGAAGAGAAAGGTGAGGTAAAGGGCTGAGCAGACAAGTTGTAGGGCATCAGAGGCAGAATAATAGGAGACAAATTCCTCTTGTATTGTCACTATGGTTGTGCAGCCTCTACCACTTCCGAAAAGGTTTGTTGTCTTTTTTAATCTCAATGGTACTTTCACTACAGGTAGAATGTATAGCATGTCCAGCACTCACAAACCCAACAGTTGATAGGTGTCTAATACATTGAAATACTTCTCTGACCTTTTTGGCCTTTTTCTCCATTTATGCCATCTTTCCCTGGAGTGCCAGGAAGTCCTGCTTCACCTAGCACAGAAGAGAAAAACAGATATTCATTAAACTATTAAATTACCAGAAAATGGGGTTCAAATCCTGCTCTGATCCTTCCTCTTCAAGCCTGGCTAAACAGTAATGTAAACAGTAGTCTTATTCCTGACTACTGGGTGCCACTGCTGATGTTTTTATTTCATGGGGAGACTTGACAGGGAGTCAGAAAGTAAGGAAGAGTAAGGAAGCTGCATTTAGAAAGAAGTTTTACACTGACAGTAAAATTCACATGTAGTGAAACAGTGATAAACTGTCCCCCCCAAGAAAAGACACCTGCAGGGGTTTACCAATGGTGATGAAACATCACAGGGGAATAATGTTGCCTGTAGATCGGAGGGAAGTATTCACTCCTGATTCCTGTATCATGGCAATTGACTGTACCTGCCTATTAAGAAGCTCATGGATTTTTTTATTGGTTCCTGGATTTTAAAAGATTTCATTTTAAGCAAGACTAGGGCACTGAATGCAGAAGGAGCACAGAAGTGATTGCTTGACAGAGAATTCTGTAAATTGTTTATAAAACAAGAGAGTTCAAAGTAACTCTTTAGCAGTCACTGAGGAGAGTAAAAGTGGGTAGATCTGACTTTCAGTGCTCCAGGGCAGGCAGGAAGCAGCGAGTGACTCTTCATTGTCCAAACTGTAAGTCCTGATTATTTTTCAACCAATCCAACTCACTGCATAGCCACACAAAGAGTTGTGGTGTACTGAAGAGAGGAGTGGAGAGGTGGCAAAAGGCTCTAGCAGAGGTTCCTGCTTATGCCAGTATAACCATCAAAGAAATGTACACCAAGCTACACCTTCAGCACTGGTTCTGCAGAATGCACTTCCTGTGGAGGTGTAGACTTCACTGGTAAAGAAAGTGATAAAGAAATCAGATTTTGTCTTTGTGATCACACCAGCAACCAGGTCTGTTAAAGGCAGACATTTCCTGTGGATTGAAAGTCACGGTAAAACACTGTAGGACATTTTAAGGTAATTTCTTTCTGACTAATGACCTGATACTGGTTTAAGTACTAAACTATGTACTCTACTGAAACAGGCTGATTCACAATCTGCAGGATCAGGACTCGGCAGAAGTGTTTACGTGATAAGTACAAGTTTGATCTGGATAGATCTGTGCACACAGTAACAGTGTTTATTAAACACTCATGCATTAAACCATTACACCCCCTGCATGATGCCACAGAATAGCTGACCTGACATATACCCTGCTGGGGAACAGTTCCCCTACAAAAATTGTGAGCAAGTTTGAAGTAGCAGATTTGCATTTGTCCTGTCTTTCGCATGCTGGGCTTGTGACACTTGTGATGAAGTGTTAAATGTCCGCATGTCCACAGGATCATCACCTGGTGTAACCCTGGCCTTGATGTTCCAGCACGGATGCAAACGCCACCCTTATCCTGAGGCTCAAAGTACACAGCAGTTATTACCTTTAGGTGGCTGTGATGATTACCTGTCTTCAGTATCATATGTAAATCTCTACTACAGCCTGTTACAGCAGACATAAATCCTACACTGCTTTTTCAACCATGTCCTCTCCTGAACTCCACTGTAGAGGTGCTTGAGTTACAGCAAGTAGGCACACTCAGAATCAAGTCCTACAAATGTAAAATTTAGGTAAGAAAGAGAAGTTTTACTACTGCTGAACATTTCATATTACATGGTTGTTGTTTTTTAGCGGGCTTGAAGTTGTTTACAGAAGTATAGTTACTATCAGTTTTCAAATGGACCTGAAAATGCTCCCAGAATACAAAGTAAGTAAAGTCTTTCTTCTTTTAAGTTGTTTTTATCCCTTTGACCCAAATTCTCTGTAGTAATAGCTGTCTTGCTTTAATTATTAGGTCTTTTCTTATATTTTCATCCTCAAACAAGTAAGTGATGAGAGTTTGAAATGTTTCCTGGAGGCTCGGTGGAATGATCCATTAATGCAGAGTGACAGACATTGTTGGGAACTAATAGGAAAACACTCCATACATCGGATCATTTATGCTGAACACAGTACCTGTATCCCCCTTGTCGCCTTTCAGGCCATCGCGTCCATCACGACCTGGTACGCCGTTGTGTCCAGGATTGCCAGGGATGCCAGGATACCCTTGGGTACAGACGTCCTGCTTTTCTGCCTCTTCTGTGCTGACTACAATAGCCAGCAGTATGATCCAGCTTCTCATTCTTTAGATAGGTTGTATGACTTTGGCTGAAAGATTTAAGATTAAGGTGTCTTTTTCCTCATATTTAGCTTGTGAGCCCAAGAAGAGGATGCAGGGTTGGGAAAGCAGGAAAAAAGGAAATGGGTTTTCACCATATCTATTGTTTTGTTTTCTTTCATTTACAGGTGTCTGTGTAGCATTAAATACAAGCTGGGAATCTATGGGGCACTATTTTGAATACTAATTTATTGGGAATATCAGCCATAGCTTCATTAGACTAACAAAATTTTAACTCAGCTTTACAAAATTTACAATATACCTTAATTCCCTATAATTTGGAGCATTGGGTTCTGTTTGGTATTTTTTTATGCAGTGTGATTTGTGGAAATAAATAACTCTGCAAAGACAGTCCACAGAGGTATTGATGCAGGTAGCTGGCCTACCACTTCCAGCTCCCTCCTTCCTTTTTGAAAGACTTGCTACAAACAGTACCCTATGCATTTCAAGTCTGTAAGGAAATCCTTCTTCTCTCAGGTCTTCAGATCAGATTGTGTTGGCCATTAATAATCCAGTATTTATCTATCATCTTTTTTAAGGAAAAAACATCCTTTTAAGAGTCAAACGGCTCACAACTGAGAAGAAACAGGTCTCCTCCACTCACATGTCTCCCTGTGCCTGCTCTTGACTGTTTGTACCTCTCATCTCCCACAAACTGGCTGTGGTTCCTGCAGGAGGTGAACTAAGGCAATTCAATACACTAACTCAGCACAAAGCAATCATGTTTTTTTCTTCTTTTATTGGCATTAGTCTTTTTCTGGGTTAATAAGTTGAATGACCTCACAGAGGGTCAGAGCTGGAGCAGAGCAAGATGAGGGCAAAGATGTGAGGAATCAAATAAGGACTCAATGAGTCCTTAGTTATCCAGTCAAATGAGGAATCAAATAAGGACTTTTTGGCAAAAATAGGTCTTTAGTCTTTTTTTCCCCCTCTCATGCAACTATGCTACATCAAAACCATCTTATTTTTATCCTTTTCTTGGAGAATCCTTATTATTTTATAACTTTGCATAGAAGTCCACTGAAGTACACAATTCTGGATGCTTCTGGTATAAGGCGGTGTAAGAGTAATTAATGGGAAGAGGTTAGAAGAAGGGACAAATGAAATAAAAACAAAATTAATGTCTATTCTGTTTGGAATTAATGTCCATAAATGTCTAATGCACAGAAGCTTAGGCTATAGAGGTTAAATATGTGTACAGATAAAAACAGTAGCCAGAATGAGTAAATTTTACATATTTGGCTTTTAAATCAGTTCTTTCATTAATGAAAAAATAACACTAAGATCAGTATTACTTTTCAAATACTAGCTAGCATTGCCACCATCATTTCAGAGTTACAAAACAAGTCACACAGATACCACATAAAAAGAGAGACAGATTAATATCTTCTCATTAAGAATGATTGCACCTTTATAGGAATATTTGATTTAAATATTCTTTTAACTTTATTTATAGGGTAGGACCTTAGACCCTGGGGACACATCCTTTAATATTTTCCTTCTGCCTTCCAAAACATTCCCAATTTTGCAACAATTACTTGAAGCGTTATTTATGGTGCCTTCACCAGCAATCTACAGAGAAGTGTTTGCTCACCCACCAGTAAAATCCCTCTTCATCTGCTGCTGGTAGTTTGTGCTAAAGGAAGTTGAAAAGTTTAAAATACATCAAACATTTTCTACTTCTGAGCTATGTAAACATTTGCTACCTTAGTCAAAGGACTCTAGAGGAGTGTAAAGGGAAGAAGTGGTCTGTGGGATGCTGTTAGGATTTGATACACCCCATAGAGAAGTCTGACGGTCTTTGTCCCCCGACAGAAAACCCTATTCCCAGTTGTTTAAGAGGGTGTTTCTTGCTTTAAAAATAGGTATCTGGTCCCCATATATGGACTCCTCGCCACACAATGACAATATCATCATCATCATCATCATCTCTCTCTACATATAGGATCTTTGGTCTTACCTCATTCACTTTGTTCTTGCAATGATCTTGGCCATCTTTCATCAGAGCATAAAAGCTTCCTGTAAAGGAATGCAAGCTCCAAACATGTGCCTTGAGGACAAGCACTTGTTTGGTCACTAAATTCTCAAAGGTCAGTGATTTAATTTTGAGAGCTGTTCAATAATTAAAACAGAAGGCTAAACTGGAATCTTTCTATTTATTCCGGTAGTAAGCTGGAGTGCTCTGTACTTTGGCTTTTACCACTGTTATGTGAAATAAAATTGTTAAAATGAATTAATAAAGCTTTGATTTATCTGTTCCATTACACAAATGTGTTATACAGTTGCTAGCTTGGTTGGTTTTTAAGACAGAAGGCAGTTCTAATGCCATTATTGTGCTAAAAAAAATGTATAAAGTTAGTTTGTGTTTCAAGCAATTTGTAATGGAAGTAGGGACAAAAAGAGTATAGAAACTAAAACCTAACAATACCATGAACATGACATTACAAATATTATGTGATTATGGAAAAGAAGTAACAAGATTGAGTTGACGTAAATAAAATGAACGATAAAGAGCTTTTTCATGTGTAATTAGCAAGTGCTCCATCTAGCTGCTCAAGCATCAGTCAAAGCTCTTGTGCCCCTAAATTTATTCTTGGCAACTAAATCTGAAGGAGCTATAACTTGATGCTTCACTGCATCTTCCTGAAATTGCTGCTCTCTAAGGACTAGCAGAGGCAAAGCAACGAAGAGTGCAGCTCCATAAATACTGATTGGGAACAGTGAAGGATAAAAACCAATAGCAAAAGGAGCTAATGTGTTATAAGAAGTGGCCTTGATTCACCCTGGTTTCTGCAAGTGATTGAGAACCCTATTTTTTTTTTCCTGAAAAGGTTTCCGACACTGCAAAGAGATGGCCTGCACGGTCTGTGCATCAAGTAACATTTTTAGTAGCATAAAAAAACATCAGAACAACAGAGCAGTGAGTAGTGTTCACTAAGCTCTTCACCACCACCCTGTGGTAATACAAAATACTGCAAAAGAGAAAGAAAGGACAACGGGCAGCAATTAGCTGCTCTCCCTCAATGAACTTCTGTAGCCAAATTAGCAGCACCACTGTGCTAATGAGAAGACATGAAAGCCACGACAACAAATCCTTTTCTCCTTACCCATTAGACAAACAGCGTTAGTCCAGTGTGATGCTTTTTTTCTTTCTTTTCTTTTGTAGGATTTTTTTTTTCTGTTGTAAGAATAGCCTCAAAGACAAATATTACCATCAGCCATTTTCTAAGAGTTTCTTGTCTCGTCACAGAAAAATGCATTGGAAATAAATGCACAGAAGGAAAAGTTCACCGTTTTCTCTTAAATAATGTTGCATCTGAATGTCAGGAATAGCAGCATTTTATTTTGTTTTGATAGCTGTGCTAGTTACCTTTGTTAGGAGCTGAACATGGCAGTAATGACCATGAGATAAGTGGTTATTGAGCGAAGCTATATCCAGCTGTATTAGCAGTGCGTCTTTTAGATATTTCATCAGCCCTTCACAAGCAGGTATCTTCAAAGTCTGGGGTACGCTCATAGGTTCAGGCCAAAGCTAACTGTTCCTAGCTAATTTACCTACTGAAAGTTTACCTTGGTGCACATACTGGGCCTTCTGCCTTATTCCCCATGTCCCAGAAACAAGGAGGAATTAGCAGTGTCCCTGGTTCTGTCAGCAAAGTCCCTCGGGAGCACCTGGAGCTCTTCCTTCCTCCTGAAGCAATTTCGTCTTTCCTAAAATCACTAGAAGAAATAGTCAATAAATCCCACATCATCCTGGCTTTTCTGAGTGAAACTCAGCCCCTGAAGGGCACTGGTGCCCCCTTTCTCTCCCCTTTTGAAGGCTGCTGTCATCAGACCCCAGCAGTGCCGATGTATTTCAACCTCTGCTTGTCTACAGAGCAATCCATTGGCCCACTCTGAATGCCTAAAATATTAAAGTAACTCACCACAGACCAAAAAATGTTGCCCAGACCTCCCGCAGGAAGATGCACAACTGTAACATAAGGTGTGACACAGGCACACAGGGAGGTGCGGTAGGCGTGGGTCACCTGTGTGGTGCTGCCCACCCTAAGTGCCAGCAGACGTTATCTGGGGATGCCACGTGGAGTCTAAAGAGAGGTGTGTGTAAATAGATATGTGTATGAACATATGCTTCTTTATTTAAAAGCAGAGCCTAAATATTTAATAGCAGATGTGAGTTTCCAACCCTATGTACTCACCTGGATGAAGAGAAGTCAGTCCTGGCTGCAGTGAACTAAACCTAACACAGATATAAGGTTAAAAACCACAAAACCAGAACAAAACCCTACCCAGTTGTGCTGCAGTTTGTACAGTTTGGACACTTTCTCACAATTACATGTTCTCCAGCTAGTTAGGAGAGAATCACTGAGTTTTGAAGAACGTTCAGGAACACACTGAATACTCCTTGCGCTTTCCTTACAGACTAGGTGACGTGCAGTTTTCCATGGATGACTTTTTCATTTCTGCTTTGATACTGTAACACAGAAAGGCCTGAATCCTCATCTTTGTTAGCAAGCACAGGTCACGTAGTGCCCTTTACTGTCTTTTAGGAAAAATAGTAATAAAAAATTAGAAAAAAGACAAGCAGTGCTGTCTGTTTGTGCATGAACTAAAAGCTCCACCTGATAGATCAGCTCTTGAAGAATTTAAACGCACTGTCTACAGGAATGTTAAATAAAATGCACAGATGAGGTGACCGAGGCCAGATGAATGGTTTAAGTTGGAAGGGACCTCTGGGGGTCACCTGGTCCAACCCATGGGGTCAAGGAAGCCTCCGGGCCCTGACATTGTACTCCAGCATTTGCTCAAGGTGTTTTTTCCAGACATCCAACCTTGCTAAGTGATCACTGTGCCTTTTGCTCTGATATCTTAGCACTCAACACCAAACCTGTGCAGCAATGGCACTTAGAGGCCTGTGAAACTCCCAGCTGTGAGGTGAACCAAGAAATACAGATGAAAGCATGGACACTGACAGGAGGGAGAACGAGTCAGCAAGCCCAAGTCCAATTATTCTGCCAGCGTTTGAGCTCACGAAAACATTTTTTGTGAAAAGATTTCAGCAAAATATGTTGTTTTGTTGAAGCTACTGTGTCTCAGTGAAACAAAAATGTTTAACACAGCCTTCAGCAGGAGGGACTTTTCTCCACCAGCCAGAGCAGCGAGCTGAACCTCCAACTTTTACTGCCAAGGGGTACTGTAGAAGAGGACAGCTAGGACAAGGTAAAGCACAATAAGAATAGCTGCATGTTGCTGGGACAGTAACAAGGATGGGTTTTGCCTAAATATTAAAGCATTCAACCCTGGAATGGGGTTCGGTAGTTTGCTAAACTGTATTTGTGCTGGGAAGTACTGTAGCTGTTACTGGGAAATCAACAGAAGATGGTGTAACTTTTTTTTTCTTTTTACAATAATAAAATAAAAATGATAGTTGAGGCATGTTTGCCTCGCAGAAGAGACTTTGTAGACAAAAAAAAAAAAAATCCAACACTTTTAAAACTGTACAATAAAGTTTTATAAGACCCAGCTGAGGAACTTCAGCTGTACATTATTTAATTAAAACATGTACAATAAGAGAAAAATAATGGGAATGTAAGTTCGTACTTATTTCCAGAAAATAGATTCATTTGACAATGTTCCAAGAGTAAATAAATCTTGTAATGCAATTACTTCAGAACAAATACACATCAAGTTACTGCAGTCCTATACATACTGTTTCAGCCGTCAACAGCCAATTCATCTGCTCTGTAGCCAGGACATTTGATTTACAACGTGTAACAGCACACAGATGGTAAGATGCACAAAGCAATGGATGCAAGATAAAATGTTACAAAACACTTGTCAAAATAAAATACATATGCAAGTCATCCCTAGTATTTACAACCAATTGTTTTAAATTAGAGATCATTCAGAAAGCATCTCCTACAAACAAATGCCACATATAGAAAAAAAAAAAGAAAAAAAAAAAAGCAGAAAGGCAGTCAAAGAAAGATACTGTGTTAGTTATGGCTAAAGACCTTTGGCTCCAAAACTCTGTTATAATTATTTTCAAAAGACAACTAAAATGTGGAACATTTGAGTAGTCTGTCTTTGAACTCCTTTATTACACTGACCACTAAAACTCAACATGAAATTTAGCATGGCAAGAGCCACTTGTAAAACAATCTTATTATTTTATACATCAAATGCTCTGAGTTAGATGCAATTATGGTTTGGCATTCTCCTAACTCAGTGGGAACACATTTGAGGACAATTATATTTTACTGCATCTCATGCAAAAAGTCTGAGGTTTTCTGCTCAGCAGGCCATCAGGAAGGCTCTGTCTGTGCTTTAGCTAAACGAGGCACAAATATGCTTAGTAGTTGCCCTAGAATATTTTACAGTAACTTAAAGCATGCAAAAGCGAGAGGAAAAGACACCTTTTGAAAAGTTTTGTCATCAGGAGGATCAGGACTTTCATGTTCTGCTCAAGGGAAGAGGTGCTAGAATACAAACTTTTACATTTTATTTGCAACTCTTTTCCCCAGAGACTCTGAAGTCAGGCCGACCCCCAAGTAAATATTTGCCCTAATTGTTGGATAATTTAATTGTGTGTTTTCATTTAATTATAATTTGATTAAAAGATAATGGTGTAGTCTAAATTTGACTGTTCTTATCATATTTTATCAGTCTTGCTGCATAGCCAGCACATTCCTTGACCAATAAACATATAGCCCAATAAAATGCACATTGTGTTGGCATCCTTGATCTATCGAAGATCAGACTGCAAAGAAAGACACAGAGAATATTACAAAACAACCACATCTATATGTAGGGCACTACTTATAAAATGGTCCTGAGTAATCTGCAACATGAAACATTTGCTTTTTCTCTGAAATTAAGTTCTCTTTGTGAAAAAACCTGCTGCATCCAAAACCATAGGCAAACATTTCTGTTCATTTTTAGGGCTAAGGCACCAGCACTACATGGGAAGAGCCTTTATGGGCACTGACATGTCAGAAGATACATCAGAAAATCTTTTTTTCAAAGACAAATATCTAAGTATGTGTGGATCTCATAATGTCTTCAGGTCAAGCTGGGTGTGCACTGCAATCCAACTTTTTTTAAAACCTAAAAGAAATCTTTCAAAATGGGATTATGAAAAACAAAACAAAACGAAGTCTCCATTTCCATGGTACATGCACCACTT
Source organism: Aythya ferina (assembly GCF_964211825.1). Taxonomy (NCBI): domain Eukaryota; kingdom Metazoa; phylum Chordata; class Aves; order Anseriformes; family Anatidae; genus Aythya; species Aythya ferina. The sequence continues at coordinate 20,609,744 of NC_140296.1, forward strand.
TGATTTGCAGGCCTGAACATGGCAAGTACCCACAAAAATGAGTATATAAGAAACACAAAAGGGTTGCTCATTTCAGTGGAAGAGCATGGATCTGTGCCTGCTTTTGGAAGTCTGTTTCTTCTGTTTAAATTAAGTATTCAGAATTATCTTAAAAATAAAAATAAAAAATTTGAAAGGAGATGGCTTGTTTTAAAAATGAAAAGGAAAACAGAACCCAGACAGCTCTTTTTCACTAACTTTCCTGTGCAGTGTCTTTAAGCTGAGTCATTGAAAATGTCAGTGCATATTTCCAGTTCTTAGCTGTTTCAGGTCATCTTCCATTGCTATGGAAAAGCACAAGCAACGAAGTTCACTACGCAGTGAACTATTTGGCTGAGCATCACCAGACTTTGCATTATTGCTGAGCTATATACACAAGGCATTTGAAATGTACAGTTGTCAAAGATGTCAGTCAAAATCAAAACTAGAAACCTGGGCTTTGCAGAAGTTGCCACATAGTTATTAAATCACAAAATCATCAGACTAGTGGGCTTCACAACACTGACTATAAATAAAAATAGAGAGGTAACAATAGTAGTAGGAACAAATACATGTTTAAAATAAGGCTTTTTTTACATCATTTTTAAGATGCCTGGCCTCTAGCCCATTGTTTGTTCTTCATATATTACAGATTCATGACAAAGCTGATTGTGTCCCTTGTCAAGAGAATACTCTTGGATCTATCCTTATCATCTAATAATGCCCCTAATCAGCAGCATAGGATATCTGAAAGACATTCATAACAAATCAGTTCTGAAACATATGGAGTTTTTCTTTCCTTCCATATTACCAGCAGTCTTGTCATCCTTAGTGAGTTATCAAGCAGAAATGATCAGTGCTGAAAATACCGAGATCCTGTTTTCTTCTTGGTGGCATTTTAAAAGTTAGTCTACCAAATCAACTTCATGTCATGGGCCAATTATTTCGATGCAGATCAGGTATTGCAGACGCTGACCAGAGCTGACCTTGCTCAAGTCAGGTCCTTCCCCTTCCAACACAGACTGATGATTCTGACACAAAAATCCATCGCAGGTCCCTCCCAGTAAGAACTTCTCTGTCTTAGTGAAGAAATAATTGGTCACAACCCACTGTTGATTGCCCATGTAGAAGAGTCATGGATCCAGACTGCTTCAAGAACTTAATGGAGATATTTACATTACCATTCATCCATTTTCTAAGTGAAGCTATATGAATAAAGAGTATAAAGCGTGAGAACTATGCAACACAGGCAGCAGTCAGAGGTCAGATCGTACTGTCTCAACTCCGACTTTGTACATTCACATTATCTCCAATAAAAAAAAAAAATAAACAAAAAATACTTTTTTTTCACAGAGAAATAAGCATACTGGAAATACAAAGAAGCGTCTTCCAGGCTAAGAGGTGAGCAAAAAGTGATATAAAAGCTCTATACTGAAGAGCATACATGCAAGCAGAACATTGCTCTGACTGAAAGAAATCAGAGATGCCCTTGGCTCCTCTTGTTTGCTCCACTTGTATGCAAGAAATGCACACATCGTTGCAGTCCGTTTTGCACTCTGTCCATGTTTCTACATGACAGAATAAAATTTCCCCGTTCCAATCTGGAATATGGATAAGGCCTTGTGGGATGTTCTCCTGCCATTTGGCAATTTAATAGAAAAAGAAAGGCAGGGTTAGGGTCTACCAAATTCTGCATCACTGTGCTAATCATATGGGATCTGTCCACCCGATTCTCATGAGTGGCCCCTGCCCAGTTCTCCAAAAGGAGAAAACTCTCCCAAGGTTCCTTGCTGACATACCCTTAAAGAAAAACTCCTCCCTATCTGAAATTTGGCCATCAGCATAAGGTTAAGAAAAATGAAATGTTGCAATGACCTGCATGATTCCATCATTACTTCAACCTAACTAAGAAACAGATCCAATACTGCTGCTTTAGAGTAACAGCAAGTTGTCTTTGTCAGAAGGGGAACCACTCTTCATCAGCAATGCTGGCACCTGGCAACATTTACTTCAGAGCAGTGCTGAGCAACTTCATTCTTCTTCTAGACAAAGGTGGTACTTCTGGCTCAAGGGAGCCTAAGGTTTTTCCTCCAAAACTGGAGATTCACGGAGCTCAAATAAGCTTAACTGTGTCTCCAAGGTCCTTCCTTGGAATAAGTCTCCCCCTGTGCTAGCGTCCTTCCCAGGCCCCTGGCCTCTCACTTTTTGAACGGGGTGAGTTTGTTGAAGGTGTGCCAGAAGAGGGATGGCTTCCGCTTGGGTTCTGCCAGGGCAAAGACCTGCTGCTGCGGGATGCTGGTAGGCACGGTGATGTGGCGCTGATGGATGGGATGCAAGCTTTGGTGTGGAGGAGGCATAGGACACCCGTTATAGCTTACACCTGCAACGGGAAGGAGTTAAGAAAGCGTATGAGACAGCTAGCACAGTGACCAATATGGGGGGAAATTCAGCATGGCAGCATGGAACAAAGCCAATAGTCAGTAAAGCCAGAATAAATTTTGCCATGATGTTAAATGAAAGCGCTACTAGATGTTACCTTTTCTGCCATTACACTTTTCAATTGCTGAACTGATTTGTCTTAAGAAGAGAGTAACACCAGTACAAGTAACATTACAGGATTACCAAAAAATAGGCAGCAGTTTCACAAAGCCTGACAACAATGTTTGCATGGGTAAATTTTGATATTTCAAAGGAAAAACATTTTTTAAAGCACATCCTTTTACTGTAGTTAGTTCTAGGATAAGGCTGGGTAAAATACTGCTGCCAATGAAAAAGCATTTCTTCAATTTGGAAAATATTTCTGCAGGCTAAGGTTCTTAGACTTTGACCTTGGATATTCTGAACAGAATCTACTGATCACAATTTTTAGCCACTCCCCTAATAATCAAGACAGGTTTTTACAGATATGGTGTGATTGCAAAAGAGAAAATGCTTTGATAGCATTAATCCCAGACAGTAGGGATAAATTAAGTCCTTTACTCCTAAATCCTGGCTTGGTCTGTTCCCACTTGTTCTATTTATTCTCTCACTACCCTAGAGGTTACCCAAATGTGACTTAAAGATGGAAAGACAAAAATCATGTTTTCTAAGAGAGGAAAAAAAGAAAGGTTTCCAGAAAAACAAGTTTCTAATCCATTACTGTACACTTTTATCAAATTAGCAAGAGAGGATAGGAAGAAGCCATTTTGAGTGTGCTATCATGCACTCAGCAACATGCAGCTAGCAGAAAGGACATGAGAGCATTTGAAACAGAAAGCATGGTATGACTAAAGAAGAAAAAGCCGTCTGAGTAAAAGCAAAGGAAGGAAACTGTAACCCTCATTTTGAATTTAATCTCTGCGAGCACTTTCTTACAGCCTTAAATATAACACTTGCTGTGCCTATTGTGTTTCTTCTCCGGTGAAGTGATAATACTCGCTGTCCGAAGGAGATGGGGAAGCTCATTTCATAGATAGTTTACAAAGGTATTTGAATTTGAAATTAAAATATGAGCTACTCTGAATAATTTGAACTCCATGTAAACCCAAGACAAATTTTTAAAAGATTCAGGAATTCAATCATTGCACTTTTCCCCAATACTAAACACACTGGAATAAAATAGGAGTGTGAAGCTGCTCTTAAATACTCACCTTTCATTTTTCCATGCCTTGACTTACGGGCATTCTGCATGGCTTGTTTCTTCTGGTTTTCTGAGATTTCCATTCCTATGCAGAAGAGTAAATTAGGGCAATGGTATAAAAATATTTCAATCTAATGTTTGATTACATTAAATCAAAACTAATAGGTAAACTATTTTAACCGTTTTTTAGTAATTCCAAGTAAATCTTAACTTTGGTAATTCTAAGTAAATCCTTGGGTAAATTTTAACCCAAAGTTTTTAGACTTATGTTTTACTTCACCATGTAATTTTAGCCAGTTTCACTGGGATAAGAATAAGAACATGAATTTGCCAGTAAATAAATAGCAAAAGTTTGCTTTACAAATTCATAAATGGTAGTCACTAAGTGCACAAAAAAATTCTTTCTACAGATAACTCTAGATAACTACAGATGGGAAAAAAAAAAAAAAAAGAATAAATTAGCAAATTAGCATTTCTGAAAGCTACAAGCCACCCAGCAGTAGAGCACAAATACAGATTCTGTTTCTTTTTTCAGGCAATTTGAGCTAACTTGGGGTAACAAACTGAAGTCACTGGTACTGCAGTAGTACAAAATTGGTCCAAGTAAACCCCTAATATCTTTATGTTTGAAATACTCAGTCTTATGGCAAACCTTGTATTGTTCTGTAAGGGGATGCGACCTACTTTCCTTCCACCTTCTCATTGCTTCACCCTCTGTGTTTAATGTATTTATTTGCTCATCCACATGGAATAAAAGATTTGATTTTAAAAAAAACTAGCAAAGCTTTCTGTGGGCTGAACAAACTCCACGATATTATCTCACATCAGTCTTCATAAACTCTGTACTTTTGTGGGGCATAAAGCAGAAATTGTTGTAACTACTTTGCACAACCCTCGAGTGAACGAGATACCAGGTGGACATTATCTTGTTTATGGTGTGCCCAGTGTATGCCAAGGAACTGCCGTTAGCAGCACAGACATAGCAGAAGGCTGCGGAGGGCAGCATTCCCTCAACCCAGAGGACTCAGCCTCACGTCCTCTGTCAGACACCAAAGCAGGCTGTGATGTGGTCGTGGCTGCCATCAGACTGGGGCTGGATCCCACACTCTGGTTTCTCAAGTACTTGTTTGCATAGTTGCATGACTTATATGATGCTATAGTGTGTGGCCAACCCTATGTCTATGCTATATGCTACCACATGACAAGTGTGACTGATCCGTGCTGAGTATAGAGAAGCCAGACATCTGCTAGGAAAGGTAGCCAAGTGTCTGGTGTCATCTGGAGCCCACGCACAGGCATTCTGCTTCCCTCTCCCTGTGTACAAGACATCGGCGATATATGGATCTGCTTTGTTAGCACAAGCAGACAACAGGGGGCATGGGCTCTCACTCATTTCACTCACATGCACACAAAGAACACAAAAACTGCAACTCCAAAGTAGAATAAAGAAGATGATTTGGTTCCATTTTGCATTTGCCTGCATATCTCTATACTTTTAAAATTCCTTTAATTTTTTAACATGAATTTACAAAGAAGTTACTACAAATGATAGCATCACAGAATGGTTGGGTTGGAAGGGACCTTAAAGCCCACGCAGTTCCAACCCCTGCCATGGGCAGGGACACCTCCCACCACACCAGGTTGCCCAAAGCCCCATCCAGCCTGGCCTTGAGCACCTCCAGGGATGGGGCATCCACAGCTTCTCTGGGCAGCCTGTGCCAGGGCCTCACCACCCTCTGAGGGAAGAATTTCCTGCTTATATCTAATCTAAATCACCCTATTAACTTAAAATACAACAGCATTCAGCCATAATTTTGGGGTAGCAGAAGTTTCTTTTATTTTATTCTGCAATTCTTTCCTTTATAGAAACAAGGAAACGGACAAAAGAAATGAAAGCAGTTTCATCAGCACAGATCAGACCACTGTCGTAGGGTTACTATTAGTGGCTTGGAGAAGGATTTTCTGGCCACGGCCTTTTCTTCACATGTATTCATAAAAGCTAAGAAAAGCTAGATATGGTTTGGGAGACAATGACCTGACCAAAGTGTTTTTGAAAATAGAAGTAAAATGCCATTTGAAGAGTATGTGTTTGTTCTCAGAGTGGTTAGATTAGAGGCTTTATGCAAACTCCAGCAAGATAGCTCACAAAATCAACAAGATAAATTTAAACCTGAGGTTGAGAATACTGGAGCTTTTCCACTGGTTTTGGCTAAAGGAAATGTTCAATTATGCCAAAAAGAAGAAATTTTATGGAAAACAAGCAGTCTTCTGGGTAGTGGAGAATACATCCAAGCTACTGAAACTCACAAGACCGGATGGACATTGGCTATTACAACTCAGCTATGTTTCTTCTGGTTCAAGACACCCATGCCAAAAATGGTACTACTAAATCTGAATAATGAGTATAATTTGAAAAGCAAGTTTCCAGCAGGATGGATGTTACATGGGCAGAAAAGGCTGCACACGCACGTGTCTTCACCATAGTGCAGTCAGTGCCTTAAGAACAGAAGCACTGGGGACCCTCCCTTGCAATCTTTGCTCTCAGCACCATGGAGATTTGTGACCTTGCCCTAAATAAGGGCTAGTGCTATAATGACAAATCTCATCCTTATTACTGCCACCACTGGTGAATGGCTGCCCCTTCTGAGTGTTGTATCTTGATTCTCATGAGTTCCACAGTAGAATCTCGTGAGATCCCAGTAGAATAATGACATTTATATGACTGCAGCTGCTACACCTTTGCAGTTTCCCCATGCTTGGGGTTTTCTGGAAGTGTGGCCTTCCACAAATGGAATGGGAACACCCCACTGCTGCACAAGACAGACCCACTGCTGCCACCAGCAAGCACTGGAGTGAACCTCAGAAGCATCCCAACACACAGCACTCAGCCTCATCAACATACTTGCCCAGTGCTCCATAAAAAAAACACTGCAGGAAGAGGTGTAAAGATTTGAAGAGCTCAGGAGCATCCCTCAGAAGGAATAGGAATGAAAAATGCTTAAATTTTATCTTCTTTTGTTCAGCCCTCTTCACCAAAGGGCAAGAGCTGTGATTTATTCAGTGCTTACTGATCACGTTGTATGCTGGAGCTGAGGTTTTTAATAACTTTTGTTAAAAGAGGGATTGTTTGGGCATCATCTGTGTGCTACTCTAGCATCTTCAAATCACCTTCACCCTTTTGCAATATCTGTATGATTTTAAAGTTCCATTTAGGTGAACTGGTAAAGGCAGCCAATACCCTCTCCCAGGAGCACAAGATGTGTGAATAAGCTCTACACAGAGCAACTCATGAAAGTCATCTGTGTTGTGCCCAACAGGACCATAATATGATGAAACAGGGCCTGGAGCATCTCCCCTATGAGGAAGATCTGAGAGACCTGGGTCTGTTCAGCCTTGAGGAGAGAAGACTGAGAGGGGATCTAATCAATGTTTACAAATATCTTAAGTGTGGGAGACAGAGGGATTTGGCCGACCTCTTTTTAGTGGTTTGTGGGGACAGGACAAGGGGCAGTGGCCACAAGATGGAACCCAGGAAGTTCCGCACCAACATGCGAAAGAACTTCTTCATGGTGAGGGTGACGGAGCACTGGGACAGGCTGCCCAGGGAAGTTGTGGAGTCTCCTTCTCTGGAGATATCCAAGGTCTGTCTGGACGCCTACCTGGGCAGCCTGCTCTAGGGAACCTGCTTTGGCAGGAGGGTTGGACCCGATGATCTCTCAGGGTCCCTTCCAACCCCTACAACTCTGTGCTAATGTTAACCCCTGATGTTCAGCACAAGAGAAGTTTGTTTTAAGATGTTTGGGAGAAGTTTAGCTGTGGCTGCTTCATTACTTAGTCCAGAGTCAAGGTGCTTGGGGTTAATTGCAGCAGCTGGTGCAACAGAAACAAGTTGAAATTGGTTTTAGAATATGAATTGGTAAACTTGAAAGTGTTTTTTTTAGCTTGTAGATGGACCATCTACAATATATTTGGACGAGATCTTATTTTTGTCATTGTTACAACAGTATCAAACGGGAGAAATCCTCTAAGATTAAAGGGTTTACATTTGCAACCTAAGGTTTATTCCTGTCTTCCTATTCTTGTGGCCAGATGTTTTGAGTGAAATTGGAATATGAGATTTTAGCATCTTGTTTAAATTTTACGAATTTCTAAACTGTATCATCCACTTCAGTGCACTTCCAACTCTAATCTGCTGCCATCCGCAGCCTGAAGAGCATTTCTTATGAATTATGCCACTCTCTTCCACATAAAGGTAATGTCATAAAAAGAAGTGCAAATCTACAACTACTGCTGCTCGGCTTTATAATACAGTGTCCTTTAAGAACAGATATTTGGGCCAATAACTCAGACATAGCTGCTGGGATTTTGGTTAGATTTTTATTACTGATAGGTCTTTGTGAGCTGCCTGTTGTCATATCCTACATATCACTGTACTCCACAATGCCCTAGAATGACATAGTTACACTGTAACTCAGATACCATTTTTAGCTGCCCTGGACCTTTGGCCCACAATGACAGGACAAACACACCTGAACAGGCTTTGCTTACACAGCTAAAAGCCGTGTCAGGTAAGAATGAGGCAACAGTCCCGGAAGGCAGAGTGCACATCTGCACAAAGCATAAAAAAGGAGTGGAAAAACAGCAATATTCCCTCCTTTTTTATTACCACCTTTTAGAGAGGAAACCCCTGCACTCACCCATTTCCTTATCTTCTTGAACTCTCCTCCTTTCGCTTTCGCATGCCTCCATCCATCTCTTCTTATCCTCTTGCTTTTTTGCACAGAACAAATGAATCTCTTCTGTTGCTCTGTTTATTATCTTAAAGGCATTCTTGACATTAATGTTAAAGTCTTTGTCTCTGCCATCTTCAGCGTCTACAAGTTCCATCTCATCCATGTCAATACGATCCTTATAATACAAGATGTCCCTCCTCAATAGGTCCTTCTTACAGAACACAAGCTGATGGTCAAAAAGGAAGAAAGTCCTCTGCTGGCTTTTGCCTTGCTTTGATATTTTGGTCAGTTCTCCTGAGTGGATGAGTTCTGAGCTCCTGGCTAACACATCTGGGCCCTAAGAAGATATATTATACATGTAGTAAGTAAATAATATTTCAAGATCTTACTATGTGCCTAACCAGTCTCATTTTACTAATCAAGTCTTAACTGTATTCCATTTTCTTGTACTTTTATTATTAGATCTGAAAATGCTACAGAATGTAAATAATTTTACACAGGCAAACTCAATGAATGTGATTCCGTTCGGCTTTATTTATGCATAAATCTGAAGGACACTTATTAAAGTCACTAAAGAGGGTTCAAGTTCTGATAAAACTACCATAAATCCAAGTAAGATTCTACAGCACCAGCATTAAAAAAAAAAAACTATTGGTGTAGTCACCATCGTTGGGGGTGTTCAAGGAAAGGTTGGATGTGGTGCTTGAGGACATGGGTTAGTGGGTGACAGTGGTGGTAGGGGGATGGTTGTACCAGGTGATCTTGGAGGGCAGTTCCAACCTTAACAATTCTATGATTCCTACATTCCAGCATCATCTCAAAGATGTGTTCGCATACTTTGTGCTGCTCTTCCCGAGTCAAACAAGCTAACCAGTAACACAATCACTGCAAATGAATGCGACAGGACTTTTACCTGAGCAGTGACCAGCTGAAAAGTAGACACTATAAACTACCTACTACGCAGAAAGATATATCCAATAGAGGACATGAAGTACTGTACACAGCACCTTTGACCAGGAAAGGGTCAGGCACTTACCTCCCAGTCTACTATAGACACTTGCCAGCGCGCTATCTTGTCTATGCTTTCCAATCTTCGTTTTCGCTCATTGATCAGGCATGCTACATTCTTCATAGCCTCGTATGCAGCTTTTATGTTGTTATAATCACTGTGAAATGTAGGCATGTTTCAAAGATCACTTATGCAATAGGAATGATGCAATCAGAAGCTGTGACATGGTGCTATCGGCCTGTATTACCCATTTATCGCTCTACTTAAAGTATTTAAATAAGAAACAGCTGATTCTCAGCTATCTTCAAGCTCACATAACAGTCTGTAGAATTCAGTGTACTGCTGTATTTTGTGCAGGAGCAAATTACTAATCTTGTAAGGAGGCAGAAAGAGTAGATCAATTAATAGAAATGCTGTGTCTACTGAAAACAATGGTAAAACTCCCATTCACCTCAGTGATTCCCACATTTCACCAAAATAATTTGTTTAAAAACAAAATCTGATGGGGATTTTATTGTGAAGGACATCCCTTTAATCGTGTTTAGCACCTATATTTTCTCCTTCTCATTTCCAAAGGTTGTGTCAACAAATGGGAACAGAGAACTTATGCAGGAAAGATACCAAGAGCAACCTTGAACAGGGTGAGTAAGGCACCCAAGAACACGAGCACCAAAGAGAAAAATTAAAGGAGACAGTACTGTTAAAGTAGCCCAATTTTATGGAACAAGTGTGCATGAGCCGAGGCCATCACCTTCCCCTGTCTGCTCCAGATGGAATGCAAGTCTCCTGTACTTTTTCCACTGCCCTGCTTCCCTCCTTCTTTCCCTGAGCTCCTCATTTGCTTTTGACTATACCCAGCCTGTAGGCAGGTTCTGGTTCCCCTTTGTATAACTTCTCTCCCTCCTTCCCCTTCCTCAGATGGAATCTCTGAGAAGTGGGAAGGAAAGACTTATTTCTTGCCTTATGAGTCCCAGCTGTCTTCAATCCTTTATCACAATGACTCTTGCAGAAAAGGGAGCTAGAGGTAGAAAACAGTATGAGCCAGAAATAAACCCTACAAGGGGGTCAGCCTCACTGTCCTCTTTATCTGCTTCTGTCCTGGTTCCTATTTTCATCTGCCGCTGCTGATGGATGCACTTCCCCTCTACATCTACACATTGCTCTCTCCTCTCTCTGTTTATAGCTCTGGAAACCCTTTTCTGCCACCCTGTATACAAAAAGTGAGATTAACAATAACAGGATCCGTCTCATGTCAGGGAGATGTCCCACAGGGTGACCGCATGATAGCCACACTGCTACTCTTATCTCAGTTCCTCCTTTGTGGGTGTGTACGCCAGTCCTCACTTGCTGCATAAACTGTGGCCTTCACAGAGGGCTGTGCACATCTTCAGTCGTGCTACTTAAAACAAAACAAAAAGCTCCGAAAGAATAAGCTGACTGGAGCTGTGCCAAGGCTTTGCATGAGTGCAGGCGAGCATCTCTTGACACCGGGAGCACGGCCGTGTTTGCAGGCACCTCCGCCTGCTGGGTCACAGGTCAGGAGGGTGGCCACTGTGGGTGGAAGGTGGCAAGGGCTGTCTGACACTCCACCTACGGATTTAGTCACTCATGGAATAAGCTTTCGGAAATTAGCAGCTGGGAAACTGATAGCTGTCTCAATTGTCATTGCAGGGCTTTCCATGGGGCTACAGAAATGAACCCCTGAACGTCAAAAGTCCACAATCCTAATGTTCCTAGCAAAAAACCCATTGTTTCCAAGGGGAATTTTCTCAAGGTTAAAGAACTGCAGACTTTGGTCCATGAAGCATTGCCTCAGGCTGTGCCTTGACTTCGAGCACAGGGGTCACAGTGGAACATTTTTCTTGCAATTGTACCAGGTAAATAGGCAGACATTTAAAGATAAAATCTTAATTTAGTCAAAGAGTTAATCAGCCATGGGGTATACTAGGAAGGCTAATTACCTGCAACATCAGTTCTTACTTATCCCAGCAGAAAATCTAATGTCTGAACATTTCTTTTTCGCAAACAAGTGTTTTGGAGGAACCTAAATAAATCGCCCCTTCTAGTATGCAAGCTTCCTAGCAGACACCAAACAAAAAAGTATTTCTTGTGGGTTCAAAATATATCTAGTCACTTGGATATCAGTTCAGGTTTGTATGTTTCTGTGTTCTTCATACATAGCCAATCCCAGATGGTTTACCAGCTACAATTTACAGTTGCAGGTAGTAGAAAAACATTAATTGTTTAAATTAACAAATATCTCAAAGAAAAAATCAAATTCTGAGTTGCAGACGTTACAGTAACAATGTGCCCTGTACCCATTCTGAATAATACTTTTGGTTTCCTGGTCTGTGGTAACACTTAGAACATGTAACATCTGAAGTCATCATACACATTCTACAGGTTAACTGTCTAACAAGGGTTATTATATGTGTCACTCTAATGGAAGAATTCTTTAATTAACTGATAATTTCTATTTTCTGAGAAGCTGTTCCTCCACACTACATCTCCTGTCCTGTTAAGGTCTCCACCCAGATTTATATTTTTCTCTGATTTTCTTTATTGGCATTATTACAGTGAGTGGTAAAGACCCACCTTGGGAAGAGAGGTAAAAGGGAACATTATGCTTGGGTCTAGCGAAAAGTTCAGTTTTGAGAGACTGGGATCTTTACACTGAGATGAAAAGAAAAAAAAAAAAAAAAAAAAAAAACAAAAACTGAACAGTAGATCTAGCATGTATTCAGAAAACATGGTGAAGTAGCTCAGATAGGAAGAAGTTTACAAAGAGCGTAGATTACAAGAACCCTCACAGCAAGTTTTTAATGGAGCTGGTATGGAAATACTGATCTTGGGGAAGTATTCTGTATTTATTTTGGGGCAATAAGCATTAGTCTTCAAGTTACTGAAAGTACACCCTACATTTAGCAGAATTTTTCGTCAGAAGACCACAACAACAAATGCAAAAATACCTTGGAAATCTCTGAACAACAACATTTTACTAACACTTTCTTATAAAATTTTGTTAACATTATTTGCTGTTTCCTTTGATTAATCATTCTTTCTTAGCTTTTTCCCTCTTGGTTCTCCCTGTGCTCTCACAGTTTGTAACTACATTTTCTAGTGGGTTCAAGAACGAATTCATTCTATAACACCTTTCCTCTGCAGTGTTTATTACTAGTAAATTTCAAAAAACATTACTCTCAAATTTGCTCAGATTGTGTTTTTGTTCTAAGGCCCTCTGCCTTTTCATGTATCCACAATATTTATGCAGCTTCTCCCTTTCTTCTGTGGACTTCCTTCTTCTCTTTGACACAATGGCTTTTTCACTTATTTACAAATCCCTCCCTCCATCCTATTTCAGCACCTTCCTCCTTTCCTTTTCCCTCTTTCACTTATTCCTCATTCCATCTTACACACTGACAGTCCCCTGCGCTACGTTTCAGATTCTGTTTTTGTTAATATTGTTATGGTTTCGAGATGCCATCAGGAGCTCCCATCTGTGTTGTGTCACCCAGAAGGTTTCAATAATTACATGTTATTACTGATTTAAGATTTATCTTTTTAATTCTCTCACCTGTGCTCCTGAGTGGTATATTTGAGCAATTCTGCAAGCTGCAGAGGGTATTTGCAGATTTTCTGTACAGGCGTGAGAAGAAAACCATCAATGGCAATGTCAATCATCTGCTGGAGCAAGCGACAGGCCTCAAAGAAGTGACGGTATTTGCCCTGTTTCATTAGCTTGGAAAGTTCAATGCAGGCACTGGGATGATTGTTACAGTATTCTGAATAAATAGCAAAGCCTTCTTGCTACAGGAAAAATAGAAAAAAAAACAATCAAAGCTTCAACTAAAGTATTTGACTATAAAGAAGAGATTTTTTTTAATACAATAATATACTTATTATATCTAGTTATATTAATTAATCCATTTCCTATGTGGTATCCAAACTCAGTAACAAACGGCTTTGAAACTATATAGAAATCTAATCTGTAACTGTCAAAACTATGCACCTTCTTTGTATGAACAGAGACAGAGGCCTTTGTTCAGTCAGAATAATCAAGCCCAGTACTTCAAGAAATACTTTGCCTTCAGAAAAATCTTGGAAGTTAAAAGGCCTCAACAGCTATAGGTTTAGCAGGTGTCTAACACGAATTAAGACTTTCTCCCCACCACTTTCTATCCTGATATTCTTTAGGAAGTTGTTGCATACCCAACTAAGCAATCTAAGATTATTGTAGATATTCCAAATCATCTGTGATCACTACAGTTTTGAAAATAAAACCTAAAATTGTGTACAATGATACATGCTTGCTAAGGATAAGGAGAAATCTGAAATATTTAAATAATTATTTAACTTAGTTTTAAATAGTTTCCATTCTAAAATGTAAGATTAGTACACTTAGATTAGTATTTGATTGGCACTTGTCAAACCTCCTAACACCCTAAGAACATTTTCTTATCATGTTTTATTTGTTTCATAACTAAAATCAACTTTTGCGACATACATGTTGAAGAAAACATGATCCTATCTCACTCAGATGAGGTTCCTCTTTGTTGTACTGTTTCTCAAGATCCTTCAGAAACTTTCTTTGGAATTTGTAAATATCCTCAATATTTCCAAAAATGGTGCTTAACTGGGCTGTGGTGAACATTCCTGTATGTTTGCGACACTGACGAATATAACCCTAGAAATGAGACAAAAAAAAAACCTCTTTAGTTTGAAGATACAAAAACAGATTCTACCCTGTAGCATCCCACTGAACTGGCAAAACCCTGTGATCTGCAAGCACAAGTGGTTTCCCAGCCATGCATAAATGCCTGGACAAGCAATTTCAGATTTATGCCCAAATTGATTGTTCCAATCCAATTTCTGTCTCACAGTACAGTAAATGCATCAGGGAACCAGATATCTGCACCACGGGTAAAGCTCATGGCAGGACCCAGTCTAAGCCATAGAAGCACAATTAAGAACATATTATAATACTGCCAGAATGCTACTGGTTGTCAAATCCAGATAGTACTGGTGAAGAGGTAACAATACCAGCAAGACTTGTGTAAAAATATGATTCCTTTTTCCCTTTATTTTCGTTACTTGCAAGAACATCACATGGGTCCAGTTCCTTTGTATCCAGTGTAAGCAGATGCATAACCAAGTCCTTCATTTCGAAAATGCCCTCGAAGCAAATTCTACTCTGCTTTCAGTAACCAATATCAGATCCTATCAGCATCCACATAGCAAGGAGGCAAAGATGAGGTCAGGGGCCTCTTACAGGCTCCGACATTCAGCAGCTGCCACCACACACAGACGGGAAGTCCTCAGGTACCTGCTCCACACAGCTGAGAGGGGAGAGGAGGATGCAGAACAGCAGCTGATATGGAGGAGCACCAGCTGTGCTCAGATTCCCCTATCAGTTACAGTGCCTGGGTGCAGATGTGCCCACAGGGTAACTGGTATGATGGGGGTTATGTGCCAGGCTCCTCCATTTGGCTGCTTCCAGGTTTCTCCCAAATCACTCTGGGAGCAGGCAGCTGTAAAAAGCCTGCAGCTGCTCCAGTGAGGTTTACCAGGAAGCATCCCTGAGCACTGCTGGTGCTGTTAGGAACATCCCTGTCTCCTGCACAGCCATCTGCTCTGAGTGCTGTGCAGTGGCTACACTGCATGCCAACCATCACCATCAGGAGGATAATTCCAGAAAGAAGCAGGAGCCTCTGTGCAGCTCTTCAATGTGGATGCCAGGCAATTCGTGAACACAACTGGTTTTTCTGGGTATCTACCAGCTTTGTGATTCTGACTGCACCAGCCCTAGTGATTCATTCCAGTGCAGATTTGCATTATTATCTGCAGTAGCTTTTCTGGCTCAGTCCCAGCCCTACCTGAGTGTATTTTCAGTGTTCTGCTTGTACCACCCTACAAATTCACTCAGAGGAAAGCAAACCACCTCTACCCCACATGCTGAGCGTGCAGCACCGTTTCTCTACTTGGAAAGTTTGTTTGCTGTTCTGTACTAAACTGAACTGAAGAGGCATGTCTTTAAAAAGAAGAGTTATAGAAGACATGTATTAGAGAGATTTAATCATTAATAGCAGTCTAAAAATTAATAGGTTAGTAAAATACGAAAGCTGTGTCCCAGAACTCAGCTAACCATGGCAGCAATGCAGCTGTGTGTACAAATTCCTCCCTCATCTTCTAGGCACCCAGTCAAACTTGATAGCATATGTAAATAGTGAATCCAAATGACAAAACTTAGATTTAATGTTTTGTTTTTTTTTTTAAATAACCTGCCAGCTAGCAACAATTTTTTGTCTTCTTGTCTTCCCATTTATCTTTCTTCAAACTGCATTAAAAAGGCCTGATCCACGAAGAGGAAGGAAGAAAAGGAAAAAGAAAAGGAAAAACAAAACAGAAAAAGAAAAACAACACTGTTGTCATGTCTACTTTGCTGTCCATGAAATAATCTAATGAGTGGCGGACTAAAGGATGACAACATGACTAATACAGAGAGAGAACCAGTAAACCAAGTGTAGAAAGAATATTTTGATAGGTTGCTTAGCACCCATTCAGATGGTCAGCACAAGTACACGTCAAATACAGGGCAAATGCATCACAGTCCACATCAGAAAAGGCAAGTATCAGTGAAAAGTATTAAGAAGCTTCTTCTTGACTGAGTGCAGTCTTCCAAGAAAGCTTGAATAAAAAGAAAGAAAAATCACTGTGTTCTTGCTATTTCACAGTTCAAACAAGGAAATTAGTTCTAGAACACCTTGAAAGACTTCATAGCTCCTAAGCATCAACAAAAGTCTCTTTGCTGGAGAAAACAAAAAAAATCTTGCCCAGCAAACTTTCTCTTTGCATGATACTTTCATAGAGCTTAGTCTATGAACTGTAGCAGATTTTATTAATTACTGCAAGTCTTCTATCTAAACCAAGTGATAAAATGTTTCAAATAAACTACACTTCCTCTCACTTATTTTTATGGAAATAGCAGTCAGACAAGTGAACTATTTTTTCCATGTCAGAAGTGGATTTTTTTTTTTTTTTTAAAAAAAAAAGGAAGTGGTGCCTTGTGGCAGTCTGTGGAGAGGAAACCCTTATGAGGGCATGACAAGGTTCTGACTGGCAGTGCAATTGGGAATATTATGAGCTGCAAAAATACTCCAGTTCTTAACTTAGATAGGATGTTTTGTTCACTAGGTCAGCAGAATGCCTTCAGGTTAAAGCATGTACCTCACAGATGTCCTTGAGATGCTTGATATAGACTCGTTCTGTGTTCATAATTTCCTGTATAACATTGGTTCTCATCTGATCCTTGTTTTCAGCTATTTTCTGACGATGCTTGCTGATATCTGCATCTTGTTCTTCATCCTGGATACTACTACAATTCTCCGGCAGTTCTTCCTGATTGACTCGCAGCTGCAGCCAGAACAAACAAAGCAAACTAGAGTAAAACAGCCAACTTCTACAGAGCATGACAAGACTGTTACAAAGTTGTTACAATTAAGAGAGGACATGTGACACAAATGTTCCCATTCCTGCCTTACAAGGGGGGGTTCTGCTACAGGATTTATCTCATTATACTCACTGGATATTCAAATCAAGTGCTGAGATTTGTCTAGTTGGCTAAATAAATGGCTTCCTACTCCCATTTTCTGAGAGATAATGTTGTGCTGCCTGTGTATTTTACAGATTTATTTTGCTCCCTTACTAACAGTTTATGTATTATTTTGGCCAACTCAGCTTATAAGCAAAAATTTCAAAAGTAGACAATTCATTCAAGTACTTCTAAATAGTTCCCCTCTGCCCCAGCTGCCTGTCTGCACAATGTGGATAACAGCACCTCCTTTGTCCACTTTTGTCTGATTGCCCATTTTGGTTGAAGAACTAGGAATAGTAAAGGCGGGAGCCACATTTTGCACTTTGTGTAGTACTTAATATTTTGTACCCCAAGTTTCCTAATGGGCTCTCAAAAAGTAAAATAAATTGTGAAATATATTTCAGTGTTACGTTATGTCTGACTAAGGAGTTCAGACTCCTACAGAATTATGTGGTAATAAATTTTGCCTGTTTCATCAAGAAATCCCTGAAGTAACAGAAGAGAGCACCACGCAGCACAGCTTTCCCATCTCTCATACAAACTGCTATGTCCTCTCTGTATACACTGATTGCTTCTGGCTGAGCTTCCTGCTGCCCTCATTTCTACTTGTGAAACTCCTTTGGTTACAAATGGGACACACAAAAGAAGAAGTGAGAATAAAAGGTGTCAGGAGCTAGTGGTGTGATTTTCTACTGCTTTATAACTTGTGAAGTCATTAGGAGTTACACCACTGATGTTCAGATGCAAAAATGCTGATGATCAGGCCCTTCATTTAGATTTAATGCCATGGTCATTGCTTCATTCCATTCTACTATAAGGAACCTTGCCTGACAATGGTGCAAAAACAACAGAGTTACTCACCCTGACAAAGCTAGCTGGAAACCAGGCTTCCTTGTCCTCAATTCTTCCCCACCACCAGTCTTTGTTGGAAGCTTCTAGAACTCTAATGACATCTCCAGCTTTGAATCCCAGCTCTTGATCATCCATAGTCACATGGTCCCAGAGAGCTTCTGCATGGACAATGCTGCCATCGCTTATCAGCTGAGATGGGAAGAGAAAGAGGATGTGAAGGACAAAAGATAAACAACGAACTATTTATAAATTCCTAAAAAGACCAAAATGTCTCACTAGAGTGCCTGAGATTAATCCTTTTACAAGATGAAATTAAAACTTCTGGATCTTCAGAAACCCATGCATGCATTTACTAGAGTAAGAATGATTAGAGTCCTACTCCAGAGCAGTTAGATAGCTAACAAGTTAGGGTCTCAGCAAAGTGCTAGTCAGCATCCTTTTCCTTTGGCATCTGCTCTGGGACTCTGTCAGAGGCAGGATGCCGCTGCTGCTGGATACTTCATCATGACGCCTGCAGTCATTACTCTTTTTATTAATAAAAAACCTCAGGCCTGAGGAAAACATGCACTCCATCCCAATAACAATGCAAAGATTCACCACAGCAGCTTGCAGCCCAGGATGTTACCTCATTAATAGCGAGCTGTTCCCCTCCAGGCTGCAGGTACCTCGGCGTGGCTTGGCAGAGTTCCTCGTAACTGTAATCTTCCTCGCTGCCATTGTCATCCACCAACGCCGAGGATTCGGTCCCACCATCTGCAGCAGCTAAAACAAAGGTGGAACAGCTGTTTGTGCAATCATTTTTATACAGGCGCCTATTCCAAAAACAAAATAATGTGAAAGGAATTGCTTAGGAGTTGCCTTTGTTGTTACAAGTATAACAATAACAATGAAAGTGTAGGGTTCTCAGGAAAGCCACTTTTCTCTCGTGAAATACTTTTTACTCTTCTTTGTAATTTTCTCATTTTGTATGGGATGAAACAGAAATATTCTTTTTTGTCTGTGTTAAAAATAGAACTACAAACTTTTTTTTTTTTTTTTTTAATGCAGAGGAAATGTAAAACAATCTGAACCAGAAGAGAGGTGTTGGTGCAGTTCCCCACAGCACAGCACGTGAGAGCTCTTGTGGGCTACCGGCAGCCAGAGTGGGCCACTGCCAGCCCCCAGCTCTGTCACATCCCCCTGCACATTCCCACTGGGACACAGTGGGATTGTAAGGGGTGGGCACCCCACGCCTTGTAAAGAAGCACAGGTCAGAGCTACGATGAGCTTCATCATGTCTATACAGCCACATAAGCCATCGAATATCATCGAATGAGAAGGACTGATGTGGGGAGCAGTAATACCATCTGACTCGGATCCACACACCCAGTGCTAGACCCTTTTATACCAGGCTTGCCTTTGAAAGCCAGCTGTAACATCCAAACCAGATCTGGGGAAGAGCTAATAACCATGAGGTGTTCATGGCCCAGTGCTTGAGTGCACCCTCTGGTCCCCCTCAATTTATCCTTAAAGGTCTATTCCTGCAGCTGGCCCAAGCCACAAATAAACATTGTCTGAAGATCGCACAGTGCTCAAGAATTCCAATCACAAATAATATTCGAAATATGCTGCTAGTGCTTAACTCCCTTTTAAATGGTTGTGGCATCCCAGATAAGCTCCCATGTGGACCAGCCAGCACAGCATCCCCTTCACTTTCAAGGGGAAGGGACCTTTCAGATGCATTCTTGAACCTGCCGCCGCCCCCTGCCCCTGCCTCTCTGCCCTGCTCTGTGCCGGTGCTCTGACTCTGGGCTCCAGAAGCATGAACATGGCAGGGAGATGGCTTTGCTGTGCCCCACACCGTGCCACAAGAGACACGCTGCAGCCTGTCAGTTATTTGCTTTACAGGCAGAACCACTTCCACCCCCCGCCTCGTAGGTGCTCATACCATTGCTAGCATCTCTGGTTGTCCCTGTAATCATTTGCGGAAGAGATCAAAGCTGGCAGCTGCACAAATTAACTAAAAAGATTTTTGTTTTCTTTAAAAGTGGAAAAATATGCCATAATCTCGATTCTACTGCTCCATTCTACCCCCCAGCATTTTACACAGGCACTCACGTTAATGGCATAATGACCTAACCGGGGAGGATGCCGAATCCCTAATTAAAAAAATAAATAAATAAAAAACTTTTTCCCTAAAGACTCATAAACCTGAGCACTGACAAACTTCTCAAATACATCCCGTAAAACTTCCTGCTACTGCTTTATTAAAAAAATCTGCAAATAAATAATTCACAAAAATTGATTTTTCGCTTGTAAATCATCAACAACAAAAAAATCACCCCAGTGATTCTTTATCCATCCTCCCTGCACCATCAGTGCTGCCTGCTGGTTTTGTTCCAACACCGGTGGCACATCAAAACACCCTAATTCCTTTAGCTCCAGATGAAAAACGAGTGGAGTTTCGGGACCGATCGCTGCTCGCTGTTCCTCACCGAGCCCACATGCCTGCATTGTCTGTGTAGTCTCGCTTGAGCGAACCGCAGCCCCCCTGTGCCTGTTCCTCTGCCAGCGAGCGGCAGAGATGGGATGCAAAAACTCACAAAACTTAAAGGGACGATGTGGGACTGACTATGTCCCCTGTCACCAGACCACCGCCGCCAAGCCCCCCTCCGTCGCAGCAGACCCCCTCAACCCACAAAGCAAAGTGCTCCCAGCACTTCATACTCACACGTACCCATTTGCAGGCTCTCCAGGCTCCAAAACCTCGCCATCCCACCGCGGGCTACCATGCTGCCGTTGCCTGGGGCCTGGCAGGGAAGGGTCTCGCTTTGCCCCCACAGCCACCTCGCCTCACCCCGCTGGAGGCCGGCCCGGAGGGTCCGGGGGCGACACGGATGGGATGTGGCTGCGGGGCTGCCGGAGGCTGCCGGGTGCTGGCAGGGAGGGAGGGCCGGGAAGGCAGCAGGAGGCGGCTCCCCTGGTGCCGGGGAGGGCCTTGGGTTGTCGGCAGAGAAGGGCGAGCTCGGTGCCAGGTGTAGCCACCACCACTCAACGGGAACAGCCGGAGGGGTGTGGGGTGTTCCTGGTGTTGCAGCAGCGGGTATCAGCCCGTCTCTGTCTCGTTACGCCAGCTACAAGTCCAGCAGGGAGCAACAAAGGAGTTTTTTTTTTTGATCGTGTTTTTGCGTGGCTGTTAAAACTTCTGCCGTGCTGCTAAATGCTGTGTCATTATGTAGGGCACGGGCAGCAGAAATGCCAAGGCTGCGGCAGAGTGCCCCACGGGAGAAAGGGGAGGGGGAGTGGAGGCATTTTCTCACACGAACCTCAAGTAGGGAGTGAAAACAGGGTGCCCAAGCAGCGGGGCTTCAGTGCCTCAGCTCCTTTGCTTACCCCAGCTCAGCATTTACCCCCAAACCTCCGTGCTGCTTCACCACTGTGGGTGGGCGAGCACATGTGGGAGCTCCGCAGCCCCCGCTGCACCCCACGCTCGGAGGTTTTCCACGCGTGTCACAGCCCTCCAGTGACGAGCTGGGAAGCTCCACCACCTTCATGAATCATCCTCCACCTGCATGCCGTGTCGTTGCTCACCTCAGCCCGTGCTTTAGCTGGGGCCTGCCCCCTCCAGCGGGACGCTGGCTGAGCCATTTTTGCACTCAGCCATCTCTCAACACCCACCGACAGCCATGTGGCTTCCCACAGCCTCGGAGGGAGGCTGACAGGCCAAGCATCGCACGGCGATGTTAATGCCATCTTCTCACAAAAATCCAGACTATGCTGCCCGTGACCGGGGACCGGGAGGAATCCCTTTCTGAACTGCCCAACCTCCCTGTTATTTCTTGCTGCAGGCAGGCTTGGTGGATCGCACAGTAAGCTACTACGTATTACAAGATGCTTACTCACATACCCACCCATTCTTCTCAGAATCGGTAAAACACAACTGAACAAACAGGAACCAGCTAAAGAAACACTCGTGTATGTCACTGTGAAGTGCCGACCACCCTGGGACCTGCAAGTGAAGGCTCCGCGCGTCTCAGCGGCCACAACACAAGCCCTCAGCCATGTCAAAACCCTACTTGCAGGGGAAAAAACGTCTGAACCGCCATGGGAAAACCAGATCGAAAGCCACGCCGCTCTTCGAGAAGAGACATTAAAAATGATCTGTGAAAACCAGTCTTGTGGCTTGACTGTCGCAAACTGGAGCGGAACGGGTGCGTTTGCCCGATGACTCACCCAGCGCGACCGTGTGGGCCGCTGCCAGGCAGGGAGAGCTGTTCTGCCTCCTCTGCACGCTCACAGCTAGCGATTGTGTGGCCCTAAACGGAGCTGCCAAAGTGCTCGCTTGGGGTGAGCTGGTGGAGGGTTCATTTCCTCGCCCCATCGGCTGGGGACAGGCGACGCGGGCTGTCCTTGGCAGTGGCAGCCCAGCTACCGTGCCCAAACGCACGCTGAGCAGCCTTGCCCGATGCTGAAAGGGCTGTGGAGAGTACACACTAAAATACCAAAAGCTAATTCACCACCTGGTGAATATCTGGTTGTAGATACCCCTCTGGTGACCGATCCCAGCTCAGCGGTTTGAGAGCAAGCATGGGAAGCTGAAACACTGCTTTTTGTTTGTCTTAAAACAATCTGCGCAGACTGCAGGAAGTACAGAACGTGTAATAAATCCTAACATCACTCTGAGCATGTAATAAGCCCTGCTTTATTCCTTCCTCAATTTTCAAATGAGGCTTTACATATGAAAATGCCATGTCCCCATCCCAGGGCAGACCAAAGGTCCCTCCAACCCCCTGCTCTCCCTCTGACAGCAGCCAGCAGCAGATGCCCAGGGAAGAACATAAAACCAGACGAGGCATGTAATGGGGTTTTTCTGATGTACTTTCCTACAGCCCAGCTATCTGCAGATCAGAGGCAGATTCCTCCTGGGGCAGAAGTGATATCTCGGTGTTTAATGAGACGATTTTTTCAAATCACTTTCAGAATTTTTGCAAGCTTCTGGGATCCGAGATATCATGTGTAGCAATTAGTTTCGTAGTTTAATTTTACAGAATATGAAAACCATCTTTTGTTTTGAACTTACTATCTGGCAATTTCATTAAGCTCTTACATTACTGGAAACAATAACAATTATCTGTTCATTTTTCCTATGCCAATCAGTGTATAGACATTTTTTTCCACTATTGTTCTTTTGTCCAAGCTGAAGAGCCCAAGCCTAGTTAATCATTCTTCACACGGAGACACTGAATAGATTTTCTTATCCTCTTTGCCTTTCTCTGTGTCGTCCCTTGTAAGAAATGCCTTATGAGGTGGAAAGGAACGGGTAGATGGCCCCCCACACACCACACCAACGGCACAATCAGGCTTTCTGCTTTGTTCTCTGTTCCCTTCCTACAAACTCCTGCCCTTCTATTTACTGTTTTGACGGTTACTATGCGCTGAAATGACATTTTAGTTATCTATTACAATTGCTAGAGCTTCTCCTGAAAGGCACCTAGTTCAAAGTCCACTCGTCGGTACGCACGCCAGGCTTCTTTTCCTCCATGTGCGCTACCTCGCCTTTATCAACACCGAGTGTCACCTGCCACCAGTGAAAAGAGCTGTGCCTTCCTACTGTGAAATCCTCCTGCAACTGTTCAAGCAGCTTATGTTTTCACTGCTGTGAATAATTCAGCCCACAAGCAAAAACCGTAATTTCATTCTGCACCTCCCTCCCTTCCCACGTTATCTGCGAAGACGCTGAACAGCAGAACACCAGCTCTGTCCCTCACATCTCCACTTGTGACCTCTCACCTTAAGAAAAAGAACCACTTTCCTCCTCTCTTAGTGCTTCATCAATTTGATCTTCCTGTGCAGGAGGATCTTCCTTCTCATCCCAGGCCTCTATTAAGAGACCATGTCGAAGGCCTTTGGAAGGCCCACGTAAACTACACAC
This sequence comes from Aythya ferina, assembly GCF_964211825.1. Classification (NCBI taxonomy): domain Eukaryota; kingdom Metazoa; phylum Chordata; class Aves; order Anseriformes; family Anatidae; genus Aythya; species Aythya ferina. Next base: position 20,633,477 of record NC_140296.1, read on the forward strand.
ACTGCGTCTCCCAGTCATACCCTTGATGATTTTTTCAGAAAACCTAATCAATCCATGGAGCACAACTTCCCTCTACATAATGCACATTGACTCTTCTTCATCCTAAGGAACCACCACTGTTTGGTCACTCTCTCCTTCATCCTAAGGAACCACCACTGTTTGGTCACTCTCTCTTATATTATTTAGGTTCTAATTACATTATTTTTATATTTTATGTACTATTATGTCAGGCTTATTGGTCTACTGCTCTCTGGCTCCCTCCTGGTACTTCATGAATAGTTATCCCATCGCTGCCTTCCCCCTGCCTTCCAAGCCAATTTTAAGCAATTAATCGCATGCTGGAGACAGTAGCTCTGCAATGTCATTCTTAAATCCCTGACGAGTTCTGGCAATTTGTTACTATTCATTTAGTTACTCTAAAACTTTTACTGACATTTTAGGACAGATCGCTATCTAATTTGAGCTCAGGTTTTATTTCACTGACAAGGCCTTCAAGCTGTCTGGCAGTCTGCTGGGTTCTCACATTTTTGAAAATGGACTTCATTTTTATATCTGTAGCAAACTGTTTCTAATTTCATGTACTTGTACACCAAAATCACCAGTTTATTTTTTCTATTCGGATACAATTCAGCAATCTGAAGGATGCCTGCTTTTTCTTCTCATTGTTTCTTTTCCCCTCTGTTTAATGACAGAACCCTTTTCTGGTATTTCCAAATTCTGTTTCGACAAGTGGCATGAATTTGCTCCAAGTATCTAATATGCAGTCCTTGAACACTCTCCATGCTGCCTGCAAGCACTCACCACTTTTGTCTACTCCTTTAAATTCCTTTGCTACATGAGTGACTTCTCATTTTTAATTCCTTTCCTTTCTTTTAAATTAAAACACATACTGCACTGGATTTTTTTTACTCTCCTCACTCCTGCAAGGATATTGGTTCAGAGTGCGTTATGGATTCAGAGGGCAAGATTCAATATCTGTCTAAATTTGGTCAACAAACTGCACCCCAAATTCTCTGTGTCCTCCAATCAAGGTCAACAAGCTCAGCTGTAGAAGCATCCCACCCTCGCAGAGTAGCTCTTGTGTGATCCTGCACACATACCTCAGGAATGATTCAAGAATTGTTTCCCTTCCTGTAGGTTTCCTGGTTAGCTGCACCAAGAAGTTATTTACGGTACACCTAAAAATGTAGTTCTGTGCCCCATTACATTGCTTAATGCAAACAGCAGTGATTTAAGTCTGGTTTTATGTTTGCTGCCCTTGACACTTCTCAGATTTCCTTAGTTTGTCACATTTACTTTTGATTTGTCATCATTAGTGTGATCTCAGGTGGTTCATAATTTAATCCCTTTACTATACTTTTGAATATTTCCAGACCATGGATCCTGTGCCACTTGCTGATATAGTTAACTTGTTAGTTTTCCTTTAATACATTAGAAACACTCTTTCACTGGCACAACTTTTTCTGTTATTCCTATAAAACTTGCACAATGATAATAAGCTCCACTGGTTATCCTCCTTCGACCACATTTACAATATACCTATTATGCCATGTAGCTCCTTTAAAATATGTGTATTTCTCCATCTCACTCTTTAAACCTCTTTAAACCTCCACTACAACTGGCAGAGTTTCCAGTTGTTCTAAATAATTTTTAAACAACACTCGTCCAATAGCTCGTGATTATTTTGTACAGTTTTGCTAACTTCTGCCCCATCCTTCGTTTGAGGAAGAAGTGATCATTGACATTACCTGTAAGGATGCGTTGTCCCGTTGTGTATTACTTCACTTTGCCAGTTTTCCCCTAATTCTTTGTTTAGAAACTACTCTATAATCTTGTGATTTGCATGTCAGCAGCCTGCTTTTGTTTTGGCTTACAAAACAAAGGATCTTTTCATTTCAAATGTTCCTCAGTTCATAAATAATCTAAATCTCCCTCTTTTTTATACCATTTTCTGCAGGAAGGTGCCTGAAGGTACAAAGGCCTCTCTGTCTGACACCAAGCATGGTATTGGCAGCATTTTGGACAACTTTACCATTGGGCTCCTGGTCTTCTAGTTTCTACCCGACAGCTTCAGATCTGCCTCCAGCGTGTCCATCCCCAGGGCACTCACCTGCTCACTGCGACCAGCTCCCCTCCACAGTCCTGAGGACTGCCCAGACACACCAGCTCCTCCCTACAGATGTTGTCCTGTTTGCATCACCAAGCTCAGGTATCTATGCAACTAACGATTCCATCACCCACCAACATAGATTTTACCTTCTGGAGTCAATTGACTCCCATTCCTGAAAGGATCAGAGCCATCACCCTCCACTCCAGAGGCTTTTCTGTCCTCTGCAACACTGCGACTGCCTCACCTGTAGGAATGGATTGTGTGATGCCCCTTAAACTCCTGTCAATGAACCTTTCTGGTCCCCAGAGCTTTTCAGACACCTTGGCTGCAGAATACAGCAACTGGCCTCCAGCTGCCACTGAAGAAAGTAATAGGTCTCCCATGGCTCCTCTGCCACATCTGTCAGCCCTATGCAGATATTCGGGTATCCCACATAGTACTGTACACCTGGGGTGGGAAACTGAATCAAGGCCTAGACCACCACTGCTTGTGATGGCAGTTTGACAGTGCAACTCTTATGTAGGTACCCATATTTAGACTAAATTTAGGTGACGTAAACTGAATTCCACCCCTCCTACTTGGAGCTGAGGCTATCCAAAGTTCACGGATGCATTTAGCCAAATTCAAGTCCCACACCACAGAATGTGAAAAAGACATCGTTTTAAAGATGCTTATACAAACTTCCTCTATTGTGATAAATTGGTAACCTCTTTAATATAATTTAAACTTGTAACCCTGTAAGCACAAGACTAGCATTATGAGTCTCAAGGGAATTTTCCCTTAGGTGCTGGCTGGTTTTGTCTCCTACAGTTTGATGATTTGCTGTCCTGTAACAGCCGTTTTCTAAAAATTTATATCTCCAACTCTACCTCCTATTGTTATAAAAGTAGCCATACAATATATTAGGCTTTAGCAAGTCACTAAAATAAGATACCACTGGTTTTCAAGGCTTGGGCTTAGAATTTCTGCCTATAATAAAGGGCTTTTGTGTTATCAAATTTCACTGTATATGAGCAAACAAAAAACTCTCACATGTTCAAAGACAAGGAAATGCCTTGTGAATTTAAGAGAAAAAGGAAAAGAGATCAGAATGTGTGTCACAGGTCACTTTATTATTTTCTGCTAGAGCTACTTAAAAGATCTCTGCAACTGCCCTTAAACTGTGAAGCCCGTGATATTCCCCATTTGCCTTCAGGGCTTTGATTTAAAAAGCTTTTCCTGTTCAATGCCTATGTTTATTGTAACAAGTCATGAAAGTCACATCTAGTATAATCAGGACTGCTTTGGCTTCATTGTCTTGAAAAGCGGCAGAAATCTTGCTTTGTGCATTTGTCATCACGATGCTTACATTGGGAAGACCAGTTATTCTAAAGCTACATACCTGGAAATATACTTCTCTCAGGCAGTTGTCTAAGGTTAGCTAATTAATATCATTTCATGTGGTTTCCAAATACAAAATGGACAGGAAAACTAAAAATAAAAAACATAAAATTCCTACTCTGTGATAGTTAAATAATTTCTTTTTTTCTAAACAAGCTGGTGACAAACCTGGTCATCTGTGGGTAGCCCTTCTCAAATCATGGACTGAGATACTGTGAGAAGCAAGGGTTTCAGAATTAGATGTAATTTAACTCTACATCTAATCTAGATCATTAATTACACCAAGGTACCTAGAGCAAGGACACATTCCAGACATGGGTTTTAAAGTAGTTCCCAATATTTTCCTACAATATAAATTAAAAGGAAAACACTAATATTGTATATATAATGTATCTCATTGCTATAGGTAGAAATTATGAACTCTTTTTCTTGGAAAGCATGTTCCAAAAAAAAACCTGCCTAATATTCATGCTCTATTTTGGGCTGGAAAATGCAGTTTCAAAATGTTCCTATATAAATTAATTTGTAGTTGACAGATTTTTTTTAGCAGAATTTGTATATTATTAGACTAAAACTTAGAATCATATAAGCCAAGTAAACATATGTATCACTTTAATACAGAAACATTGAAAATGCTATTTGTTAGGTTCCCTGCTTCAGTCATAGCAAGTCCTCATCCAGACATCTTTACTGATTCTGTGCACAGGGAGGCAGAATGAAGGCTCCCAGCAATTCTTTTTTCACTATTATCAGTGAAGGATCTAAAGTGAACACTTTGCCATTTCTGACACTCTTCAGGAAGGCACAAGTAACTGTTCAGATTACGCTCACAGTGAAAGAACTCGAATTGCACTACCCCAGACTCTTCTCATATCATCTGCCAAAAAATGTTCCACTAATACTAGACAGGACTTTATATTAACTCCAGATAGCTTTGCATACTAACAGTAAACAATTACAGAAAAAGCACACAGGACATATCAGAGGCTGATAAAGAGTACTGCTCTTTAAGCAATCTTTTGCTTAAATTTCCCTGAAAAGGCAATCTTTTCCAAGAATCTGTTAAACCACAGATCTGTTAAAATCTGTTAAATCTGGTTAAACCACAACACCATAATGCACCTGAAACCTGGCTGGGCTGCATTTACCCAGAGTGAGCAACTGCAGCTGCACACACTTCTCTGAACCAAATTGTTGTATTATTTAAGGCTTTTCTACCTAGGAAGTTAAACCAAGTGCATGACAAAAAATGTAAAATACATGTGGTGTGCCTATGAACACGAGCACATTACACCTTATTTCCTTCATGTTCCATTATTATCTGTAGGCAAGTATGTGAACACTGAGGATGGAAAATACAGGAGCACAAGCAATATGGTAAACTACAGCAGTGTCACACAGCAAGTGTGAAAAACAGGTTTTACATGGGCACAGCAGGCTAAGCTACTGATGAGAAAGATAAAGAACCGAGCCACGTAACCATGTACTGCTTTGCCAAAGGGTTTGTCTGCACCCTTTCCTATTCCACAGTGATCTATTTGCTGACCAAGCTGGCACAGGAAGCCGAGACCCAGAAAGAGTTATAAGGACTTGCACGTCTTACCATTAGATGTTCTCATCTGCCGCCGTCGCCCAACGCGGTCCAGGCCGATGGGGGTGCTCTGTGAGAAGGTGAGTGGGCGAAATCTGGCTGAGACGGCTTTGTAGGGGGGCACCTGGTGTGCAGGAACCGGTGGCCGTGTGGCAGGCTGCAGGGAAACAAGAGAAAATCAGGTCTCAGTAAACAACCTACCCACCAGTCCAGCTTGGGTGCAAAGTAGAGTCCCTTCAGGTAGTCCAGCTAGTTACAGAGGCAGTGAACACTCCTACTTCAAGCACCTGTGATGGTGCTTAAACACCATATCATGTACCCACCATCGTCATGGTAAATATTTTATAATGTTATAGCTTTCTATTAAATTAAAAACGCTATCGCCCTCTCTTACAATCAGGTATGCACTATAATTTTCATCTTGTAATGCTCCATCCCTAAATGCTCTGAGATCTAACCAATTTCAGGCTGACATTGTAAACACCCACCTGAATAATGGCAGAATAACCAACAATTAATTCTACAGCTGGAAGTTGTGTTCATTTACTGGGATGCTTTCTTACTTCAAATAAACATATTGCTTTCAAGTGAAATAAACTTGTTTTACAAGACCAAAATAATTGCCTAAATGATCCCCTGCTCTGAAGATCCCAGGATTCACATTAAAAAGAGGTAATACTTAATTTACTTATAACCACATAGAAGACATTTTCTTTTATCATATCATTCATTTGCTTAATTATGATTGTACCTATTTGCAAATTCAGTCTAATTTTGTCATCCCTGAACAACTCCATGCTGAACAGCAAAACCTCATCATATAAACTTCAGAGAAACACATCTTTAATCTTCCCTTATCTTTCAGCCATTACTGTTCATAGGCCCTTTATCGAGTAATCTGAAACATCGAGGCTTTTTTCATGACCTGTTGACACTCTGCTAGGAAATCAATGATTTAGTATTGTTTGAAAACTGTTTCTCACACCTAAGCTGCCAGATGAAACAAAACACAACAAAGGAAGAATTAACATTATGCTTCTAAAATATTCCCTTGGGTATTCAAAGCTGCTAAGAAAAAAAAAAAAGCAGCAAGGTGAAGATCAGTCCTTGAAAATCCCATATAAAATACTTCTTTCTACACATGCATTCCCAGTTCATTATTCCTGTTTTTTCATTTCAGCTACAAATTTACTAAAGACTTCCAAAAACCCCAAGATTCATTCATCTCCTCAGTACTCTAGCAATATCTCAGGATCCTATCACTAAGTAACAACAAAGAGTTAAGTTTAATATATTGCATCAAATAGCTAATAGAAGTAATGCTAATTACTGTAGACAAGTAATTGGCCAATTAAACAACAAAGCTATTTAAGTCTGGGCAATTAATATTTTCTTGGAAGGCTTTAATCCAGACTCCTCCTTCCCCAGTGCTGTTACTCAGTGGTAGGCCTGGAAGGCCACCATTTGGCTTGATAATGTGTCCCTCTTGGGAACGCTCCATAGCTTTGGTTTTGACCACAGCAATTTCTTCTTTTGTTGCTTCATTAACTTGAGAACTGCTTTAGGAAGGAGTCCTACAGCATTTATAGAAAGTGGAGGATACCTTACCAGCACTGCGTTACAAAAGCCTTTGAGCCCGAAGCCCTGTAACCTCCTACAGGACAGGGCCATCACTACTAAATACACAGATTTATGACACATAGGTGAGCTCTTATAAACCAATATGAGAAGTAATCACCATTCCAAGAAAGAAACAAGGTAATTTACAATACAAAAAAGATTATCCCAAAGTGAGTATCAGGTTTATTCCATGCTGGTTTGCTTTTTAACAAGACAAAGTAATTAGTGACAAGGAAAGCAGAATTGTAAGTATATGAAGTCAGCTTGACAAAAGGGAAGGAAGAAAAGGAATCATCCATTCTATTTTCTACGTTGAAGACAGAGACAAGGAAGTGAAAGGGTCTTTTGCAGTCTGCAGAGAGCACATCTCTTAATCTTACTTGTGTCAGCAGACCTTCAATTTCTTCTGCTGGACCGCTTCCATAGAAATTGACCCCACCTATTACAGAGATGGGTCTTCTTTTTCGCCCTCTGTGGTAGCCTACTGTATTGCTTTGGACCGCAGACCCAACAGAAGCCAGTCGTGGCTGATTTTCTCCATCCGTGCAGTCTGTCTTCTGTGACTCCACAGCAACTGCATCTTCAGGTATAGAGATACTTCTGATTGACATTTGGCCATAGTCGGAGAGAGGTCTGGGCCGAGACCTTTTTCCAGAGCTCCATCTCCTGGGTGTGACCTTCTGTGTGTCTGTCTTTTCTTCATCCTGGGATGAGGACTTCTTCCAGTGGTCATCAGAAACAACCTTTTTAAATGTGAACAAGTCAAATAAGCCACAAAATTTTCTTATACTTAATCATTTGTGAGTTTTTCATACGGCAGATCAACTTAACATTGCTAAAGAGAAAGTGTTACCACAAATATGATAAACACAACTGACAACTCAGGAAGACAGTATTTCCTTTGCAAAGTTACATCATATACTGTTTGTGCTAAGTAAGGTTAACACTACTTCGTCAGCACCTCTTAGGCAAATAACATCACTAATACCATTAATATCTCACCTACGACCTCTGCAATAGGAAGAGGACATATCATAAACATTACAGTCACTAAATCAGGTCTGGCACTCAGTTCTTCATGTGCACAAGTAATATGACACATAACTTCTGGAAAAAAAAAGCAGCCTACACATATTCCTCTGCTTTACCTCTACCTGGTGATGAAAATGAGCAGTGAGGCTCAGTTGGATGGTTTGCTGATGCCAGGTAACTGTAAGCTGATACCACAACAGGCAGTCGTGCTCCCTCCTCCCACCCACCCACACACCCTCACTTATGTCAGATCTAGAGACTGCGTGGCCCTGTGTGAATCAGTTGAGCAAGCTGATTCATTTTGGAAGGGAGAAATTAATTTTCTCCCTGATCAGGAAGGTTATAGTCAAGCAGAACAGAACCAGTGATACGACACTACAACACAAATATGGGGGAAATTAATCTTTTCAGAGAGGAAGCTTGGAAAACAAGCATGTCATTTGTATTTAGCAGCAAATTTGGCCCTATAGGTTAATGCCTACAGCTATCACAATTGTACTATTGTAAATTTAGAAATAAAAGCCTCAACTGAAATACTTATCCAAGGCAATGTTTAGAAGGATTTCAGCGTACTTGGGGTAAAACTGCTGTAAACTTCTCTAGCAAAACTCCCACAGTTCTTAAGAAGAAAATATTGCGCATAGAAATTTATATTCACTTTTCCCTCCAATTTCCAAATTCTCAGCGTTTCCTTGGCTTTTCCTGGCTTCTTTATAGGGAGTGTCTCTAGGCTGGGTTTGCACGACTGCCTGATGGGGTGAGTAACTAACTCCAATTCACTGCTGAGCAAGGGAACCCTGCTGTAATTTCTCCTGTGAATTACAAACTAATTCTGACTTTTTGTAAAAAAAATCTGCCAACATCTTTATCAAGATATTTTTAGACTGCCCAAGTGCATTTATGACAATGTTCAAAGCTAATAAACATTCCAAAAGGAGAGGCTACATTTTGATTGCCTCTGGCTACAGGTTTCTCCTCTGTTTTAGACCAGATGAAGGCATTTCAGGTGCTGCATTGTCAAAGCAGCCATTAGCCCAGAATTAGCCTTTTACAATGAAGCCTGTACAAGACTTCTCATCCTCTGTCACCTTCTGCTCCACATACCATTTTCAACCAGGCCAGTACAACTCCAGTTAGCCTGATGCACCTGATAGAGTGGGCAGGTTTTGCTATTTATTTGAAAGACAGATTAAGAGAAATTTCCCTGTATGAAACCACTTTAACTAGCAGGCAGAGTTAATAAACAGTCAGCATTTTAACATGATTACTGCAATGGAGGTATGAAAAATGATCCAGCTCCTTTGTTCTACATTAAGTTCCTCCACTTACAACGTGAAATTTCATCTGAATAGAGCACTTGCACTGATTTGAACTCTGCAGTGCCACACCTGCCACTCGAGAAAGCTTCAGCTTCTCTGCAGTTTTTGGCTCGTGCCTCAGTTTCAGGAGCTGAAGAGGCTCAGCAGGAGCGAGCACCCGGCTGGCACAGCGACACGGCTCCCTGCAGCCCAGCGGGTGAAGCTGGCTGTCAAACGCAGCCCCTCAAGGTCAGAGCAGCAAAAGCACAGGTTAAGCAAGGTCCTTACCTCTGAATCAGACACGGGTAAAGGGTCTCCACACACACAGTGACTGAGAATGGAGCTCACTAGTGTCATTTTCTGTTTCTCTTTTTCAGTGTCTTGTCCGTAAGAGCCACAAGCGTGAACAACCTCCCTGCGTAACCAGTCAGGCAAAGTTCATCCCATGTTCCTGTACTTTTAGACTGAGGGAAGGACACGTCACATGTCATCTCCTAATCTGCTTTTTACACCCTTATCTTGAGCAATAACATTTGCAAAGAGAGGACTGTTCTGCTTCTGTAGCACTCCACCTACAGTAGCCTATCCAAATGACAGTGAGGTTTGTCTCTGCTGTGCAATAAACACTCCTGAAGGACATATATTTTTAGGCTTAGCCCCTTAACTGCACTGAATAATAAACTAATAAAACAGAAAGGATAATCCTCTCCGAGCAAAATATCAGAGGAAACAAGACTGATAACCTTACGGTGCTCTAATTGACCTAATCAAGCAAGAGGGACCTGACCAAGAGACGCTGACTACCAGGAATAAAATACCCTGCGTGTAACTCATAGGCTCCTGTACTTAGTCACTGAAGCAAGTTCCACTTGTCACCAGGTTTATACTGATGTACCTCAAGTGATCTTCCCCTGATTTATCAAGAGAAATTGGGTTTATGTTCTACAATCTACAGACATGGGTATAGATACGCATGGCGCTTCATGCAGGACAAAAATCAAAACGTCATGCACTGACTCCAGAATTGTAAGTGCTGGTCAAAAAATTTCAAGCACTTTCAAGATTCCCAAGAGGTAAAGGTCTAATTAAAGCCAAGCCTACATTGAGTTTTCTGAAATTCACACCTGCTAATCTAGCGACAGCACAGGATTACCAATGCTAGCAGTCAAGATCATTCATCTTGTCTTTTAGGCTGCATCCTCATTCAGATGAGACTGCAACCACGAACAGATCTACATATTTATACCAATGCAGATGAATAAATTTCACCCAGACAGCCAAACGTCTCCAACAGTATTTGTTAAATTGCTGTATTTCAACCTTTTTTCTTTTTACTGCGTCATGCAAGTATGACACTGGACCTACAGGAGGCCTGGGCCATCCTGAAGCATTTGACAGCTGCTTTTAGGTATCGAGATTCAGCTCCAGGTGCCAGTTCTGGGTTGCTGTTTGAGTGTGCTCCCCAGCCCCCTTACAGCACCCACCAGGATGCCATCCCAGTGGCTGCAATGGCAGCTTCCCAGGCACCTGCACCACGGAGCCCGAGCATAGCTGGCCTGAACTGTTCCTTTGCGTGGCCCAGACTAATTTCCCAATCCAAATAAAGCAGCTTCAAGGGCTCGGTTCTGTTCCTGCTCACCATGATCTGGCATAGGTACAACTCTGCTACATTCAGGAGAGCACTGCTGCTGTTGGCATTCCCTGTTACTCATTAATACCAATGTAAGCAAGATCAGCATCAGGTGGTCAGGCACTAAAATCTTAACTTAGCCTTGGTAGCCAGATGAGAGCCAGTTTTGCAATTATTATTTGGTGTGTTTTATAAATTTGGCACCAAAAACTGCCTCCAGAGGGAGTGTTGTCCAAGGAGAGAAGGATAACTTTCCACATCAGAACAAGACCAGATTTATACAGTGCTGATAGTGATGTTTATATGTATACAACTTATATGGATGCAACTTATATCGCTGTAATTTGCCTGTACCTGAAATTGCATGTAGGCACAATTGCATGACTGGCACAATTATATCAAGCAGGAGTAACGTCCCATACCAGACAGACACACCTGAGTGCAGAAAAAGCCCAAACTATAAAACTGACCCAGCACACGCCTACTGCTGGTACACTTGCTGCACTGACAACAGACAAACAATCCCATGTGAGCTTCTGATAATGCAGTTATGCCAATAAACTCTCCAATGAGAATAAAATCCCAGCTCTGTAAATATGTTGGTGCCTGGGTAATACAACAGAGACTCCTTGCCCACCCAGCTGCATTCCTACCAGTACACAGTTGGATTTTTTATTTGTATTTATATGTCCTACTGACACAATTAATGCTTCCTAACTTCCACATACAGAAAAGGGGACAATTAAATTCCTAGAAATGTGTTTCCCATCTGTCTTCTCCACCTCAATTCCCACCACCTGCTTTTTTTTTTTTTTTTTTTTTTTTTCCCTTAGCTCCAAAAGAAGTTGCATTGCTTCTTGTTTTGGTATCTCTTTATTTTCCTGAAAACACTTGTGATGAATAATCAGTCCTGGTCTTCTGTAAATGGCAAGGCTTAAAAGCAGGTACTGGAGTATTTATAGGGAAAATTCACAGCAGTTGTGCTATTTCGTGTAGATATCTGTGTGTTTTGATTATGAGTACATGCTTCCATATGCATTTGGGAGTCCATAAATAAAATGTATAAACTTATGCTAACAATGACAGCTGTATGTCAGCATTATAACAGTGACTATTACAGAGCTGACATTTCTGTGTAACACAGGAACTGCCACTTATAACACAGGAATTGCCAAATGCTCATAACTCAGCAGTAAGATTAGAACGGATTTTTCAGTCCATATAAGCTAGCAAAAATATAAAGGACCAAGTGCTCATGACCTCGTGGTCATAAATAATTTTATCAACTTCACTTAACTAAGTAAAAGTCCAGGCAGAGTGTCTCCACCCAGGTACATGATAAAAGGTAACCTTTGCACTTTTTCTGGTTGCTAAATAGCAGCTGGGGAACACTAGTTGAAGATCATTTATCATCACTACTAACTGAGGTTAAAAGGTTGTTTTATGCTTCATGGACATGATCAATATTGGCTCTGAAGTGGGGCTCTCGAGTCCTTCTACTTCTAGGCAGGTGTTAAAGGAGCAAAGTCCCTCCCACTGTAAGCAAAGAGCAGGTCTGAGACCACCTGATGGAACTGAACAGGTACAAGTCTGTGGGGCCTGATGCCGTGCATCCCAGGGTCCTGAGGGAACTGGCTGATGGAGCTGCCAAGCCTCTCTCCATCATGTCTGAAAAGCCCTGGCAGTCAGTTGAAGTCCCTGGTGACTGGAAAAAAGCAAACAGCACTCCCAGTTTTATAAAAGGTCAAAAGGAGGACCCAGGGAACTACAGACCAATGAGCCTCACCTCTGTGCCTGGCAAAATAATGGAACAGATCCTCCTGGAAGCAATGTCAAGGAACATGCAGGACAAGGAGGTGATCACAGCCAGCATGGCTTCACCAAGAGCAAATCATACCTGACCAATCTGGTGGCCTTCTACAATGGAGTGACTGCATCAGTCAACAAGGGAAGACTGACCGATGTCATCTACCTGGACTTCTGCAAGGCTTTTAACATGGTCCCACATGACATCCTGATCTCCAGACTGGACAGAGATGGATTTGAAGGGTGGACCATTCAGTGGATAAGGAATTGGCTTGAAGGTCACACCCAGAGAGTTGTGGTCAATGGCTCCTTGTCCAGGTGGAGGCTGGTGCTGAGTGGTGTCCCTCAGGGATCTATCCTGGGACCGGTGCTGTTTAATATCTTTAGCAATGACACAGACAGTGGGTTCAAGTGAACCCTCAGCGAGTTTGCAGATACCACCAAGCTGAGTGGTGTGGTTGATACACCAGAAGGAAGGGATGCCATCCAGAGGGACCTGGACTGGCTGAAGAAGTAGGCCCACATGAACCTAATGAGGTTCAGCAAGTCCAAGTGCAAGGTGCTGCACGTGGGTTGGGGCAATCCCAGACATGAGCACAGACTTGGAGAACTCATTGAGATCAGCCCCGCAGAGAAAGACTTGGGGGTTCTGGTGGACGAAAGGCCCAACACGAGCCAGCAGTGCGTGCCTGCAGCCCAGAAGGCCAACTGTGTCCTGGGCTGCACCAACAGAGGGGTGGGCAGCAGGTGGAGGGAGGGGATTGAGCCCCTCTGCTCTGCCCTGGTGAGGCCCCACCTGGAGTGCTGCGTCCAGGGCTGGGGCCCCCAGCACAAGAAGGATGTGGGGCTGTTAGAGCAGGTCCAGAGGAGGGCCATGAGGATGGTTATAGGGCTGTAGCACCTCTCCTGTGAAGAAAGGCTGAGAGAGCTGGGGATGTTCAGCCTGGAGACGAGGATGTTCTGGGGAGACCTCATTGCAGCCTTTCAATACTTAAAGGAAGCTTATAAAAAGACAGAGGCAACTATATTTTTCTTCATGGGCAGACAGTGATAGGATAAGAGAACATGGTTTTAAACTAAAAGAGGGGAGATTTAGATGTTAGTAGGAAATTATTCCCTCAGAGGGTGGTGAGGCCCTGGCACAGGCTGCCCAGAGAAGCTGTGGGTGCCCCATCCCTGGAGGTGCTCAAGGCCAGGCTGGATGGGGCTTTGGGCAACCTGGTGTGGTGGGAGGTATCCCTGCCTACGGGGCTGAGGGTTGGAATGAGCTGATCTTTAAGGTCCCTTCCAACCCAAACCACTGGATGATCTATACAGATAAGCCATACAGATACAACCCCAAACAAAACTTGACCATATATTTCTACAGCATTTTTAATGCTGACTTACTTCATTTAACCTGAGCCTTTAAAGCGTGCTTATCATAATCAAAAAGCCTAATGCTTTCCCTGTGAGCAATGTGCTTTACAAAGATTACTGAGTTCACCTTCGTAACATTCACATTTCACAGATAAGGCGCAGACACAAAGCACTTCAGCAATTCAAATCACACAGGAAGCACAGCTGAGCTGGAAATGACCAGAGGATCTCGTGACTGTTCTTCGGCCTGAAGGATTTCCTTCGTCCTCTCCTCTGTCATTTTACTCATTTCCAAAACCAAACGCAGCTGGCAGATTTCTGACGGGCAGAGGGCAGTTTGCAGAGACATGCATTTGGTTTGCGGAATAATCTCATCAGACGTACAAAATGCAAGAGGGCTAAAAACAGAAAACAGTTTTTCCGGTGTCTTGATCTGTGGGGATGATGCTCTAGTGGTATTTCACCTTTACTTCAGTATCTTAAATTAAAAGCAAGCATGTAGCATACAGTAAAGTAGCACTGATATCTTTAGAGTCTTTTCAGAAGATGTAGAGGCATTAACAGCCCCTAAATAATCCCTATGTCATTTCTAAATCAAGACTTGGGACAGCCCAGAGCATGTAGGAGGACTGAAAATACTCGTTTTCCTCTGATTTGGTCAAACAAACAACGTTTTCCAGGCTGCCTGTTGTCTCTGTAACATCCGCTGGCAAACCTCAAAAGCCAGCTGATTTGAAAGCTGAGCTTTCTGCAAACAAAGCCCAACATAAAAAGCTGTCGGCCTTGTACCCGTCTCTCCAGGAGGAGGTCCCCTGGCTCCCCTTCTCCCCACCCTTCCTGGGCAAAGCCTCATTGTCTTTGCCCCAGCCCAAGCCGAAGCCCAAGCCGCCGGCAGGTCCCAGGAGCGGACCCAGCCTGCAGCCTGCAGCGGGTGGAGCTGCCTTGGGCGACTCTCCGTCTGCAAACGATTACTTGCTCGAGCGTGGCAGGAGGGCGAGGCCGCTGCGGTTGAGCTGGGGCTCGGAGGAGCCGAGCCTGCTGTGCTCCACCATGCAGGGGGGCTCAGATGCAGCCCCCAGATGCCAGCGAGGGGAAGCGCAGGTGGCTCAGAGGAAACCCCACGGCTGCCTTCCTTTAGTGTGGGCATCATGGCCTCACAGCGTCACAGGGTGGCTGAGGTTGGAAGCAACCCCTGGAGGCCCCTGCTGCCACCCCTGCCCAAGCAGGGACACCCAGAGCAGGCTGCCCAGGCCCACGTCCAGGCGGCTTTTGGAGCTCCCCAAGGAGGAGACCCCACAGCCTCTCTGGGCAGCCTGTGCCAGGGCTCCGTCACCCGCCCAGCACAGCAGTGCTGCCTGGTGCTCAGAGGGAGCCTCCTGGAGCTGGGATGGATGTGCAGCACCAGCAGGTCAGCACCATGCTCTGTGCACAGGGTGCCACTCCACAGCCAGGGGTATGATCACTACTGACAAGGGCTAGCCACTTGGCTGTGCCTAACCTGACCCAGAACCCTGATTCCTGTCCCCACTGCCTTTTTTCCCCTCTGCCTACCAGAGGATGCAGTGACAAATGACTGCGGGCTGCACTGAATGGCAGACAGCTTTGCTGCAGCGAGTTGGAGGAGCTGCTGCTGTGACAGGAAGGAGGGCGTCCTTTGAGGGCTCCGTGCTCTATCATTTCAGCCACCAGCTCTGCAAGGCATGGCGGTTTCTGCTTTAGCTCTGCACACAACTGCTCTTGGAAGTCATCCTCTGAGCAACATGCAGAGGTATCCTGTCCTGTTTGAGGCAGCCCAGAGAGTTCAGAGCAAATCCAGCATCACTTGGGCTCATTGAAATCTGCAGATGAGATGCTGCTGAGCACCTCTGATGGTGCTCTGCTGCTGTCCCCAGGTCAGAGTGGCACCAGCCACTGGAGTGCTGGGACCCGCTGCGAGCAGTAAACCCAGTTTACGTTCCCACCCTTATTTACTTAATCCTTCCCAGTTTAGCAGATTTTCAGTTACACAGATTAAGCTGATTAAGCCACATTCCAAATCGCATGTGGATGACCTGGAGATGAATAAACCCAACGCCGACAGCTCAGGGAGCTGAGAGCAGCTGACCCTGTGAGGTGCTGGGCACTTGCAATTCATAGGAGTTCTTCCAGGAGTTTTACCCCCAAATAAAGCCGTGTGTGCTCAATATTCAGAGCCCAGAGACCTGTAAGGAAATGACGAGAGCAGCAGCTCCAGCCTTACTGTGTGCTACCTCAGATCAGCACTGCACAGGGCTGAGCTCTGGGGACCACACGGCGTGGATGAGGTGGGACCTCCAACTGCATGGCACAGACATAAATGAGTCAAGAGATTGATCCTAGAGCATTTAAAGTACAATCCGCAGATAAACTGGGACTCAGCCCTCAGTACAGAATTACCTCTTCGCTATAATCTATAATAATCTTCACTATAATCACTTAGAGTCATGCAGATAACATGTGTATTTAAGTAATAAAAGGTCTTGTGTACCATGAAGCCAGATGCCAGCAAGGCACCTTACACAGCAGGTGTTCAAAGAGCTTGGGAAACACTAGGTGACGTCAAATAATTCCTTGGTTTTTTTGTGTTTTTTTTTTTTTTTTTTTTGTCCCAAACTGCGTTGTTTATGCAGCCTTAGTGGCTGCCATGTGCCAGTCCAAAGCAAAGGCTTTAAGGTTTTGTTACTTACACTGACATGGGGCTCTTTTTCAGGAAAGTCAAGTCCAAATGTGAAATGGTACTTAATGCAGGGTAGTTTCTGCATTTGGGCATGCACGGAGATGGACCAGGTCCCACTGACTTCATTTGCAGACTCTAATTGTCTGGACAAGTGGGTAAGGGAATAAAATAGCTTTGCTTCCAGCTACTGCAGCCAGTCCTTAGAGGAGAACATGTTTGAGCCTGGCCTTTCAGTACCTTGCAAGCTTTGTAGTGAAATATGTCTCCGAGCCACAGAGATTTTAGCAGCTATGCTGGAATACATACTGGCTTTTACATGAAATTCACATGAAAAAGAAGATGCATGGAATGTGGAATGTATGCAGATCTGTCCGTCAACGTGGTGTACTTAAGGTGCAGACAAAGTCTTTCAAGTTTTGGATTTGCGTTGCTCAGCATTACTCCTCAAAGGGTTGCTGAGAACGAACCAAGCACTAGAGTGTCACAGAAACAATTCTCTGGGTGGATACAGTTCTGTAACACAGGGATGTAAAGTTAAATTAAAAAATGAATTGTAGTGAAAAGTTCAAACCCCAGTGACCTCATTGTGTGAGTATGTGGCATTCACTGAAGAGCCCGCAGGCTGCATAAATTCCAATTAAAAAATACCTGGCGTCTTTGGTACCACGCTACCTCCATGCATGCTAGAGAGGAGGGGCAAAAGAACAACGACACCCTCAAGAGATGTGGAGAAGGTCTGGAGAGAAGACAGGGCAGTGCTTACACCCTTTGCACACTAAGACAGAGGTAGCCACAGTCCTGCACAGCTCCTGCTTCCAATCTGCAGCTACCACCACTTCCAAAAATGTAGCTGGAGAGCAGAGGTCTGGGTGCAGCTGCACCGTTTGGGTGGACACAGCTGTTTTGCCATGCAGCAGCACACAGACCACTCCAAGCAGCGCCCGTTTAGACAACTGAAACATGCTCACAAATAACCTAAAATACATGATAAGATAGAGAGAAAGTTTAAATTGCAGGCTAGATAATAACAGAATGTGGTGTTAAAACTAAAACTGCAGTAACTTTTACCCACCCAAGGCACACATTCATTTTAAAACCTCTGAAAGGCAGCACTGGTTTGTGGGGAACCAAGGGGAGGGACGAGCTGAATTTCTCTTGTGTCATGAGCCCAGATCACCACTAGATGGTAGATGAGGAGCATTGATTTTTCTTCCGTTTCATTCCCGAGAAACACCGCTGACACATCAACCCCCAGGGCTTCTCACCTCTTTGGCAGTGAAAGCATCTCCTTGCCTACACCCTTATGGGAGAGCTCTGAAAGACGGGTGGGTGGCTGTGGCAACCCTGGGACTCTGTGGTGGGGAATGATCCCAGAGCCCCGGTGTTTGTAGGTACTGGGCTAGTTTTCCAACCTTACCACAGCCGCAGACAATAAACAACCTTGCTCTTCCCCAGCAGGATGGCAACATTGATGAGAATGGCAATAACTGCAATCTCCAGTCAGTTTGTAAAAAAAATGCCAAGCTTTTAAAGTTATATGGTTTCACGGACATAAGACTACCAAGCATGAGAGGCTGTAGTGTGTACAACTGCAACAATTACCTTTGTTTCTCTCAGACCTAAGGCATGCGACACGTTTATTCAAACTGAGGTGGCTTGAAAGCTAAAGCAGTTTAATTCTGTAACTGGTTTTCAAGCAGACCCAGAGGGTTCCTAGCTTTGGTGCACGTTTCCCAATGAAGAACAAACCTCTGAGAGCTGCCTCACCCCAGGCAGCCCAAAGCCATGCTGCTGCACATGGCAGGGGCTGAGCCGTGCCATTTCCAGGATGTGTGTGCCTGCTCTTCACCGACACTGCCAAACCATCGGCACAGCTCCAGTGGCAGTGCTCACAGTGCCTCTCCTCCACAGGGCTTCAGGTTTATTGCTGCGTTTATTTCAGGGGTGCAGCAATGCAGCTGCCCTTCTGCTGCATGAAGGTACAATGACATGCTGGTGGCTTCCCCAACGCTTGAGCAGCAACACGCTCTGCTGTCCAAAATCTGCGGGCAAATATCCAAATAGCCTGCACTCGGCATGGCCACCAATGCACAGTGACAACTTCAGCAAGGACCGAATGTTTAAACCCCTACGCTGCACGTTTCACAACACACTGCCCTACAAACATCGCCCCGTTCTGCAAGGCTTCCACGGGAAAAGCGTTTAACATTGAATCAACACTGCTTCCAAGTGCACTGACTCCTTGGAGACCTTTCGGCTGGGAAGAAATACAGCCAGACCCTGCTCAGGCTAGTAAAATCTGACAAGCCCACATGACAAGCTGGTATAACTGCAGGGTGTAATAAACTGCCCTTGAAAAAACGTACGTGAACAGCTTGGCTGCCAAAACTTTCTTCGATACTAATGTACAAAGGAAAAATAATTTGATGTTAGCTTCCAAAGAGAATACATTAAAGGAAATAATTGCTGTCAGCATATTTTAGCAGTAACAAGCTGCAATAGTCATTAGCATTCAGGTTATTTTGCATTGTTCGTGCTGTTTTGCATTAATAAAGACAAAACCTGATGGGTAAATAAATAACTTCTAAACAATTTTGCTTTCTTTCTTACCTCTTCCTTTTTTTCTTCTGCACCAGGGGCTAAATTGAGGCTCAGCTGAGAGTGGCTGCTTATGCCACTGTCCTCGTTTCCATCATCGTAGTACACGGTTTGCACGGTGTCCTGGAAGCAGACAGGATTCCTGCCCAGCTTCTGCCCGGCGACCTCGCCCCTCTCCTCGCTTTCCATTGAGCTCAGTGACAGCGTGCTGTGATGGTCCGGGCACTGGAAATCCATATTGGACTTGACCTTCTCCACACTGGGGCTCTGAGGTTTTGGAGCAGTTGGCCTGACAGGAACGTGAGGATTTTCGGCTTCCCATGTAAACTGCTGGGCAGCTTTCGGTTCATCCGAGTCCGTATCAAACACTTCATTGGGAAACGGCCCAATGTCACTCAGAGTCGGTGACAAGCTCTCAGACTCTGGGAAACCTGAAGACGTCCTGAGGCTTCTGTCTTCAGCACCAGCTACATTCATCTCAGCCTCTTTATCCTGAGCAGCTGCGGGGCTCTGCAGGCAAGGTGTTCCTGGTGAGGAAGAGTCTGGACTAGATACCGAGGAGGTGCATCTCTTTCTGTCATGATCAGTGCTACTGGAAACCCTGCGGGAGTAGTCATCGTGCAGTCTGCTGTTCGACCTCGTTCTCTGGGACTGCTCGCTGGGAGAAGGAGCTGTGCTCTTAGAGCCATCCTTCTTCCACGCGGCATCTGCAACGTTGCTGACAAGCTTCAAAACTCGGTCAAAATCCTTTGCCCTGATGGGGCTCTTCCATCGCTTGGATCTCCTCTCGGGGTTCCCACTGGTTTTGTCTGAGTCAGCAGAAGCAGCACTCGCAGTCCTTGCTGGCATTTGTTTTTCATTTGCAGCCTTGAGGTCGGTCAGGTTTGAGGTGGACTTCCGTTTGAACGAGCTTTTCTTCAGGAAGTTTAAATTATCCGAACTTTTGCTTCTTCGATAAACGATCCTGTTGTTTTCAGAGTCTTTCACTAAAATCTCACAGATCTTTGGCTCCGCGAGGACGGGAGACGTTGGCCTCGTGCCGTTGTGATGGCTCTGGGTTTTCTCTGCATCCAGCAAGTTGATGCGGCCAACGCCGTAAGCCCGCCTGATGCTGCGAGAGCGGTGAGTGTTCCTCAGGAAAGACTCATCACTCTCCTCCGCATCAGAGCAGTCAGAAGCCAAACCATCCACTGTGCTCTGCAAATCCTGTAAAGGTCCCGAATAGGAGTACCTGTTAGTCTGAACTCTCACCACTGCCCCGTTTGAAATGTTCTTGCCTACACTGTTCTCATTTAGGATATCTGAGCATTCCCTTGCTTGAATCCCTTGGAGAACGGACGATTTCAGCTTCTTGAAAGACCCCATTTTCCTGATGGAAGACAGAGCATTCCACGTGGAAGAGTTGCCCATCAAAATCAGAGACCGAGGCCTGTCAGTGCTGGAATTCGCCCGTTTCCGAGGGGTGGAGAAAAAGCGCATGATTTTGGAAGGGCTGAGTTTCTCGTCCTGTATTTCCTCTTCGAGACCCGTGCCGGTGCTGTAACCCCCATTACGACTGACAGAGGTCGTCAGGTTTGGGGGCTCCTTGTTATCCATCACTATACAGGTGACGGTGGCGCCGCCATTCCGAATTGTGGTCATGCCCTCGATGCTGTACGCATGGAGGCAGAGGCTGGGGCAGCTCAAAGCCACGCTGCTGTCTCCAGCAGCTGCCCTCGCTGCCTGTCCTTCATCCGCTGCACCTTGGCTCCTCTTGCTTCCACGTTCGCTGGGTGAGGTGAGCTCCTCAGGCTGCACTGCCTGCATCAAGAAAGCAAAGGCGCCTGTTAGAGAAATCCCTGTGCAAAGTCCCCCACAAAAGGAAGTTTGATCCCCATTGTAAGACTTAAAGGCACACATGAGCTCAGGGAGTTCCTCTCAGCTGCACAAAGGTGTGTTACAGCAGCGAGGAGACGTTAATAACTCCCTCAAAGTACAACTGCGTTCGTTTGCAATTTAAGTGACCGGAATAATTTCAATACGTGCTTGTTTTCCTAAAGCTTAATAAGCTAGTGAATTCACTGTGATTACCACACCCACCTTGGTACACGAAATGCAATCCCCACACGCATGAAGAGAGAGAAAACCCTGACAACTGCAATCCAGCCTTCCTCCTCGGTGCTAAACATGAGAAGTTTTCATCCAAAAACCATCCCCAAACAGAGAGGACCGGCGAAGATTTTATCCTCCACTTGCTGCTGTGGTGTTCCCGGACCCGATCCATCCTCATCCACCCCAGGAGGCAAACCCAAGCGCTCCATCAGAGCACGATGCTGCCCTCCCTGAGCCAAACAAGACCCCCAAATCTGACAAAAACTTGGATTTGGAAGTGACTCCGAGTCCCATTGCCCTGCTTCAGGGCATCTCCAGGGGGTGCAGCCTGAGCTGGGCTCCTGAGGAGCTGCGGGGGGAGCCGTGGAGATGAAAGCAAGGCCGGGGGGTCGCGGGGGACCCCCCACAGCCCCCCAAGGGCTCTTGCCCCGGGGTAAGGGGAGGGAACAGCGCCGGAGGGAGCGAGGCAGCCCCGGCCTCGCCTTTGTCTCCGCCGGCCCCAAGTGGCCGCGGGGGCTCGGAGGGCAGCGAGGAGGAGGGGGAGGCCCCTGGAAACGGGGAGGGGGGCGAGGAGAGGAGGGGGGGGACCCGCGGCTGAGCTTCACCCCCCTCCCCGGTCCCCGCAGCCCTTCCCCCTCGGCAAGGCACAGAAAGCGGCGGCTCCGGGCTGCCTGAAAGGAGCCGTGGGGTTTTTGCATCACCATAAGAATAAGGCGAGCGGCCGGGGCAAAGGCGAGGCAAGCCTTGAAAGAGGCGAGCTTGGGAGGCGGTGGGTCCCTGCAGGCTCGTCCCTCCCGAGCAGGGCTTCACCAGGAGTTGTTGGGGCCGCTGGGGATAAAGGGAAAGGGATTTCCTCGCCTTGCAGCCCCGCATCGCCCCCATCCCCTTCATTCAAAGCGGCCCCGCCGGAGCCCGGCGCGGACAAAGGCACCGAAACCTCGGCGGGCCCTCGCCTGCCTGCACCCCTCGCCAATTCCACGGGGAAAAAAGAATAATAAAGAATAAAATAAAAATAAATACATAGGAAGAAGCAGAAGAAGCCGCTGCTCTCGGCGAAGTTGGCAGGGAAAGCGGCTTTCTGCACCTGAGCAGGCAGGAGGGGGGGGAAGCGGAGAGCACGGAGTGAAACGAAAGGAGAAGAAACAGGAGTGAGAAGGACATGAGAAAAGAATAAGAACGAAAGGAGAAAAGAATAAGAGTAAAAGGAGAAAAGAATAAGAATGAAAGGAGAAGATAATAAGAGTGAAAGGAGAAAACAGTAAGAATGAAAGGAGAAAATACGAATGAAAGAAGGAATAATAATAATGGAATGAGAAGGAATAATAATAAAATGAGAAGAAATAATAATAAATGCTAATAATTAAATGTTAATAATTAAATGATAATGATAATTAAACGGCAATAACAAATAATTAAATAATAATAAATAATTAAGCGACAGCATAAATAATTAAACACTGTGTTTTTTTGAAAAAAAAAAAAAAAAAAAAGCTCCCGGCACGCAGCTTTGCACCGACTTCCCCGCTCTGTCCCGGGGAAGGAGAGTGAAGGGGGACGGGGGGGGGGCACACTGCCGGTCCCAGCTCGGTTCCCTTACCTGGGGGGACCCGGGGACCCCCGGTGCCGCCGCCCGTCCCCGCCGCCTCCCGCATCGCTATGGCAGCGGCCGCCGCGGCGGGGCGGGGAGCGGCGCTCCCGGGCAGCGCCGGCCGGGGGCGGCGGCGGCGGCATGGCGGGGCGGGGAGGGGCGGCCCCGGGCTCGGCGAGCCTCCCCCCCACGGCCCCGAGAAGGGGCTGGCTTCGAGGTCCCAGCTGTGGGAGGGTTTCTGCAGCCCCCCTGGGGTGCAAGGGCCCGCCTGCCGTCGGTAGTGAGGGGGGAATGGGGTTGGTGTGTGGAGGTTGGAGGTGGAAACACTGGGGAAAAGGGCTTGGCAGGCTGCGAGGTGTGTTAGATAGCTGCACGTGGTGCCCAGGCTCTTTCTGTCCCCAAGCCGGACAGTTTTGCCTGCCACTGTTCCCCAAACATTAAGATCCCGTAATGCACAGTGAGCAGTGCCCATATGCTGCACAAAGAAGTTGTGAAAGTGCCTTACAGCCCCGTGTCACCACTCCTGGCAAAGGCACGTAACAACCAGTACCCCGTACTCCAACAGTTTAACGTCTAAGAATATTCCTGCACGTGGACTGGACTTGTAGATACAACTAAAACACTTTAAATACAACTCAATTAAGAGGCACAATGACAACGGGGTGGGACGGACACCCTGGAGAAGTCACAAAGGCCATCAGCCTGTCCTCCGAGCCTGGTGTGCTGTGACTCCGCACGCTGTAATTACCTCTCCGGAGCACAGCCTCTGAACGGCAAGATGTAGTTAGTGGATGAGGCAAACAAATGGGCTTAAGGGGTGTAGGTCAAATGAGGTGGCAAATAACTCTGGCACTGACCACAGGATTCTCGGGAAGCCAGCAGTGCCGGGCACGGCCTGCCACCCGCCCAGGACTGGCTGGGCTGAGCTTCATGGCAGGCCTCTGGAAGAAGCATGTTTTGAAGAATGACTCAAAGGAGTGGGTGAAGTGGTTGCTTTATAGTGCTGGACATGGAGAAATGGAGATTCAGACTGGAAGAACTGACAGGGAACAACCTGGGGAAGTGCTCAAGTCAGTGTGAGCGAGAAGTATCTGCCTCAGATCTTGGGACAAGGAAGCGAAGGGGCTGAAATGGCTGAGGGACAGTGGGGATGTCTATGAGATGTTACCTGTAAAAGTGTTTCCAACAATTTGGCAAACTTGTCCCACAGCTTCCCTAGCATGTCTAGGGGGTTGTGCTGATCCCTTAAAAACTGCCTAGCAGAGCTACTCAAACTTAATTTTCAATGAATTTGTGTCCCTATGTTCCTGTACCATCCTTTTGAATATCCTTTTCAATCCGTAAGTCCCCTCAGAGAAGGGAACCAGTTCCCCCTGTGCCTTCTACCCACCAGATGGACAAAAAGACAAAGCAGAAAAAAGCCATGAGCTGGTGATGAATCAAGGCACTACTTTGGGTCTTTCCTTTATCCAGCCAACAATGTTGAAGCTGAAGAAACTCTGACGACTTTGAGATCTAAATATTTGTCATAAATATACCTGAAATTCACCAGATGGTTAAAAACTGCTTAAGGAGACAGAAATGACAGGAGAAACTATTGAGAGACTAAGAACTTACTCACAAGAACTTAATTGCCTTACAAAACCAAGATAAAAAACTCACTTTGGGTAATTAGGTAAAATACAATTGTATGTTGCATTCCCTGAATGTCACTACATTAATGAAGGGAATATGTAGAAAAATACAATTATAGGAATAAGAGTATTCAGTCAGTTAATCTCTTGTTAAGTTACAAAAATTAAATATTGTAGTTGTCATCTTCTGAGACCTTTTTGTAATAGATATTTTACTGGTATCATGCTCAAACCTACTTGTCACTGTTGCAGCATCATCGAATCACAATCTTCTGTATGTATTCAATGTGAAGCACACTAAAGGAGTGTGCTGTGTCTGAGGACAGGATTAACTTCTTGTACTGCAGACAAATAATTACCCAAATCTTTTCTTAATCTGAATTATTTTTTAAAGGCTGGGAGCTACAACTGTATTTAGTACTCAAGTGCAGTCACACCAAGGTTCAGTGAAATGATGCAAAACAAAGTTTATCAACAGGACTGCCACAGGAAAGAAGGCAGATAGATCACTCATCCGATTATAAACTAGAGCACTTTTCTGTATCTTCCAATATTCAAAGAAAATCAAGATAAAATGTTTCATTAAAGTTGCAAAACAAAAGTTCATTAAATTAGTTCTGCTCTTCTACAATCCTAAAGGCTTTTGTACAATCCTGAAAAAAAAAAAAAAAAAAAAACAGACAAACAAAAAAACTCCTCCAAATTTCTAATGGAAAAAAAGGTGCTTTTGAAGTGAAATTTACAGCTTTTTCCCTTCTTGAGAACATTACATATTTTCAAACATTCTTAGAGGAATATAACATTAAATAAGAACAAATGCATAGCATTTTACAGTTTCCTCTGAAAAACTGAACTATAAACCCTGATACTTTTAGGCTAATGGTTTGACCCCAGATGAGTAACAGAGGATGCAGCTGACTGAGAAGTTGACCACATACAGTAATTTATGAAGAGAAGAACTCCAAGAGAAAAAAAAAAATGGGTTGGTATATGCATGAGATTTTTAATAATGACTTGACAATGGCCATCACACTTATTGCAACAAAAATGAAATGCTTGTTTCAGAAGCTCAAAGTCTGTAACTGGAAAGAGGTTTAATGGGCATGTGACAAGGAATGAGAAGGATTATTCTAAGTGTAATACAGGTGGGAAAGGATTACAAAAAAATGTGACATGGGAGAAAAAATATTCTTCATCATATTTAATGATAAAGAAACACCCCACCAAAAAAAACTTTTAATAGGTTAGTGATACCTCTGGCTTTCTCAGAATAGCAATGGACACATTCGTGTAGTAAGAAAATCATTCACTTAAATCTGAAAAGTCTAAATGAGAACGATTCTCTCTGCTTAGTTTATAAATTCTCCTTTTCAGTCCCACAATTTTATTATTCATTTTCTGGTTCATTTATAAATACTTTTTAAAAGATGATTTTAAAATAGTATTTTGTTTTTAAATGTACTCTTGAAAGAATAATGAAAAAGAGCCAAAATGAATAGTTTCAGGAAAACAAAATAAAAACATTTGTCATACTTCAACAGCTATTGGGCAAGACTGGCAAAGGAAATTACACTCTTAAGACATCCCCTAAATTAATGAGTGACTGAATTTAATTATTAAGATGAAGAATTACTGAAACAAGAAATCTCTCTGCTTTCAATGACAGGGTCTTTCCCAGGCTGCAGTATGTAGCTAATGCTGCAGTTTTGCATTTTGTGCCTTCCTTGTACATCCCAGGCAAGGACTCTCCTGCAAGCAATTAACCTCCATGGAATCTCTATACATTGATAGGTCCCACAGGGGGAATTAAACTGAGCCATATATCTGTTGAAGTTAAAGACAACTCCCCCACGGACTTCAATAGGAGAAGGATCAAGATCTCAACTTGTACAGTTTGAAAAGGAGAAAAGAATTGTATGCTTGTGTAAGCAGGCTCAAACTAACTTATATTTGTCTGACATATATAAACTGTACGGGAAATTAATGTACCATTTGTGTATATCTGTCACCAAATCAGTAATAATAAATCGAAAGGGATTTTCCAGATTCAAGAGCTCTGTCATCCTGGCACTGAAAAATTCCACTCCAGAAAATGAATCATGTTGCTGTGGAAAACACTCAAAGGACAGCTTGGGTTCAACTGATGGATTAACTTCTTCATTTGCCCAATGAAAGTTGTCATTGCCAGCATGTAGGAAGCTGGGACACTACTTTCTAAAGGCCTGTTCCCGCTGCATTTACTCCTCTGTTTGACCTTAACTCGCAGCTAGTTCAATACAAATAAAGGCAATTACTGAGCAAAGCAGAAGTTTAGCATGGCTTGGTCTAAATCACAACGCACAACAAACCATGCTTTTTCCCCTCATCATTCACAATCTTCTTTTAACTGTGCTTTGCTGAGGTCGTTTCACTGAGCTTGCTCAGCTCTATTAAACACAGAGATGCAATTTAGGGAGAGCACAATAGCCCAGTGGAATGACGCCACCAAGGAAAAATGACCCTTGTGTACCAGGTTACCATTGTCCCATCTCCCAGTTGCTCTTACTCACCCACCTACACCACTCCAGCTGCAGGCAACTTAATGACGGGCTCAGCCTTTCAGCCTGGCAGAAAGCTATTTATAACCCCCCGCAGCCCAGCTCTGATGCTATTCTTTCTTGCCATCCTCAAGAGGCATTATTCAGCCAGCATGACATGAAGAGATGGCTGGTACTACAGAAGAGCAGTTCCCAATGAACAGATCATTGTGTGAGGCATAAAGAAGACTCCCAGTTACCAATTAGGAAGGCCGGATTCCACCTTTATTTGGTGTCATGCAAAGTGTAAGAGATAAGAAGGAAAGTGACTGTGGAGATGGAAAGAAGACGGAAATTGGAAAGAAGAGATTAGTCAAAAACTTGCTTTTTCTCTATACCATATATATATATATATATTTTTTTTTTTCTGTTGTTGAAAAAAGTTCTAGATTTTGTTATGTGGAAGTACATTGAAGTGATAGGGGCTAGTTGAGAGGAAAGGGTACAACCCCAGAGAGCTGCAATTGTCCCACACTGCTGCCATTCACTGTCTCCTCCACCTCTGCTTTTTCTGCCATGCCCTCATACATCACATCCCTCACTGTCCTGTCTGACAGCCACGCAGCCATTCTGTATTTATCTTCCTTGCTTGAAATAATAGTATGGAAAAGTGACTGTTAAGAGCTCTTTTTCAGCCTTTTTCCCCACCCACATAGTTCCCCTGACATCTGCCGTCCCATCCTCTCTACTTAACACTGCGGCCTTCCGAAGGATCTGGAGGTGCCTTGTTATGCAGCCAGGCCAAAATAAATGAATGGAAGAACAATCACGTGCAGAAAGGGACCTGAGGAGAGTGGGAACACCACAAGGATGCAGGGTCCGTCAGGCACTGGAAACGTGGAGATGCTTTAAAAGTGAAGCAAGTGGCGCGCTTCCTCAGGAACGATGCCACATCAGGAAAAATTTTGCATAGTTATATAAGATCTTCTGATGCTTATTATAATAAAATAACAGGCTTAAGGAGAATAATTGGCCCAGCATGATGCAACAGCAATACCCAGCTGCTTATAGGCACTGTTTACTTTCATTACCTTTGTGGTGGCCAGGGCAGAAAGCCCTGAACAATTACAGCTTTTGGTATGTTCCTGAGGGGAGAGCAGAGAGTACCTCACAGGGATTAAGGAAAGGAGGACCAGGTAGCAATCTGGGGTAGTATCAGGGTTTGTGGATTAGTGGCGGCTTCTAGACTGTCTTTACCCATGCTCTTCAAGAACCACATGTGTTTTTTGTTCATTTCTTTCTTTGTTTTGTTTGTTTCTATTAGTATCAATACTTTTCTTTGTTTAGTTTCTTTTTGCACTGACAGACTTGTCTTTGTGACTGTCTGAACTAAAACTAGTGTTCATGGGTGCATCTCTGGTGAGAAGATTAAATTACTATCTCCACTATGTTTCTCTTTCAGAAAAGAAAAAAAAAGAAGAGAAATCTTCATGCTAACTTTATCTCTACTTTGTCAATAACCTCTAGATTTTGTTTTAATTTACGCTATCAAAAATCCCATAGAATAGAAAAGCTATAAAAACTACCAATTTGAGCAAAGTGGATACCAATGAAGTGCTACAGCAGCATCTATGTGATGGGAATATTTCCTATAGTAATGTTAAAGCTTTTTCAGTGAAATGCGTGCTCTGAATTTAACCTGCCTGAGAACTTCAAAGTAATGATAAACCGTCAGCTAATACCCATCCCTTTATTTCTTATGTGCTGTAGTAACTTACTACTGTCTTCACTATTAACACTAAAATCAGGAGTATTTTTTAAAAACAAGAATGATCAAATTTAAGTTAACTGGCTGTTCATTTTGGCAGGACAAAAAATAAATAAATAAAAATTAATTTTAAAGATGCAGAAAACACACAATAATTCTAGAAAACGTTTTTGTCCAGACATGGAATCAGATACATATGAGTTTATAAATTTTGGGCTAGCTTCCTGGTCCTGTTAGACATACTAAACTAGATCTTTGATCAGCAGGATTGTCAAGGAAATCTCTTGTTGCGACCTGGTATTATTTCTAATATTATAATCTGTTTCTGGGCAGCAGTACAAATAACACATATTGACCGTCTCTGTAAGTTATTACAGCTGCACATTTTATTCAGGAGGCAAGTGGAGGGCATTAGGTAGTATTGGCACAGCTCACTTGTGCTTCTGGAGTTCCTAAAAACCATGTGTGCCTACATTTGTGTTAATTCAAAACAAACAAATAACAACAACAACAAAAAAAACCCCTAAGTATTTCAAAACTGACAAGCTGCAAAGGAAGGAAAATATTCCTTGAGCTTCCATACCTCTGCACAAGGTTTATAAAGATTTTGGTGGAAGAAAAATCTAACTCAGATAGCTTGAGGTGGACTTTGCTGTATATACTCAAGGTACAAATGGTATAATTGGTAAAATGGGGCTGGAGCCAGTGCCACAGGATATCTTTCTGACCATTGACTCATGTTCCTACGAGTCACAGTTAAATAACTCGGGCTTTTACCAGCCCTAAAAGTAATGTCCATCACTTGAAGAAATTAAACCCACATCCCAGGCAGGAAAGCTCTCTTTCCAACTGAGGCTGGGGAAGAGGGATTCTGGATTTTGTTTCTCTCTGACCTTGGCAGTCCAGCATACTTTTCTCAGCTTAAGTGCCATATGTGTAAAATAAGTGATGATAGGAGCAGTACCTTATAACCTATGGGCCTGCAAGGACAAATCCATCAATGCTTCTCTGGCACTTTAATGCTTATGGTGATGAGAGCTGTAAAAAGTGTACACACGGAGAAAATAATCCATTATCTACCCGTGCAGAGGACGAACCCTAGCATCCATTTTTTTGAAAGGAGTTCAGACGAAAGTGCCTGTTTTGAGACTCGGTTGCCTATTTTGATGATATCCCATTAATCTTCCAAACCAGAGCCTGCGGGTCAGACCAACAATTTATGTCTTGTAAGAGCACAGGATAGCTCCGAACGGAAAGATTGCACGCGTCCTTGCTACAGAAGTTAATTTACGTCAGTGAGCTGTCCTTGCCTAAACATTGCAAATGGCATCATGGACACTTTGGGTTCTGTCAGTCACGCTGGCCCTTTTGTAAAGGCTTTGTTAAGGTTCAGGTTGAGAAGCTCTAATAAGAAAAACCTTAGTGGCCATTCCCTCAGCACTCTGGGGCACACAATTAATATACTAAGCTGGAGATGAGAGCTACGTTTCCAGCTCCAGTCTGCACCAATTCTGTCCTAGGGCTATCTTTTGCCTAGGAGATGGTGAACACAGTCACTACCTGAGTCAGACCTCTCCCCACCTCTCCTGTTCCATGGCAAGCCTTCTCTTTCTGTACCAGGAGTGAAATGGCTGCTTCACTCCCTCCTGTTATCCTAAACCAAGCCAGAGATGCCATTGCTCCCCATGGACCACCTGCTGCTGTTCGGATCATCGTCTTCAATCTGCCTGGGTCTCTGAGGCAAAAGTGATGGCTTCAGGCAATCTAAGAGCATGCCACCACCTCCAGGGACTGAAGCACCTCTCCTGTGAGCAGAGGCTGGGAGAGCTGGGGCTGCTCAGCCTGGAGAAGAGGAGGCTCAGGGGGATCTCATTCGTGTCCCTAAATCCCTGACGGGAGGGTGCAGAGAGGCCGGAGCCAGGCTCTGCTCAGTGGTGCCCAGTGCCAGGACAGGAGGCCATGGGCACAGCCAGGCACCCAGGAGGCTCCCTCTGAGCACCAGGCAGCACTGCTGTGCTGGGCGGGTGACGGAGCCCTGGCACAGGCTGCCCAGAGAGGCTGTGGGGTCTCCTCCTTGGGGAGCTCCAAAAGCCGCCTGGACGTGGGCCTGGGCAGCCTGCTCTGGGTGTCCCTGCTTGGGCAGGGGGGACACCAGGGGCCTCCAGGGGCCCTGCCAGCCTCAGCCCTTCTGTGCGCATCAGATCTGATACAGGGCAGGCAGTGGAGCAGAGCATCCAAGAGTAGGGAAGAAAGCATAGGCAGCAAGTGGAAGCTCCACCTTTCATAACCAGGGGACTCCTGAAATGACTCTAGACTCAAAATCTGTCTCAGGAGCTGCCCAGGAGTGCTGTGAATTGGGAAGGACTGGGGAAAGACTGTGGGACATGCCCACAGCCTGACCCCCTGTGTTATGCTGTGCAGCCATAGGGTGCATGTATGTGTGGGGGGGTGAGGCTCTGGAGTGGGTAGGCATCAAAACACAAAGGCATGCAAAGTTATATGGCCACATCCCAAACAGGAAATATTTTTAATGTGTTCTCTGGAAAAGAAGGAAAATACTTTCTCCAGAAAATGATAAATCGATTTTTTTCATGAAGTGCCTTTGTGTCACCTTCAGAAATTAAAATCAGTCATCACAGTAAACAGAGATTTTAATCTGGTTCAGTTTCAATTCCCACCTCACCACAAATATCATACAAGTATGGTCTTATTGCAGGGATATTGAGATCACCGCATCCCCCAAAAGTAAAGATGTCATCTAACTCTTTTTCTTTACACAGAAGAAAACTTGGTAGGCCAATCTATGCTTGAATAGCTCTTCGGCCTCACTGATAATCGGATAGGCAATGTGTAGAGGCTAACCTTTAGTAGGATGCTGAAATCAGGTGGTTTAAAACCTGCTCCCACCAGCCTGGGGAGCAGCAGGGAACAGGGCCTTCCTGTGCTGCCCTGGCAGCCAAGCCATACGGAGCATATGTTGAGCCGAGCTGCTGGTGACACCCCCTGTCAGCATCTGGTAATTTTCCTAGCACAGGCAAGATTTATATGAAAGCTTTAACTCTGAAAATCCCAAAGATCCACAGACAAATACATTCCAGAATATATATTTTTTTAACCAACGGGTCAGAGGTGCTCCATTTTAACAAGCCAGTTTCAGGTGACTGCAGTACCATCAGCTTTATGCTGTACCCTACCAGGCCGAGAGATGTTTCATTTATCAGAAATCCTACTATTTTTCAACTGATAAACTGCTCACATTCAGTATCCAGGTCTACAGATCTTGCTGCCTGAGAAACATTCAGCTGACTGTCACCGTGTGCCACGCGCAATATTCTACATCTCGATTTCCCAACCCTTCAGCAAAAAATGGCATAAAAACATTTTGATTGACTTATGTGTTTCATTGTGCTGAAGTCTAAGGAAAAGGGGACAGAGGGAGTTGAGGCTCTCTGGAGAAAGAAATCCTTCCCAAGGTCTGCAGTAAGAGGTCATAGCTTCTACTAAATCATCCCACGTGCTAATAAAGTATATTTATTCCCTTTTCTTACCAGTCTTGCTTCTATTGCTTAGAGAAAGAAAGCTACAACAACGTTACCAGTGGAAACCAATATGTAATTTATAGCCAAATCTCATTTTACTGGAAGGTCTAAGCTTTTGAGAGCTTATTATTGCAGATTTAACCTGGTATTAAACGAGAGTGAAATCCAGGCTTTGCAAAAAGCATTAAACTTGCTCACACGTCGTACTGAAAGAGAATTATCATGCAACCAACCCTGGCCTCATTTACCCCAAAACAGGAGCTGTTTTCCCAGGGAGGATATTGAGTGCTTGTGACTACTTTCTGTCACAATATTCTTATAGGGGATCATGTGGTGCCTTCAGCCTATGCTGCAAGTCTTGGAAAATACTTCTTTGTCACCAACAGTCCACTCTTGGTCACATAAACTTCTACCTATTTCCCCATTTTTGTTTAATGGGTAAACAACTCTTAACTTCTTAGTATTGCTAGCTTGGCTAATTGTGCTTGAAGTTACACAGAAACCTCTCTCGTTTATAACCATATCCTAAAACCTCAAAAAAAATTTTTTTTAATTTTTTTTTTTTTTTGCTTATACCCCAGAAACACACAGCAGCTGAACTATTGGCCATTACTCGGAGAAAACAGAACTGGCAGTCAGCAAGTTTTTTCCTTCTGCAGTCCAATTTCATACTTTGACTTCAGTTAAAGTACATCACTGTAGCTGCAGTCTTGCAAACATTTCACATGCACGATTCTTTGCTCTGGCATGTTTAAATCATCCCTGTCTCACGAGATAATCCACAGATAAGCGTGTACACAACTAGAAGGAGTGGGGTCAAAGGCCAATAGTGTGACAGCTTATTTCGAAAAGATAGCTATTAACACAGATTGATATTTGAATTAAAGATTCCTCCAACAGTCCCTAGATCAGAACTGTTCTTTGTTCTTTGGCCAACCTCAAGTACAGGTCTCAGGCTCAGGTTGTCTGCAGCTCTGAATTGCCTCTATTTGCAAGTGATTCCAGGACCAAAACCAAAGAACTTGTGTGCTTAGCAATGGCTGAGCTGCTTAGCAGAGAAGGTGGGGGGTGCATTTTTGGAAGTAATTTTCCCAGATTGCAGATGGAACTAAACCCTGTTATTTAAAGTTACCAGGTCCTGTGTTTTTCCTTGCAAACAACAGAAAATTATGGTTTTCATCTACATATCAAACAGTGATAGTAGCTTTTTAGAAACATTAATTGCAACACTTTTTCTGTGCCAAATACCTCTATTTTACAACACAGACCAATGCCGTACTCTTTTCCCAAAGTGAGTTTCAGAGAGAGAGAACAATGATTAATACTATAGTTTGCACAAGCTACACCCCATCTTGATTTCATTAAGATACATTTTCCCAAAATTAGGCAACAGATTGGCTTAGTACCCTTTTGTAAAACCTACCTTTCCAAATGCCTCACTGAACTGCATAAAAGTGCTGTAGCCCGACACAGTTAAGACTGTTGAAAATGCATGGACATGGGGAACAGCCAAAGGCTTACGTCTGCATTTGGGTGGGCATCTACCAAAAGGGCTTGAAAAAGCAGGGTTAATGCCAGTGAAACTTCCCTCCAATCTCAGCACCAGTGCCATCAACCTGAACTCACGGCACACAGAGCTCTCCGTTGAAAGGTATGGAAGTGCAGCGATGCACGGTGCCCAAATAGCACTGATAGATGAGCTGCACAGATTATCTGCTACTCCAAAAACCACATACACAGTAACAGAGGGGCAAAGCACACTACAGCCGACACACAAAATATTAAATATCAGCCTCAGCCTAATGGTTTCACACTTAATTAGAACAACTAATAAAACCACAATTGTAAAAGGTAATTAATTTCCACTGTACATACCTAAATGTTTATGTCTTCCAGCAGCCATTAACTATAGGACCTGTAGTTCTGGATAAGATTTAATCTAAGTGTTTGAAAATCCATTGCACAGAATATTGCAGGGTAACAGCATGAACCTTGCTCCAGAAAACCTGTTTGTTTTCTGAAAGAGCCTGCTGTTGCACAGGCTTGGGGCTGGGTGCTGCAGGGTGCTGAGTGCCGTGGTTGTCCCTAAACGCCAGTGGCAGAGCAAGGAGCTCGGCATGGGCCAGAAGCACTCAGCACCCCACAGGATCGAGTCTCAAGTTAATATATAACAAAGGGCTGCACAGCGGTGTGTGAAATCAGCAAGTTAAACATACACTGAAAATAACTGTAACAACAGGGAAGCGAGCATATTTACATGAGCATTTCATTAAAGTCTGTGTGCTGCATAGTTTCATATGCAGTATTCACATATTTACTAAATGAAAGCCAAAGTTTGGGGAGTGTTCTGGTGAAAGTAAAATTAAGCAGTCAAGGATGCAATATCCTAACGTTGCAACTTCTACTTAACTGTTGTGCAAACTGATTGATTATTATCAGCTGGAGTCTACCTTGTGCAAGTCACAGCTGACAGCGTGGACAAAATGAAAGACCACGAGCAGCACATGCTAAATAATCCTCCACAAAAAAATTAAAATAACAACAAGCCCCCAAAATTTATTACCTAGCTGTAGTATTTGCAGGTGTCGGCAACAGAACAAAGTGCCCAAATCATACTTGGTCATCTACCGGAACAAATGAAAGAGGCAGAAATCAAAGGTCAAATTACATCTTTCAGAGCTCCAAAATGCAACAGGAAATAATTTGGTGTGCAGAATCCACTGCAGGTGCAGAGCCGAGTTATTACAGTGGCAAACAATACAGGGAGGAAAACCTGCTAGTAAGATATGACACGTGCTTCTCTGATTTTGCTTCCTGGTGTCCAGAGGGAGAAACCACTCTCTGCTAGCCACCCATATTTATCCCAAGAGATCTGCCTGGCATCACGTATGAAAATGCAAAACACCCCTGGCTTTGTACTCTCCAGCCAGTAGGAAATGTACATCTCCCTTCTGTGTATGCCTTCCTAAACACACAAAGTAATATATAACAGAACATCTGTTATGTGATTCAGTCCTTTCTTTTCCTCCCAAGAAGAAACAGCAACTTCCAGCTTCATTGCTGCGCTTTTTTTCTGAATTAGAATGGCAGACTGTGAAAAAAAACCTGCAATCCTGCATGCAAGAGAACTCTAATTCAAAGAGAAATGGATTTCTATATTACATTTCTTGGAGTTATTCTGTGAATAATCACAAAGAGAATTTTTAATGTCAACATTACATTAATTTCTTAAAAGTAGAAATGCCAACAGATTTACTTAGTAATAAATTTACATATCCCAAGAGCATTTGCAAAATTTAATTAATAATTTATAATGAAGTATGAGACTTCATATATGTCTCATCCAATAATTTGAAATTCAGATATTGTTGAACCTCTAATTATTAGGAACATTCATTTTAGCTGAAAGCTCTGCTGGAATTTCAGTACCAAGAAAACCAGCTGTGAGAGTATAATGGCAGAACTAAAGATCCACTATTTGACTTATACTCAAAGCCTTCTGTGAAATGAAAAAACAAACTCTTCATTGCGGTACTCATCTCATATAAGGCTGGTCTTTCACCATTTTAAGTCTTCTGAGCCTGATATAAGGTCCACTGAAGTTAACAGGGCAATTTCCCCTGCTTCTATCAAACTTTAGGTAAAGATTACAATAAAGGCTAAATCCAAATAATTTTTGTAGTCTCAAATCACTCACCAGGGTGCTCGTCTATGATATTGCCATAAAACTGTTGATTTTGGTCATGGTTCTGGTTGGGAGGAAGCGAAGAAAATACCATATCTTGCTTTGTGGTTTGAAATTTTAGGAGAAACTGAAATGCAGATACTACTACATGGCACAAGTCAATCTCTAGGAATTTCGTGAGTACAAAGAGAAGGCTCAGGCTTCAGAATACACAGGAAAAAATAGAAATACAAATAATAAACAACAAAGAGACAAATGTATAAAGTGTGTTTTCTTACAGATTCTGGTATTCCTGCACATGAAACACTGCTTGTGCTTGGCACGTCAAATGCTGTTATAGAAGGCAGACCAAAGTTTAGAGAACTTTATGACGCTTAAATTTCTGGTGAGGCTAGCAGCAAAGTCCAGTCTGGTTTTGACAACTCAGTAACTGAAATATCTTCATGAAGTTCCTGGTTAAAGAACAATAGACCATTATGTGTTGTACCTGAACTGTACCTGTAATATCAGGCTCTCAAAGTACATTACAAATTTGAGTAAGTTTAACCTTACAACTATGTGAAGCCTGCTATGCTTGTTATTACTTTATTATTATTATTATTATTATTATTTTATTTTTTATTTTAAGAGGCTAAAGTCTGTTGTCACAAAGCCAAGGGTCTTGATGCAGCTGTTTGTCCTGTTTCTTCCTCCCTCTACTCCCTAACTATTGGTCACTGCAGCCAAAGCTGTTCCTAACCTTCACATCCTCAACCAGATCTTTCTTCTTTGCAAACACAGGCAAGTTCAGCAGAGTGCCCTTCCTCAATGTACTCCAGAAACCTCCTGGATTTCTTGTGCTCTGCTGTGTTGTCCCTCCAGCAAATATAGGAATGGCTAACACTCTCCATGAGAACCAGGGCTTGAAAACATGAAGCTTCTTTCACTTGTCTGAAGAAGGCCTCATCTTCCTGACCAGGTGGTCTATAGCAGACACCTACTGCAATGTTGTCCATGTTGGTCTATCCACTAATCCTTACCCATAAGCTCTCAGCTGGCTTCTCATCCGTCTTGAGGCAGAGCTCCATTCATTCCTGCTGCTCTGTCACACAAAGCAGTTCCTCCCAACACCGCCAGCAGGCTCAACCAAATAAAATGTTTAAGAAGGCTTGGACACTGCTAGGAGTAAGACATTCATGCTGGCAATCTAACTTGAGGCAAGTTAACAAAATAACACAAGGAACTCTTGCTAATGGCTCCTGTGCTATGTATGTTCTGTTAATAAAATAGTTGGCCTTCAGGGAAGTTCATGAACTACTTTCCATTAACTCTAAATTCAATTGAAGAATACAGAAAAATTGAATAATAGTTCACTTGCTATTAGTTCTTGCCAAATCAGGACACAGAAAAACAAAGAAATGCATAGAATCACAGAATCATGGAATGGTTTGGGTTGGAAGAGACCTTAAAGGCCACCCAGTTCCAACCCCCTGCCATGGGCAGGGACACCTCCCACCACACCAGGTTGCCCAAAGCCCCATCCAGCCTGGCCTTGAGCACCTCCAGGGATGGGGCATCCACAGCTTCTCTGGACAGCCTGTGCCAGGGCCTCACCACCTCAAAGTAAATAATTTCTTCCTAGTGTCTAATCTAAATCTCCCCTCTTTCATTTTAAAGCTATTATCCTTGTGTCCTGTCACTCCACTTTGTCCCTGACAAAGAGTCCCTCCCCAGCTTTCCTGTAGGCCCCCTTTAGGCACTGGAAGGCCACTGTAAGGTCTCCCCAGAGCCTTCTCTCCTCCAGGCTGAACAACCCCAGCTCCCTCAGCCTGTCTTCAGAAGAGAGGTGCTCCAGCCCCTTGATAATTCTTGTGGACCTCCTCTGGACTCACTCCAACAGGTCCCTGTCCTTCTTCTGTTGGGGGCCCTAAAGCTGAATGCAGGGCTCCAGGTGGGGTCTCACCAGAGCAGAGCAGAGGGGGAGAATCCCCTCCCTTGCCCTTCTGGCCTCGCTGCTTTTGGTGCAGCCCAGGGTACAACTGGTTTTCTAGGCTGCAAGCACACGTTGCTGGCTGATACTGAGTTTTTCATTCGCCAAATTGACAAAGATAAAAGGAGGCATGGCTGCATGTTGCGGTACCAATTACATTAAGGCATCTCAGTCTCAACAACTCTGCAGAATACAAAGCAGGCCCTGTAAGAAGGGAAATGCTCCCCCCAAATGTTTAGGTTACCAATTGCAATGTAATCCAGGCACAGCCCCGTTCATAAAACCAATTTATCACCAGGTCATACAAGGCAATTAGGCCTGCACATTGGATGCAGAGGAGATCTGATTAACCACCATCACCTGAAAAGATGTTTTAAGTGATCCGGTTTTATTTTTAACAATATTTTAAAGCCTTTGAGAAGATTAATTCCTCAGCCCGAGAGCTGAGCACCTTGCTGCTGCTAAGGTAAACTGATGTTACTAGTTGAGTCCTCAGCACCAGAATATTCTTTGTAGGGATCTGAAGTGGTACTGCTGTGTTATCTCTAGTGTCAGCGCACAAAGGATGCTGCTGTCCTTTGCCCTGAAGTCTGATTTCTTTGCAACAAGATGGAAATGTTCCTGCCATCTTCTCTTTCTCATGCTGTCTTGCAGAAAACATGCAGCAGATTACACACATAAATGCAAAACCTGTTTGTCTGTATTCTTCAATAATAAAAGAAGAATTCCTTCCTTCCTGTTTCATAAGGAAGGAAAAAAAAAAAAAAAAAAAACCTTCATTACCTGCATTATCTCTTCAGTACTACCAGTTGTGAGCAAGGGAATTTTTATCTTTCAAGTTAGAGCACAGCTGATAAACTACAACGTATAAACCTATTTGAAAAGATACCAGATAAGTTGTCAATAATTAAAATAAAAATAAGATGCACTAAAAATAAACAATGAAAGGTCCAATACAAGATTTTGAGCCAGATTTCTGAAACTTATTCTCAAGCAAGTATTGTTAGGTAGGACATGCTGCGCTGCATTAGACCAAAATGTCACCTCACAAGCCATCCTGTCTCCAAGTAGCTTAAGGACAAACAAGAAACACGACAAATAGAGAAATATTTTCCCTCTATTTTCCTGTCTCCTGGTAACCTAAAGTTTAGGGTCTTCCTATATCTGAGGCTGCAACCAGAACACACTACTTTATCTGTTGGGACATTCTTTCATGAATTTCCTCGATTCCTTTCTGTATTCACTAATTATTCAGCTTCCACAACCTCATATTTCACTGATTTCCCATAACTAATTCATACACTGGGTGAAATGCATTCCCTTTGGTTTGATTCTACCCTTCTGCCCTGGTGATGATGTGCTGGTTTGAAAGCCTAGTCCTGCCCGAGGGAGCCAAGCGCCAGGCGCCTCCAGCTCCACAGACAGCTGTGTTGCAAGAGAGGTGCAGTAACAAACAAGAAGGATGGGTTTCCAGGAGAGAATAAGACAGGGGAGAGCATTTGGCAAGAGGACTTGCAGGCAGATATGCAAGTTAGATTTCTGGACTATTGCCCGACCATTTACATGATAGTCACACTTGAGCTTCTTTTTCCATTAAGAGGGGATTCCTGTTTTTTAAAACTCTCAGCTGTAGTACATAAATCATAAATAAGTAATTCGTTCCTTAAAAGTATGCTGTTCTTGATTTTTTTTCCCCTAGGTTGTCTACTTGCTACTCATATTTTATGCTGTCATCCATATGTTAAGTAATGTACTTAACTCACTTGTCTTTTTGCAAACCAGAAAGTCAGAGCCCTGCTGATGAAAGCCATTGGTTCCCCCAAATCCTTCATTCCTCTCCTAGTAGCCAGTGCACTAGGACTCATGTTCCATGTCATGGTCATATTCCACGTCAACATTTTCTCTTGTGTGTTATGCAAGTGTGTAGCAACAAGTACAACAGGGCTATTTTCTTCCTGGATAGCTGAACTGCTCCATCAGAAACATAAAAATGTTCTAACAACGCAGCAACCAACCACCCAGCATGCCAAGGAGCCACAGAGCCCTTGGTTCGTTGTTGGGAGGTTACTTTTAATTACAAGGTCCTGATTAACACACTGGAACAAGGCAATAGCTTACTTCAAACAGTTCCAAGTAATTGTACTTAAAAATGCTGACCCTTGTCATAAGCAAGGACAAGTGGCAAAGACAAAAAGAAAACTGCTTCAGCTCAGAGTGAATTTGAAGTCCTATTGCAGGATTTCACAGAAAGCCAATAATTTATAAAAGTCAACTTTCAAGCATTAATTTTGTGGTGTCATAACTAGCCATATTGTTCCCATTAGTCGTCTCTCTAATCCCTAAATCAATGGCATCACACAGGAGCTTAATTTTAAGCAATGTTTCTGTGCAAGATTTGTCTTTAACATTTTTGCATTGATTTCGCTTTGCTAATTGGAGCATTCTCTCATTTCATTATTATTACTATTATCATTAATAATAATAATTCAGTATTATTCATGTTTTATTTTGGTTTATTTGATCTGTTAACTTGATTAATGATTTTGTTCACATGCTTTGCCTACAGATAGCATCATCTCCCTCTTAGAAAATATATTCTGGTTATAGTTCAGTTTCTGCAACAGAATGAATGCAGGGACAGATCCTGGCTTCATTTGAGGTCAACTGAGCTTGGGTTCAGTTCTTCCATATGCAAGTAGAACATGAAATTACCATAATTAAGAGCTAATAGAAAACAGAAAAGAATAGGAATAAGGAAGTACAATCCTCACCAAAGCAATGCTAAGCACAGTAAAAATGAATCCAGCATCTCTTCTAGAGTGAGAAGTTTCCTTCATTAGAAAGAAGGAAACATCTAATGAAGTGAGTTAAGCTCAGCAGCTGCTGCAGCGTATCTCTCCTGCCTTGAGTGGGTATTTGGGTATGCTGTTAAATGTCTGAACTTTGAACATTACAACAGACTTTTATTTTCTACTGCCACACATGTGTATAAAGCCTTCTTTATTTTCTCATCACAGGAAATGTAAGATAGATGAAAGAAAAGAACTTTGGAACATGTGAGCAGTGCCAGAAAGCCTGATCTAGAGCTATAGAATACAAGTAAAATGCAAAATGCTGGAATGATTAATTTATGAAAATATCTACTCCTTAATCTCATCAAGAAAAGAAATTAAGAAAGCTGACTAAGATAAAGAATGAATGAATTACTTATTAAATCGAACACTATGCAGCTGATGCCTACTAGGCAAACTGAGATCATTTTCAATGAGAGTGCAATGGCCCAATCCAATGGGATAGTTTGGATGAAGGAAAGAAATGGAGCAGCTGGTTCTTGAACACCAAATTAACTCTTACTTGATGCTACCTGTGCACACAACACTGGGAAAGAGAACCTCCAAAAATCAATGCTGTTTGCCAGGAGCGTACATATGGCAAGCCCCGTGTAGAGGCAAAGCAAGACTGCAGTGTGCTTAAAGTGCTCCTGAATTTGTTTAACACAGTGAATCATATGCAATATTTTCTGGGAGCATTAAGCGCTTGCATAGCACAAAGGAATATGACAAAATGTAGAAATGCCAAATACAACTCTCTGTCTATGAAACTATATCACAGTGCCTTGATAAAGCAGGTTTGAAAACTTTATAGTATGCCTTCCAGGAGGCAAAACCTCAGCTATTCTCTGTCATACCACTTGTGATTGTTGGACAGTCTCCATTTTCAGCCTATCCATTTAGCTTTCAACAGCCATGTCCTTTCCCTTTCTCAGATCTCATTGTCTTCTACAACTTTTCATTTATCTTGCCAGACTTGCCCTTCACTTACACCACTCTGCTATAACGTTATCTCTTGCTACCATCCTCCTAACAGCACAGTGTGGTCTGCACACAAATCAGAACATATGCTGGATTGTATACAGCAGATCAGTAGAAACACGTGCCATTGTCTTCAAGTGTAAGACCATTAAAGCCAATGACTAATGAAATCAAGCTCTTTGGCACAGTTGTGCCTCCAATTATGGTCATCCTACTTGGATTCATAATATTCCCATTTTCCTTTCTCATAAAACATGTTCAAAATTTATTCCAATTCACAATCCAAGGCTGCTACAGAACCTGTGGTGAGCAATACCAAGATGCTGCGTTGGTTCAAAAATCAAGCCAAAAATCAAAAAAAGTCAACCAAATGAATGGAGATCTTAGATAATGACACATTTTCAGAAACTTTTTGATGTTTTTCATTAGCAATACATATAATGGCCTTCTTCCCTTCCAGTTTCCCACCAGGGAGACAAAGAAAGCAAAGAGGCAGGGGAAGGTTAAATGATGTCATATCTCAGACATTTAATTCTTTGTAATGATGGAGGTGTTTTCCTTGTTAATCGGGCACTGTGTGCCAGCAGTATAAGTACATACAGATTGAGGAGACTTTGTTTGTTCAACAGACTGGCTGTTGAAATTTGCATTCCTTTACCACTTTGAGCTGCCTTAAAATTGTGTAACAGATAACTCGTTTTTTTTTTTTTTTTTTTTTTTTTAAATCACAATAATGCATATTATTATCTGTTAGCATGGCTTCATGTAGTGACATTTTGGGGAGAAAAAGCAAGCCATGCTATGTGTTGCTGTTGAACCACTATTGCATTTGACTGATAGAAATTTGGAGTTCAGTTGTGCACGCCGTTTTATTTCCCATGAAGGTAATCCCATTAGTACGAGCAGAACTCCTCCAGGACCACATACTTACATGCAGCGTTAATATTTTGAGACCAGCAGCAAAACCCAATTCTCAAAAGACCAAACAACACAAAGGACCATCTCTCCCCCAGAACACAGTATTAACCAAAATGAGACATTTCATGTGCATTAGCAAGGATGATTAATGAGTGTCTCAAGTACAGGCTAATACCGTGTGACTGAAGACAAGAAAACATGATGCTTAATTTAAAAAGGAGGGGGAGAGTTGCCTGGGCAATTAAGTGACTCTTCATTCAGGCTGACTCTGAACTGGGTGGGTTTTTACACACAGATCTGAAAGCAAGCCTGGCTGACAGAAAGCTGGAAAGCTTCGCCCCAGGTGAAGCA
This sequence comes from Aythya ferina, assembly GCF_964211825.1. Lineage (NCBI taxonomy): Eukaryota > Metazoa > Chordata > Aves > Anseriformes > Anatidae > Aythya > Aythya ferina. Next base: position 20,676,467 of record NC_140296.1, read on the forward strand.
GAATTACTTATTCTAAAGAAGTAGATGACTGGAAGGAAGTATAAAAAAGGAAGGTTATGCAACTTTAGGGATAAAACAGGGATCCCGGAGGAGGAAAAAATGATGTGTTGTGATCCCTTCTCCCTACCTTGAAGCTGAAGAGCTCAGTTCTCTTCAAGGAGCTGCAGACCACAAGTCAGTAGCACAGAACATGCTTACTGTAGAGCAAATTTTTAGAAAAAAAGCATGATAGAGATGACATATTCTGAAACACGGCCAGCTTACCGTCTTGCCTGCTCCCTTACTGAGAAATCCCTCCAGGGGGGAGTTCAGCATTTTTCTCTGATTTGTACTCCGTGGACTCTTTTCCAAAGGTAACACCTAGCCCTTCATCACCATCAGATACTTCTTCTCCAGAGAAAGACTTTCGATTGTCCTCTGCACTATAGCTTCTCAGCCTGGCATTTTCATCTGAAGCAAGATCCCCAAAGCTTACAGATGGTTGATGTGTCTCAGCTGATGGCCCAGAGAATCAATTTTGTCTTTTCTTCACCAAAGTTAATGGGAAAAGGCTGCAAATATACCCAGAAAGCCAAAAAACCTTCTGCTGTTCCAGCATCTACCTCGCCCAACACAGGCACTGCTAACACACAGAGCTCTACGGTTACACCTCTCTTCGCACACATATGGTTTAACACACAGCAGCTATTAAAACTTTGCCTTGGGGAAATTCATATAAGAAAGGCTTACAACCAATATACCACGGTACACTTTGCATTTTCATTACCTACCTAGTACACCTACCCTGTGTTCATCATTAAAATCATGTGTGTGTGTGTGTGTGCGTGAGCGTGTGCACTTGTGTGTATATAATTATCCACCAAAGCATTCTTAGGTTATTACAGCGAAGTCCTAACCATCCGTGACATGAGCCAGGCTCATCCCCTGACTCCAGACTTGTCTCAGTATTTTGCAATTCAACAATATTCCAGGGGAAAACTGTCTCTCAATTTTCTGCAGGAAAAAAAATCTATATTGTTTTAATAAGTGGTGCCAGCTACTGAAGCTGTACGCAGTGATGAGCCTGTCACCTCAGAAATAAAATATTGATGTCAGCAGATTAGAATTCATGTGATTTTTCTTTTTGCTTCACTTTACCAATTGATCCATTATTCCAGGTGTTTTGCTTAAATCTAAATCAGATCAGGACTTTAAATAACATTTTCATGGTTCAGGTTCTACAATTTGGGCTGCTGGTTTTATAGGGTAGAGACTTGCACAGTCGTGCTAAGCTTTGAACATATTGCCTTATAGAACCAGAAGTCTTGTCTATGAGCACTCTAGCTGCTGCCCCAACAGTGCAAAGCTGACACCAATTTCCTTGATGATGGGTTTGCAGCAAAGGGTGCTGAGCCTGCTCCTGTGAAGCTGATTCATTACACAGCTGCCATTCAGATGCTGCCTGCGTTTCACAGAGCACACGAAGATAGCTGTTGCTGCGCTGTACTGCCACAGAAGCTCACCCACAGATGTAAACAGCCTCACTGAATTCCCATCTAGGTGGGAAGCTTGTTAAAATCCTCTGATTAAAAACATCTAGAGCCTTTTCCAAGTTCAGCTCACAGACCTCAGCTAGGACACAGAGAAGTGCAACAGTCTTTTGTGCCACGGCAGACAGGAAAAGCGTTAGGGTGTTTGTCTCTGGGAGACTTCATCTTCCCACAAACTCACCCAGTACTTATGTCTTTGACTGTTATGTGTGCTTTGAATAGACTACAGTAACACCATTTCATGAGATACAAAACTTCTGGATCACCTGTCTGACGGTCAGCAATTGCATAACTAGTACTTTATATATATATATATATATATATATATATATATATAGTACTATATATATATAGAGAGAGAGAGAGTAATTCTGAGATTTGAAATCCTTAATTGAGCAGGGAACAGATAAAAATAAAATATCTTCATTTGCTTACAATAACAATACAAAAAGACTCACAGAATACAAATATTTCTGATATGGCCCCTTAAGTGTTTCTAAGCATAAATTGTTGCCCTTTCTTCCCTTCCCTTTAAGCATTCCATGTGAAAATATTCATGCAACTCATCAACTTTTTATCCGAATAACAGACTGTTTATCACAACTGCTTTGTAAACCCTTGGAAGTGAGTTCTGCTTATGTCCTTTTAGGGCTGTGGAAATGGAGTATGCAGAGAGAGTGGTATCAAGGACTGTCAAATTATACTGCTCCTTGTGTTTATGTATCGGAATGTAAAGGGCAGTTATATTTAGATGACAAAAAATGCACAAGAAACAGGGAATGCTAAGAGATACAGTAAATTGTTGATGTTCTTTTCAAGCCCTATAGGACAATTTGTTAGTATCCTTATGAGAGGAGAAACAAAAATGCAGAATTAAGTACAAAAGTCTCCAGCAAGATTTGTGGCCCCTCTGAGAGCAGATGACTCAATGCTACCAGCAGGAATGATATTGCAAATTGGAAGAATGTCGACAAGTACCAATTAGCCACTCACCACTTTGACAAGTTTGATTGTTCTTCATTCATTTGAGATTTGCTTCTTGATTGTACTAATCCACTGAAAGGCAAGAGAGTTTGGAAGAGACTTACAAAGGCTACAAGAAAATCCTGGTGCCCATCTCTCCCTGAGCAGCTGGGCATATAACTGAAGAGCTGTGTCTTTAGAAATATGCGCATGCACATCTTGCACATAGTAAGTGATACATTGTGGACACGCAGCAAGCCCCAGATTTTAGGAAGGCATAGCCCATCCTACACATGAGACAAAAACCTTGTTTATAGGCAGAATCCTATGGCTCCCCTACACCTTTCCAGAATTCACATACTCCAGTCAGGAAACACACATCCACACTTGGCTGTCATCTTTCCAGTTAGATCTGGATGTCTCATCACTGGTCTGGGTTCTAACACCAGTGTCAGGGCTGAGAGACTTGTTTGTTACTTGATTCACTTCTGCTTCACCCCAGGTTCACAAGCAGTCACGTTCATGTTCAGAGCATGTGGTCTTGTACAATCACTGCAAATATATGTTGAATAGCAGCATGGTCTCTCTAATCCCTAAAATATATAAATAAATGAATAAAACTAGAGCTGAAGGTAACCTTTCCTATGGTATTTCCAGCCTTGTTTGATTAAACACAGACCCAGAGTCTTCATCCATGAATGACATCAATGGCAGTAATTCTTAATCAAGAACTTCATGTGCTTCCTTTGCTTTAGGCTGTGGCAGGGTCCATCTAGTACAAGCAGGGAACAGAAATGCTGCTCTCCAAGCTGAGCAGGGCTGGACCAGTTCCTTAGGAAACCGCGTTTGTGAGTACAGTGCTGCTGTAAGGAGTCAGCTGGGGGCCAAAGCACACAGGGCTCAGGTAGCATTGCCCTTTTGACACCCAGGAGGACAGGCAGTTTGCAGCACACAGGTTCAGTCCAACCCTATACAGTGATGCAGCACTCAGCAACCTGTCACTGCAGCACCCCACAGTGACACAGTTCACACTTACCAGGGAAGGGAGAGAACATGTTATGAGAAAGTAGGTACCCAAACACTGCCTGGCACTCTCCAGTCCCAAAGGGAACACACCAGTGAAGATACTGCCTAGCAGTAAGGTCTATTTTAGGAGAATCTAAGACTCATTTGAAGCAGAATCAAAGAATCTGAAAGATCCTGTGGCTCTTATCTGTGAAATTGAATTCTTTACTGTGAGGCCCCAGCACAGGCTGTCCAGAGAAGCTGTGGATGCCCCATCCCTGGAGGTGCTCAAGGCCAGGCTGGATGGGGCTTTGGGCAACCTGGTGTGGTGGGAGGTGTCCCTGCCCATGGCAGGGGGTTGGAACTGGGTGGCCTTTAAGGTCCCTTCCATCCCAAACCATTGCATGGTTCTTTAATTGCCATGATGAGGCAGAGCAGAAGCCCACTGAAAGGAATGGGAATTCAATGGGCTTTGGATGTGAACCTGTATGAGCCAAACTCTGTGGAACAGACTAAGAGCAGAGCACTCAGCACAGGGAATTTAGCCCAGATCATCGCACTATGAAGGTAGTTGTAGTGACACAACACATTATACAGACATCTTTGCTGGACTGCAGGTTTCTACTGAAGGCCCTGACACTCAACATGACGTTACACTGTGAGGAGCTGCGGACTCTCACCCTTTGACCCTCTGAAAATTCATTCTCAGGGGGAATGAAGGTCCCCAGAGTGGTGGCAGAGCAAGGCAGAGGTGAGCACGAGAGCATCCAGAGGGATTTGGGGTAGGAGAGCAGGACTGGACCAGGCTGGGGTAGATGTGAGCGACGGGGAAGGATGACCACAGCAGAAGAGGCTGCAGAGGGCAAGACAGTGGGAGGGAAGAGCTGCCATGAGGACAGGGGGGCTCTGGTGGGGATGGAGAGGTGAGGGCCAGTGAGCTAGGAAATCCCATAGGGAGGGATTATGCTGTCCTCTGTGCTATGGAAAAACTGGAGGAAACACGCAGATTAAGCAAAGGAGCAAAAACCTACATGGAAAAAGTGGGTAGAAAGAAGAAAACTTCACTGGAACAGTAAGATTTGTAGGTTTTCTTTTTCTCTCTCTCTCTCTCTCTCTTTTTTTTTTTTTTTTTTTTTTTTTTTTTTTTTTTTTTCTTTTTTGTGGATAAAGAGAGTGAAGCAAACCAAAGCAGCCCCAGACACTTCAACCTCCCTGGGTGAGCCAGCAATTAGCAGCTCACCTGAGTCACTTGGCAGCGCTGCAAATGTTGCGTTTCCACACGGATTAACCACACACGAACAATTTCTCCAATGTATGAAGCATAAACAAGCTTTCCTTTTGCATAGGTAAGTATTTGCTCCTACCCTTCTGGTTTCCTCTCCTAAAACAAATATTTTTATGTGTGGAAGCACTGACTCAAAGCACGTCTGAGGCCTCCCCTTAATTACTGCATTTCCCAGGACTTCTCCCGCCGTATCTGGAGCCAGGGTCCCCTGCCACACATTTTCTTCTGCCGAGTCTTTCAATTTTATGACTCTTGGAGCAACTGGTCGTGTTTATTGATCTTTCCACACAGCTGCTCTTTTCCTACAGGAGCCCAGAGCCGGATTTTTCTGTGGCCTGATGTGCGAGGCCCCATGTGTCCCTGCAAAGAGCGATGCCAGGAACAGGAGCCGAGGAGGCAGTGGCTTTGTAAGACTGAGAGCTTGTGGGTGTAAATGAAGCAGAAAATGCTACACACTGGCTTCACTTCCACTGCAAAAAAATGTGCTTGTGTGATGGATTCCAAAATCCCGTGGGTAAACTGGTGCCTGAAACCAGAGAGCTGCCTGGGAGAGGGGCTGGGGAGCATCCACAAGGAGCAGCCTCTGTGCTCAACCCAGGGGCATCCCCAACACCCCTGCTTGTGTCCCAGGCAGCACCGACCTCTCCTCGGTGACTGTCATAAGTTCCCAAAATAAGGCTGCTTTGGGGACACACAGCAGCAGTGCCCAGCATGCAGAAGCTGGTGGACGCAGCAGGATGTGAGTGAGGGTTTGTAACTTAGGGACCGAAGGGGGAAAAAAAGAGCAGAAAAGGGAACCCATTAGAGAAAACATCCATCTTACCTCTCTGCAGACTTGTCAGAAAACACAGCAGACTCTTGCACAGACAAACCTTTCCCCCCAAAACCAACCAAGGATCCTGGATGGAGCACCCAGCACAGAGGACAGCAGAGATGCTGTAGCTTCCCCCAAGCCCCTCCAGCCCCTCTGTGCTGCTCAGGGACCTGCAGCCCCCCCCCCGGCCTGGCAGGAGGGACAGCTGGGTGAGTGTCAGCACTGCACGCTCCATAAATCCTCCCGCAGCCTTCTGGAGACGTGCATCCTCAAGCAAAATACCCCACTCCTGCCAGTTGTTGACATAGAAACCACACTGAAGTTTTTTGCCCCTCTCAGAAGCCATCTGCATAAAACAGCTCCCAGTGAGATTTACCCAGCCTGCAGCATGCTGGTTCATGTGGTTTTATTTGTCTAAGGAAGAAATAAAGAGAGTGAATGTTTATATACCAGATACTTCACACCCAGACCAAGGGCTTGTTTAATTGCAGCAGTTAACATTACGGACTTTCACAAGCCTGTGAAGGAAGTGTATTATTACCCAGAAGAAGGAAAAAGTCTATTACTCTGATAAACAGCCCATTTCTAATGCACAAGTGAAACGAAACTTCAGGAACTGGTAAGGAAGTCACAAAATGTTTTGGATTTTCCTCTAATTTATTCCCATGTATTTATCATCTTCCTCCAAAGATGCTCAAACCATGTTAAAATTCTCCTATAAAGCTTACAAATCTACAGCAGATCCTGGGGGAAATAACAGAAAGAAATGGAGCCCATGGAAGACTCTGCTTCCTCAGCCCTATGGAGAAAAGCCCTATGGAGATGAGCCTGATGGAGACAAGCCCTGTGGAGATGAGCTCTTTAGTCTCCAGCAACAGAGAGAAGAGAAAGAAAAGAGAATTGTGCTGCAGGGATCACGCGGGTTTTAATGCATCCCCTTACATGGCCTTCCCACACAGCTCTGCACGTAGGTTTCTAGCCCCTTTGCTGGTTTTTGGGGCTGGGGAGCAGGCTGGCAGCCTACGTGCATCCAGGCTGTCCAGCTGGGCTTTGTTTTGACCCCAGTTGCAAATGAGTGGGGGTGTGGGGAGGTTAAAGTAACACAGGGTGGACCTTGACACCTGGAGCTGAGATGAGCTTTACCTATGGTGCTTTAACTCAGCCTTGCCTTCTGAGAACTGCCTTACTCACAGACCTCTTTAAGAGCTCAATTCTGTACTTTTTTACTGAGAACTACTTGTCTTTCAGCAAAATTAAATCCGTGCTCAAGTTTGGAAACAACAGAGCAGCACACAGTGCGAGATCTACCATTCTGGAAGCTATAACCCCTTTTCCTCCAGCCTTGAGATTGATGACAACTGACCGTAACCTTCCCCCCCCCCAACACCCAAGCAATCCCCCCAAATCTTCATCCACATCTTTTTCCTTGCCGCCAGCAGCTGAAGGGTAGCTGAGGATCATCAGTCATTTCCTGAGCTGTCACTGCAATGGGAAAATTCTTGGGAAGAGAAGAGAGAAAGAAAAGAGAAAGTGCAAATATGCACTCCCTTCTTGTGATTTTGGAAGTCTTGTCCCTTTGCAGAGGTTTCATTACACTTTTTAAAGCATTGATTCTTAAAATAAGCACCACTGTGTATTATTTCTCAAACTATCTTCAGAAAATGTTCTGGCTTGGTACCAAATACACGAGTGTTATTTTAAGTGTTATAATTGCTTCAAGAAAAGAGCAGGCGTTATGAAAAGTATAAAGCTATGGCACAAAAAGAAACAGAAAAAAAAAAAAAAAAAAAAAAAAGCTGCAGTGTAAATTACACTTACTGGGTACGTAAAACACTTTCAGGAGCTCTGGTGGGACCAAGGTGATGCACGGGACCTTCAATGCTGGCCGGGTCTTCTTTGGCCTTGCTGCTGGAGCTGTTTGACCCTGCAGCTGTTAGCTGTGTGCTATAGGCAGTGAGTGGGGTGACCCTTGTCTTTTCCGTGTCCCCTGCTGCTGCCTACATTTGCATTGCACCATGCCTGCGTTTGGGCCACCGAGGCAGCTCTTGCAGCTGACCCACTTGAAAACCAACCCACCAAAGAGCCGTAATTTTCCATTCCACCAGCCCCGTGCAGCTGCCGCTGCTGTGGTTGTGCAACTGCTGCCTGCAAAGCTGGGGCATGCAGGCGGGTGGGTGGGCACTGCAGGACAGCAGCCCCCAGCTACAGTGGGTTATATCAAATATTAAATGCCCTTCTAAGCCTTTCCATCCCTATGCTGTCTCAGAGAAGCAGGAGAACACTGTTTCCTTATCCCCAGACTGCAATGCTGTTGTGTTACAATTGTGTAAATCCCTGAGGAGTACCAGTTAGCTGGGCGCAGTCTGTTGCAGGAGGTAACTGAGCACAGTGCTTGTGATCCTCCGCACAGGGTGTGTAACATCAGTCTTCACAAACTCAGCCTTGAATAGCATATTACCATCTAGCAAAAATGCACAAGCAAACCACTTATATTTCTGTACTGTGCATACCAAACAAAAGCTCTGTCAGCAGTAAGTACTCAAGTCTCTCCGCCTTTGTAAATTGAAACAGTTTTCATGAAATAAGCATTAACTGGGAAAACAAAAACAAAAACATCCTATGAATTATTTTTAGCAAGACTCTATCAAGACCTTTCCTGGCAACTCTACACAATACAGTTTGTACGAAGTCTGGTTAGAATTGTTCTTCAGAATCTGATTTTGCCTAGGTTGGGATGATACCCTGCTCGGGCTGTTTACTCAGAAACTAAATCATAATTAGACTCTTTTATCATACATAGATAATTTGGAATAGTAGCAATTAGGCACCATCAGCCCCAGGATTCCGTGAGATAACAGAAAAAAGCTGCAAAATCCCACTTGCTGGGACTGCTCTTGGAGGCAAAGTGCTACACTTATATCAGAGACCTCGGGGAAGTCCTGCACCCTTTCACAGTGATGTTTTGGGAAGCAAAAGAGTAAATGAACCCAAGCAGTGGGCTGTGGCCTGAGCTGCCTGCACAAAACATTAGCAGCTGTTTAGTGCAGTGTTTGCAAATGCTCTGGTTCCTGTAGAAACACTTAATCCTTCCTGAATCCTGGCTGGCATTTATGGGGAAGTGCAGAGAGTAAAAGACTGCTCCCGATTACCTGTTCCTTATCTCAATGGCCCGTTTTGTGTGACAATGGATTTCCAGCGAGATTTTGAAGGCTTCATTATTCATGCCACGTATGGACACCTATTTACATCGCTATGCACGGTGACCTGGTTGGTGGGAGGTCGCCCAGTGGGGTGGGAAGTGGAAGTGTAATTGGCTCGCTGTCCTGGCCATAAAAGAGGAAACAAAGCAGAGGCAACAAGGGAAACTAGAGATCTCCTAATGCCAAGTCGTGAGCTCTCTATAGACGCCCTTGAACTGTCCTACAGAGTGCAATATTGAGTTGCATGTGGCTGTGGGGTCTCGAATACTGTTTGAAGAGTGGTGGAAAGGTGCAACAGGTTGTCAGAGCACCCCTTTCCCTTTCAGCACTGACCTGAAAGTGAATTGGGTTTTACTGAGTAAATTCTGCAGGATCCTACTCAGTGCAGGAGGATACCATCCTAAAGGCTGTCTGTTAAAAAGCCCCAAAATACTTGAAAGATGAAATGCAAAATAAAAGCACACAACAAGAGAAAACAAGGTTTGTGGCCTGTTCATACAAGAGCTGAAATAACATTTCTTTTGCTTTGAAAGGATAACCTTACATGAACCAGACCAGTGAACCGAGCTCATTTTGTGGTTATTTCACTGGTTCAAGCTGTCCTGACTTTGTACACGTACCCTTGCTCAGCATGGCATTCAGAAAAGTACCCTGGTATTTCCCGATTGAGCTTTATTGAGTCTGGGCCCTAAGTACCACGGTGATGGATATATCAGCTACAGCAAATAGATATGTGAGCCTGAAGAGGCAGGCTCTCTGTGTTCACCCTGGAACACAAGTGCAACATCTTTGCTGCCGACAGCTCTTCTGCAGCGAGGCTGTGCTGCACTAATAGCAGCTGCCTCTTCCAATCCCATCAGACTGGAGCTGGCGCTTGTCTGACTCCTCCATTAGCTGATTTATCTTACTCATTGAACAGAAAAATCTTCATTTTCTTCCTGGTGGGTTGTTTTCCCTCATTCTAACCCCTTAACCCCTTAACTGCTCACCACCAAGTCAAAGCAAGCATCAGCACTGCTCCAAGGAAAGTGGCAGGTGAGCAGCCCAGTGGGAAGGGGAGAGGGGCTGCATGGCTCTTTTGGGCAGTAGTTTTAAACTAGCTTAAATATAATAGCTGGCTGCACCCCTAGAGATGTTGTCCAGGCTACAGGTGAACAGGGTTAAGGGGTTCTGCTGCTCCTTTGACAGTGTAATGGAGCAATTCAGTTTGCTTGGTGACAGAAGATGGTTCACTTTTTTCACTTTTTTCCTGATCAGTTTGCTGGAGCCCATGAGATGAACTGGCTCACATTGGAGCAACAGAGCATGGAGCTGTGGACCAGGCCCACACTTGGGCTGGGGAGCTTCCTGGTAGGAAAGAAGGGGAAGAGGTGCTCAGGGATCAATAATATCTTAAGGTGGGTTGGCTGCAGCCTCATGTTAACAATAGCCATTACTGCTGCTTCTTTGCTGAGCCTGAGATCTGTCCTACACATACTTCCCAAGCCATGGTGAATATTGAAGGTTTGCACAACACTGGAGATGCTTCATCTCCTCTCAAGGAAAAACTCCTTCATGACATAGACAGAAACAAATCCCATGAAAGTGTTAGTTTGTTTTAAACTACTGTGCAGCTCCTTTGCCCTTCAGGACCCTGAGAGCTTTGAGCCACTTTGAGTCAATTCAGGTAATGCTATGTTTGTACCTCGACAGTCAAAGGAATTTAGTAGGGGAAAAAAATCAGGAAAAAAAAGCATAAGATTAAATTTTCATTTTCCATCACCCTCATATACTTTTATTTGAATTCTTTCTGTTTTACCTAGTCATCTTGTGATTCTTTGCAGGTAAGCATTCACAGCTCCCACCCAGCCCTGGTATGCTGACATCATCTTCCTCCTCCCGGGTGGCCCTCGCCCGATGATGAAATACACCTGAGCAGAGGAGAAGGAAACTCAGGCAGCATCAAATATCAGCCTTGAGTGCCAGCACACCATAGCAGGCTGGTGCAGTCACCCCTGGCTTTCTTTCAGAAACGTTTTGGGAATGTCACTTCTTTTTGTCTTACGTTTCATAGCAAATGTCTGCAGACTGACGTTCTGCCTCCTGCCTTGCTGGCCTTTGCACTGTGCAGGTTGCACACAGTGCTTGGGGGAGTGATCTCAAATGACTTTCTAACTTTCCTGTTCACAGGGAGGAATCATCTTTTGGGGTTAGGTAGCTTGCCTCCTGAAAAGGAAAATCCTTCCAAAGGTCTTGAAATACTGGTGTGCAAGGCTCTTGCTCAGCTGGCCCAGCAAGTTGAAAGACCAGTTTGAATTCTGCCATGCCCGACAGTTTTAAATTTCCTCTTCTAGCCATGAATCTCCCCTCTGGAGGAAAAGCACTCAGAGAGAGGCAGAACTTGCAAAATGGATGCTTTCCCAAGCATGGCCTTCTCATTGCACTGCATTGTTCAACCAACCACCACTAAAACATCGTTCTTTAAATGTGTGATGTTTCTGCACATGGTCCAAACCATGAGACCAACTCCACCAGCAGCTTCTGGAAAGAATCATGCCTGAATCTGCTGGGCTTGCTTATGCTGGAGAGTCCCCAGACAAGACTAATGCTGCAGCTGCTGCTGCTTGGAGGTCTGGCTGCCACAGCAAGGAGCAATCTTTCCCTGCTCTCCTCTTTTCTGGTTCCCTTTCTGCCTGCACCCATTTCCAGCTGCACGTTCCTCCTTCCCCTGTTCTGCTGACTTAACCCTCTGCCGTTTTGGTGAGTTGAATTGGCTTACTCTGTAATCGGAGTGCTGCCAGAGCTGGCAACAAGGGGAGCAGCACGGATAAGTGGGGAAGAACAGTGTGAGGAAGAAAAGGTGAAGAAGTAGGATTTCACTCTACTAATGCAAAAGTGCAGGCCAGGGTACAGGGCAGGGCACATAGGGTCTAAGAGCAGCAGATAAAATGAAGGTAGGAAATTGTGCTGGGCCTATGCAGAATACTATAGCCTGAGAAGCTCCCAGTGAGCAGCTGTTTCCCATCCTGGTTATATAAAGGTTCGGGACAAAATGAGCAAGGAGTTGCTCGTAGCTCATTCTCATGTCGTAGACAGTTTTGGCATGAGCCCATGGGTCCCCAGCACTATGCTGGCACGCTGCACTGACTATAAAAGCAACCACAGCAGGAAAGCTTGGTGGGTGGCTGCAGGAAGCACATCTAATTTATCCGTTTCAATCCCCATGAAATTAGCCCTTTCCTCTACATGGCAAGCCTTGCTCTTTGGCAAAGTGCATGGACCAGGCCAGCTGCCAGGCCCCGGGGATGCCCATCAGGATGCTCTGGGCAGTGCCTGTCATAACAAACCCTCCTGCAGCCCAGCATGAGATGAGCATGGGGAGCTCTGCAGAACCCAGCTAGGCCACACTCTGCAGGGTTTGCCACACCAGCCGTCTTGTTTGGGATTTCCCAGAAGCTGAGCTATCCTATATGGGAGACCTGGTTAGCTCATCTTCCAAGCGGTCCCATCCCAGACCCCAACCACACCAGCGTTGCACATTTCACATCTGCCACGTGGGAGCTGCAACTGAGCCTTTGTGCAGCCAGCTCAAAACGCCTCATGCTATCAGCGCTGGCATCCTGGCAAGATGACCTCATATTTTCCTGCCCCAAGGCCTTTTGAGCAATATGTATGTAAAAGATGAAGCTGAGCATACTTCTAACTGAATCAGTCCTCTAGGTAAGCAGGGCCCTATTAGATTTCCAGAAATGCAAGGGGTCTAATAGTTAATTTGTTCTTGGAAGTAGCTTTTTCATTTTATGCTTACCAGTATTTTTCCACGTTGCTCCATGTAACTAAATCAAGTGTTCTGATAACAGTGCTAAGAGCAATGGAAAAGCCAACATATTAAATAAACTTGGCCACTTCTCATATTGTACGTGCCATCTCTTGCTCACAGCCTGTGGGTTTAAATGCTTGGCAGCTGGAGCCGGGGCAGTAAGCGGAGAGCCCTCGGCACTGGAATTCACTTTTCCTTGCTCCAGCTCAGCCTGAGTTCGTCGACCTTTACTCTTATCTGTTCACCAAGGCTGGAAAGCCAGAGCTTTTTGCATAGTTACTTCATACGCTGATCTGCAGCCCAGATGTTTGGAGGCCTATGAGGACCAAGCAAGTGTGGTTTAGAGCTACCCTGCAACGCCTTTAAACCTCAGGGTTGTAGTGAAGCTTCCGAACACTAGCTGAAGACAGGACCTGAGCCATCCACTCCATCCATGGCACTGCCAGGGCTCCAGGAAGATCAGAAGAGGATTTATTTTTTATGTTACCAGGTCCATTATCCATCTGAACATTGCTGCTGCCTGTTTTAAGTTCACTGCATGGGTTCTATTTCATTTTGGTGCCCACATTTAGCCATGGCTGGGTGAAGAGCTGCCCTCCCAGGCTGCCCAAAGCACAGCAGCCCAGGCAGGCGTGGGGAGTTCAAGTCTCCAGCACAGAAACCTGCTCTCTCCAACACTGGTGGCAAACTCTGGGGATGCTGTTTACTGCTTTTACCTGCACTGATGTCCTGCTGAGTCTGCTCAGTAGGTCAAAATCAAATTAAATCGACTGTGTTGTTTGAAAGCCTTTTAATCCTACATGGAGGTACTTGAATACTTTGTCAACAAGTGCTGTGGAAATGTTAGTTTATTAAGTAAGGTGAAGCAGAACCACTTACAGACCATAAAAGCAAGAGTGTTCATTAGAGGAGATGACCCTGCAAAATCTGCTAACATTACCACCATGAAGAGTGCTGCTGTCCCACCCGTCCTCTGGAAACCTGCCTCCCCCTGCTCTGCTCCATGGTGTCAGCAAAGCCAGGGCATCCTCCCATTGGTGCCTATCCCAGCTGGGTCTGACCTTCTGCCTCTGCCAGCAGCCGACACCGCCTGCCTCTCTGCTTCACCCCGCTTGCAAAAACCACAGCTCAGGGGGCTCAAAGCTCTCTGCATTTTGCCTGGGTCACCCTCCGAGCCACAGGGCCCCCCAGATGTTTTCTCCTGAATTTTCTGAGGCCAGTTATGACTCCTTGAGTCGGTCACAGCAGGCCATGCATTTAGTTGCTGGTGAGATAAGTGCTGTAGGTATCAGATTGTAATTGAGCTGGTGCTACAACCAGTAGCCAAATGTCACTTTACACGGGACTTTAGTCTCCTAAAATCATCACTTTCTCCATTTGCAGAAGGATTTGTTCATTTCTGAACAAGTTGATCAGCAAACGCCTTTTTTAAAGTCACAGGAAACAACATAGAAAATTGTGGTTTTGTAGGGAAGCCTGATGCTGACACAGGGATGACAAGTGTCCTTTTCCTTTTAACCCCCTGAGCCTGTTGCCATTTACTTTGTCTCTCTCTGTTTACCGGGGGGGGAGAAGTGACGCAGCTCAGGCCCCCCAGAAGCGAGTGTGCTGCAGCCCCAACCACGTGGGGTTTGCTTACGGCAGAGCCTTCCCCTGAGCCTGGTGGTTTGGTGTAAGTAAACAACGAGCGCTGCAAGCAGGGGGAAGATGACTCAGGTAAAAGTACACAGAGCTATTACAGAGCAAACATTATATATGCTTAGGGTTCCTCTGAGACTTTAAAAAGGTGAATTTTAAAGGTCTAAATTATCATCCTCTGAGATTTTGTAAATTCTAATTTAAACAGCTAGAATTAAGTTAGCTTATTCATTTTATTAAAAAAAATAGAAATACCCCTGCTTCCTTGAGCTATGCCAAGTAGTACCTTTTAAACTAAAAATATATTACTTTGGACATAAATAGCCTGAATTTCTAGCTGACATTTGCTATTTTCAGAAAATATGACACTTGGTTCTACTTAGAAAAGGAAAGGGTGGGGGCAATACCCAAACATCTGAGCTGGACCTCGAGGGCTTTTCATGGGATGAAGAATTTCTGTCAATTTCTCTCTTTCAGAGCTGTGCAAAGCATTTCTCAGGCACAGAGTAATCTGTTCTTGAAATGTGCTTCTTCCCCCTCCTACCCTTATGTACAGAGCAATGTGCTTGGCCAAAACAGGGACTTGCAGAGACTCCAGGGAAGGGCAATCATGGAAGGCTCTTTGTGGCCTATTCCTTCATTATCTGTGCACCCACAAAGTCACCTATAGACAAAAGATGTCCCCAGATTCCTCATGAACACCCACTGAACCAATCTGGAGAGAAAGAAACCAATATGAAAGACAAAAATGGCTTGCCAGGATGAAGACATGACATGGACTCCACCACCCGAATCCTGGTTTTCTTTTGCAATCCAGCAAAATCCCAAACCACAGGGTGCTAAACCTGTCCCAGCATAGGGCTACCAGGAGAAACACCACACTCAGCTTTGGGTCCATGGTTTCTTCTTTGTGCAATGGTCTGGAGACATATTGCTTAAGTGCCTTAGTCATGAGGGGAAACTTGGGCTTCTAGACTGGAACGTGCTAAAATATGGCAACCGACCCCAAAGAGGGCTTTGAGCTGGAAACCACCTTGGAGTTCAGAATCGAAAACCATGGTCAGAGCCTGTCACCTTTCTGCCTTCTCCAGAGTGTGGATCAAGGCAGAAACTAGTTTTAGCATTAGCAAAATAAGTGTGGACAGTTAATTAGCACTTCATTGGCAATCCCATATTATTTTCTATCCCACAAGACATGAATAGAGCCTAAGTAAAAGTGCTACAATGCAGTATTGTCTCTCTTCTTATAGTTATGGTAGTTTGTTGGGCAAAATTGTCATGCTTCCAGAAAATGGTAGAGAGAGATGTAATAAGCCAAGAAAGGCGGAATAGACAACTTTGCTGCTGAGGAAGGTACGTGACACTGAGGTCACTGATGTCACATTCACCTGCCTGCCCTGAGGTAATGAGGTGAAATTTCCAGAATATCTATGTCTTCTTCACTGGGTCCCTCTCACCAGCTGGCACAGCCAGTACTGCCCTCAAGTGATTATGCACGGTCATGGAAATGCCTCTTTGGCATCGCGTTATAAATCCAAACACAGTGTTTGGAATGGAAATGGTGGGTGACAATAGTCCTTTCATCTTCACTTCACAGCGTCTTTTAATCTTCACTAACAAAAAAACCTCTTGCTTTCCATTTTGGCATATTCCTGGAAGACTTCATGGAGACAGAAGTCAGAATTAATTAAAATGCTGAGCACAAAGCCAGCACTCCACAAATAATAAGCAACACCAATATATAATGAATGCAGTTAGCACTTGTGAGAAGTGCCTGTCTTACTGTGCCATAGTCAAATTCTCTATACATCTTCTCTAGGAAGCAAAGATAACACTCGTGTGGCAGCTCAGGTACACCCTTGCTGCCCAAGAGTAGCAGCCAGACTTGGAAAGGCCACCTCAGAGCTCAGTGACACTGGGATGGCATCTTGATGGTCAGTGCCCTGTCACTCTGATGAGTGGTTTTGTGCAGTGGATGTTTTTCTGCAGAGTATCCAATGACGCTTCCACGTTGTCTATGGAAGTGTCCTCAGTCACTGCCTACAACAGGCCTACATCTTAGGGATGTGACGTTCATCATGTGTCACCCCCTGCAAATGCCCCAAGAAACACATGCAAAATCCAGTAGCAATTGGAAAAAGTTAAAAGGAGTGTCTGAAAGGCATTCCCTCTCCTGTTCCTTCTCCCTGGGGCCAGACAATGGTATGAAGAGGGTTGCTGCTGGTAATGCTGGCTTTATTCAGAGAAGTGTCTCAAGCCATCAAGTCCTGTAGCACTGGATTATTTTAATTAACCAGCTCCTTGAGGATTGTTTAAGATTTTACAGTCTTATTACACCCACTGACATAGGAAATCCTGAGAGAAGGGCACAGAGACTCTGTAATAGTCTGTCTGCTTCTCAGTCCCTGGAGCTGCAAGTTTTGGGGAACACTTCCCATGTACCAGGCACAGCAAGCTGTGTTCATGCCCCATAAGTGAGCTGTGAGCTCCAGCTGAGCAGACCAGAGACACCTCAAACCTGCCAGAGCAACCACACGAGGAGGAGCCCTTCCAGTGCCTATGAAGGTAAAAGCCAAGCATCTCCCTCTTCTTAGTAGCCAGGCACCAAGAAAAGCACTTGTATTCCTCACATCTACTGGCAAGTCACAATACAACATAATATTGACATAAAATGTTAATGTACCATGGTTATTCATTGACCTCTGTAACCACTTGGGCCATATCTCACAAATGGAGTGAGTGAAGGCATAGGAGAAAATGGAATAATGCCTTTTTCCTCCTCAAAACAAATCATGTTGTGTCCCACATTTCCAGAGAGAAAGTGGCTACAGAGAAACACAACATCAAAGTCCTACAGAGAGCCTACAAAGCTAACATCTGGAGAGCTGGCTTTCTTAATCTGAATTGAAGATGACTTAAATGAAGTAATCAATTAAAGATATTTCGGTACAACGTAGTAACACAGCTATTAAATGTAATAAAGATCTTCTTGCCTTTGCTGAGGATGGATGATACTCTAGATGGCTAATTTCTAGCTCAACGAAGCTCCCTGATTATACACAGGGCAGCACCAGACTTGTGGGCAAGTCATCACAGCCGCCTGCAAGGTACAGCATGGAACGAGAACAAACGGTTTTATTCAGACATCTGCGGGTCAGGGAGCTTTTCATCTGGTCCTGATTACAGAGGAACAGATTCCTCACTTGCATGCTTAGCATCAGGTAATCAACAATAACGAGCACTTTGTGGCCATGTACGCTAGCCCTGCTCAGAATGAGCTGGGAGGGAGAAGAAATGAGCATCCTGAAAACATCTTCCTCTTATGGGCCATGTTTAAACAGTAACAGGGCTAGAAGTTGGTTCAAGGATCTTGTCTGTCCACATGCAGCAATATTTCATGAGCAGACAGCTCTGCAGCTCAGGCCTTGCAAGCTGCCTCTGAGGTGGCAGTGTGACATGGGCAATTATTTTAATTATAAAAGAAAATAAAACGGCATACAAATCTTCCAAAACTCATATCTTACACTTGCTCAGTCTCGCCAATATTATTTTTCTTTTTCTCTTCTCATGTGAGTGGAAAAAAAAAAAAAAAAAAAAAAAAAAAGGACTAAGAGAGCCAGAACACATGAGTGTTATACAAGTCCATGCTAAAGTGAAAGTGGGAGCATGGGCAGCTTGCAGTGCTTTGACCATGGACCACAGGGCAGGAGGGGCTGTGAAGGAGCTGCAAATACATGGACGCAGAGGAGGAAGAGGCACAACAGATTCTGCAAATCCTCTAAGGTGGTAGTTCCACAGTCAAAGCCACAATAGAAAAAAATGTGACGGTAAAATGTACCAAGCAAACTGGTGAAGAACACATCAAGAGGCCAGGACTGCAACTCTGAAAGGTGCAGACATGAGGAGGAGCAGGATAATACAGACATGGAAGGGAAACCTCCCTCCCTCTACATCAATGCAAATAGCAAATGATGTCTGGCCACCTATGAAAACCCCAAACCATGGCACAAACGTAGAGAAGAAAATGTTAAATGTGTTGCTGTGAGGGTCTGTGATGGGCTGCTGGTTTTGGAGCTGAACTCTGGGCCTTGAGGCCCTGAAGTGAATCTTTAACTCTGAGATTAGCTGACATTTATTGAGTCATCTTGTGGTTATGTAAAGTAGACTTAGAGGCTTACAGTGGACTGTCAAAGGCTTTGAGAAAAAAACATGAAATCTACCATTGTCAAATCCAGTGTTCTAAAAAAAAAAAAAACAACCACGAACTAAGTGCATATTTGGCCAAAGGAAAAGTTGAATTTGTTCTTTTATTAAATATGTGCATTCAGCCAGTGTGTATTCGCCAGGCTAACTTTATGCACTTAATATCTTTTCTGAGTCCCTTGGAGACATCTCCTGGGGTTTATGCAGTGCAGAATAGGCAGCCCAGATCTCTATCTGGGACTCTGAGAACCTGAGATGTGAACCCTATATGATACACAGCTGTGCTAGGTTTACCTGGGGATATTTGAAGGAATCAGAGGGAAAAGGAGTTCTAAGGACACATGGTGGTCTTCAGATCCAGGTCTAATTACTGGCTGAAACAGCCCCACTTCAGCCCTGGTGAACCTCAGCTCCCCACCACCTGCAGTGGTTCCTTCCCCTGTTAAACCAGTGTCACAGCCCTTTACTCCCCTACTCCCTGCCTGCCGACCACATTTATTCAGGACTGACCTCCAGCTTCTTTCTTTGCATCTTTAGAGCAGCTTTCTGGCAGTGTTGTGATTCTGATATAGCAGGGGTTAAGTACTGCCTTGTATTTCAAGTGTTTCTTTCACAGGTATTCATTTAAAATACACTGTACTGACTTGTATTTTTAATTTATCTCTCCAGGTAAGATTTAAATGTTAGTTTGGAAATGGTGTGTACCTTCAGACAGCTCAAAGCAATTGTTATGTTGTCTTGAAGCAAGACATCCTATCACCTTCAGACGTGTGCATTGAACAAGGAGCCATTTAATGATACCTCAGTACTGGGTGAACTAGATATCCCTGTCTGCAGTCTGCCTAACTGGAGATACAAAAGATGTAAGAGGAGAAATCCCACACACTGCCAGCACTACAGCACCCATATGTGGGGAGCTGCATCTAAACCTCAAGAGATGTCTCTCTTCATCCTTTTCACAAACAATGAAGATTCAAAGTTAGTATCAAAGCCCAGTGGAAGGAAAGAAAATGATAGCAGGTATCTGATAGAGTCAGGGGTGCTGAACAGGAGCACAATGCAGAGGCAGCCCTGGGAGCAGCCAAGGTAATGGGGAAAAGGAGTGGACCCAGAGCCAAGGGTACAACCCCATGGCCCAGAAGTGTGCAGGGAGAGAGGCCCATGGGGGCACTGGAGCTGGGGCAATGCCCTCCAGCCTCACACCTTGCTGGGAAACTTTGCATTTAAAGCTCAGGGCAGGAGGGACAGCCTACAAAGATCCCCAAAACAGAAATCTGTGGGAATTCAGGGAGCCCTGCAAATCTCTCACTGACCAGCTGGACCTTTTATTACTGTCCTCTCTCATCCCACCATCACAGCCTGCCTCCATGTACAGCTCCTTGAGCTTCCCCCTCCTCTGTACTGCCCCCTCTGTGTTATTCCTCCTTTTTTTTTTTTTTTTTTTCACTTTTTTCTTGTTTTACTACACGTTTCATCCCCCATTAAATAAGGCAACATGGATGGTTTTTGCTGCAGACTCATTGTGAGCTCTGCCCTTTAGTACTGTCTCTCTTTCTCGTGGAGTGAGATTCATTTCACGTGTTGATATCCGAGGCTCTTTGTCAATAGTGAGAAAAAGACATTTCTGGGAGGAAATTCATTTTTATGATGTGTAGCAGACATCTCTGTGCCTTTGGCCAGGTGAGTCATATCTTTAATGCCTATTTCCTTCCTAAATCCATAAGGCTGAGCTGGAGCTGTCTGCTGTTCTCAGTTTGTACAGTGCCTAGCACAACAACAATCCTTCAAGGTTACTGTTTCATCAGTCTCATGATAAACATGATTAATAACATTTCTGCTCAACAGCAGTGAGTAAAACATTAACTAGATCACTTTTTTTTTTTCCCAAACATTTTGCAAACCCTTTAACCAACTGGTTCTTACAGTGGTTAGCTACTTTTCTCCCTACCTGGGCCACTGCAAAGAGATGAAATGATGAAAGATTCATAGGGCCACAGAGAGAGAGCAAAAGGAAGGTGCCAGACTATGCAGCTCAACAACTCTACTGCTTACAAGCCTCTGCTCCAGTACTATGAATACATTTTATGCAGTGATTCTTCCATGCAAAATGCATAATCTATTCCTGATGCTGAAAAACAAAACAAAGCAAAAGAAAACAAAACACACAGAATTGAGAAGAGTCACAGACAGTGAGCCAGGCTCCCCGTTGTTTATTCCCTCTCTCTGGGTTTCTGAAGTCTTCAGTCTTTTCTGCACAATGGCTTCAACACTGGGCAGAAGTTCTATGAAGTTCTCTCAAAAGAGAACAACTCCCTTTCCCATCTGATCTCAGGCCATGTCCTAGGATGTGGGTTTGAATCCCTTCAGGCTGTCCTGGGCCTCCCTTCCTGGATGAGGTTCTTGAGGTCCAAAAAATAAGGTGTTGTTTCTATTTTACCTGGCACAGTTAGGTGGCACTGACTTTAGGGCTTAAGTGCTTTTCTGACCTTGGTACCTAAATCCTGCCCAAATCCCAGCTGAATGCAGCAGTCAGTTCTTTATATCTTCCAAGCATTGTATAACAATAGCAAATTAGGGTAGCATAAACAATAACATAAGGAGGAAAAGAAAAAATATCCTATTTTAATGATCAGGACAAAAACAAAAGCAAAAACAAAGGGGGAAAATCAAAGTGATTGCCCAGTGCTGTGCTGTGCTGTGCCATGAAGATATGTCCCCCATCTTCCCAGTCCCTTCTAGCTTTCAAACTCATGTGTGCATGTCTGGGGCACACATTTGCTGTCATAATCCATCTGTTCTCTAACAATTTGCATATGATTATGCATGTAAGTCACTCAAAAGTTAGCAACATAGAGGTGAAGTACTTTGTAAGTCCAATAGACACCCTGTGCCCCTAACATTCTCCACAGCTCTTCATGGTAGTGCTCCTAGGAATTGCTGACACTGTGTGGTGACAACAGAACAACTGCCCCTCCTGCCCTGCTCTACCCTGACAAAGATTATGTTTAGGTTCAAAGAATGACAAAACTAAAGGAGGAAACACTTTTGTAGTAGTACCTGACACAACAGTACAAGCTGGAGATGGGGAGTGACCAACTCAGAAAGTGGGTTAACAAAAAAGATCTGGGAGTCCTGGTGAAAACCACTTTGAACTTCAACTAGAAGTCTTCATGTCATTTGTATAATATTTACTATAGGCTTTTCTTCAGCTGAGATAAGTTTGTTGCACACTGGAGGAGTACATCGAAGTGTTTATAAAATTCTAGGTGGACTAAGTTGATGCTTGTATTAAATTGATGAAGGATGGACAATGCACTCTTATGGCATGCAGCCATAAGAAGTGGATTGATATTCTGTGAATGCTGCATTATTTTTACACTTGCAGGCTGCAGGGCATCAGGTTTAAAGCACATTTATTATTGATTACCAGATTCATGATTCATTTTTTAAAATTATTTTCATGAGTAGGTACAGAATCTATCCAACATACTAATGAAATCAGAAGGTTCACATACTTGGAAGCAAAATAGATTTTATTTTATTATTATTATTTTTTAAATGGAATGCAATTGAGAGCTAACTTTCATTGTCTTTGTTATGGATACTCACTACTAATTCCATGAACAAAATTACAGAACTGAATAAACTCCATATGGAAGTTATCACCAATGGATCAGATACAGTTCAGAATAACCTTCTTTTGTGGAAAAACAAAACAAAAAACAAAACAAAACAAAACAAAAAACATCAACCAGAAAGAATGAAAGAAACTGCTGCCCAAATCCCTCCTGCAAAGTTTTTGTGAAAAGCTATGTAAAAAATGCAATTATGTAGGCACTTTTCTGTCGCCATAAAGTTCACTGGAGTCATTTTAGAATATGCATCCTGAATAAAGGTTTCAGACCCCCGGCACAATCCTACCCAGGCTTCCTATTTCTCTGTGCTCTGTCTGTTTGTATGTTTTCCATTAGATCTGTATCAGAATTTTGCTTCAAGAAAGTTCTAAGCAGTATTAAGGTAATTCACTTTTTTTCCCTTCAAAATAATTTAACAAACTGCCAAAAAAAGTGTTCAGAAAGGCTGAGAGGCAAGATTTAATCTTGTTTGAATTATTTTATGCCCAGGGAAATTTCCACTGTTTCTTACCCTCCAAAAATACTCTTTGAATAACTTCTGAGGATTTATTCAAGGCTCTTTAAAGTGGGATCAATCCTGCACAGAAAACTGAACTATAAAAAGTTGTCTCCATCCCCACCCTTCTTTTCAGCTTTGTTAAATGTGCAAGTTCTCCATGTGACAAATTAGTTCAGGAACTAGCAAGGGAACCTTTTCAGAGCTTCTTCAAAACTGTCACCATTTGTTCTAAAAATAAGGCACTTTCATGTGGCAGAATTGTATTAGCTTCCATTCACAGATAAAGGGGTTATGAATGGGCTTAGTAAATGCATCAGTGTTACTGCTGTTGTGGTGAGAAGCTTGCCACGGGACAGACAATATTTACTTTATGTGCACTGAGCATACTGGTGTTTTCTGTGCACAGTCCCTCATTGACTAAGCCCAGAACATAAAGGGATTCATTTTATAGGACACATAATCTGAGGTCATAATGAAGACATTTGAGAGTAAAGAACTGTTAAGCCTAAATTCACTCAATGTCCATCAGATATGTAAGACCACAGATAACTGGGGCTATGTTGAAGCTTTGTGATAAAATAGCAAATTTGCAAAATTCTAGTGTGTTTTGGGCTTGCTCTAGTTAGCATTTGGCCACATAACTCACAGCAGACAGTGCTTTGTCAGTACATGACCAAAGCCAATTTACAGGGTAAAATGTTTATCACATGCAATTACCCCTTGGAACAAGAATTCCAGCCACAAATTGGAAGATCTAACATCTTTCCATGTAATTAACGACTTATACATATTATTTCAGTGCAAGCTGTAATTAATATCCCGAATTAAGCAGTGTTTAGATATGTATTACATGCAAGTGAGCTAGCTGATAATCCGATTAGTTAAGCAGTGGTTTTCCTCTGTGGTTTGCAGATCACTGAAGATCAAGGGACTACTTCTAAAGAATTTGGACAGGACAGCTGTGGGAGCATCTCACGTTACACCAACCTGACACAATCCCCAGCAGTCACCTAAACAGCCTGCAAGACTGTCCCCACTGCCAGCTCCACTGCCTGCCAGGGGGCACAGGCAGACAAGAAACTGGGGAGCAGCAGGGCAGGTCAATCCTGCTCACTTTCCCAACTAGAAAGCAAATTGTTCCTTTTCTGCTGGGTGCCTTTTCCAATGGAAATGTGGACTAGATCCACTCCAAGAAAACAACGGCAAATGGCGCAAGAGAAAGAAGGTGGGAGGTGGTTAGGCTGCTTTAAGAAAGTCTGTAGGTACTGAAAATGAGATGTAATTAATGTGAAACTGCACCCATGCTACTCTCAATATTCCCTACAGAAGACTCAGCACTGTCAATGGAAAACTTTGAGGTTCTACAAAAAAAAAAAACAACTTGAAAACTTGAGCCTTCTCTTGTCACAGAACGTATGTAGTATTTATATATATATACATATATAAATATATAATAAAGAGAACTAGTATTAGTCGTATAATATAACTAGAATAATTTTATTACAGTGATGAAAAAATGCTATTTATCCCTTCGACTGCCAAAAAAGCCATTAGGTCTTAACATCTCCTTGGTGGGCTCCCTTTATTTTACTTGAACACATGCTTGATTTGCAGCAGCAACGTCCTCCGAAGTAATCTAGTGCTGCAGAAACTGGAGGTCCATTGGGGACTCCACAGCCTGAAAGAGGGTACATTCCAAGGAAGTCTTATCCCAGATCAGCGAATAGCACCAACCGTGATGTGTGCACTGCAAAGAAGAAGGGATGATGCCATAGGCCCAACTACAAGCTTCCCACCCTCCACAAAATTTAATGTAAGAGTTCTAAGATCATATATACATCAAAAGACAAATAAAATGGTTATAGGGCTTTGCAAGGTCTTGTTTAAACTATTAGAAGTCCCCAACTGGTGGCATGCTGGATACTTAAAATATTAAATTATTATTTCATCATGAAATCTCTGTGAGACCACTTATCCTAATGCACTGCGAATTGTGAATACTTGAAGTGAGAGTCTGAAAACACACCTCTGTTTGAGATTCAAGCTTTCATTTCTGTACTATGAAATCTTGGGTGTTTGTGCTCACGATAGAGAGATGGGTGGAAATGCTTATCCACTTACGTTTTGGGGCACTATAGACCCCATTTGGATAGGGTGAAGTTTAGCAGTCAATAGTTTATCACTTCTGGAAAATTTCAAGCTCTTAGGCCTACTTTTGTACCCATAGGAAAAGCACAGTGGTTTGGGTGAAAACTTAAAAAGCTCATTCGGGTGAAAACCTAAAAGCTCATTTGCCACAGAAGTGAGCTCCAGGTTAGGATGAGGTCAAGGAGGTTGAGTTGCATTCTTTTTCATATATAAAAACATGATAAAATGGAGATTGTCACCCTTTGCTTTGATTTCTCTGTTTCATGCTGAATCTGGGTCACTGTGATGCTATAGGAGAGCAATGCTGTGCATGGCTGAATAAGAGATGTGTTTGTGAACAACTTTGCCACAGATTTAAGCACAGGGAGAAAGGAAGGATCAAACATGGGAAAGTCAGGATTACAGTGCAGATGCTCTGGTGAGAAGTCTGTTGGGCCTCTCTTTTCCTCCCACACATGACAAATTTCTCACTTTGTTCTCTGGACACTGAATGACCCCTCAACTTTTTGCTTTTTAACATGTTCTTATTAGGGGTACTACTCTCCTCTGAAGTCCAATTTGTACTTATACACTGTGGCAACAAAATATATCCCATGGGAGCCCTGGAAGCTCTGGTTCAATGCTGTTGAAAGCACATAGGTCTTAGCTGTCATTCACAGAAAGAGTATTTTTCACTATAACTTACTCCAGCTCCCAGGCTTCCTTTCGTGGCCATCAGAGTCACTTAGAGACCCTTCACATGACCAAAGTAATGCAAAAAATCTTCTGCATAAATAATTATGAGCTGCTGTTTCCTCACTATTTCTCCATACATTTCCAAATGACACCTCGTGCAAGCTCACTTTCTGGAGAAGACTGGGATATGTTCTCATTGAGCATGAGGTGGACGTAATGCTCACACCACAACAAATCTCCCTCTGTAGTGCAGAAAGCAGGCTGTTATGTGATAATCTATTTTCAGGTTAATTTAACTAACGTGACCAACATCACAGAGCAGAGAAAATATATACAGGGCACATGAAGGATTTTTCTGTTGGTTTTGATGTACTTGTGTTACCAGTGACCCAGTAGCTGTGATAGTGTTTCAGCTACATTTTTCATTTCTTATAACTTGCTATAAAAAACTTGTGCATGCAGCTAAGTACTTTGTTGTTGATCCACGCCATCTTACTTTTAAAAAAGTTGGATCCTTTAGGTTTGTCATTAGATATCTGAAGAGATAACACATTTCCAAGGAGCAGAGTTGGTGGCCTACCTTGGATTATAGCAATTAATTGAAGATATTTTTTGATAACCATTAGAGACTTGTTCTGCTTTCTCCCTGCCCATCCTAAAATCTGACATTCTGAAAACACCACTGCAAATCACATAAATGTACCAGACGTGCTGCTGTATATTGAAAATGTGATGTGATTTAAGTGGGTGGGCCTCCTATACTTCTGAAACTGAGATCTTGCTGCTGCTGTTCCTTGAGGCTCACAGGATGAATACAATAAAAATCATTGTTAACACAATAAATTGAATACAATAAATTAAATACAATAAATAAATCATTGTTAATACAATAAAAATCATAGCTGTTCACTGTGAAGTGGCATTTGAAGTGTGTTCAGACTGTTTCTACCTTCCTGTATCCACTAAAAGTCAGTTACTCATGAAAAGAAAGTTTTCATGATGAGTACTTATTAAATCCAGTATTTCTGTATTTCTGAAACTATAAATATAATATTAGCTTGTGCCTATGAATAATCTGTGTTCTTTTATAACTGAAGTTGCACTTCTCCTCTCCTTGGAGTCTCCCCTCTCCCTTCTTCTTCCTTTCCCCCTCTGCATGCTGAGCTGAGCTGGGTGAGCTCCCCGGTGACATTACGGTGTCACAGTGATGTCACCCATCGCTGCCCCTGCTCTCTCACATCCTTGCTGTGACACGCCTGGATTTATGATAGCCGTGTCTTGACCTACATCACAAAGTCTGCTGGGAGTCCTTTGAATAGCCCATGGCAGTGCTCTTATCATTACATTTCTATGCAGAAGATGACTCATGAGAGCAGGGAAGCCAATATTTAAAACCTGTTGTTGCAGTGAAGCTGGACCTCGACAGCAGTGAAAGTCCTACCCAAACTGGTATTCTTCATCAGCTGGATATTCTCTCGGTAGCAAGGGCAAAACACCATAGTGATGCACAGCTTATGTACTAGCAGCCCAGTATCCCTGTGTCCTCTGCAAAGATCATTTTATAGAGGCTCTGAATCCTTTCTGGGCCATGAATGTTCAAGGATCACTGTTTCACAAATGCATTTCACAGCAGTGGCAAAAAGTTTGGTACTGAAGCATCACACTGTTTACTTAAGAAATCACTCACTGATCCCTTTTTATCTCAAGTATTAGCTCTTCAAAATTGAATTTCCACAAAGAATATACCACATGCCAAATTGGTCTGATCTGGGATTTTTTTAGGGATTACAGTTTCAGGCTACCCACATTATCTAACAAACTTTTCTACATTAATCATAAAAACAATCCTTCTCATGGGCAAATCTATCCATCCCCCATGCACTGGAGCCTGATGATGCCCTGCAGTGAGAAAAGGGCAAGAAAACAGCAGTCAGTAGGGTGAGAAAAGTGCTTTGCTTCTCCAACTCATCACAAAAATAACAGCAGCTATGTTAGGAAATTGTCATAGGGGATCTAGCCATAGAAAATGAAAAAAATATCTGAGAAAACATAAACAACCAAACCAAACCAAACCGAACCGAACCGAACCGAACCAAATGAAACCAACCAAACACAACAACAACAACAATCAACAACAACAGCAAAAACAATCACCAAGCCCAATAAGCACAAGCCTGAAAATAATGGGAAAACAAGCCACTGGTTTTAATAAGCTTTGAATACCATGGGGCATGGATAATATACTCATTTCCTGGCTTCTGAGACCATGTATGTTAAAAATCATAGAACAGTATTGTGAATCAGCTTGTACGCTTTTGAAATTAAACTTTTAATTTTGGAAATATCTATAAACTCCATAGGTGTTACAAAAAATAGTATGTTTATTATCCTTGATAACATAATCTTGACTTACTTCAGTCTGCTCACAAATGTTGTTATACTTTTTACACAGTCTTTATTAAATGATTGCAAAAAGCTCAAGTCAGTTAAAATGACATTTACTGACAGTGGCTGC
Source organism: Aythya ferina (assembly GCF_964211825.1). NCBI lineage: Eukaryota > Metazoa > Chordata > Aves > Anseriformes > Anatidae > Aythya > Aythya ferina. Next base: position 20,704,375 of record NC_140296.1, read on the forward strand.
AGAAAGCCTACTTCCTGCATAACTCTGCGTGTACCAGGGGTGTGAATAGTCAGCCTGTAAAAGTCTGGGGAGAGGCTGGGAGTGAAAAACCTAACTACATCATTTACTAGAAAAAGTTAATATTTTGCACACTGAGATGTGACTGTGCTCAGCAGCTGTCTTTGTTTTGGCTGGGATAGAGTTGTTTTTCTTCACAGGGTCTCGTATGATGTAGTGTCTTGGATTTTTGATGAAAATAGTGGTGATAACACACCAATGTTTCAGTCATTGCAGAGCAGTACTCTCACAGACCAAGGACTGTTCAGCTCCTGGTGCTGCCCTGCCAGCGAGGTACCTGGGGGTGCACAGGAACTGGGAGGGGACACAGCCAGGAGCTGGCCCAGACTGGCCAAAGGGACATCCCATGCCATGTGGCGTTGTGCTCACCAATAACAGCTGGGGTAAAGAAGGAGGAAGGTGGGGATGTTGGGAGTGATGGCATTTTTCTTCCCAAGGAACCATTACACACGATGAGCTCTGCTTTCCTGGACGTGGCTGAACACCTGCCTGCTGATGGGAATAGCAAATGAATTCCTAGGTTTGCTTTGATTGCGTGCACAGCTTTTGCTTTACCTACTGATGCACCTGTATTTCAACCCAGGAGTTTTCACACTTTTCCCTTTCTGATTTTCTCCCCCATCCTACTGGAGAGAGCCAGTGAGCAGCTGTGTGGTGCTGAGCTGCCTGCCGGGTTAAACCACAGCAGCAGCCTACACAAATGTTACCCAGAACCTTAAGCACAGGAAGAGCAATAAAACAGCCAGATGTGCTGGAGAGTGCCAGTCTTTTAAAGAGCTGCCCAGAAATGTATCTGTAGGGTGTTCGGATGAACTTCTCCCAAAGTATCCTGGTTAACATCATCTGAAGACATACAGGTTCAAATGAAGCATGACCCAAACAGAAATGTACTTCATTTAAATATGAAAAATCAACCATTATTTCCTTCCTTCCAGTGTGTCAGATTGAAAGATTTTCTCTGCTATCCTTGGAAAGGAGCCCACAAAATTCTCCAAAAAGAATGTTCTTGATAATAATCCATATTTAATGAAACTGCACGGTGGTTATATAACCAATGCTGATTTCAGAAAGAACCTAATTTAGACTTCATAAAGTACACAGTGCTTGTGTTGGAAAAGCTCGAACATGTTTTACTAAGTCTGAACAGATAGCGTTATTGGCAAGAGATAAATGCTTCAAACAATTTGGTGCTAAGATTTCAAGTCTCTGCAGAAAAAAAAAAAAGGAAATGTACTGAGAAAAATACTGAGCAAAATTAATCTTGGCTGCAATTTCACTTCTTCTGATAGTGCTGAACAGTGGAATCATTCCATCTTTTAATTACTCAATTCTGTGCATTTGTTTCAGACAGTAAATCAGTTGATTTAGATCAATAGTGGACTCATCTTGTAAAAGGACAAGCCGTACCAGATAAGCCACAAAGATAAGCTTTTTATTGCATGCAACTAATGTTCTGCAGAGGGGGGCTAAACCCTCACCAGCCACGGAGAGAGCAGGCTAGGAATTTAGAAAGAAGAATACAAGAAAACGTCAATATACAATTGCAAATATTTTGTGATACACTGCATAGAAAAATTGTTGTTGGCTATAAGCAAGTGCTTCAGATGCAGTGCATGGGGTCTGCTCCTTCATTACATTTTGGAAATGAACTTTGCTTGTTCCAGATGCCTGGCTGGCTGCAGAACTCCTTTTAGAGGCTTGCTGGTCAGATGAATATCTGTAAGAGATCCAGAATTTCTCATTTGTGGAGCTCTCTGTAATTAATGCAAATAAGGGTCACACTGTGTGCAGTCAGATATGTGGCTGGATGAGTTGTATCTAGGTCTAGGAAAGACTTTTAATGAACACAGGACCAGTTGATGGGATTGGCCTAACTTTATTGATGCCAGTTAGTAAACTTCCATCTAAAAGTGTTGGTTTTGACTCAAGCATGCAAACCACCCCAGTTTAAACTGCCCTGATTTAGTAGGCCAACTTAAGAGGTGACTATGATATGAAGCTGTGAAATACACATAGGCTGCAAATCTAAATTTGGTCTCCTAACCAAATGAAAAACAACCACATTAGAGAAATTCCAGTATGTGTCTCTCTCACCTGGCAAAAAAACTTGGCTAAGAATTAGGATGGAGACAACCAAGCAGGGTTTGGCAGGATTTGTACATGTGTGTGGATTTTGGCTGAGTTGAGGAAAATACACAGAAAGCAATCTGTGTACACTCACAATGAAAAGTATGTTGTAATGGCACTGGGGAAATAAGACAGCAGGCAGTGCTGCAGCCTGTTACATGCCAAACTGCAATGAGATCAGGGCACTCATCTTTTGGCTTTTACGGGCACAGAGATTATACAGATGATGTGCACGCAGTGCAAGCCACACAACAGCAAATCAAAGCTAAGTGGAGCAAGAATGGTGTTGTGGGCAGGCAGGAAAGCAAGAGCAGACGTGGTGGAGTTTCCTTTCATCAAAGATATGCAGCTACAGTCTGTGTCAGCCTGACACATATGGATCTCCTGTTTCTTTTCTGTGTGTGTGTGTATTTTTGTTGTTGCTGTTATTGTTTTTGTTTTTCCAGGAGTTAAGCTCTCATAAGGCTGCATTACACCTGATTCCTTCCACTATCTCTACCACAGGACAGTCAGGGAACTCTTGCAGTTGAGTGGCTGCCACCAGTACTACTAATGTCAATTCAACATACCTGGAGGCTTTGTTAAGGTCCAGAATATCATCTTGAAACACAGAATACCAAAAGGGCACGATAAAAAGCTCAACATTGTTTAGATAGTGAGAAAGACTGAGAAATGGCTTGACCATATTGTGTAACACTTTTAATGGAAGAAAATGCCAAGAAGCAGTGAAAAATAGAGTAAAAGCAACCCGCTCGTCTCCTTAATGCTTAAGGACAAGAACAAATAATTTTACTTTATGGTATTTGTTCCTGGAATGCCAAGGCACTGTCATCATCTTCTGGAAGCAAGGCCTTGTCTGTGCTGCAAGGCTTTGTGTTATGCTTTCAGGTTTTGTCTGAATACAGACATTCATATGTAAATATATGAGTTACTAGCTTGAACAATATCCATATACTGTCATGATGGTGTTACTTTTCATTTTATTTAATAAAAGTATTATTAAGTAGAAAAATAATTTGGTTTTATTAGAAATAAGTAATAAAAAGATAAAATGTTAATTTTAACAAATCTGTTAATCCTGTGAGCATTAGTATCATTTTGTCTAACTATACAAACTTGCCATAATCAAAAGTATAGCCCCTCCCCAAAATATATTTCAAAGCAGCTTCCAGACAGTGCCTGGAAAATCACTGTGCATGTGAACTGCATGAAGCGAGGATTTTTGCAGGTTGCTATTGTACTTTTGGGTCACTCATATGTGTTGCTCTATAGGGACAGGAAGACTCTGCACACGTATAATAGGGAAATATTGTTGGTTCTTAGTGCCTTCTTAGTTACAGAGCAACAAGTTCCTCCAGCGATACACCGTGTTTTTTACTACATTTTTAATGAACAATGACATAATTTGCAATTGTCCTGGACAGACTTAGGATGACATTTATATTGAAATGGAAAAGACAAAAAAAAAAAAGGGCCTCAAAAGAGCTGGAGAAAATGCCTTACAGTAAAAGACAGAAAGGAATCAAATGATTCAGTTTATCAGAAAGAAGTAGTTATACATGAATGAGGGGAGTCTTTAATTTAGCAGCAAAAGCATAAGAATCAATGTCTCAAAACTGAGACTAGACAAATTCAGATTTATAAATTGGGATGTAGGCAAAATCTAATTGTGTAAGGCCAAAAACATGAATCTTCTGCATCCCCTTCAGCATTTGCACACCAAGCTTCCTGCTCAGTCTGAAGGTTTTCCACTTGGCAGTGATCTTTGGCTGCCAGATGCCTAGCAAATGTGAGAGTTAGCTGTGGGTACACAAGCAGCGGGATGAATCTACTGACCCGAAAGGTTGCTGAAAGGTAAGGTCTTAACTTTTACTTACTCCCCTGAAAGGGAGGGTGTCTTCTGGACACATGATGGTCTTTTCCACCCCATCCATTTCTCAGACCTGTCTGTCAAAAAATCTAATCCATTTATCCAGCTGGAAATTACCCAGGGTGTTTTCATGGATCATTGGGTTGAGCAGTTCACAGGCTGACCAATGACTCTGGGATTGGCCATGAAGTGCACAGTGGGAGCAGGTGATCTTCTGCCTCTCAGTGGTGATCATCTGTTAGATCAGGTAACCTGCCTCCTGAAACCATGAGCACTAATTGCATCCCCTGGCCAAGCAGGATTCACATTCACATCTGTCTCCTGTGCAAACAAGCCTCATAAACACACAGCTACGGAGGAGGAAGGCAGGAGGATCCTCCTAATGAAGCTTGGCTGCTGTTCTTCAGGAGCCATGGGGCCTGGAGGAGAGCAGGCCCGAGGGAGTCTCCTTGTGCAGCCTCCAGGCCCAGGGGGATGCCAGAAGCTTGGGTCCCTCCCTCCAGATAGGTTATGATATACTTTGGACACTGAAGTTATAAAACCGCAAACCACTTTAGGGGTAGAGAAAGGAACCCAAAACCCCTTCCTGAGGTAAGAGCTATAATTACTGGGCTGCCAAATCATGCTCCTTCTCATTTGCTCTGCTTCTGGCCCCAGGTCTCAGCTGAACACGGAAGCTGCAGTATCAGGATTTTCTATCAGAGAGAAATTTCAGGCCTGTTAAACTAAGGGGCTGCATGCCTCAGCTTATCACTACCAGCAGTGCAGCTACAGTGACTATAAAGCTGCTTGGACACATCTAAACCAGCTTCAGATGTGCTCATGCAGATACTGGTAGCGGCCCTCCTGCCAGTGCAGCGCTCAGGGCAAGCTGATTTGTCTTGCTGAGACAACACTGCACCCCTCAGAAAGGCTCCCTGCACACTGTGGATAGTTCTCACGTTTCTCCAAGACCCTTCCACACCAGCCTTACATCTTCCTGCTTCGTCTTTCAGCCCTCCACCTTCATGCTAGGGGCCAAGTGCCCTCAACCTCTCTGTGCCATCCTCCTCCTCCTCCTTGATGGGGTTTCTGTGTGCTGAGGGGTCTCTGCGTTTTCTCATACCCTTTTTTTCCCTGACATTTGAGGCCTGAGATGTGTGACCTGTTTCTCTCCATGCCAGACTCCCCGTTCTTCCTCCTTTTTCCTCACTACAGAATATTTTCCTTCCTTCTTTCTGAAGTAAACATTTTTCCAAGTATCAACATCTTAGTCTGCACTGGGAGGATAAATAGAGACACAATGTGCAAGATGTGGACTTATTACCCTAGAAGATGGTTCTTCTTTCTTCTCACATTCCTATACATCCACAGATGTGTTGTGACTCTGCTTAAAAAGTTCTCCTTCCAGTTTTCAGGATTCTTTCTTCCTTCTAAATTTCTTCAGAAGCAATGTGCATTCTACACATTATTGCCTATCATTTTCCTTCAAACATTGGATTACTCAGACGCTGCCTGCAAGAGTTACATGTATCACAAACAAAAATAGGTAGATGAAAAATGCCACCCCCCTGAGCTCTTGAAATTTGCTGTGTATGTCTGGAGAGTTTCTATCTGCTACACTGAGCAGGAAGAGAAGAGGTTTTGCTCATCGGACTGCATCCAGAAAGGGTGTCTAGGCATTGGGAAGAGTTCCATGGTGCTTGCTCCTGCTCTGCTCCAGTGCCATCATCCACAGCCAAGGAGCAACCTGCAATCTGTTTTACTTGCTCTATTAGCATATTCCCTCTCCTGGCACCAGAGATTATTGTTCTGCTTTCCATTGTCACTCCCCCTTTTTGAAACAGAATCTCAAAGGTAGCAATATTTTATATAAAATAGGTTGTTTGTTTTTTTTTTTTTACACTGAATACTTTTTGAAACCAAAGTTATCTGCCAGAATGCAACACATTGGAGGTACACTTTTACTGTGACTGAAACAAAAACTTGGATCTAAGGATATTGGCAGGAATTATTTAGGCTTACTTTTTATTTTCATTCTTCCTATTTATCTCATACTTCCCTTTAATCTTTTGTTAAATCTGTTAACATGCACCGAAGGCTATTTGTACAGAAGCCTTCTTGAAAATCATGCCTGTCTTGGGGTTTTTTTACTGGAGGCAATGATAATAAAAACAAGACATGAAAACGCTGAGAGAGAATCTTTTCAAAGTGGGAGGGAAGCATATTTCCTGGGTATTTTCTGAAGTGTTCCAGCATACATGACTATTTATTTCAATGTAAACAACAAAAAAAAAAGCCAATCTTCCTTGTGAAGAATGCAGAATCATCCTTAATTAATTAAACTCCTACTGTGAGCTCATAAATGTCAGGATGTTGAATTGCTGTATGGTAACGGAGACTGATTACTGTTATTATTTATTCCAGGGGAGTAAAGTAAGGTTTCTGAAATCCACAGCACCAGCAAGTTAAAATCGCGGTGGAAAGCAACCATACTCAATGTGAAGTGCAATGTTAACGGCCACCTTTAAGCACAGTGGATATGATAGGGCTGTGTAAGACCTGCATTCCCAGGGCACACAGCTGTGAAGGTGAGAGGCGGAGTCCGCAGAAACAGAAGGGCCGCAGTCCATTTCCATATCACAGCCACAGGCTGCCCACAGGAAGATGCCCTGCACAGCAGTTTGGGACACGGGTCAGGACTGCTTCACCCAAAGCCACTGCGCTCAGGAAGAAAAAAAAAAAACAAACAACTGATCTAGTGGGTGGCATCCCTGCCCAATGGCAGGGGTGTTGGAACTCAACAATCTTTAAGGTCCCTTCTAACCCTAACCATCCTATGATTCTAAGACAGTATTTTCTCCTAATAGTGTGTATGAGAGGGAAGGCAGGTATACAGAACAAATGCACATATCCAAACAAAGCTCTGATCAAGTGATCCAATGGGAGATGCTAGGATACTGTAAGATTTAACCTCAGAGGTCTGCCACCCCCAAAAGTCCTCGTGATCTTAAGGAGCTAGAAGACAGTACAGATAAATAATGATTTCTTTCACCTTTGCAGCCGTAGTGAAGACATTTGCAATTTCAGTTGGCACCTCTTTTAGCAGGGAACACTGCTGGAAGCAAGAAACACCTAGTTCCCAAGAAACAAGTAGAAGGAATTTTAACTCTATTTATTTATTGCATATTCCCAGCAAAACAGATCCTGCTGTACAAAGGAAGGAGACAGTATTTGCAGAAACCCTGGAGGGTTGTTTAGGGCCATCACAACCCCTGTGCCTGTGGAAGCATGTGTGAAAGCAGCTGCTGCCGTGACTCGGCCCTGATGGCACATTGCCACCACTGTGGACTCAACGCAACTCAGAGGATTGCTGGACTCCAGGGGGTTAGGCTGTGATGAAGATAAGCCAAAGCTCAGCTCCACCTTCATCCTGTGCAGCCTAATAACACTGGAATAAAAGAGAGGGATGTGTCCCTTGTTGAACCAGTGCAGCAAGAGCCATTCATTGAGCAGGACTGCAGTGAGCACACAGGTAGCATCCTCTGGACATCAGCAGCATGATGGACTCTGCATCAATGAACAGCATTTACAGGGGGGATGGCTGCTTTGTTTCCCTTTCCTCCTGCTATAACCCTGGTTCACACAGGCATAACAGGGGCTATCAGTTCTGCTTTTACATAAGCTCATAAGGTTGGATTCAATTAGCAGAGCTACAGGAGCTCACGTGAAAATGCCCATATCTACTGCACTTACTGGGGTGAGACACATGCAATTGTTCACTAATTCACCTAATTTGGTGGTTCTGCTCCCAAACAGCTTTTTTGACAGGTTAATTTTACGTGGAGCACTTGAGCAGTCCAGGTCACTGTGAGGCCACGAAGACCTCTGCTAGCTCAGTGCATAGACAACCCCAGAGCAGGAATGAGTAACAGGGGAGGCAAGAAGGGACTGCCTCTTTCACTAGACCCTGGCAACTTTCGATAGTTCAAAATGCTCTTGGAACAACAGTTCAAGGCCCGGAAGAGTCAACACTCTAAAGGAAGCGTACATTAAATCCCTTTGCGCTGCTAGTGCTGTGAGAGCTGCATGGCACACAAATGCTAGGCATCTGAGTACCACTCCATCCAACACAGCAATACAACTGAAATTTAACCAATACCAGGCAAATCTTTATAAAACCATTTCTGGTGTTGATTATTTACGAAACATGTTGTTGAGACATTTTATAAATAGAATTGACTGACTGTGTAACTTCCAAAGACATTATTGGGGTACTTTTTGGAACACTGCATCATTATAATTGCAAAGCAGAACTGGTAGATAGGCTGCAAAATTCCCACAAAAGCAAAAACAAAACCCCTAAAAATAGCAAAAAGTTACATAACTGTGAAACTCCTTAAAAAAAAAAAAAAAAAAAAAAAAAGACCCTTCTAAAAACTAACAGAAAAGTTACATAACTAGAACTTAATTACCTCCTTAGAAATTCACTGTCAATCTAAAAAAGTGAGAACTTAAACAAAGAAGTATATACTTAGAAGTACCATAGGTGATCAATGTCATTTCTCCTTCAAGGGAAGATGATTAAGGCTGCATGAAGGATGAAGTATGAAAAATGCATTGGAATGCCTGTTAAAAGAGGCTGTCAGAAAGCCTTGGTGTGTCTTGGATTACATTCACCCAAGGACTGTCAAGGTCAAGAACTTTAATGGCATAAAAGCACCGAGAAAAAAAGGCAAAAACTCTGAGCCTTGAGAGCAAAATACTCCACCGGGGTATCTACTAGCAACAGGCAGGGCTGAAAAGGTTCAGATGGCCACTCCAATACAACTGCATAAAGAGGACTGCAGCTTAATCTCCCAATGTTCTACAAAACTACATTTCAAAACTTCATTTACAATTCTGATGTGTTCCCATTGTTGATTACTGCCCATATATGCAAATTCGAGTAAATTAGGATGATTAAAATGCACCTGATTGAGCCATAGCTCCCTGCTGGATGAAACCTTCATTGCAAAACCAAGTGAAAAGCACAGCTCAAATATTATGGCAGTTTTTTGAATGGAAATGAGATATTGGTGTTTTCTCTGCACTGATGTTATATAATGTGTCAAAAGAAACTCTCATCTGTAGCATAATAATATTCTAGTGCCCCAGCTGGAACTATGAAAAGGTTGCTTATACGTTCAATAGTAGGTGAGAAAAACATCATCAACTGCAATAACAAATAGCTTTTCATCCCTGTTTCTAAGTGGAAAACAAACCTCTCTGGTTTTATTAGTACTCAGACCTTCTTTAAAACTAATTTTCTTCCATGCGGTTTGCTCCCAGAAGTCTTTTATTTTTTAACATTTTCAATTTTATTTTTTTTTTTCATGGAAACTTATTACCAAACAAAACAACCAAACAAACAAGATGTTAACTGCATCTTAGGAATATAACTCAGTTAATTTCCCGGAGAGAGCCACTGTCTCATGTTTTTGGAATATTAATTTTGAAGAGGCAGGAACCCAAAATTTGGGGTCTGTTTCCCTCCGGTGTACCAAATGTATTTTTATGACCAATATTCTACCCTAGCACTTACTCAAGCTATAACAACAACGCTCAGGACAAGTCAGTCATCTTGGAGACATGTTTTCAGTTATCTACAGAAAGGACAGATATACATTCACCTCTTGATCTTGCAGCTATGCTGGTCTTTTTCCATTAAAACTTCCCAGAGCTCCTGCCAAGAGCAATTATGCAGTTGAAGGTGAAAAGACTTTATCCGCTTTTACTTAGTCGACAGAAATTTTAGCTATTTCTCATTACACAGCCCAGGAAAAAAAACATGGGAGTCTATCCACCCTTTCTTCACTGCTGTGATACCAGTTTCCCATTATACCCTCTCCAGCGCTAACAATGGTGAAGAAATCAAGTGGACCATGCGACTCTTCATGAATTTTCCCTGTGAACATTGTGTTTTCTAACCTGCCTTACACCACATTGGTAATTAAACTGCCACTGGATCATTTGTAACATCTGGAATATTCAATAAGAAAACAGTCCAAGGAGGACAGAGTAGTAGAAAGAGATTACCAAACTTCAAGTTCCTTTTGTGGTCATAGAGGATGTACTTTTCCATCTCTTGAGTCAACACTAAATGCATTATTTTGTCTGCTGTGTTGCTTAGCATTTCTTTATAACAGGAAACTCATGTGTAGATCTTGTCCTGCTTTTCCAGCTCATGAAGAATGAAAGTATAATACACTAAAGCCTCCAGCAATTACACAAAATGTTAAAGATTTCCAGAAAAATCAAAAACATTTAATAGGAAAAAATAAATAAATTCCCTATTTCTGTTTACTTCCCCCAGAGCACTCACAAAGCAGGAAAAGTCAACCAGAGCATCCAGAAGAAATAGCAGTGGACAAAATGTTAGTAGAGTGAGAAGTTCGGGACGACTGGAGGGCAGGCAACAGGAGAATTAAAGTATTTCTTCCATTTCAAAGTTTTGGTGTCTGGTATAAACCCTATCCCAGCCACTCCCAACAATCTTTAACAGATGTGCTGTGAACTGGTCATTTTTGCACCTCCCATGACTGCTATAAATGCCCAAACTCCCAACAGTTACAATGCAGCAGTGCCTAAGAAGCTACCACTGTTCCCTAGAAAAATTACAAAACATAATTATCACAGCATCTGAAGCTGCAGACACAAGTCCTCTTCCAAGCTCCATTGCCCTCCCAGCCCATGTCCAGCTGATCTCTGTCTTACTGCTCAAGGTTTCTCCCACACACAGCTGTTAGCAATATCCCTGTGTGGTCACTCCCTGACCGGGCTCCATCAGAATGATCTTGAATTAAACTTTTAATCCAGCTCATTTTATTGAAATTTTATTGTTCATGCAAGCAACAACAAGCAGGTGGAGGAGGAAATCTCCTTAGCCAGTAGGGTTGTTCTAGGAAAAGCACACAATCTAGAGTGTTAATCTGAAGTAAACCTTGTAAATTTTTTTATCTGTAATGGCCACCATTGTCTCTGTTGGGTAATCTTTATTATTCTTATCACCACATCCTCCCAACTCTTTTCACCCAAAGCCTGGGTAGTTCTTCTTTGCTTTCCTAGCCTGGAAGCAGGCATTTTCCCCTTCTGCCATGCCAGCCATTTGTGCTGCTGTGAGCAAGACAAGAAGGCACACAGTAAATTCCTGCAATTTAAGCAGGACGGGAGTTCCACATTGCATTTGTGTTAGTGAGAGCGTAACAGAAAGTGTAATTGATTCACCTTCTTACCATGTCCCTCATCCTTGTTTGCTGACTGACAGTGTATCAGCCAGCAACCACTAACAAAAGGCACATCTTGTAATATTGACACTCTTCTCCAAGCTATTCTTTCTCTATCCTCATTTTTTTTTTTCAGAGATTCAGTGAATTCAAGTGGGATTTGTAGGAGTCTTTTAGCAATTAAGGAAGGAAAAGAAATGCGTTGATGAGGAATCTAACCCCATCACTTATGATTGTTTCTTCTGAAAGCCTTTGATGCTTCTCAGGCAGAGCTCCCTTTGGGAGTGTGATTACCATCCTTTGATGGACTAAGATCTTGAAACCACATGTTCTGCAAGATAAGTTTCTTCTCATGTTCTGGCACGATTCTGATTTTTTTTTTTTTTTTTTTCCCCAGAGAAAGAGAGTTTTAACTTATGTGCCACTTGTCACCTAATCTTATGGTTTCAAACATACATAAAATTACCTATAATTTCTTGCAAATGGTGCTTCAGAGTTTTTGGATTCTTTTAACCTCAGATTTCATAATAATCAGATCAGCAAATAATTTTTGGATGAAAACTGGGTGTCATTCAAATCTGATAATCTCGTATTGTGTTTTTCTGAGGCTAACATTAACATGTTCTGTTCCTGAATACGTTCCTGTCATTTCACTATGTTGTTTTCTGTGCATTATAAAAGCACTTTTGCACTCTGGATTAAATTTAGAAGAAACTAACACTGTTCTTTAGTGTGAAATCTGTTGTTTAGTACTGTCTGTACTATAATATGAAGCTTCCATGTATGATGTGTATCAGTAAATTCATGCTTTGTGAACTGTGTATGTGCTAACAGATGAGGTATTAAAGAGCTTATTTACTGTAAAAAATGGAGTTCTGAGTTTTGAAAGAATATGGAGCTTTATCATATCAAGTTTGATTTCCTCTATTGTATTTTATGTGACAATTCCATTACAAGAATAACAGACAGGGCCTCTCCCACCAATGAGTGATTATCAGGAAAGAGAATGAAAGGGGGAAAAAAAAAAGCACATATATGAAATATGTCAGTCATGTGAGTGACAGTACTAGGAGATATGCAAATGCTCTGCTTTCTGTTGGAAGTCCTGCAATCTATGTAAAATAGAACAAAATTAGAGTTAAGATGTCCTTCTTAGCCTGAAATATTTTATTTCAAATCATTGTTTTTTGTTTGTTTGTTTGTTTGCTTGTTTTTATCCTATAACACACCATGGTAAATTACCACCTTTTCCTGTGTATTACCATTTCTCAAAAACTTCTTTGCAATAATAATCATCTCCCCTTTGTTTTCATTTCTTTTGTAGATATTCATGCAGTCATAGTCCCGTAACTTTTTTATAAGGATGACTCCTGTTGACATCAAAAAGGAACAACACTGAGATATTAAGTTTCTCTAGCTCCTTCTTTAAAAATTCCCTATGTCATTTTATCTTACTATCACCTGTTGCCTTTTATTTTTACATGCACCACCAGAAATGTACCATACTAAGGCTGACAGACTACAGTCAACATACTGTATTGCAAGCAACTCTTAACCATTCATCCACATTATCTGATGTTACTTTGAAAAAATGAATAAATAAAAGAAAATAACAATAAGCAGTGCTTTTTAAGTTCATAAAATCAAATGAGCTCAGTAAAAACCACCTTAGCCCCCACACTAGCTATTCATGGCTTTGGAGAGAAATTCTCTTCAGAATATCTTCCTCAAGGAAGTAAGGTGCCATAGCATCACCCCAAAGCCTGTATTGGAATAAAACTGGATTTTGAGACTACTTGGAAACAAATTTAACAGGTATTGCAGACGAGTGTTTTTCAAGCAGTAAACAATTGATCTGCTACAAATATTGAGCCAGGTCATCCACTGCTCTCAAGAATCTAATTTTGATCTTTATTAACTTGGAGCAATTCTAGGCTCTGCTTCTGCACGTCTCTATTTTTTACAGGTCTAATTTGCATGCACTTTATGAAAAAGTAACCAAACTTAGTATCTGACATGAGTGCCATATTTTCCGAGCTAGTAATGACTTAATGCACTACCAGAAGGTAATTAATAAATCCTGTGACTCTACAAGCATACCACACACTTCTTCCTGTAATAACAAGCTTTAATTCATTTTTGTATTTATTGAAGAGCATTAATGAATATGACTCTTTACCACATTTCCAGGAAAGGTGGAACAAAACAAGAAAAGGTCCCTTCTCTGTAAATAGACGTCAGTTCATAAACAGTTCAGCAAAGAAAACAGTTTGTCCATTCTTCTCCTGAGAAATGGGTCAGCATGGCCACTGCTAACCTAAGCCCTGTGGCTCAGCCCAGCATTCTTATGTCACAAAACATATCTGAAAAGTCACTCTGTACTAAGCTGCCTGATTGCCCTTTGTATTTGAGATGAAAAGTCAATGGAGGAAGCCACACACAGAGAGCTAACTGGGACCTCTGGATCCCCTGAAGCCCAGGAGCAGGAAGAGGTGAGGATAAATAACAGAACAGCTTCAGAAAGCTCCAGAAAGTTCACAGAAAATAAAGTCATATTTGAAAAACTAAGTAGAGCATCATTTCAGCTTCTTAGGATGAACAGAGCTATGAAAGGTGCCATCACAGACATCTGACCTAGTGTGGATGCAGAACTTTGTGGATCTTGTTTGCAGCTTCCCCTTACAGTGGTTCAGAAATCATGCCTATAAAGATACATTTGTTGTTGTAGTGCAGCAAACAGTGACAGGGTTTGGTCTCTTCCCATGAAGGCAACTGGCCAGTTTTGACCATATGACCATTATGAAGGTTCCCAGAAAGGGCCACATACGCACTCCTGGGTGCAGAGTGCACGCTGGCTGGTCTGTGTCTGACCTTGCTGGGGAGTATCCTAACACGCTGGCGATAAAGACAGCTGTGACCCTGGGCTTGAGCCCATGACCTCTCCCTGCTTAAAGCTAATACAGACAGAGTCTCTGTATAAGTTTATTCCGAGGCACAACTTCTGTGTATGCTTTTGTTTGCTTCACTGGAATTACCCAAGAAAATAAACTCATAGAGAGGCATTAAAGTTTTTAGGATTGGGACCTCTGTGTGGCCCATAAAGTGATGGCAAATTATAAACATTTAGCTTCCAGTGCCTCACAGTCTATGGAAGATATCGTGTACCTTGTTTTTTTGTCAGTCCTGCTCCAGCTTGCCTGAGTTTTCAAATCTAACTGTTTGGGTTTTGTTGTTTTATTTTGTGGATTTTTTTTTCCTTTTTTGGCCATTTTAACTTAAGAATGAATTAAAAAGAGGTAGGAGGAGGAAAGGATTCTTTGCTGAAAAAAAAAAAAAAAAGTAAATGGAAAAATTCATATAAAAAGAAAGAGATAAAGGATATCTAAATAGAGATGTAAGAGGAGAGAAAAACCATCTGGGAGTCTGACTATTCAGTGACTTCAATCCACATTAAATTGTCAGGCAATCAATCACGCTGTATGAAATTCATGAGGCTGGTAATTCCTTTCTATGGAGCCACCCAGCAGCACAAGTCATTAGTACAGTGTCAGTGCACTCCCCAACGACTATCTGATCCATGCCATAGTTTATCTGAAATGTAATACCCAGGAGTCCACAAACCGTACAAAAAGTTATTCAACCACTTTTACTTACACACAAACAGGTTAAAGCTGCATTTTCTTGCTACGTTCTGTTTCTACAGCTCTCATAGCCTCTTAGTTTGCTGTGAGCATTGCTCTAATGCTTGTACTATGGCTGCAGATAGAAATTCCTACCCAGCTGGGCTTCGTGGCATTAGTAAACAAACAAACAGAAGGACGGAGGCAGTCCCTGGACCATAAAAAGTTTACAAGCCAAGGAGATGTGCCAGGCAAAGGGCAGGAGAGAGGAAGTACCATGTTCATTAAAAAAGAGGAACCAACAGTAGAGAGCAAGAAGTAACTCCCCTGCCAGCCACAAATAAAATCAAGCCCAGTGCCTAGATCCCACTCCACTGCCTAAAGCAAAAGCTGCTTTGTGCAACCATGGAATTACTCCAAACAACGATACTGAAATGAATATTATGGACCTGTGTGGAAGGCACATTTCAGGCAGTAGTTCATAGCAAACCCCATTCTGAGAAGTATTTTTATGTTATTTCCGTGTGGCAAAAATCATATACGTGCAACACGACCTCAACCCCCAGCTGAGCTGAGGCATGTTAGTGCTGGCCATGCAGGACCAGCTGGGCTTCCTGCACCCCACCTTCACTGCCAGCACTGCTGAGCTGCGAGGTCTGGCTGCACACCAGGATGTGCTCCATCCTCCTCTGACCCTCCAGATACACACAGACCCCAAATCCTCAGTGCTGAAGCACTGGAAGAGAGACCCTTCCTGGGTGCAAGGGGAAAGCAGGGAGCTGCAGCCATGCACCTGAGCACGGCAAGTGCCTAGGTCCCAGCACCAGTGTAGGACTCCCTTATGGATCCCAGGTAACAGCAGAGGGGATGAGAGTTTCAGACCACAAAAAGGAGCACTGCCAGATGGTTTATGGTACAAACCTCACCCTTCTTTCATCTCCCAGACCTACAGTGCTGCTGGCAGTGGAGGAAGATCAGGCTGTGGGTGGGAGACTCACCCAGAGGAGGCTGGAGACCACCAGTGCAATGAATTCATCTTAGAAACAAAGCATAAGAGAAAGATTATCTTCAGAAATCACCAGGCAAATAGATTTTGAATAGAGAAGAAGTGTAATAAATGCACAGACAATTCAGCAAGGGGAAAACATTTGTCAAGTCTTTCCTTTTCACTTATTTGTCTGGCTTTGTTCAGGATAAGCACTCCTGCAAATAGTGCTTGCTAATTATCTTTGGTCAGCAAGATCAATCACAGTCTTTGTCTTTTTGTCAGTCTGGCCCTGCAAATTCTCTTAAGTCGCAATATCCCTTTGAGAAATCTTCATTTTCTGTTATAAAAGCAAGCCCAATGTCCCTGCACTATATGTTTTAGGCTCTGAGGGCTGATGCTTCCTGCCAGAGGCACAATTTCAGTTCCAAATGTGCAGAACTTGTTGTTTCTACATTTCATTTTGCAAGAGAAAGAGAAAAGAGTGTGTGCCCATTTGAAAACTCCTCTGAAAAATGTGTGTTATGGAGAAAATGAGGTCTCTGCATTAAATTATACTTTCTTGTATACTTTTAAGGTAGAGCTTCATATCCACTAAAGTGAGATATATATATAAAAGTAATAAAAGAGTGCAATATATATTCTTTGATACTGCTCTCAGGAGTCAGAATATTGGCCCTTTAGTCAATTTCAGCTCGGCTAAATTACATTTAGCCCAAATATCTTTCCACAGCTTTGGCTGTGTTTCTTGACTATCATGACCAACTTACGTGGTGATACTGGATGCTGAGAAATGTGCTACCTTCCCACCTCAACAGGGATGGTTGTGTGGTCATGCCTGCATACCTGCGTGCAGTGTTATAGCTTGGTTTTGTGTATTTTCCAAAAAGGAGACCTATAGCAACATGTTTTTGTGCTTTGCAGTGTCCATGTGCTGGCCCCAGTGTGCAGCAGCCACCCCTGCTCCCACCTCTCGCTTTCTTCAGGTTGATGCCCAGAAACTGTGCAGCAACAGAGCAGGTGAACAGAGAAAAAAAAAAAAAAAAAAAAAAAAAAATTAAGTAGACTTTCCTCCTGAAAAAAATGAAAAAAATGCATATTGCAAAAAGAGATGAAATGTTTGCATTTGTGAAAATTCCCAATGGGAAGACTTTTTTTTTAAAATCCTGGGAGAAGTAAGTCCTGGTGCAGAGCAGCTGGCTGCCTGGTGGCCCCAGCTGGATGAAACACCTCTGAAGGCAGATGCACCAGGCTGCATTTCCTCATGGTTTGTCATCTGAGTAGTGGCAGAGTGTTTTGTGTGCGGGTTAAAATGAGGAGATGAACAGTGGAGTGCCAGTGCTTTTTTTTCAACACAGTGTTTGTGTTTCCAGGGAGGTAAACAAGAAATACCCTCTCCAACCCCTCGGCTTGTTGCAACCATCATGAGTCACACAGCAAAAGCTTGGGCTAGCATGGCACACACACACGTCTCTTCTTGGGTTTGAAGAGACCAAAATATTTACTTTTTTTTTAAAAATGTAAATAAATAACAGAATCAAGACATAAATAAGTGATTTCTGAAGGAGGCAGGCAGTGTTCCTGAAAGCTCAGTGGTTTAAGTGTGCTTCAGTGACGTTTTTGTTCTAGCCAAATGGTTTATTTATTAAAAGGCACCACAGCTATGCTGGTCACTCATTTACCAACACTGAGCAGTCCCTTTATTAAGGTGCTCTTCATCCCTTCAGCACTGCCAATAAACCCCGGTAGGTTCTTCATGTCCCTGTTTACAGAAATCATCCCAGTTAAGCCCTCCCTTTTCATATGCACTGCCTGGTGGATCTCTGTGTGACTTGGGTTTTAACCAGCTGCCCCAGCAGGGGCTGGCAGGACACAGCATGTCCATTTTGCATATAGCTGGCTGAATTAATAAAGGGCACGGGTAAGAGTTTTGCAAACCTTAGGCTATTGCAGGACGTCTGGCATTTCAAATGCTCAACTTTCCGAGAGCCTCTAAGTCATGCATCGGTGCTGGTTGGGAGATTTGTCTGGGGAGTACCTGTGGCACCTTTCCCTCATCCTCCTCTCTCCCCTCTGACCCCCTCTGGGCTAGAAGGATGCTGGGCTGGCTGAGTCTTTGCTAATCTGTGGTGGTCTCTCAGGAGACACCTGAGACAGAAGCCAGCAGAGTTCTCCTGTGTCCTTTTACAGTCCCTTGTCCCCACCAGCTGCAGTTGTCAATGCTGAATTGCATTTCTACCAGCCCTCAAAGTACTTTGTGTGGCTGATAACTCTGCATCCTGAGGCAGCCCATACTTTTACACATCTGGCCCCGAATTACTTCTACAGAGATGTTCACAAAGGTTGCAACAGGGAAGAGAAAAAATTCTTTTTTTTCCTTCCTTCCTTCCTTCCTTCCTTCCTTCCTTCCTTCCTTCCTTCCTTCCTTCCTTCCTTCCTTCCTTCCTTCCTTCCTTCCTTCCTTCCTTCCTTCCTTCCTTCCTTCCTTCCTTCCTTCCTTCCTTCCTTCCTTCCTTCCTTTCTTATTTTTTAATCTCAGAGAATACCAGAACCACTGGGACATCCTTCCTCAGCTAGGACTATGCTTCAGGCTTCAGAGAAAGTCATCTTTAATAACAAACTCGTTCATGTTTTCACAGCATAGCTAAAACTATCCTGAAACAGAAGAAAGGACAAACCTCATGAAGAATTTCCTATTTTGCAGAAATCCGTTGGGTTCCTCAGGGATCAAACAAGATTTTCTTTCCAAAAATGGGACACAGAAGAGGAAAGCTGTCCCCTGCATCACCTGACAGGCAGGTACCTGAATCAGACCTCCTTGGATGCTGTGAACCACAGGACTGGGCCAGCCCAGAGCTCAGTGCAGGCTCCAAAACCCACCATGAGCAGCATGACAGCTTCTTGCTGAGCACTTCGCTGCCACAGCAACCAGAGCAGCAGCAATGAAACTCCCTCTTTTACTCTGGTGTGGGGCCAGGGCCATTTCCACAAAATACAGACACAATGGTCACTGCGTGTGTATTTAGGGGCTGGCCACATCCTCCTGCTGAAAGTCGGTGGGTGGTATTCATCCCTTCCATGCCCTCTGTGGGGAGCCACCTCAGAGCATGAAGGTTACGGTAACAATTCATTCCTCTCAAGATGTAGTGGTCCTCAAAAATCATTTTGGCTTTCTGATTCATCCTTCCCTTGGATGATTCTGACTCAGAGTAGGGGAAGTGTTAAATATATCAGCCAAAATGCATTTCTTTTTCCTGAGGTTACAATGGAGAGTCCAGTTCCATGAAGACAGACTTTTTTTTTTTCCTTTTTTTTTTTTTCTTGAACTATTGATAAATGTTCAGAGGAAGGATCTGACTGAATTTCCAGGAAACTGAAGTAATCAGCTTTTCTATATAAATTGAGCTGCTGGCATCATCTTGAAGGGGTTTCAGTAATCAAGTAATGGCTTGCAGCTAAATATGACTTGATTAGATAAATAATCTAGTCCAGATGAGACTGGGAGCTCTCCCACTGTTTTATTCACGCTATCCCCACATGCAGACATCAGGTCACCGGTCCTGTATTCTGATGCAAAATGGCACAACGAAGATGCAGCATGTAAAAAGTCAGTTGCAGCGGACAGGTGTTAATCCTGGGATTAAATGCTGGTTTTAAGCAATGATTTGAAAGGCACAACATGCATATTGGATACTCCAGATGAATGAATCTCTAAGCACTGATGATTTTGCAGAGAAGCAATTCCAGATGGGATCTGACTCACCCTGCTTGGTGCTATGGAAATATGTTTTTGTTTTAGAGATGCAGCACAGCCCAGTTTTTAAGAAATGGTCCAGGGAAGTCACTTTTGTGGCTTCACATCAGGACGTACCAGGCTGGCCCTGCAGTTAGGTTGGTTCGTATAGGGCCAAAGTCTGCCAGCCCCCTTGCTCACACCACCCACTGACAGGGAAAGTTACTAATCAGTCAGTTTGAGCCAATGTGACAAAATTGCACCCCAAACTAACATCTGATGTGCTAAAATGTTCTACTGCAAACAAAAGCGTCTCAGGGACACTGGCAACTCTGGCAAAGGCTGAATAGAGGCTATAGAAATATAGAAATGCAATATAAATTATAAATACAAATATAAATATAAATAAATATAGAAAAATAGAAATGCAAATCAGTAGCAGTGTGACATTCCTGAAATCTGATGCTTGAACTTGTGTCCACAGCTTGTGCAGCCAGGAGTTCAGGCCTGATACAAAGGGACAGAACTTTTAAATCACTGTATTAAGGGTTAAGACCCTTTTCTTGCCTCCCACAAGATAGATTCCTTCATACTATGTGCAAATCCTACCTGGATGGAGAAAATAACGCCAACAAATCATGAATTCTGATCAACTTCACAAACATCTTCCCAGTATTATTACTCCTGAACCTTGTGAGATGTTATCACAGAGTTGCTGCTCTGATACTGCAGGTATCTATCTCTGGATTAAGAGACCAAAGACACACTTCCTGCATCTCTTGTACCAAACACATATAATCAGATGGGAAGTCTCCTTGGAAATCAGAGTCTGTGAGCCAAATTCTGTCTTTGGATGCAATGCTACAGTCAAAGGAGTCATGACAAAACAAAGAGGGAAGACAGATTTCCAAGCAAGTTTAAAGAGTGTATTATCATAAAATTTAAAATATTAATTCAGTAATCAACAGCTACACCAGGTTCTGCCATCCATCTAAATGAAAGAAGACCTTACACAGTCTTACACCTGCTGGCCTAAATAATAATCAGCTCTCACTGGTGTAAACAACAAAACAAAACAAAAACAAACAAACAAACAACAACAACAAAAAAACTTTTACAAGGGTATGACTTAACAAGAGATCCGAGGATGCTCCAGCCTTCCCAGTGTCACTGCCTGGCACAGCATGTGCACCCAAAGTTACATGCCATACACACCTCACTGTGCTGTTCCCTTGTTTCACTTTGTCTTTGCAAATAACAGCACATAAACCTGATACTGTGTGCGGCAGCTTGTACATACTCTATTATTCTTAAAACACAAAAATGCCATGTGACATTTTGAAAAGCTTACTCACGTTCCACAGAAAACCCAGATTTTTTGATTTTATAAGAAAGCCCTTTTCCTCATGTCAAGTATGTAGAAAATTCTACATTATCTAAAACAGATTTTCAAGACAAGAAAATTTTGGGATTATAAAATATCACAGTTCTAGGCACAATCTGTTTTTCTTTCCTTAGACAAAGAAAAATAATTTCTGAAGCATCCAGGAAAATGTTTGGGTTTTAAAGGAATGCCTACAAATGTTACAGATATAGTTATGGGTTTATTCATAATGCATTGAATAGGCTCTGTGGTAGTCCATTACCCATCATTACAGAACATTTAAAATGAAGAAGCTGTCCAAGATCTTTGAAGTCCCCCAGCAAAACACCCAAACACATCAGATGATTACTTACCCAATTATATTACAATGGAGGAGATAGGACACAAGTGATTAGACACCGAAGTGATTTGAGACACAATGCAGTTAACATGTCATTCCAATAAATGTTTGGCTGACTACAATATTTCAAAGCAGAGGACACAGTTTTGTGGATCACGGGCTCTATTCGATGTCCCACAGCTATTCTCACAGGGCAGTTCCATTTTAATCCATCCTGATTAATGCCACAAAATGAGTTTTCCTGACACCTGTAATTTTGCTCTGCTGGGGAGTGATTGAAGAGGATGGGCTTTCATCCCAGTGCAGCAAATCCTTGGCAGCCTGCTACAACAAAGAGTTAACCATCTTCTCCAGCAAATGAGATGAAACTGTAACTTGTTTTCTTTTAATTAACTCCTCACCAGATTGCTCCAGGTTGTCCTGGCACCCCTCAGCTCCAAGACAATAGCAGCGCTCCCAGCTAGGGTAGGACTTTGGAGCACTTGAGTTTCCTGGGAGTAGCCGCGCTCTGCGTGAGCCAGGTCATGCTTTTCTCACGCTGTCTGGGAATGCTTTTGGAAAGACTGATTATGGGCACAAGGCAAGTCGAAGGTATCTGAGGCCGTTTAGCCAGACTCAGCATGCTGGTGAGTCAGGATGACCAGCAAAGATAACATATCAGCAGCCCACACCAGCGCCGTTGTTCATAATGAATTCCTTCCTCTGGGTTTACTTTCCGCTGATTACTCTCTAGGTTTTCTTAGTTTGTCATTACCGCCTTAGGGCTTCCAGCTCCCACTTTCTGTTTAGTTTTTGTCCCCATGTAAGCTTGGTTGCTCTTTTCCACACAAGGTATTCTTAGACTGTGGAGTGGAGCAAACCACAAAGCTTATGAAGAAGCTTTTAATGCACAGTGTTTCCAGGTTAGCATGAAGATTTGGTTTAATTTTTAGGTAGTCCTATGTGGAACCAGGAGTGGGACTCGATGATATTTGTGGGTCCCTTCCAGCTTGGGATATTCCATGATTTTGTGACAAATGACCAAGAAGGAATACTGCAGTGATGCCAGGAGGTGGACCCCGAGAGGAGTCTGAGGTCAGGACTCTGGCACAGGCTGTTCCTGGGTAGGTGCATACACATGGGGACACTGTACACATCCAGAGCCTTCTGTACACATTATAGAGAGCGTTTTAATGCAAACAGTGCAAATACTTCCTGGCAGGGACAGGCACCAGCCCACATCACTTAGAAATGCAGGAGAGCAGAATGACTTTCAGGAAGGAAGGGAAGCTCCACACTGTATTACAATGTGTGCTCCTACAAAATATACAAAAAGCATGAAAAATATGTTTATATAGATTTAAAC
This sequence comes from Aythya ferina, assembly GCF_964211825.1. Classification (NCBI taxonomy): domain Eukaryota; kingdom Metazoa; phylum Chordata; class Aves; order Anseriformes; family Anatidae; genus Aythya; species Aythya ferina. The sequence continues at coordinate 20,727,080 of NC_140296.1, forward strand.
TTAAAGAAGAGCATACAATGAGTAGGTAAAGTGTGCCAACATCATGTCTGGTTGGGTCTGCCGTTCAGTGCAGTGAAGGGAGTATGCAGGCAGTCTGTTTGCTTGGGCACTCCCATTTTTTTCCTCTGATCCACAAGTGAATAAATCAAGGTTTGGACAACATTTTCCATTAATTTATAGTGGGGCAAACTTGCTTCTCTGTCTCTGAAGTGAGGCTGATAAAGATGAGAAAAAAAAATCAAAATGTCAAGTCTTCTCAGACACTTAGCTTACAATGAGAGAGGTAGTCATGCTAGTCAAGGAAATCATTTTAAAGTTTAAAGATTTAGACACGGAAATCATTTTAAAGTTTAAAGATTTAAATAAAAGTTATGATGAAAATGAAAATGATTTTTCAATTGTTTAGCATCTGTGTTTCTTTAATACAGATGGCTTTTATAAAAATATGCCAATTTGTGAGGCTGAAATGAGACTTTAATTAGACCATCTAGTTCTCCATTGCCAAATCTTCATTTATAAGATCTCTAATATGCACTGTTACATGGGTTGCTATGTTCAGACTGCAGGATTCAAGAGCTGGAGTCAGTCCAGCACTTTGAAGTCTGACGATCCGAAAGACTAATTTTATTTTGGATTGTTTCTTGCCCTAGCAGAAAAGGCCTTCATTTTAGGGTAGAGTGTTGAACTATCTCCTACCTTTTCAACTTCCTGCTCAGCAGCTCAGCCAGGGACACCAAATGAAAAGACACTGAGTTAAGAGTGTCTCTGCTGGCAGAGAATCATAGGAAAACTTTAAGCTGGGAGGGATCTACGGGGATCTCTATTCCAGCTGCCTACTGAAAGCTGAACTAAGTCCAGTAGTGGATTGGTTTCCTCAGTGTCTTGTCCAGTCAAAGTTTGAAAATTCCAAACTCTCTTTTTTCAGCTTATTCCAGTGCTCCAATGCTCTCACACTGAACACATTTGTCTGTACATCTGGGCAAAATTTACTGTGCTACAACTTTCTGCCATGGCCTCTTGTGCTTTCACCACGTACTTCTCAGAGGAGCCTAGCTCTTTCTTCCCCAGACTTCCCTTCTACGTAGTGGGAGGCAGCAACTAGAGCCCCTTTACCCTTCTTATCTCCAGGCTAGACAAACCCATTTTGTTCAGTGGCCCTTTCTGCGTCGTGTGCCCCAGCTCCCTGACCATTTGAGTGGTCTTTCTGCAGGCTCTCCCCAGTTCCTTGACATCCCTCTTGTACCGGAGAGCCCCAAACCAGACACCATACTCCATATGTAGCCTCATGAATGCTGAGTAGAGGGGAACGATCACATCCTTCAGTCTAGTGGCCACATTTCTGCTTAGCTTCAGTGTGTGTTCAACCATCATTGCTGGAATGGCCCACATTTGATTCAGTACTGCAGAGGTCCATTTTCATTTAGATTTTCCTGAGGCTTATAGCACCAGTATTACCTGCCTTCCATCTTCATAGCTGAACTGCTTTTTCTGTGAAAATGAATCACTTGGAAAGGCTATCTCAGGTTCCAGAACAGGTGGATAAGCAGTATTACGGAGAAGGAGAGTAGAGATGTCTACACCACTAATGGGTACGTCTGCATGCAAATAGTGTTTCTCTGCTGTCACCGTGTGTTTCAGCAGTGACCGCAATGACAATTATGTCTCACATCACCAGCTTTCTAGCCTCTTCTGAGAGGGAATGCAGGCAAGAGAAGCTTCATCAGTTACCCTTGCAGTGTTCAGGGATTAAACTCTTTCTGATTCTCTGGCACTTTGATCTCTTTGATCCCAAGAGCACTTGTTTGTCCTTTACAATACTATCAGTGTTACCATCACACCGCCACGAGAACCACTCTCCTTCATCTTTTCAACTCCAGCTCAAGATCAGCTTCTGAAGATGGAAAGTTATCTTCAGCAGAATGAATGATACTCTTCCTTCTTTCTCCTTCCTTCTTTATATAGGTCATTGTAAAGCTAGAAGCTATAGAACATTTTTGTTCTCAGAGTATTTAACCATTGCTGAGTATACCAAAGGATAACTCCCTGATGTGCTATGCAGAGCAGAAATTGATAGGTTTCAATAAACATCTTCTACAAGTATAGCATGAAAACAGAGAGAAAACTATAAAATTAATCATCAGAGCTCTGCAAAGTCCACAAAGAACTTGCTGCAGCTGAATCCCCTGGCCCCAGGGGTTGATACAAACAGATTGTGACCTCAGTTTTATTTTACTGGCAAAATTACTGTTAAGGTATTGAAAAGTACCTAAACTAAAGATTAAAAGGAAATTAAAATATATATATATATAAAAGAAAAAAAACAAAAAGGCAAGATAAAAACACAGGCAGAGATGTATTTTTTGAATAATAGTTGGTAATTGTTAGCAACTGAAGCATTTGGGAGGAAAAATACCGAAGTGATACAAAACCCCAAGGAATGAAAGCAGAGCAGTGGCAGATGGCAACTCAGCAACATCAAGGACCAGACAATTCCAAGTTGGCCAATTCCACAGGCCAGCACTTCCTCACTTCAGTGATGACTGGCTGTCCAATAAGTAATTGCCTGATACTTGTAAGCTGTGTATATCTTTCTTGCAGAATGTCTTTGTTCACTGTAAAAGTATCAGAACAAAAACAATCCTGGTAAGGTGGGGTTGCATGGCCATCTTTAATGGCTTGAGACTGATATGAAGAAGCTCCGGAAGCAAATCTTCTCATTCACACACACAAAAGCAAATAAATGAAAACAACCCCCCCAAAATGTTTACTATTTATCTGTGCCCTTAGCAGGAAAAATATGTGCAAATAATGACATTGTCCACAGGACCTTCTCAGACAATTTTGTGGGATTTATTTAATTTTGTTTAAGGCTTGGTGGGCATTTGGGAGTTTGGGGTTGTTTTTCACTACTTTCTCCCGCAGTTCCTCTGTGTGCCTGGAAGACCTTAAATCTGCCAGGTGACCATGAAAGCAGGGTGGATACTGCTAGATACAAACTCATGAGGCCGAACAAGAACAATACTAACCACAACACAAGTAAGGCTATGCTGCAGTGAGAACTGTATGCCTAAGTCAAAGTACCTGCTCTAGTATTTAGAGATGTCCCAGTCCTACAGTTATCACCAGCTCATACTGGAGTGCTAATGCAGCCTTGCTGCCAAGATTTGAGACAACTTAACTGTGTTTACAGTACAGAGTTCATGGCTAAGCAACCGCAAAATGTTTTTGTAGTTCAATTCTGCATGCAATCTCAAAGATCTTCCTGTTTCTGACCTTTACTTACAGAAACATTATGGCACAGGGAGGCATGACCAAGCAAGCACTTCCTCAGGGAATCTAGTTTTGGTCTAGTTTTGGTGGTGATATGAGTTTCTGTTTCATATAGTCTTCACCCTTCGAGAATCTGAAGGGAAGAAGAGGATTTTCCTTTAAACATGTGAATAATAACTAGGAAACTGTCACCTTAGTTCCAGAAGACCATTTCTAACAAAGAGTTTTAGTATTTTTTATAACGGCTTGATGTGGAATCCATTTTCTCCATTTCCTACTTCAAAATGTAGCAAATTGCTTAGCTGTTCTGGGGTTCAAGCTCGAAATATGCCTCTTGGTGGAATAGATCTTTTTTACAGTTTTCATATCAGTTTAGCTTTCTAATGTGCTATGGGCAGTCTCTAGATGAAAACCGTAAAAGATGGCATATATTAAAATATTACTGTCACAAGGAAATTCACTGTTTTGAGGAGTAAAAAGGGCATGTTTTTAAGAGTAGACAACAGTTTTTAGCAAGATATTTAACAAATTCCCAAAAGAAGGTAGGCATGTAACCTGGCATTTTGCTAGGTCAAAGCTAATAATCCTTACTCTTATTCCAAGTGCTGCAAGTTCATTAACGAGCACAAGTTGCCATTCACTTGATTTTCATGCAGTTCCCTTACCATATTTTTTTTTTTTAATCTACAGAGGACCATATTTCTCTCTTCACATATAACTCTCCTGAACGTGCAACAGAAGAAAATCTCCCTGACAAACACATTAGCCAGCTCTCACTCAGTGCCCCCAGCACAGTACTCACTGTTTTATTAATTCCTGTCATAAGCTGCAGCATTTTCTTGACAGACTGCTGCTGTGTCTACTTTCAAAATAAGAGGCAGCTACAAGAGAGCTGATACGTACTGATGTTGAGGCTGCTCCCTGCTAGTGGTATGGAAAGCTCCAGTTTCAGGGTTCTCTGCCTCTATTGTTTTCTGGTGGGCTTCAGTTGGAGACCAGCTCGTATGGCAGAGCTCGTGCTTCCTTAAACAGGGAGCACGGAATAATACAGGCTATTCACAACAACATATTAACAGCAAGGCTAAATGAAACACTGTGGGGCTTTTTAATTTCCAAACCAGCAGTGCGTACAAGCCTAACTAAATATCCTTGAAAATAAATTCTATCAAAAGTATCTTTCCCTTCACTGACAAGAAATAAATTTAGAGGATCTGTGTTTCCTTTTCAGAAGCTGTTGGCCAAACAAGTGAGTGACACACTGTATGTACAAATCTTCCATTGGGCTGGGGCCAACCTGGGGTGACTCTCTGCAGTTCCCTTGCCAGCGGTGCCAGAGGGCAGCATGCCAGTCCAGGCCATGAACAACGGGCCAGTTCCTAACTATTCCAGTACTGTGCTCCAAGAGATGTCCTTTTCCCTGCTTGATGACTGCACACACAGAGTGAAAATGAGAGGAAAATAAGCAATTCAGTAGAAAGAAGTCGTTTGAGGCAGATGAGAAAACAGGCAGTACCCAAAGAGAATCAGCTCTCATCTTTGTTTAACAAGTTAATAAGATCACTAACTCAGCTGTATGAGAATGAGTAGCTTCAGTTCTTCAAGGTTTGAGTAAACAAATTTCTTGCTTTGGCTTCACAATGGCATGAGACCTTTAAGTTTCACTTAGAGATCAGCATTCAAAACAAGCCATAAGCTCAAAATGAACCTCAGCTGGAAGCAATGACTTCTTCTGAGCTTCCACAACACTTTTGGTATTTCTCAACACATAATCCTAATTGAGCAACCTTTCTCTGGAAAGGGGAGAAAAGTCTTCTTCAGCCTTGTTTTCAAGCAGCATTTCAGACCATGTTGTTATTTAATTGTACCAATAAAATTTTCATTGGAGAATCTTGGTTTTCATTTCTTGGAGAATTCAGGTTTTGATTTCCAGTCCTTGTAATCAAACCATAAATGACAAAGGGCAAACAGGAATCTAATGCTAGAGAACTGAGTTTTCAACTACATTATGTGAAATGATTATACACTTACTATGTTAATACCTTCTTATTTACAGACTGTTTCCCCCTTCAATATTGCATGTTTTATTTCTCAGTCTTTGCAATTCACTCTTTGGATTAATATATTTAGGAGAGGGAAGAGTATGTTACTTCAGCTTTGTGAGAGTGAAATATCAATTGTGTCAAATGAAATATTTTTTTTTTTGTCTTTAAAAAAAAAAAAATGTTCAGCTGCAGATATTTTGTAAAGGTACATATCCACTATGACAAAGAGAAACATTTTAAGCTGATATTCATTCATCAAATCAAATAGCCAGCAAAATTATATATATGTCTTATTTTATTTTTGTGCCCAACTTTGAAATTGCTTACAGCATTCTCATTTCAAGGTTTTATTCAAGACTCATCATCATGCACATCTGGGGTCTTTGGGATATTTAATCAGTTCCGTGTAGACAATCAGTAAAGATGATACATTGAATAAGTCCAGTTTTCACCCTTATCCAGATTCTTAATGTGGTACAGATGCCTTGCCTCAGTGTAATAATTACTTATGTGCTTTAAAAGAGATTCACTTCAAAAACAGAAATATTTGGTCGGAAATGACAGAAGTGATCAGAAATTACTTTCATTGTTTCCCTCCAGTGTCAAGTCTCAGTGGGTGGATCAGTTTGGTAATACCTGAACCTTCACCAAAACCTTTAGCTAGCCTTAAGAGCAGAATTGTAGAGAAAACAAAACAAAAAATTCATATTTGCACACACTGTAAATAATTCCTCTCTTCTTAACAATATTATTCCCACATTCTCTCAAAGGGCTTAGTAGTTACTCATACCATTGTCAGTAACATTATGCTTCTGACTAGAAATAAACATGTTTTTCAAATACAAATCTTATGTAAGAAATTTTGCCCATGTGATTCAAAACTAGTTCCTAATGTTGACACATTGCTTATCACTTATGGTTAATACTTTGTTGTTTATCTCAGTAAGTTCTACAGATACATTATATGTACATATTTGTGAGCATTTTCTGAAATGATCCGTTGCATCCATTTGCTGTTGGCCATCTAAATGAAATATGATAATTTAACTTTGCAAATTGTGTCAGACTTACCCTAGGTCAGGAAAACTGCCTTAGCTCTGCTCTTAATGGTATCTCTAGTATAACTATTGATTTGCAGTAAATAGCATGCGTTTCAATTCCAGATCCTAGCAATCTTCAAATGCATGATAATATTGATCCTCCTTGGTTATTGTTTTGTCCATTGCTTTCCACTATAGTTTCTAGTCATGTCACTGAAGATCACTTTCAGAACTATTTTCCTAATGAGATAAATTCACTGAAGTCTAAGAATGAGAAGACAATTTACAAGAATAGGTTTTGGGGGAAGAAAAGCTTCATTGCAAATGCGGAGACCACTCATGGTAATTTAGGGCCCACTTCAAGGTTTTAGCTCCTCTAAATCTAAGCTTTTAAATATATTGGTAGAAGAAAGTGGAGATGAGTCTCACTCCTCCACATAAAACACCAGAGGAAGGTGCAGTCTGCAGTGACAAAGGCACACAGATAAGAACTAGAAAATGTACTGGCCACTGAAGGGGTCTCATTAAAGAGCTTCATTTTGATCCTGTAGATTTCTTACAGCTTTAAGCTATATTTTTATGTGATTATTGAACAACAGCAACGAGAACAAAAGGATGTCACTTCCTTCCACAACTGGCAAACTCACTACTTTGCTTTGAAGTGACAATAACAACATGCTAGTTCTCAGAGACTGTTCCAAATCACCTATGCTGTTGTTTACTGCGTTCAGATCTGGGGCCCCCAGCACAAGAAGGACATGGACCTCTTAGAAAGAGTCCAGAGCAGGGTCATGAGGATGATCAAGGGGTTGGAGCAGCTCTCTTGTGAAGACAGGCTGAGGGGCCTTTTCCTGTAGGCCCCCAGTACCTTAAGGGGGCCTACAGGAAAGCTGGGGAGGGACTCTTTGTTAGTGAGTATATTGATAGGACAAGGGGACATCCCTGGAGGTGTTCAAGGCCAGGCTGGATGGGGCTTTGGGCAACCTGGTGTGGTGGGAGGTGTCCTTGCCCATGGCAGGGGGTGGTGGAATTAGATGATATTTAAGGTCCCTTCCAACCCAAACTGCTCTGTGATTCTCTGAGTCCTAAGACTCTTCCCAAGGGTGCCTGAGGGGTGCCGTGCAGCGGTTTCTCAAAGGCCTAGGCAAGGAATCCAATTTGTTGAGAAAACTGGTGTCTGGCCACGTGAAGTTAGCAGCTGTCTTCTAGCCAGCATCAAAGCGCTGCTTCAACAAGGGAAAATAGGCACAACAGGTCTGAATGGCAGGGTGTACTCTTCCTAGACCCTGTGAGCAGAGCGCCTCCAATGAAAAGAGCTATTATGGGACACTTTCAAGCCAGCATTTATAATGTAACCCCACTAACTGAGTCATGTCCTCCTTTCAAATACAGAAGAACATTTTAAAAGCAACTTTACCCAAAATGCCAAAAATGTGTAGTCTGTCTACTGCTCTGGGTACTGGTTTCTAATGATGCCAGAGGGCACAGACACGTTTCCTAACTACTGAAGCTGGCACAGCTTGTGAGACACTTACACAAAGTACAACTTCTGCACAGAATGTCAGGGTGAAAGGCCGCAGCCCTGTCCCACCACATGCTGTGCTGCAAAAATGCCTTGTCTTTTTCCTTTGCAATACTGAACGCTGCTCTAGTATTACTGCTGTGGGGACAGACACAGTACATCTTTACAAGTTCGTCCTACACCTCCTGGGGAAAATTTGGTCATGCAGGCTGAATGGTTCAAGTTAGCAGCACTTTTCTCTAACACCTTGCTTGTTGGTCTGTCAGCTTGGCTACTTGGAAGAGGTCTTTAATAACAAGTAACGTCTGTGTCACAGAGACTCTTTGCTAAGTCCCACCTGGGTAAGCAGGGTCTGCTTTGTTGGTTTTCATCCAAATGACAATGGACAAATAGCTCTGTCCCTCGCTGTCTTCCAAAATCAGACCCAGAAGGAAGCAATGGATGAGTGCTGGAGGAAGCATGCTAAGGATGGGGCCTGCTGTATGAATCAGAGTTTGTTGTGTGCATGCACTGCTAGTAACAAACTTCAGTTCCTTTACTGCCTGTTAGTAAACCTCTTCCTCTGTAAGATTTCAGTCTTCACTGATTCTCTTTCACCACCAACAAAAGGCCTCTGATTTCTAGGAAATGCCAAAACACAGCTTATCTGTGGCCTAGAACTTCTAAAAAATACCCCAAATAATTTATAGAACTATTAGGCTTACTAGTGCTAAAATTATGAATACTGACACAAGAAACTTTTCTGTTCAACTGCTCATGTTTCTACTATGCATAACTTCTGTGAAAGCAAAACGTAAGCAACCTACCAGTGCATAGCTTTTCTTCCAGCTGCAGCTAATGCATGGCCACTGACACCTCAGACCAGGATTAAGTCTGTCTCCTAGGAATGTTTGTTTGCATGCATCCATTTCCCAAACATCTCTCAAATTTCCTTTAGCTCACCTATTCACTATGCTGTCCCAGCCTGTATCCTGTTAGCGGTCTGAAGCTTCACACCGTGGGTGGAGGGCTGCTGTGGAAAACTAGCAGAGCTATAGTTGCCTAAAGTGACTGAAGGCATATGGTGGAGTTAAGGTAGGTAGTGGCAAGAGACAAACAGAGTTTGTTTGCTTCTGTTATTTTGGGATAAGTACGTGTGCCACAATGCTGACTTTCCCAAGTGGATTTTACTGCTTGAGTCTTGCATTTTAATGCTTTAATATCTTATTCTTTAGGCAGGCATATGAGCTGGAACTCAGTGATGTGCTGGTGTTAATAGACATCATCTAGGCAAGAGATAACATTAAAACCTATCTGATGAATATAAAAACTACAGAATCATACCCATGCAAACATTTCTTCCCTTCAAGTCCAAACCTAGTATACTCCATTCTGCTGTTTCTTCTTTAATAAGTGGAACAATATTTTCCCTCACTAACAAATGCATCTTTATTGCTAAATTCTTTCAAAATTCTCTGGGTTTTAGCCAGTAAGAGCAAAAAAAAAAAACTAAACCCTTTGATCTAGAAACTTTCAAAAGCCTTGTCTATATTTCTCTGTTCAATATCATTTTCTTTGGGACTCTAACTATGTTTCGATTTTACAGAGGCAAAAGCAAATCAAATATAAAACTTATTTAATTTGATGTCATCTGAACTGTTGTTTTGCAAATGAAATTATAGTTTCAAGCAGCAGTAGAAGCAGAGTTTCCCGAGTCTCTGTTTGGCTAGAGAACTAAAGTCAGTTCCTTAAGTTCCTTATAGAGTTTAACCCATAAGGATTTTGTTATTCCTGAACACAACTCAAAACTCTCTAATATTTAACACTCCTTTTCCTGAAACAAATTATGAACCATGAATTTAAAATGTGAACTTTAGAAACATCTTAGCTGTATATGTTAAGAGATTTATTTTGTCTGGATTTATTTGTTGCTATACTGCAAATAACTCAACTTCTGAACAGATGAGACCTTTCATGAAATAGATGTGAAACTGAAAGCATTCTTTTTGAGGAAACATTCCAGTCAATGTGATGCAAAACATTTATAGCAGAAACTGTGTGTCTATAAAAGCCAAGAAACTTGGAATTAAAGATTTCATGATAGCCTTAAATTCATCCCTTCTGTGAACATGCATCACAATAAGAGCTTTCACAATGTAATCACAAAACATTAGACAGTGTGACAAATCAGTTTGTAAATGATCTAATAGATTAAATTACATTTTTTTTTCTAAATAACATGTTTCACATATATATTGAATCCTGCCTGAATTGTACTGAATCAAGTTTTAGTGACAGAAAAGGATCTGTAATTGAGAACCCCAAACTCTAAAACTTTAATTTATTAAAAATACTAAGCAGATCTAAACAACCCACCAGCTCACTTCCTACAGAGTCCTAGCCAGTTTTCAGGTGGCCAGAACTTTCTGTTACTTTGTCCTGATTCTCAAACAATGAAAGCACTTGCCAAGAAAGCATCTTCCCACCAACGGCTGGTGTTTAAGAAGTATATTAAAGTTTTATATTTCAGCACTTGGCATGGCTACTGGAAACAATAGATCTCCATAATTTTTCCTCACATTTATAATTTATAAAAATACATTTAAAAAAATAAATAAATAATTATTTCCAGAGACTGTAGCTTCATCCCATTCCACAATTAGGCTGATTCTTTCCTAGCAGGATATTTGAACAATACTTTACTGTGGCTAAAACTTTAAATAGCACCAGTGGAATGAAACCCATACTATTAATGCAAAGAAGATAAATTATGATCTCTGCATTTCATCAATGGAGAGGTTAGCACTGGAAATAATTGTCTGCAGGAATGTAATAGTTTTGTATTGGGGTGGGAATGACCAAGTATAGGCTGAGTTAATCATGTTTTATTATGATTTTATTTAATTAGAGGTAGTAAAATTTATGGTACAAATAATTTTTATCCTAAAACTGACAGATTATATTCACAGTATCAAACTAAATTCTTCAACTACAGTTATTAATAAACTAAGTCTAATCAAAGGATCATAACAAATATGATTTTGTGTTTGGGGGCCTAAGTTACAATGCCCTGTTAAGCATGGCAGAACCTGACTAATCAGCTTTGGAGAGTCTAATGAATTTATTTTAAAGTAAATTCCTATGGGGTAGACAGGTGCAAAATATCTTTCTCTTGTAAAAGTACATCAAGAAGGTGCAAGCACCATGAAGAAAATGAGGCTGCAGTCTGCAATTTCATAAAATCATCACATCTTACTATGTTTAACAGTAAATTTTTTAAATTAAAAACACTCCCTTCCACACTTTAAGACCATATCACTGTCAATTTTTAGGTCTACAAATACACGCAAATGCACTCTTCCTCCTCTACCCTGCTGAGGTGACAGGGACTCCAGTACCATCTCCTGTCCAGAGAGAGGACAGAAACAGAGGACATCTTCTGCTCATCTACCCGTCAGATTCCTTCCACCATCTCCCAGTCCAGATCTGCTATGAGCTGCCCAGCCTCACATCCTGAATGGACTTCTCCAAAGTAACATCATCCTCTACAACCCTTCTTTCCCTCACTTCTGCTGATTTGCCCCCACTTCTGGCCATCTTCTTCACCAAAAATTTCTCCATTCCAGACTAGCTCCTCATCCTTCTCTCTCCCTTTGAGTACATTCCCACAGAACACCTCCATGCCCTCTGCTTACTTGTCCTTGATCAAAACCCACATCCCTTCTCTCCCCAGTCTATGTATTCCATTAACCCTCTCCCCAGGCTTCCTTTTGCCCCAGTCACACTCTCCTACATCTGTGCTATGGCTTACTTGTACCTACAGAAATACCTAACCAGTCACTTAAGCACCTAGGCAGGCAGGCGGGCTCGGGTAATTTTAAGAGAAATGAAACAGTTGCCTCTTACTAGACACATTATTATAAGGGCAGCAGAAGCCAGCATTCACCATCTCCAGAAGTACTCTGATAGTCTGCACAACAGAAAAACTGAGACATTTTAATCAGGGTGAAAAGTGGCCCAGAGCCATTCAAACCTTGAATGCAAGAAAGAGTAAGATATATGAGCCCATCCCCATATCAGATTCATGAAATCATCTGCTACCAGATACCAAAGGGCAGAGGAACAGGGGTCCAGTCATCCAGATGCTCCACAGAGTCCAGAGCTCCAGGTTATCAAAATAAATCTCTTTAACTGAGAAAGGATTACACTGACTTGACATGATTCAGTGTTGTTCTTCAGTTATTCTTGCTGGAATGTTGGCATAAAATGGAAGCTTGCCAACATAAAGATGGATGACAGTAGGAGTTATGGTGGGCAGTAGGCCACGTCCAAAGTAGACTCCAACATAGCACAGGAAATTGATTCAGATGATGAGCAAGAAGGCCTAGCAGAAGTGAGGAAACTTTGCACTGGTGCTCTTTTCAAAGCAGGTTCCAAGTTTCACATCTCCGTGGAGGCAGCTCATACATTTAACAAGATGCATACATTTTTAATCAGAACATGATCCATGGAAATATTTTGAGAAACAGAAACCTCTGTACTTCTCCACATTTGAAGAATGGCAAGAGCAGGCCTTTCAGTGTTGTTGCTGGAGTTTTCTCCAAATCACTTTGCAAAACAAATCACTGAACAACCCAAATATATATGTCTTAAATCTACTGCTACTAAGATGACACCCAAGCATCAGCACACAGGTATCTATTAGATCATTACAGGAAGAATTGAAGACACAAGAGACATGGTAAGATAAATCTCCCCAAAGCAAAAAGATACTCTTATAAATTCTGCATTTCTAGATAATTTGTGCTCAAATTGGTTGAAAAAAAATATCTGGCAGATTTCAAGGGCAACTTGGATGTGATGCCATCTCTGTCCCAGGAAACAATGGGCTGTGCTCTGATCAGAGAGGTTTCTTATAAAGGTAAGAAAAACATATTCAGGGAACAGAATGAGATTACATTCAGACAGTATTTTTGATACCTCATTCAATTGAACCTATGAATGAGCATCTGAAAATGGGAAGCAGAAACAGTTGCGTGAGGTCCTATGAGGACAGGAAGTCTGCTCACAAGGAGCACATTGCATTGGTTCAACACTGCTGAGTCTTAGGGTGAAGGAGCAAATAGTGCAAACACAAAAGTTCCCAGAGAAGCTGTGGATGCCCCATCCCTGGAGGTGTTCAAGGCCAGGTTGAACAGGGCTCTGAGCAACCTGGTCTAGTGGGAGGTGCCCCTGCCCATGGCAGGGGGGATGGAAGTAGATGATCTTTAAGGTCCCTTCCAACCCAAACCATTCTATGATTCTGTGATAGTTACAACATCAGAATTTGAAAAACTGTCTTTGGATTTGCAATGTCACCTTTTCACAGACTGTTAATATTGCCATCTGAAAAATGCACATGGATCCTACTGTCAACATTAGTAAAAGTTTTCTTTTTGGCAACGTAGTCAGAAATTTGATGGAAAATGTAAAGCTTGTGCTGCTGTTCTCTTACAAGGTTATATAAAAGCAACAAATATATAAACTATGTAGAGAATTTTTAGGGGCCTTCCACAGAAAATAAATACTGTCCATTAATTACAGGGAACGATTTCACAAAGAGAAACGTTCAGTGAATTTGCTGAGAAGTGAAATATTTTCAGAGTGCTTTAAAAGTGCACCAGTACTCCTAAAGCCAATTATGTGGACCCATCACTTCCTACTGTCTGCTAAATAAAAGGACCAGAAACAGGCCTACTTCAACAAGTACCCAAATCTTGACCTTTAGGAACACAAAAACCTCAGCCTGTGGATATGCAGAAATTAGCAGTTAAACTAGGTTACAGCACTAGATTGGCAGAACATTTGTTCCATTGATCCTTGTTCTTGTTCATGGCTTTGTGTTGATTCTTAGGCTGCAGTCTTTTGTTCTGGTAAATAGCTTCAGGAGAAGAGAAGGGACACAACAAAGGCATTTAGCTTTTGAAGGGGCCTTTTCATTAGGTTATTTCTGTAAACAAAGAGAAGACAATGATACTGCTGGTATTCACTGGAATGTGTGCTACTTTCTTCCTTCCGTATTCCTATTGTTTCAATTTCACTTGGCTTTATGAAATGTGGCACCAAGAAGAAAATAAAACCTGAGACCGATATAATTTCTGTAAAACCGAATTATGCAAACTAATTGGATCCATATTTTTTTTTTCCCTCCCAAAAGGAGCAGGAAAAAAAATGTTATTATTGTTCTGATGTTTTTTAATTAGTGTCTGAGAAGTGTAGTGCTGGGAATACGATGCTTCAGAAACCTGTGACTCATCAGCTCTTCTTTGAAAAGCTAAACATGGGAAGAACTTTACGAAGAATTTATTTATATTGTTAACGTCAGAAACAAATATTTCAGAGGTCCTGACAAAAATCCAAGTTTCACATCTAGTACTAACACATACAGATCTAACAGAGGAAGCAAAGGCAAGAGGAAAACAATGGCACAACGCACATTTTTCCGGATATCCCACAGCACTGGCAGCGGAACCACCATGTCGCATTTGTGTCTTCTTGGGACCTCTAGCGATGCATTTACTAATTGCAGCACATTCCCAACAGCCTGACAGTTTAGGTCTGCACATATGTTTAGCATTTTGCATGTAAACAACTGCTTCACCTGAACTAGATTAAGGGCGCTTAGAAACTCAGCGGGAGGGTATTTGATTTGAGAGTTTGATGCAGCCTGGTACAAAGTGAAAGGTCATTCACAACCCCTCCATCTGATGAGTTTTCAACTCCCACACAATGACCAGGGTCAATCTGATCTGTGCATTTGATTTGTGCCCATCCCCGCTCTGACAGTTTAATGGGCTGAGAAAGCACATTTGGATTAATAATCTGTTTTAAAGGGTCATTTGTAACTTGATTTGAAACAGCTATTTTTATACCGTGAGGGGAGAGAAAGGTTTATCTACAGTGTTTGTTTAATTTCCAGTTTCCTCCACCATTTCTGGCTTTATTCAAAAACAAATACAGAAATACCAAAACACCTCAAAATAAAATGTGTGCTTATTTGTAACATTGGAAACAAAATTCCTGCAGAGCATCTGTTCTCAAAAGGCTTCCACGCTGGTTCCCGAGCAGAAATATTCCACTGAGTTTATGAGTTTATGATAAACCATCAGATCTTACAGTCTTATCCATAACAAAAATTGGATTTTTTTTTTTTTTTTTTTTTTTAAGTGTTGCAGGATTCTGCTGTACCAATGGGCTCTAGCAGTTCCCATCCCAAGGCACCCAAACCATTCCTACTACCGTGAAAGTTCAACGGTCCAGTTCACAAATACTGAAAAAAACATATCATATGGCTTGGTTTATTAAAGACAGATGAGATCAGAGCTGCCTTACTTTTATATGTCAGACTGTATTTCTGTGACAGGAGCTGAGCCATCCCCAGCCTGGTGGGAAGCTCACATGTCACAAGTTCATAAAAGCGCATAGGGACCACTGCAGCTTTCTTGAAACAGGCCCTAACTTGTTAAAGAAAATCCTTTTTTTAGGAGTTCATTAAACATAATATTAGATTGTTCTAAAGCAAGTGATAATCATTAAGCTCTCAAAGTACATTTACAAAGAATATGAACATAATCTGCTGATAAAATGTCTTCTTACCAGAAGTCAGGTAAGCTGTCCCTTGCTCTTTGCTAATGTTCTCTACATTTTCCTATGCAGTGTGTGCTGCACTATTTAAATGCCAGCTAGTGCTAAAAATCATAGAGGAAAAAAAAGTACTGAAGCCTTCCTTATGAAGATAAAACTCTGGTTCTATTAAAGTCATAAGGAGTTGCTACTGATTTTAATAGTTCTAGGGCTCCAATAATCAAATCTGCTAAGTTGATTTTATGTAAGTTCAAAATCATTTTTTCAAGTACTCAAATTAAAAATAAACTGCTGGGATAGTGTTTTACCATGAGCTCACATACACAGTTCATGGTAAGACATGGGTATAGAGATTATGAAGAAGCTCAGCAACAGAAAAAATAGATCAAATAACAAAGGGAATTTCCTAAAAACAAAGGCAGTCAGACCACAGGATAGTTTCTTAAAATACACACACACACATATATATATATCTTCCTGACACTGAACCCATTTAAAATTACTTTCAGATCAATATCCCGCTCCACCAAAGACAAGATCTTTCTGGTCTCTTAACTAAATGAATATGATGGTGGCATGGATAGCAAGAGTGAAACTTGATGAAGCAGTCTGACTTTCACAAGAGCTCTCTTTGTGATCTAGCTGAGCTCTGCTAACGGGAACACAAGCACCAGCCTTGCGAGCCCTTGAACTTCTAGTCCCAAGTGAAACAAATCTTGATTGCTGGAAACTAAATACATTCAGGTATCAGACAACCAGGTCAGTAGCTTGTTCAGATCAAGTCTCAGTTTAGCTTAGGCAATTTCTTTCCCAATACATCAAAAAATATAGAATACTTGAGAGTCTTCTAAAACCTTTTATTGCTAAATCACTTCTGTTTAAACTGAACTGGAATTACTGATTTATAAATTCTTTGGGGAAGAAATTCTTTACATCCACATAGATAACATCTAACAGAGTGTGGCTCCTTTATGAACATATTTTTTGGATGTGAAACAAATGTAAAACTAACTATTAAAGCAGACCTCTATTCACAGATATGTCAGAAAGCACCCTGTGCTATCAGAGACAGCATTTTGCCCCAAACATCACATTCCCCTGCTGCTGGTGCTGCTGTAGTTCATCAGAATTCAGTCTGCAGTTCTGAAGCACGAAGGAGGTGTAGTGGTGTATCCATCCTACCTACACAAGCACACATGCCTGGACCACTTCAATGGGTATATTCCATTGTAAAATAACTTTTGTCTTGTTTAAAACACAAACAAACTAAAGTTGGAAGTAGGCCAGGTAGGCTCCAATTTGCATTCTTCTTCCATATTCAGCAGGTAATTGTTGTCATCATAAGTTTAAAACACAAAACGTGTCCTACCAACAGGGACTCTTTAGGCAGGAGATGACCCAACCAGAACAGCACAACCCCTGCCTGTTTGTGATGTTGCCGTTAACCCAAGCATCATACACAGGTGTATTTCAGCAATGGGCAACACAAGATTTTGATCACTGCAAACTGCTCTTGCAGGTTACTGGAGCAACAAGGGCACCAGGGGAAGGTCCATTAACCTCAAGGGACTGCACTGACTTAGTGCAACAAATATATTTATGCAGATGGTGCTGTGGTTTCCTATATCCTCCCTTACCATTACTAACTCCACAACTCCAACTTCTTTTTAAAGTTTGAATTCACAGCTTTTTAAATGCTGCATGACAACCAGAGTCAGGAGCATAACTGCTCCAACTAGGGCATCCTATGAAGCTGAAGACCATCCCCTCAACTGGAAAAAAGAGTGACCAAAGGATAGATTTCTAATCCCTCCTGGAGTCCCGTAAACAAGTGCACTTAAACCAGTTTCAGTGTAAAAGATTTTAAATTGCATTGCAGGTACTACTTAGCTCAACAGGCTGGATCTGTGCTTTTCTGACCATGCAGTCAGTAAATTAAGGAATGCTATATTCTTAACAGTTTTAAAAGAATATAGCTGCACACTCATTCTAATTCTTTGGACCAGGCATTATGTTGAGGCCTCTGAAAGAAATCTTCCTTTTTTCTTGTCTAGAAGAATATAGCAGCTCCTCTGTTACCTGCCTGCATCCATGCTTTTGATTAGGAAACAGATCCAGCATGGCTTTACATTGAATTAGACCTAAAAAGACTGATCCAAACCCTGGAAAACTTCTTCCTGGATTCACAGAGCTTTAGATCAGATGTCCCCTGTCCAAAGCACTGCATCCTTTCACCACATGAGGTATTCAATGCCGTGCCCACCAGAGGCCATAGAAGTTAATGACCGTTGAAGGGTGTCCTTCCCAGGATCAGAACCAAACTTTCCCTCTGTTTGGCCTTGGCATTTTCAAGGAATTAAAATGATAAAAATTACCTGAGGTAAGAATTTTCTTGTACTGGGTTAGATTTATTCTAAGTGCCAGTCATGTTAACTCAACTTTCCAAAGCTAAAGAACAGTCCAGTAGCTGTAGGAACTTGGATGTGATAAGCTCAGTGTTTAAATGTGTGTTTATCTATGATCTGAGAATAGAAACGCTGACAAGATACTGTGAGATTTACCAGCTATGTGGGCATCAGACAAACACTGGACATCAGGTAATATTTGGATAACTTGTTAATTCTTGCTCCAGCTTTGCTTTCTCTCTCAGACCAATAAATAAATAAATAGTACAATACTTAGCAGATGTACCTTGCTAATACAGTTGTTTGGATAAATATCTATCTTTCTGGTTGAATGAGAAAACTGAGCAACATCTCCAAATTTTTGGAAATCCACATTAATGACAATCACATGTTGAGCAATATATATCTGATCAACAGGCAACTTGAAGACTTTTTCTGCTTGTAGTAACTCTGAATGTCTTGGTTCTACAGCTGATGAGGATCCTATTAAGCCCTCCAATAATTTCTATCAGTTAACAATATCTGCATCATTTTTTAGCTTCAGGAATTTTATTATTTTTTTAATTTTTATTTTTACTATGAGTTTTCATATGCCTGGGTACATTTTAAAGTGAATTTCTTCAATAATATTTGAAATGACTACTTTCTGCTTACAGCATTAAAAAGTACAAGAAAAGAACTACTGGGAAATCCTAATGCAAACATTGGAAAAGGTCAGGCTTTCACAGCAAATTTCCATATTTCATTATAGATGCACTACACACTGACAGTCTGCAGTAAATTGTCCTGCTGACAAAACTGGAAAGCACAGTGAATGGAACAAATTGAGCTGCTCACAACACAAGGACAGCAATGAGATTGCTAAATGGTACAAAATTAATTCCTCAGAAGAGTTCAGGCTGCAATCTCGGATTCCAAGTTTTCAGCTGAAAGAAGGCAATTACAATTCCCCAAGTAATTCAGGTCATGTTGCTTGAGTTATACATGATGCTTTATGTCTAAATAACATTTCTTCTAAATTATGGATTCAATATGTTATAAATGGACCCCCCATTTAAAGCAAGAGTTGTCTTGTGAGGTATACAGTGCAACTGAGAGGAGGCAGCAGTGGCAGCTTTCAGAAGCTGATGAATACTTTTCTGTACCCTGGCTAAAGCCAGGCCTTTGTCCTGTTGCTTTGATGATTTTACTCAGTTTTTTCTTTATTTCAGTGTGCAATCAACAATTCGCTCTTGCTGGTGAGCTTTGGGTATAGAACCAGGCAGAATCTCAAATTCTGGAGATCATTTACTAAACCTACATCTTTTGCAGACTGGCTAAACATCAGCACAAACAAGAACATTAGTCACCCTCATGACTAATGCTCATGAAAAATATTTTTAAGCTCAGAAACACAGGAGCTTGTATAATCCATCAGTTTAGACAACAAGTTATGTAGTTACCGGACTAATGAAGTGTGCATTACTCACAGACAGAAATGTTATTCTCCTTCTGCTTTCTAAACCTGGTATTTGACAGTATCTTGCCTGGAATCTGGGAATGCTTCCCACCTCTTGCATCAAGGTCCATTCTCTGCCTGGGTCCTGGCTGCTTGTTGGGATAAGCCTCAGATGCATGCCATCCCCTGTCGAGGCCTTAAGCCATCACACTACTTCCACTGGAAGAATACCAGTAGTTGAGGCTAGGTGAGATTCATTGCCCAGTCCAAAGTGCCTCCATGCAGAGATAGCTGAGGGCCCAGAACTTCTGGGACAGCTGTAGAGTACACCAGGCCCATGGTTTGGAAATGATAACAACTCTGTCCAGGAAGAGAAGGCTAAGCACACACACAAAACGCATGGGCCTTCCTCCAGCAGTGTCAATATCATTTGGTTCTAACATGGAAACTTGGTCCTTATGGATCTGCCTTAATGAGACCTATCAGTCATTAAAGGCTGAGATCAGTGACTGCTTCAGAGCTGTTCTACTGAAAAATGCTGAGAGAAAATTGTGGAGAACTTTTACGTGTTGTCAAAAAATCAGCAGATGTATCAAGGACTTGGTAACTGGAGGGAATGATGCATGAGTTTCAGTGTGGTTAATGTTCTCCGTAATTCAGGGACAAACCCAGGTCCAAATCCCTTTGAGGTAATGGGCTCTGAACCCAATGAGTGCTCTAGTTTCCTCAAAGTATAGAGATTCATTGAGTTGAGGAGTCATCAGTTAATAGCTATAACAGTGTACAATAACAGTGTGATCCTGGAATAGCTAACCTGAGTTTGTGGAAGGTTGGCAACTCTTGCAAGCAGCTGAGCCTGTCATTGGTTTCGATCATACTGATATAGATCAAAACGACAGCTTTAAAAAGTGAAAAATGAGCAAACAAAAAGTAATAAAAACTCAAAACAGTTAGCTTAATGTTCAACCAAAGAAAGTGAAAGAAGGTAGATTTAAATTGGATATGAGGAAGAATTTTTTCATAATGAGGGTGCTGATGCACAGGAACAGTTTGCCCAGAGAAGCTGTGGATGCCCCATCCCTGGAGGTGTTCAAGGCCAGGCTTTGGGCAACCTGGTGTGGTGGGAGGTGTCCCTTCCCATGGCAGGGGATTGGAACTGTGTGGTCTTTAAGGTCCCTTCCAACCCAAACCATTCTGTGATTCCATGAAAGAATTAAACTTCATTTACTCTTCAGTGAAGGAAGGTCTATAGGTTGCACACAGACAAGTTCATGATCTCCCAAACCACAACTTCAGGGTTCTGTGTTTGCAGATGACAGCACTGTCACCAGGCAAAGGAAGTGGCAGCCACAGTGTTAAGTGCTGATGCCACACCTCTTCTTTGAGAGGGAAGTCATATTTTGACACCCAAATGAAAGAAGACATTTTCATAACTGACTGTTTTGGTAACTTTTGGTCTATGTAAATCTCCCAGCAATGCCTTAGGACCTTAAAGAGGTTTAAATGATGAAAGCCTCTCAGCTTATCTTTGAGCTTACCTGGAGTTACAGTGTTTATCCAGAGCTTGGGTATATTGTTGCCTGAAGGGTGACAAGACAGTCAGAGAACAGATAACAAGAAGTCTGTCAAACCGTATGCTCTATACCCTGGGTTATCTGCACAGCTCACTGTTTGATTCAATTTACCTAGTGATTTATAAACTTTAAATGGAAGACCGGCTCATTCCAGTCTCACCTTACAAACCCTGTATTTTCATTTAGCCAGGCCATGCTGTGTAACCCAGAGCTTGGGGCAAGGACACAGCAAGCCAAGCCTGGGGCTTGCTGCAAAAGCTAGTTTTTAGAATGTGGATTTGGTCATGTCTAAATTGGAGACAACTAAGACTGCCTTGTCATAGAGGGAGGGATGCTTAAAAACACCAAAAAGTAACAGCAGGGGAGGCTGTGCAGTCTGACCCACCATCAGGTGGATTAACTGGCCAGTTTCCCTGTGAAACAGGTGAATGGTGGTACACTGTGGAGTCTCCTCAACAGCCAGAAGCCCACCAAGGCAAAGGATTGTTTTTCTCCAGTTGTAAATAAAGATTTTTAGCTATACTTTTCTGTCTGGCTCTGAGTTTGTTTGTTTTTTTTTGTTTGTTTGTTTTTCTTTTCTGAAAAGTGTGGTTATTTTCAACATAGCGGTCAAAGACACTGCTAAACATTCCCTGCTGGTGAGACTGATTGTGCAAAGAGTCACTGGTTTTTACAAGTCTGATTAGAAGTTGCTGGCCTTATAAGAGGCTTTATTAGGATGTAGCTCAAGAAATGTTTCTACCTCATTTTGTGGCCACATTGCAAGTGATGTGGGTAATGCATTTTCTCAACTGTTCACCCCTAGCAATTGGAGGTCCCTGTTCCTGCTTCAGGGATTGCTCAAATTCTTCTAAAGCTGCATCTAAATTATCATGATTTACTGAATGGTGTATTAAGGTAAATAGACACATATTAATGCTCCAGGTTGTAATGTGATTCACAAGAGCTCTTATCAAAAATAAAAAATGAAACTGTCAGCAGGAAGAGCTCTTTCGATGCCAGTTAATGTGATACAACCCTCACTTCTTCAAAAAATAGGGCTAACTTCAAAAAGGAGCAGGAGCCTGGATACAGCTTAATGCTCAGGTTGTATAAACATCAAACCAGAGTGCTCGTATTGCAGGAGCTCTGGGTCTCACTCATCCCTGCACCATCTCTGTCTCATTTCTCTCATGCCTTCTGCCATGTCAGAACTGCAGTAGAAAGCACTTTAGGCCAGGCGCCACGTTTTTTTATATTTCGTAAAGCACCTAGGATGCTTTTAGCTGCACTAAGACAATGGACATTGTATACAGAAGAATGAATTATCACCGCTGTGGAAGGAGATTTCTACACACTGCCCTAAGTCTGTGACTGTTCCTTTTACAATAAAAACAGTGGTAAGAGCTTTGGATACTGTTCAGTAAGGCATTAAGTGTCTAAGGGAGTTATAATACCCCTGTACTACCATGATTACCAAAGCATTAAACATCTGCACTGGAACAAAAACTGAATTTCATAGGCAAAATACATAGCTGTACTACCATTTTTAATGCATTGTCATCAAAATCAGCTTTTCATATAAAGCAACTTTGTTCCTTTTGGTCAGAATCCAAAATTTCAGTTCCACAAGACTGCTCCTGAACTCCCTGCCATACACACACCTCTTTATTTTGGTGCTGTGCCATCATCTTTTCCAGTCTCCATAATGTCTGAATCAACAATTCTTTGTCTTTAATAAAGACCTTGCAGTTCTCCAGGTTTTTAGTCATTCTCTTTAATGTCTGTGTTCACTTTTCAGAGGTTTTATGCTGCCTGTGGAAGGACAGATGCTCCCTGATCTAACATCAAATATGCAGACAGATTATACCCAACTGGGCATAAAGCCTGCCAGTACAATGTTGATTCATTGGTGCTCTAGAAAAGATTTGAACCAGCAGTGAGTTTATGCTAAATCAGAGCTTGGCTTCAGATGGCTATGGCATTTCTGAAGCAGTAGGATCCCCAAAGGAAGATTTACCATACTGCCAAACCATGGCATCAAGGCCACTGGCACATGTCCTCTTCTAGTTCCAGCTTGGTCAGATCAGGTGGTTAAGTCCACTTATGTCCCTTACTTTCACAGAACACTTCCATGCTGAAGAATGGTGACCAAAAGCTCCCAAGCAGAACTTTTGCTTGTCTCTGGTAAAGATTGATCATTACCTCTGCCAACACTTAGGAGAGCTGTAGGAGGCAGATGGCAGATGTTGTCCCACTGGGTGGACTTCAGCCCCTGCCTATGAGCAGGCTGCCAGAATAGCCTGGCATATTCAATGCAACATATATGAACATGATACAACACTGATGTTAATAGGGCTGAAATAACTCACACCAGCTAGAGACCTGATGAAGGCACAAAGGTATTACTAATAGCTGCGAGAAAATAAAATGAAAAATATAAAACTTCAGCTGAAATCCTCAGATATGTGGCATTATTGCTGACTGAGGCATAGCTAGTCCCATCAGCATTCTGCCTTGCTTTCCAAGGCAATGGGAAATGACCTGCAAGAACAGCAGCACAATACAGGAACTGACTCCCTTCCTTTCTCTTTTTTTTTTTTCTCTCTTTTTAAAGCTTTAAACAAGAAAAATGTTCTGGACTGGAGAAGGAATATATTTTTATACTCATAAAAAGCTAATGCCTGGAATTAAATGTAATTTCAAAGACTTTTCTTCATTTCCAGCAAATAAGCACAGGGACCATTTTCAGAGTCTGCTCAGACAGCTCAACCAACTCTTTAAGATTTTGGTCACCAACCACTTACTGATGGAGAAATGGGCATAATGGGAATGTTCGGCAATAACTGCCTACAGGACTGAACTGTGTTTGCACTGAGTAGGCAAAGAGTTTCAAACTCTCCAGTAAGGTGGTTAAAAACAGTAACAGCAAAAGTTATCCAATGATCTGCAACAACTATTCTGCCCAGCTGTAACCAGTACTTTCCTATAAATGAAGAGACATTTCTTCAGGGAATTACAGCACAGTTTAGCAGCTTTCACTTTATCCTGTCTCTCTCTATTCCTGTCTCTCAGCTTAGCTGCTGCAAGGAAAAAGAAGCTGAGAAGTGTCATCACAAGCCATATAAATGAGTAGCATCCAGAACAGAGTAAAAGAAAGTGCTAATCAACAGACTATATCAAATATAAAAGAACTAGAGCTGGTACAGCTCAGAAGAAAAACAAATAAATGACTAGGAACAGCTTCTAGTCAAAGGACCCATCCTGAACTTTCCATGTTTTCAGTGAAAAGACAAAGGGTCAACATACACAGGCAGAGCTGACCCAGAGCAGTTTCGATTTTGTCATGCTGTTCTGTGTGTTGGTCACTTGCTACATTGCAAATAATGGTCCCTTTTTGTCATCGAAAGAACAATAACTGCGACACCAAAATGCTTTTCATGCCATTCAGTGCAAGTCACTGCAGTGATTTTGTTCTGGCCTCTGCTTAATTCTTCCATCCCTATGACTGCCGCATTTCCCAGCACATCCAAAACACTTGGATCCGTGGTTCTTCTCCCTTAGTCCCAGTTGCACAATGATTTTGTTTACAGCTTATTTCTTCTCTCTGGATACAAATGACTCCAACGAGGCACTCCAGCCCTTTCACAGTCTGACAGCCCCAGATGCAGATCACAGAGGATGGAGATGTTTGCTACCATCTGCTGGTGAACTAGGGCTGAGGGGCTGAGCAAGCATCACAGACCTTTCTGCTTTTCTGCATTCATTACCTGACCCCTTTTGAGTCACATTTATTTAGGGGTTTGATTGAGGCTAAGAAAATGCTGATACTTTTGTTGGGTGTCAAGAAACCAGAAAAGCCAGGCAAATAAACGGGGAGAAACAGATACTAGTCCTTCACAGAAGAACAAATCTCTGGTAGCAAGACCTTTAAGGAGGCATGTGGGAGCTGCAGAACTCCCAGAAGTGTAATGACAGGCAGAAAACCTTGGTCTGCCATCACAGTTTGAGGTACTAAAGCTCTGTCATTGCTGCTAGAAATAACAATGTCATCGCCTCAGAGAGTACTTGCTTCTATGGCAGTAGCTCCCAAATGATGCCTCATAATCCCGAGTGGGGCTAGGCAGTGTGCAGTGTATTTCAGGGTTGCTGAGACAAACAGTGGGGTCATATACTATTGCTGAAGTGTTAATGTTGTGAAGAGTGAAGGGAATTGGTCAATCTCTCCTTTGGCTGCATCTCAAAGTGACAAAAATAACTAACAAATACACAAACTGGGGTGCGTCTGCACCCAAGAGCAGGGACAGAAAATAAACACATCTCTTGTGCCTGTCAGTTCATAGAAGCTGATGTAACAATATGGCTGGTGTATATATTGGAGAAGTCTTTAAAGCTAAGTAGAAAAAGCATTTCAAGACAGCCATAACTGTTTCTGGATGCTTATCAAGGAACTTGTACTTGGAAGTGCTTAGCAACTCTGTATTTAACTAAAATTAAGTTCAACAAGAAATGCACTGTTCTGCAAGCTGAAAACAACATCCAAGGTAAAGAACAAAGTGAAATTCTTCCCCACGGGTGCTGAGCATCCCCAGCTTCATCATCTCCCCAGCTTCGATGGGATCTGGGGACAAAGC
The DNA here is from genome assembly GCF_964211825.1 of Aythya ferina. NCBI lineage: Eukaryota > Metazoa > Chordata > Aves > Anseriformes > Anatidae > Aythya > Aythya ferina. The sequence goes on from NC_140296.1 coordinate 20,752,586, forward strand.
AGCTCCCTGTAGTAATTGAACACCTTCCTAGATTAATCCCTAGAGTAATCCATTGCAGCATGAACCACAGTCACACTGCCCTCCTCCTGCACTCAATTCTCTGCAGGTGAACTTGAGACAGGGACTGAATGAGCATCACAGACCTGTCTGCTTTTCTGCATTTATTACCTGACCCCTTTTGACTCACTTTCATTTAAGGGTTTGGTACGAGGCTAGGAAAATGATGATATCTGCTGTGTGGCAAGATGACATTTGTCATCACCACACTGTCCTGCTGCTCATGGTCTGCTCCTTTGATATAGGGTGCACGAAATCCATGCACTTAGATTGTGAGCTTTTCTGCTAAGGCCCTTTTCTGTTTGCACTGCATTTACCCCAGTGGCTTTTGACACCGGGGGTTACCCAGGCACCACCACAACAAAGCAATAACAAGCTGCACTTACTCTCTCAGCACAGGCCAGAGCAAAGTTCTCTGTAAACCCAGCTGAGGCTTTTGAAACAGCAGCAAGGAAGGTTGCTGCTTGCTGCTGCCCACTTTCCATGCCTCACCTCCTCTCCTGCCCTCCCCGGCCTGTGCTTAGAAGGAAAACATGGGGCCCCTGATTTTTCTGGTTTTCTTATCACAGATACCGCTTGGGTTGTAGGACTGGAGCGTTGTTCTCGCATCCCTAGGGAGGAGTTTACATCGTCATTTCTCAGCAGCCGTTCCGATGACAAGTCCCTGCCCCAACGGCTGCAACTGGCAGGGAGGGTGAGCCATTGTGCAGCCTTTGAAATTTGGCATCAAGCTTGTGCTGGCTCCCAACCGCCTGCAAAGCAGCCCCAGCTCATTCATATATCCATGTCAGGCAGACAAAGCGCAGGGCTGAATTGGCAAGAAACCCCGAGGTAGGCTGATCCCCATCGAGTGAACTTCCTGGCCTTGAATAGAAAAGCACAGAGCAGCAGTTTTTGGTGCTTCCCCCCCTGCACAGTTCAGGCAGGATCCAACAAAACAGTGAGAGGAAATCAATGGGATTCACGTGCAGCTAATCCTCAGCAAGTGAGCGCATTCTGTAACTAAAGCTGGTTGTACCCTGTGAGTTTGAATTGCACTCATCTAAGCAGCATGCTGTCTGTTCCCTGGTTAGGAAATAAGTGGTAGGACTTTGTTGGTGTCTCAATAGCTGTATGATCTTGTTATCTCTTCCTAAAGCCAGATATATGACACAAAGAGGTGCAATTCTAGACTCCCCTAACGCTGGCAGCAAAGGATGGAAAGTGCAGCAGTGATTCACACGAGCACTACCTGAAAAGGCCTTTGAAGAGGGGCTCTGGCCAAGCTGATAGCAGCCACAGCCTGATTTGTGTCACCCAGACATATCATGCAGTGCTCAGCCCCCTGCTCTCCCTATCAGCTCTGTGCCTGTCAACAGATCGAGAAGCACCAGCAGCCTGCTCTCCGAGGAGCTGGCAAACGAGCGGAGGCAGACTGACACGGAGACGTGAGAAAGAGCAGCCCCATCCCCTCCTCCAGGCTTCAGAACAAAGATGCTTGCGGTTTGTTATAAAGATGCTTCTTCCTTTGGTTTTCAAGCACTGGTGCCTACTTGAAAAGGCACGTTCAACTCCGAGCCCTTTGCACTTGTCAGCACCCTTTTCAGTTGTCACCTCCCTCTAAGCCTTCCTGTACTCACGCCCTCCCCCACTACTAATTAAACTAGATTTTACAAAACAATATTTTGACAAAAGCGATGAGCTTTATGCACTACAGACCGTGAAATGCCTAGAGCAGGAATCTTGTCTTTCTCCCACAGTTTCTGAAATACCATAAAAATGATTATTATACATATAATTAGAGTAGGCTTCAGCCTTAATATTTTTTCACCAATATTTCTAACTAGAAATTAATTTCTGATAGGAATAAAAACTTCATAGTGTGGGGCAGAAACATGACAACTTGGGACAAAACTTGCACCATTCCTCCTGTCCATTTCTCTGTCCTCCCTCCTCCAGAAGTGCTGTGACCTCTTTCAGCTTCAAAGGATTTAAATTAACTTGCTGTACCAGTGCTGTTCTAGCTGATATAAGGACATAAGCAAGGCAGGGTTGTAGGGAAGCAGTATCTTTCATCAGCCTGCCACTGTGAAAACAGAAGGCTTGTGTGCCCAAATCCTTGTTGGATTTTTCCAACTGTCAACAAAAGAATTGTTGGTCAAAAAAAATGTTACCTTCCTCTACAGACTTTTAAAAATTAACTTTAAAATTATTGGGATTTGTGAGTGTGCGTTTTGTTGTTGATGATTATTTGGTTGGTTTTGCTTGTAAGTTTTACTCCAAAGCCATCTGTTGGCTTGGCATCCCATTTTGGGATATATTCCATACAGTTGCACCTACTTTTTGACATATTTTTACTTCCAGGTAGCAAAAGCACAGCATGATAGGATCCAGTCTCCCTTTCCATTGCAATTCCTTCCTCTACATGCTTTGCAGCCCAAAGGCAGAGTTGCAAGTCCTCACAACTCTGATATGAAGGCATATAAATCCAATATACCATTAGCAAGTGTAGGTAAGGCCACTGTATTTTTTGAAATGAACCTTTCATTACCATTTAGTGAACACTCACTTTGGGAAGATAAGATTTCCTCATAAGTAGGGAATCTGAAGTAATACCACTGTAAACTCCCACACAGAAAGAAAGCATCCAGTATAATTCATTTCACATGAATTTTACTCCAAACACACTTTGGCCCAGCAGCTGATTTTTATTTAGGATTTATGCTACAAATGGTACAGATATGGGCTGGGGTCACACTGTACCAGGCACTTTAAAGGGCTTGCAGTAACACCTTCTGGGCAGTGTCTACCTCACAAACCAAGAGAAAAGACAGGTCAAAAACTGAGAAAGGGATACAGCAGAGATATATGACAACTACTTATGCAGCATAATGAATCATGCAGAGCTGAAGGAAGAGCAGCTACCCTGCCCTGTCACACTATCTAGTTACTCATAATTGGCTCTCATCTTAAATACATAATAACAGATGGAGGTGAGGTTCCTTCAGTTACTGCTCTGCAAGCAATTGACTCTAAAATGAAGTTTTTAAAGCAGCACTTCAGAACATAGTGAGTGGGTGTATTATCAAACGGCACTGTAGTGAAAGCACACACTCACTGATAAAGAAAGAAAAGGCAACAAAGTTAGTTCCATCTCATCGTGACAATGCTGGTCTCTTCAAGATGAGAATGAAAAACATGTGTCTCAAAGAAATGAAGATCTGATCTGAATCTCTGAATGGGAGAAACAGCTGACCTGCAAAGCAGCTCTGGCTTCTGCCAAATTTTATCACAATCACATGCCAGGTAAATTGCGTGTCTATTTTTTTGTTTGATTATTTGTGTTTTCCTTCAAGTCCTTTGTTATAGGTTTGCAATTTTTTCTAAGTTATTGTATCTTGGTGAAGTTGACAAATCCTTGTAATCCCTATGTTATCTAGGAAGCTTGAAATATTTCCCCAAAACACTGCCCCGTCCTTACAGAAATTAATAGCTTGTGCTTATATACCTCTCTGCATTTGCTGTCGATATAAATACAGTAGCATTTCCAGACTACAATGAGGAAAGTGGCTGTGCATTTGGCTATTTTAAAATCAGAAGACAGAAGCTTTAAAAGGCAACTAGTAATCTCTTCTCTAAAACCAGATCCATTTAGTCTGTCTAGTTCCAACCAGTGGTGCATACGCCATTTTGCAGTGCAGTTCCCTTAAAATGTTATTACTCCCCTTAAAATTTTGTAAACATGTCTTACAGTTGGAAAAACACGTAAAATGCGAATTTCCTGTGCCACCAGCTGCTTTACATGATGCATATCTGAGCTTACCTTCCATGTGACGGAGGGGCAGGCTGCCAAGGTGAAGGTAACTTTCTCTGTCACCACATTGAAGGTGACCCGAAACATGGTTTGTATTCCAGTAGCCTCGGACCCGGGGCAGAAATCTTCAGCGATGGCCACACTGCTCACTTGTGTACATGCTGCCAGTCTCCTGTCACGCTGCACTATACATTCAGCAAACCCATAATGTTATGATCAAAGCTGAAGCCTGAAACAGCTGTAAGGGTCCAGCTTTTCCCAGCAGCCTTGCTCCTGTGTGTCAGGACTAATCAGATTAGCTGGTTTTACTTGTCTGAGTTGGGACTAACAGGTTAGCAGAACAGTTTGGGTGGGGGAAGGGAGCAGAAAATAAATCAAATTAGGGCATTTAGTAAGCAGCTGAGATTTCCTTCCTGCTTGCCTTTGTCTCTTTACAAGGCTCACACAGAGCCAGGACAATGCACCACAAAAACGCAGCTTTGTTTTAGAGCAGCTCTTTGTATAGGAGAATTTCCCTAACTTTGCCTTGATTTGATTCGTTTTTGGTTGCCAGTGATCACCAAGAGGAGAGTTCTCCCACAGTGGCCTGGATGTTGTGCAGATAAACAAGCCTCAGACAGAAAAGGCGAGTATTGTGTTTTTTTCATCCCACACTACCCGCCAAGGCAACATGCGGGCTGTGCCAAGAGATCAGTCACACGACCTGCTCTGCACAGTGCTGGATAACGATGGTCACAGATGGTCAAATCTGAAGACTAGGGCAAAAGGGTCAGAGGGACAGGACAGGAGAGGAAAATGGACCAAGTCATGAACCTCAGCCACTTTGGAGTACCTTTTCACCTCTCTGAGTAAGGCAGATTTACCCTTAGGGGAAGGAAAATTAAAAAGGAGAAAGAAAAAAGGCAAATCAAGTAGTGCAGTAGCCTCCTTCCCACCATTAAGAGTTCTTGACTAGATGCATGAGTTCTGATGATGACATGACATGAGAGACACTGCATGTGGAAGACCTTCCCTGATGAACACAACCGATGCAGTCAGCTCTGCCTGATACCATCACACAATAGTACTAGCATGCAAACAACAGACTTAGTTTGGGAAATGTCTCTCATCTGTATTTATCCTTCCAAGAAATAAGTCTGTAGTTTGAGCTAGTCACTCAATTTCCTACCCTGCCGATGGAATAAGATCAGGTCAACTGGCCTCTGCAACTGCCTCTTTCTCACCACTTACTGAAGAGAGGGAGCCTATACACTGACATTTCAGAAAGCTGATATGACATGAGATTAATACATCCCTTGAAAACTTCTATTAAGTCTTTGGACTGATGCATTTTCTTTCCCCTATTTGCTCTGTGGGTCTGATCTGTGACTCTAGGCAGATGTTTGTTGTAGAATGAAAAGGCCATCAGAATGTCCTGAATTCTACTAATTAGTAACTGTTCCATGAGTAACACATCCATGGTGTTGGAAAGAGGCCATTCTGAGGACCTTTTATTCTTACAGGTGAATACTGACTCGTATAATTGTATTGACACTGGACAGAACAGACATGCTACAGCTCTCCAAAGGGAATAGAGTGCCTTGACAATCTGACCCTGTAAGAATTCATTTATTCTAATAATGTAATTCTTGTGGCCCAGAAGAAGCCACAGAGAAGCAAAAGCTAAGGAATGTCCCAAACATTTTGATGATGGCATATGGGTGAATTGCTGTACTTCAGTGCCTGCACTGGCAGGAGTGAAGCCCCCAGTGTTTAGAGGGCACAAAAGCCTCATCACAAGACTATTATTCAAAATCCTAAACAAACAAACAAACAAACAAACAAAACTCCCAAAATCCAACAGCTTCATAGCTCAACTCTCAGCACTTCAACATGAGTCAGATGACAAAGGAGAACTTTGTAGGAAGCCCACTATGAATGTTGCCATACAGATCTGATGCTCACCTTTAAAGAACAGAATGACGTCTTGTCATGTAAGCCAGAGCTGACTAGACAGACAAATCTTCTGTTTGTTATTATTATGTAGTAGTTTTTTTTTAAATTACTATTATTTTCATAACGAGAAAGTAAGATTCAACTCCCTGTAAATAATCACAGAATCACAGAATTTCTAGGTTGGAAGAGACCTCAAGATCATCAAGTCCAACTTCTGACCTAACACTAACAGTCCCCACTAAACCGTATCCCTAAGCTCTACAATACACCAGTAGTAACATACTTATGAATTCCTGAAGAGACTCATGCACGGTGAAATGTGCTTCTTGCCTCTCATCAGCTGACTTCCTCTGATCTGCTTTCATTTACCTACCTATGTCATTTCTCTTAGCACTATGCAAGTACCAGTTGATGAAGTGGAGGTAAAATAACATGAAGTATCTGCTTTCTTTAGTTTTATAAACTCAATGGTTTTTCTTTTATTTGAAGTGCTGGCTTACTGGGAATCTGAAATAGAAAATTTCCTTTGTGAGAAAGACAAGCTTCTAAACTGTCTTCCAAGTGCCAGCACTGCCATTGTTCCCATGAATTATAGTTGTCACAGGCAGTCAGGCTCAGGTCGAGACAGGTCCTCTAGTAGTTTGTGCCACACTGATAGAGAGCTCTGGAGATGAAAAGCTGTATCACGAAGACAACTGAGTTTTAGGCTGGTATGGTCTCAGTGCCCCCTGTGCTACTGAGCACAGAGTGTGGTGCTTGTTCCTATTTTTAATCAACAGTCTCATGACTCCAGAAAATTACAATAATTGGGGTTCAAGGTCATTACAGATGCTTAGATTGCTGTAACTAATTTCCACTTCCAAGAAACGGAGCAGAGGGCATGTTAAACTGTTTTTGGAAAAAAAGAAAAAAAAAAGTTTCTGTGAGAGTCCCATTGCATACATAATAAAGAAGGACTTGACTCATAATAAAACAACAAATGTATTTTATTATGGAACTGATAAATTCAGAAAGAAGTGGCTTTGACATTTAACTCATTGCTTATTGCACCTGTTCTTTGTAATCATTTTCCAACTGCCTTATATTGGGTCTCAACCTTATCGATTAAAACTGAGACAGGGTCCACCTGCAGATTGCATCTTTGCACAGCAAAGCACCTAGCACAAGATCCTCACCTTTAACAAGGGCTGGACATTATCACGGTAAGAAGAAATGAGAAAAGAGCTCAACATATGAAACCTCCAAACTAGATGTTCAGCATACCTTTTCCTCCTCTCCACGTTACCTTTTAGCTTCTCCCTTCTCCGTTGTATCTTCGTGCTCTGTGATATATGTCTGCTTTTCATGGCTTGTTACCATTCATACTGTAAGCTCCTCAGGGCAACATTTGATTTATTCTATGTACAGCCCCAAACATATGCCTGAGTACTAGCAAGGTCTCTGGAGCACCAGTGCATTATAAATTAAGTTCAGCATATTAAGACAAGCCTGAACTGCTACCTTCAAGTGTTTAGAGAAGTTATTCCTCAGACACATTTTCCCCTCCTGTTAATCCAAAGACATGCATAATGAATTTTTTTAAAACAAATACTCTCAATATGCTGAATACATTGACTTAGCAAATTGCGCAGAAGATCACAACTGGGAGCTCAGTGACAAATACTGCTTTATGGCATACTCAGAAATAGTCTCTACTGATTTTCCCTTCCCTTCCCTTCCCTTCCCTTCCCTTCCCTTCCCTTCCCTTCCCTTCCCTTCCCTTCCCTTCCCTTCCCTTCCCTTCCCTTCCCTTCCCTTCCCTTCCCTTCCCTTCCCTTCCCTTCCCTTCCCTTCCCTTCCCTTCCCTTCCCTTCCCTTCCCTTCCCTTCCCTTCCCTTCAACACCTAGAATCATAGAACCATTAAGGTTGGAAAATCCCTCCAAGATCACCTGGTCCAACCATCCCCCTACCACCAATGTCACCCACTAAACCATGTCCCCAAGCACCACGTCCAACCTCTCCTTGAACACCCCCAGGGACGGTGACTCCACCACCTCCCTGGGCAACCCGTCCCAGTGCCTGACTGCTCTTTCTGAGCAGAAATGTCTCTTCATTTCCAACCTGAATCTCCCCTGGCACAACTTGAGGCTATTCCCTCCAGTCCTATCACTGGTTAGCTGTGAGAAGAGGCTGACCCCAGCTCCTCGCACCTTCTTTTCAGGTAGTTGTAGAGAGCAATAAGGTCTGCCCTGAGCTTCCTCTAACTTATATGTTAGCATGCACCCTGTTCTTTGGTAACACCCCACACTGTTCTTCCTTCCCAAAGAAACAATCAGATCCAGAAGCATATCCCAACATGACAACAATTGCAGACATAAGTCCTGAGATCAGTCCAAAGAACCAGACTTCCTATCCATCCTAGCATACAAGAAATGTTAACTGAGACACTGTTATTTTGTGCTTGTACCTGCTCCTCCCACGGACAAATATGGGTTTCACTCTGTGAAATATATGTACTATTGCATCTTGCTAGTGTATTACAGGCCAGCAGTGTGATTCTCCTACAGGGCCAACATTATAATAGCACAGCAAGCTCTGAATGGCAGTGGGCAGTCTTATCTGAGGTCCTGTCCCTCAGGCTTATTCAAACACACACTAACACAGAACGTGCCATCCACAAGCCATCAACAATACATTTTCAGGCTTCTGTCAGATGAAAGGAAGTGTAGAACGAATACAGGCAGAAGCAACACAATCTGCCCTTCATTGGCTTAACTTTTTCTGGTCAAAAGTAAAGCACAAAGCTCAGAGAGAAGGCCACTTAGGAATCCCAATACCTCATTTTATGAATCTGATCATGAGACACCTGTACTAGACTAAAAACAAATAATTGCATATTTTCACATCAACTCAGAAAACACATAATAACAGTTGTTTGGTGCATTTTAATTGCCAGCGAGCTGTGGTAAGTGGAATTTCAGGTTTTATTTATCCTTGCAGATGCTGCCTCTAGCCCTCTGAAGTGTTTTGCGGGTCTTTTAGCCTAACATCTTCCAGCTGACCTAATGGAAAATGGAAAGCTTTCACACTCCCTGTGCTTTGAAAATATCTGCTTAAACCTGCCTCAATGAATTTCCCATCTCTTTGGATTTAGATAGTATTTGCTAGTATATGTTCAAGGAATTATGCCTGAAATCTCTTCCTTAAGCATTTTAAACCCCATGAAGTCAGTTTTGCTTACGACAAGACAGTGGAACAGAAAATGATGCAGACTCTAAATGAGAACTCTGTGTCTCAGAGCAGGACACTGCAATAAAGGCTGCATGCCTGCTCCATTATCCTACTGCTTGCACTGCTGTACAAGGAATTCCTGCTTAGAAAGAAAGCCTTTCTGAATTCAACAGCTCCTTCTGGTGGTCTAAAAGAAAATGCTTGATTACAGTCGGCTCATGGCAATGCAGTATTAATGCACAATTCATTCAGTAATCATATGTAATAGAAGTTATGATGTGAGTAAAATAGCCATTAAAGTTATGATTCAATAAATATGCCATGCCAACTATATTTTGCATTACTCTCATAAAAGAGACAAGGTTTCTAGAATATCCTTTTTCTCCCATTCTACCACAATATTGCTGTGAATTTTCTTTCTTTTTGTAAATAAGTAAATATGAAGACAGGTGATGGGATGAAAAGTGGTAGCGGTCAAAAATTTTGAACTACTGGCCCAGAAAAATGAAAAGAATTCCTTAAGGATGACTTTGGCAAGGATATCTGAGAGCAAGTGATACTGATTTTGAGGAAATGATCAACACATAAGAGAGGGATCTGATACAATCCTTGCTGAAGACAGAGGGGCTTCCTCTAGTAATATGAGTGTGCTTTTGGTCAGACTCAAAGACACCACCTTTGAGGAGGAAAAACACATTACAAAATCTCTGAGCAGCAGACCTTCTGAGATGCCAAAGAGCTTTCATTTTCTTGTTTTTACCCTCAGATTGTCCAACATTAGGACAGATACTATTCTCTTTTTAGGCTCACCCCTTATGAGTAACAACCACAGAGCTCTTAGACAACATGCATTCTGTCCTTGCCATACTCACTAACATCAGGTCATTCCCCAGCTACCCAAACAAAACATCACTTTGGGAGTTATAGGCAGCAGTCCCTCATCATATTTCTAAATGATGCATTGCTTTAATTAACAAAATTTCCTGTCGGGCCTCTACAACTGCACTTCCTATCTGACAGTTCTTTTAAGATTTATCTGTTGAGATGTTCATGGCTGCTGTCAGAGGGCTCCAGAGAAGATCTTTCACATCACACCCCCAGCTGGGCAGCGTGATAACTGCTCAGCTGGATCCCGGGTACCTAAGATTATGCTTAAGTGAAATACCAAATAGATCTTCAAGTTAAAAGAGCAAGATAAATTTTATTTAAAAATATAAATGAGTCATGTTCTGCCCAATCTTTCACCAAATTTTGATTGGCAAAACCCAAGATTTTACAAAACTAATGAATGAGACAGATGTTTAAATTAACTGCAAAAGCCACAGCACATATCTTTATAAATACAACTTCCCCTAAAATATCTGCAATCCAGATTTTTTTGAAAGATAGTACAGCATAAATTAAAGTGAAATCATTTTTTAAAAGGATATATACTTGAAAAAAAAAGCACTAAGAGCATGAAAAAAAAAAAAAAAAAAAAAAAAAAAAAAAAAAAAAAACACACCACCAAAACAAACAAATACAAAATGACAAAACAGACTCTAAACGATAGTTCAATTTTTCTATTCTGTGCCTTTCCTGTCAACAACGTTGACTGATGTTAGTATGAATTTTAGGATATGGCCTATGTGGTGCCATGACTGTGGTACCAAAGGAAACCTAATCTCAGAGATAAAAAGTGATTATTTATGATAATGTGATGTTAGTCTTTGACCTGGAGCTCACTCAGAATACAGGGAAAAAATCAGTTTGGGGTCAACTGCTGATTTTCCTCTACCATGTGGTTCAAATTCTTTCTAGATGCCAATTATTCACTACATGTCCAAAGGGTGCTTCATATTACACCTGAAAGCAGTGAGAATAATCCTGAGCTTGCAAGAAATAAACAGAGAACACATCCTGGGAAAGAAATGTTATTTCTAATTTCCTAGTCATTTCCCAACCCAGTCCATAAAACTTCAAACTTCCATCCTGTTTTACCTTTCTTCCTCTCCTGTATTTTTTTTTTTTTTTTTTTTTTTTTGCTAATGCAAACTGTGCCACCTCTCCAGGCTTAGTTTATACCCTTAAGCTAATTTCTCTTGGGTCTCATCATTCTTGTTCTGTTGCCTGTTTCTTCCAACATCCCCTTTCCGTGTCCTTGCATAAGTTCGACTTGCTGTTGCTGAAGAGGTCTCCTTTTCCACTGTTTTTATGAGCCAGAAAAGCTCATGTCTGTCATCTCAATTCACCTTTCATCCTCCTCAGAAAGCATCTTCTGCCTTGTGTCTCTTGCCATCTCTGCAGTGATTATGTAAGCCCTCTCACTGTGTACAGGAAAGCAGAGATTGACTTAGAGATGTTGTCCCAAATTCTGCTGCACCATACATGTGTACACGTGCTATTTTCATCCCCACTGTGCAGCTCAGCTGGCAGTGGCAGACTCACAAGCCAGAAGCATAAATACACGTACAACATTTATGATCCTCCAGTACTCTGCTGCTGTTAACATTTGCTCTCACCTGCTCTGCCTGGCAGTTTTCTCCACTATACATTTCTCTCCTGTGTTGCATAATTCCATATATATTAGTACCTTCTCTAGTGCTCACTCTAGGGCACAAATCTCACACATACCAATGCTATATGAAGGAAAATCACACACTGGTATTCAGAGGTCTCAGGCAGAATACAGAAACAACTCTCATGGCTTACTGTTTAGCCAAGTTAGTGTTGGAGGACCTTACTCTGCCCTCTTACACAAAGAAAACTACTGAGCTGCTGAAGGGAAGAATTCCTGTTGCAGGACCTAACTCTGTGAGAACATTCCTGGTACATTTGCTTCTTGCAGAAGACAGTGAAACTATTTTGTACATCTGCAGAATGTGAGAGACATCCCTTTCTCTCCTCCATCCATGTTTCTTTCCAGCAGGACATTTTGTCCTGCTCTTTCCCAGAACTTATGTTTATGTCCTCATTCCAGCCACATGATGTCTATTGTGCTACCAACCACTGTGCTCTTTGTCTTCTGTACAGGAGGCAGTCTTAAGAAGGAAATTTAATGGAAAGATTTATTATAATCCTATAGAAACAGAGAGCCAAACCCCCATACTTGCTTCTCAGCTTGAGCCTTTCCCTGCATGATTTAAATTGGACTGATTTATCTCGTTCCCGGATATATAATTCCTAAAAGACTGGTGCAAGGATGCTGACAGCAGCTTGGCAGTCTATGGTCTGCTCTGAGTCAGATCAGGAGTTTCACCCGCTGTTGCCCACTATTGTCATTTTCCCAGAAATTTTCACACCTCCATTTCTTTGCAAAGCCAAAACAGCTGCACTATGACTCGCTGTCCTGCCATCAGCTGGTAAGAATAGCCTGTTTGTTTTTATGTCAATAGACAATTCCTGAAATGTCCTTGTCAAGAGAACAAAGCACGATAATCAGGACCACGAGACAGCCCTGAAAACTTGCAAGCCTTGCTCACAGCCTTGCTGTGAGCAGTAGAGAATGGAGAACTGCCTCAGAGGGGGCCAGGCCCTGATTGCCACTGCTCCTGGCAGCCTCCACCTGCAGGAGGGACAAACAACTGATAAACAGCCCCGACATTTCAAAGCAATGACAGCCTGGGTCTCTTTTACAATTACAATGTAGGACAGCAGTATGTTGGTAGCTATGAGCTCTGCCCAGCCACTTCTTCTTCACAGTTTTCATTTCTAAAGAACTCTAAAATTTAATTACCTTTACAAACGTGTCTACCTGAATATAGTTAATCTACCTAAATGATGAACTTTCTTTACATGAAGTTACTACTTGCCCATTAAAAAAATAAAACATCGATATATTTACAAACCTAGAGCTCAGAAAGCAAGTGTTGACTATGGGATTTTGAAGCATTCTTGCTTTGGTTTGGTTTGTTAGTTTGTTATTATGCAAATTTATTCATTCAGAAAAAGTCATCTGAAAAAGCCTAAAACAACTTGGATTACCCCACAGCTTTCTGATAATTTAGATCACTGTGTAATGCTACAATTTTGAAGTGTAAGAAACACCATTTCGCTTCCTGACTAACTGATCTGCATAGGATTCATTTTTAAAGTTGCTGAATTATGCTAACAAGATCACAATAACTAAAAGAGCTTTGGGAGCAAGAGGATAGAGTTGGGAGTTAGCTCTGCAGTTCCTCTGAGTGCAAAGGTTCATGTTTCCTCTTGAGCTACTCTGAGCGAGCAATACAAATCCTTAGAGCTCACATTAATGCAAGCCTGACTGACAACCTACCATTCAGAGAAACCATCTCAGATTTCTGCAATTAGCATGTGCTCTAAAATTTCTGTTTCTGTAGTCTTTGTCTCTAATTTACATTTTGAAAAGGCTCTTGAGAATGAAGATGCCAAGACTGAGCAAATTCACTGCTCTTTAGATGCATTCTGCATATCTCCAAGTGCAATAAAAGTGTGTTTCTGTTAAAATCAACAGGATAAGTATCACATGGGAAAAAACTGTTCTTACCGAGTCAGAAGCACTGACAGCTTTCATGGTGAAACTCTGGAAAGAGACAAAAAAAACTATTCAATCCACTGAAATACAGAGACAGTGTATTAAGTAATGCAGAAAGTCTCAGACTGCACTTGCTAATCCCTGAAAATCTCTTCATGGCCTTAATAGCAGCTTTTTATATGGAAAACTGTATATTCAAGATGTCTATACACAACTTAATCATGGGAAAAAAAAAAAAAAAAAGAGAGAGAGAGAAAGCAAAGATATATTAGTCATATATTAGTCATCCCATCTGCTTCAGTGACTGATTTTTCTCTTTGACACGGCTTGCTTTAGAAGACACAAGAGATCAGATATTTATTACTTACCCAAGAAGGTTGTTCCACATTTTAAGAGTATTTTGCTGAAGAATAGGAGGCTTGAAAATCAATGAAACAAAGTCTGTAAACATCAATGCCTAATTAGGACCCATATTGGAATGGTGAAGTCAGCACATAGCAGGCAAAATAATATTGGTGAGATCAATTTCTGACATTTTGGTCTTGGATTAAGTACATTATAGACTCTTGAAGTTCCATGTATTGCACCCTAGATTTCCTGGACCTATGATGCAAGTTGTTTTAGGCCAGGTTCCTAACAAATAAAGATGCCAAATTCCTAGGCCATTTTTAATACTGATGTCTTCACTGGGCAAACTTAACCATGTCATTCTTGCAGCTATTTCAACCACCTATTTACCTGAGATGCCTTGAATTTTTGGTGCCCATGAGAGGCAGAAAAAGAAAGGAAAAAGGAAAAAAGTCCTTTTAAGTGGATTTTTACAAAATAGTAACATTAACATTATCAGTTCTCTGCTCAACTACCAGTATGCTATTTAACCAACTCAAAGATGTATAAAGGATTAAATATCTGAATGAATAACATTTAGTACTGTGTAGCTGTTCATTATACTGACATCCACTTTGCTGTATCTGATAATAAATTAAAATGATGGCATTTATTATTGGAATATATAGATGCATTAATACGACTGCATTTTCCCCACACAGAAAATCAACTGAAATATTTACATTTATCACTTTCTTCTTCTATATGCAGGAAGCTTAACATGCTGATTAAAATGACCTTTGAAAATCCATGTTACTTATTCCTATGATAATTACATGGCACAGTGCATTAGCATGGGCATAACCAGCACTTGAAGGGACATGATCACTCCCCCTGCTCATCACTCCTGAGGACACATGGAGTACTGTGTCCAGTTTTAGACTCCCCAGTAAAAGAGAGACGTTGGGAGAACTGGAGAGTGTCCAGAGCAGGAACACCCTGATGATTGCAGACTGTAGACGTAACATATGATGAGGCTGAGAGCATAGCAAGGCAAATTCCTGTCGTGTTAGAGAAAAAAATCCCATATGAGAGTGGTTGCACACTCTCACAGGTTGTACAGAATTGTCAAGCAGCCTCCACCCTTGAAGTTTTTAAAAGCCCGACTACAGAGCAAAGCACTTAGAAACCTGGTCTAACTTTGAAATTGGCTTTGCTTTGGACAGATGGTTGGATGGGACACCTCCAGATGTTTTTTTCCAAACTAATTCTTAATATACATCTACATTTTCATTACTTGCAAAGAATGTGTTTGGAGTGTGGAGCTAAAACGCTTTCTGTTTTTCTTCATGCACATACTGTTCTGGGAGTAAGAGCTGCCCATGAGTACCCTGATTACAACTGTATTTAGAGAAAACACTTCTTCATCTAAGCACTTTGCAGACTCAAATTCTAATAAATAAAGAAATGGCTTCTGGCAAAACATTTATACAGACCATGGAGCCCAGGTAGTCACTTGGGTTCCCTTTACAAGAGAAGAAAGTTCCTTTGTCTCTTCATTCACAACAATGGAGTTCAGGATGACCCATACAGATGTAGTGGCCCACAATGCAGATGTCTCCATTTCTGAACTGAACCCTACTAATCCCTGTATGGTGAAATTGCTGCGGCTCTTACTGCCCAATACTGCTTCAGTAGCTCCGTGTAAAGCTGTTTCTGTCTGCTGTTTCTCTTCTGTGTTAGAGGTAAGTTTTCAGGACTATCATTCTGTTCTGCGTATCTGTAACACCTAGCACAGCAGGTGGCATCTACACCAGCAGGCAAAACAAGGCCAAGGCACAGGTTCAGCATGTCCTGTGATCACCCTGTAAGCACGCTGTTCATTTATGTACTCTGTGGCATGATATTGGCCTAAGCCAGCCACCAGTTTCATACACCACACCAAGGTAGAGACAGCACAGGAATAATGCCCAATAAGCACTGTGGAAGAAGGCATCTGGTTTTGGGAGAGAGGGTTAGTGAACTTCCCCGTAGGAACACAAACCAAGACATACACTCCAAAGAGTGCTTCCTGACCCCATTTCATTCCCTAACACAGACGTTGCCATCAGACCAATAAAAGATTAGTTATGAATAGTGCTTTTCAGGTTTACTGTCATATACATACAACCTAAAATAATCCCTTAATGAAACACAGCAGGATTTTTATCCCCAGGCTTTAACTCAGCATTATAAAAAATATGTTAATTTTTTTCCTCACAAAGTAAAAATTAAGAAAATAACCTAGAAATATGGAATACTCCTTGGAGTTTTAATGGAGAAAGCACAAAGGTGATTCTATATATCAAAATTCAGCACTCCTTTCTTCAGTTCAGGGAAAGGCTGAACAAACAGTGTAAAATCCTAGCTACTCTGACACTTCGTATTTACAATTTCAATGATTTTGATTCTAGTAACATATTTCTCTACCACTTAGGACTTGGAAAAGCTCATACAAGGTTCAGTATTACAAATATAGATATTCAGAAGTTATTATTTCACTGCAATTTCAATATCTTTAAGATTACAGCTATCAGATAAATTACTGATGAATAAAGCTGCTGAGCAGTTTTTATTCTTTTATATCATGATAATTAATTTCTAGTAAATAGACAATAACAGAGCTGTTCTTCTCTCCCTATCTATGGCTCCCTGCCTGGGATCCAGCAGCCCAGCTTATCTGTACCAGTTGCAGGCAGACGTTGGCAGTAACAGATGCCGATAAACAATGGAAATAGTACAGCCAAAGGGAGGGCAAAGTAGGAGGGAGAGAGCAGTGACTGCTGTTTGAATAATTAAGGCTAGCTCACCGCAAGCCAGACATGCTGCCATCCCCTCTGCAACCTCCTATCAGCTATATCAGGTCCACATAAAACTTATTCCTGTTTATTTTTGAGTAAAAATAAAGCTAATGAAACACAGCACAAGTGGATTCTCAGTAATCTCAGATTGCATAAACTCTAAATCTCCAGTGATGCTTTGTATTTGTAATGCAATGTTGCTGTAGCTTGCAATGATCCAAGGATTTAAACAAGACAATGTTTACAAAGGTATCTTTGATTGATAGAGCTGGAAAAAAAATACAGGCTTTCAAGCACGTAAGCTCTTTTTCAGCTCTAAATCTCCAAGGTAAACTGAGAGCATGAATCACCACTCTGATTTTAATTTAATTGAATTAGTCCTTTTCAAGGAAAAGGACAGTTGATACCAAGGGAGCATAAGAAAATGTTAGCAGAAATAGAGGTGATAATGTTTGAGACACTGTGGGACCAGAAATCCGTAATTACTGCCTACAGAACAGTGAGCTCTTAAAAGAGGATATGGTGTAGAGAAAACACTGCCAACCAGTTTTTCTACTGTATCCATGATTTTTAGTTCCCAGGCTAATTTCTGGAGGCATTTTTCACCTCTATCTGAAGGATCAGGATTAAGAGATCAAACTGTGGCTTTTTGCAAAATACTTCTTGCCCTTTGCTGGATCTTTCTTTCTTCCTTTCTTTCTTCCTTCCTTCCTTAATTAAAAACAATTATCTGTGTAAATTAATTCCACTACTCAGTTCTTGTTTCATTTCTCTCCTACAATCCTCATTTGGCCCTCTGGATGAAGTATAGCATCACATCTTGGGACATAAGATCCATACATCCAAGGCTGGACATAGAAGTGGTGGAAAGCTCCATTGTAGGGCATGACCTTCTTCCATCCGAGTGTTAGCACACAGTGAGATGGGATGCCAGTGTAGGTGCAGTCAGTAACATGTGGGAGAAGAGCTCTTTTTGAGATACAGAAAGCCTGTACATAGCATTATCTAATGATCCCAGATTCAGATTTCCTGCTGGAGTAAGGAGGAGGTAAGTTTCTGTACACGCCATACACAGTCAGCCACCGATGAGCTGGAAGAACGATGGTCACTGTAGGAACAGTGATCTGATCCTCCAGTAGTCCTGAACCTGACCTGACAGGCACCAGACCCAAGCAAATATGCAATTGTCCTATTAGTCTTTAAAGAAGTTAAAGAACACACTTGTGAGCTTTTCTGATACAAACAGAACTTTTGTCACAGGAGGGGGAGATAGAAAAATGCAAACAGGTTTAAAGGATGTTATTTAAAAATGTTAACAAGATTAATCCTGTGAATTCCCATATCTCTTGCTTCAGCCTTTAGCAACTTACATTTGTCTGTGATGTACAAGGCACGTGTGCTGCAGAATAAACACCATCCTCCTTCTTTTATAAGTTCTTTTTATAACAGCAGAACGCCTGGAGGCAGGACGCGCTGACTATCTGCACAGCGTCCTGCAGGCTTCTTTACTGACATGAGGTGCACCATTTCTAGGTAATGTGACAGAGCCAGTGCACGTTCCTGTTGCTTCGATGGATTTTACTCTGGAAAGTAATAATCTGTTGTGCCACGTGTGGGGGTGGGGTGTGGGAAAGGAGCAGGGGCCCGGTACCAAATGTCATATGAGCGCTGGTCACATCTATTCAAATCACACTGCTGATACGGCTCGGGTTGACCTTGATGCTTTCTGCCAAAGAGAACATTTATGTAACAAGTTGAGCAGGCAGTCCACAGCTGACAAGTGTGTCAAATAAGCAGACCAGGACTTTTCTGGTGCAGTAAATCACCAAGCGCTTGGTGATGGGCATATTTCCCAAGGTGACACACAGAAAGATCCATCTTTTAAAAAACAAGCTGTTTTCCAGGATGCCCACAAAATTAGTTTTGTTAAACTAATTATAAATTCTACTGAAGCTAAAGTTTATTATTGCTTGACAATTTTCTATTTCATTTTAGCCAAGGTGCTAGGGACTGAATTAGAAATCCCTAGTGCTGAAGGCTATCTCCACAGTATGCGATACAGCAGGTTTTGCAGGTATAACAGATTTAAGGCCTCCGTTCAGGAGACCACCAGTGGATGATACAAAACCAAAATGAAGAAAGAAAACATTAACACAATGAGAGCTGTGTGCACAAAGCGGTATGACTCAGAGGGGCTCACAGCTTGGAAAATTACTCTGGTGGTAACACGGGAGCAAATGAAATGTGTTTCAGGCCAGTCAAGAAATGATTGCTTTGGAGATGATAGCACCCACGTGTAGCTATCTGTAGGGATCGTACTTCTGTTTTCTTTCATAAGAGAATAATAGCTTCTATCAGCACTCATTACTTTAGTGTTAGGCATTTAAAACCTTTGAGGAAAGAAAAATCATATTTTAGTCAAGTAAGAATAAACTTTACTTTTCCAATTTTCCTTCTTTTTTTTTTTTCCCTCCATTACGAAAATATCCACAAAGTGATCTAATAAATTATTAAATAATACAGCTGAACACACAATTTGACAATTGCAGTAGTAAACAGTAGTTTGCTAAAAAGGTTTAAATCTTCATATCTGGACAGATAGTCAAGAACAGATGAGTTGTGAACAGGCAGATTGGAATGATCACTTAATTCTCAAGTATTTATGGAAAAGAATATTCCATCATCTCTCAGACACTGATGCTGAGTGCTTAAAGATGACACAAAGCCTTATTTTTGCTGAAACAAGAGGAGGAATATTCAATGTATAATTAGCGTACTGTGTACTCACTGTCTGTGATAAACCCAGTACATTTAAATAAAATTATCCCAACCACTAATATGATATTTTTACAAGACTTGCAAAAAATGCTATTTTGCTTTCAGGAGTCAGTTTTGCACCTGATCATTTCTAAATGAAATTTATTTAATGTACACAAGCGTGGAGCAGAAAAACAAGCATATGCTAGACTCTGAGTGAAAGTACCACCACCGGACTTCCACTCTGCCTAAAATCAGGAGAGCAAAAAGGCCACTCTTTATGAGTTTTTTTTACCTGCCTTGAAATTCAAATAAAACCAAAAATGCTAAGATATGTAATATATACACAAAAATACCTCCCGTGACACTCGGAGAAGAAATGTAAGTCATGGATTTCATTGCCTTACCTAGGAATTACTACAAAATATGTTTTATTGACCAAAGGAAAGTGGAAGAAGGCAATAAGTAACAAGTCATTCTCTGGATCTGCAGAAATCATTAGCAAAACTCCCATTGATTCAAGTGCCCATAAATTCACTAGGAAGAAAAGGAATTTAGAGGTGGAGGAGGAGCTCTATCCTTTTGAGTTTCAGTAAGATAATTAGTTAAGCTTCAATAATTTTCAATGCAGGCCATAATTGCTTGAAAGAGCTATACTCACATGATGAGTGTCTTCAGCAGACAATGTTGTATCACAGGGAATAACCAACATAATTATATGGCACAGTTTGTCTTGAATTAATAGTTCTGAGAGTTCAGGTTAAGACAGATTCGATTTCAAGTTGTCTAAATCGGGAGCCTAAAAAAAAACCTCTTTTTGTCTTAGCTCTCTGTAAAATAAAACAATAACCCACTAAGTGATTTCTGTTCATTACCGGGCTGCAAACTTTCCAGGCTGCTTAGAGTTAAGGGCTCTCTGATTAACACCGTTGGGAGATGTTTCAACATGAGCATCAATGGTTAGTCCTCACATTGGTATCCTTTATCCTACAGAAGTTCTCCACACTTGACTGCACTCCTTGAAGTGGCTGAAATGATACTTTTTACCATAGGAATGAGAAGCGAAGCTGACAACTAGAAGTGATATCATATGATACTTCCTGCCCTAGGAGCCTGTTTCCAGTTCTTCAGTGCCTGCCAGATGTCAGCCACCACATCAGCAAGCTTCTGTGCAGGACACCTGCTGCTGATTTGGTTGTGTTTCAAACTGAGGTTAGGAAAAAATCACAAGAGCTCTTGTTAAGAATTTCCAGCAGCACTTTTTGGGGGGACATAGGCTTGAAATTTAGTTTTAGTGAACCATCTGCCCCCCAGGAACATGCTTTTGTTATTACACCAGAGGCAAGGACACTCTCTCCTGTGTTCACACAGCCCCCTTTACTGGTGAGATGGAAAAAGCTGGATTTGAGAACACACAAAGCAACAAGAAAAGAAAGGAGAATTCTAACAACTAGATAAAGTCCTCTTCTCTCAGATATTCCACTTCTTGTTTCATTCTACTACATGTTTTTCATGTATAGCTTGTCACAAGAATCAGGGAAATTTCTGTATTTTTTTTTCTTCTCTTCCAAGTATAGATTTAAGGTTGCAAGTTCAAATTTTTGGCATCATTCAAATCCTCAAAGCCATTGAGGATATCCTAGCGGACTTTCTCCATTTCACAGAATCACAGAATCACAGAATTTCTAGGTTGGAAGAGACCTCAAGATCATCGAGTCCAACCTCTGACCTAACGCTAACAGTTCCCACTAATCCATTTCCCTAAGCTCTACATCTAAACGTCTTTTGAAGACTTCCAGGGATGGTGACTCCACCACTTCCCTGGGCAGCCTGTTCCAATGCCTCACAACCCTTTCAGTGAAGAAGTTCTTCCTAACATCTAACCTAAAACTCCCCTGGCTCAACTTAAGCCCATTCCCCCTCGTCCTGTCACCAGGCACGTGGGAGAACAGGCCAACCTCCACCTCGCTACAGCCTCCCTTGAGGTACCCATAGAGAGCGATAAGGTCGCCCCTGAGCCTCCTCTTCTCCAGGCTGAACAAGCCCAGCTCCCTCAGCCGCTCCTTGTAGGACTTGTTCTCCAGGCGCCTCACCAGCTTCGTCGCCCTTCTCTGGACCCGCTCAAGCATCTCCATGTCCTTCTTGTAGCGAGGGGCCCAAAACTGAACACAGTACTCGAGGTGCGGCCTCACCAGAGCTGAGTACAGGGGGATGATCACCTCCCTAGCCCTGCTGGTCACACTGTTCCTGATACAAGCCAGGATGCCGTTGGCCTTCCTGGCCACCTGAGCACACTGCTGGCTCATATTCAGCCGACTATCCACCATCACTCCCAGGTCCTTCTCTGCCTGGCAGCTCTCCAACCATTCCTCTCCCAGCCTGTAGCTCTGCTTGGGGTTATTGCGCCCCAGGTGCAGGACCCGGCACTTGGCCTTGTTGAACTTCATGCAGTTGACCTCAGCCCATCGGTGCAGCCTATCCAGATCCTCCTGCAGAGCTTTCCTACCCTCAAGCAGATCGACACACGCACCTAACTTGGTGTCATCTGCGAACTTACTGAGGGTGCACTCGATGCCCTCGTCCAGATCATCGATGAAGATATTAAAGAGGACCGGCCCCAGCACCGAGCCCTGGGGGACGCCACTAGTGACTGGCCTCCAACTGGACTTGGCTCCATTCACCACGACTCTTTGGGCCCGGCTATCCAGCCAGTTTCTCACCCAACGAAGTGTGCGCCAGTCCAAGCCAAGAGCAGCCAGTTTCTTGAGGAGAATGCTGTGGGAGACGGTGTCAAAAGCCTTGCTGAAGTCAAGGTAGACCACATCCACAGCCTTTCCCTTGTCCACCCAGCGCGTCACTTTGTCATAGAAGGAGATCAGGTTCGTCAAGCAGGATCTGCCTTTCATAAAGCCATGCTGACTGGGCCTGATCGCCTGCTTCCCCTGCAAGTGCTGCGTGATGACTCTCAGGAGACTATCTCCTACTATCCCTTGAGTTACCCAGCTTTCAAAGAATCGCAGAGCAACTCGGGTTGAAAGAGACCTTAAGGATTATCTAGTCCCAACCTCCCATGGGCAGGGATGCCACCCACAAGCTTTCCTACTTGCCTACATTTCTATTTGTAAAATCTCTGTGATGTTGACACATCTGCTGCTGGCTATGCACAATACACTTCTCCTCTCCAAGAAAAACAGTTACCTGAGTTCATGCTGTGTAGTTATCCAGTGTAGGATTATTTCAGAAGTCTTTTGCAGCATGAAAATGTTGCTTATAACTTTTATATACACAATATGTAGATAGGATATAAACAACTGCTCTATATTACAGGATCCTAAAAATTATCCGTTAAGCACTTTTGGCCTATCTCTAGATGTAAAGAAAGTCCAGAGAAAACATACAATATATGCATCACTAGAGAGATCTTAATTAACTTTCGGATGATTAAACCCCTTGCAGATGATTAACTCAATTTTGGGAGTATGTGGACAGTATATCAAAATATGCCAGAAGGTAACAAAAACATTATTAACATTCACTCTTAAATGGTTCATCACAAACCACTACAGAGCCCAGGAGACATCTCACACCATCAGTCTTCTGCAGGGACTTGTACTATAGAGCTTGCTGAAAAGATCCCTCTTGGACAATACTCAAAGAACAGCCTTGTATGTGAGAAAAATCAATGTTATTAATATTTTTTTTGTCATTAAAAGTTTTTGTTTTGTTTTTAAAAGTTTCATACCAGTTTGCACTTTCTGATACTGAAGCTGTTCTTTGCTTAGAAACTTACCATTTGTCAAATTCATTAAATTTAAATCACTTCTGGTGCCATCTCCCACACCACTGACACAGTGTACTTAGTGACTGTCATTTTTATATATGGATATATTAGCAGATGGAACACACGCAGGATCTCTTTACTTTCAAGTAGCAGGAAATATTTTATTAAACATTTTTTAAAAGAAGGTGTGATTTCAATCAAAAGCAACTAACATAATAAATCTTATTCTGGAGTGGGAATTTGATGAATGGGACATGTTACTGATAGTATTTCAGTATCTTCACTGCTATTTGTTTTTAAAAAAGTAAACTAAAAGTGAGTTTTTCCCCAAGATATACATCTTCTCTGTAAGACAGTGAACACAGAAATATATTTCATTTTATTGAGGAATACACAACACAGGCTAATGAAATTCAGTCCCTTAATAGGGTTGCTAATGTTAGGCAACCTCCTTTCCTGTAATTTTGTCTGCTCAAAGAACAGTTTTTTCATCCCTGGTTTTAGAGAAAGAGAATAAAGAAAATATGAGAATAAGACAAGTCAAGTGAGGTCTCAGTTGGCTCTACTGCTACAATTCATTTTTTGCAATTCCTTTTTTTAAAACAAACAAACAAACAAAACCTACAGCACCAAAACAAACAAGCATTGAAATCATTCAAGTTCTACAATTCTCCATCTAAAGAGTGATAAATTTTCCAGTCTAACTGATGAACTGAAAACATCATCGCAGAAGTAAATTTATTTCAGATGAGTGAGAAAGCAAGCATTGCTTTTACCAATAATAAAAAATAATTAAAAACAAAAGACAAGATTTCTGCAGCACAAAAAAGAAAGTCAGTTCAAGAGACTGCAATCCAACTGAAGCCAGGTAGCTAGCTACACAAGGCCAGTACAAATATATATCATCAATTCTTGTCAAACCCTTCTGGCTCTGTCCTGCCATACTTTTATGTAACATTTGTTAAACAAATAAGCCTTCAAGGGAACAACCTGTTGGATTGCAGCAAGGTTCCTTCTTTAAAATATAGTCAGAATCTGGGTGTTAGAATGTCCTCATGTTTTTAATGCTCAAAATAGTCAGTAAGATTTTCTGACACAGATGCTATAAGGGAATTTTGGTTCTAGTATAGTTAATTCATCATTCATAATCCATGCCATTCTTTCTAGTGATGCGCATATTATTTTAATCTTCTGAAACCATCTACATGATAGCAAAACATTAAAAACAACAAGAACAACATTCACAAAACAAACTCCAGTTTATTATAAGCATAATGTTTCAAATTGCTACCTCAGGAGTATTTCAGCAACTACTGAGCAGTAACATCCTACCAAAGTGCATTTTGGCAACTACAGAGACACAGTTATCCAAGGGCTGATTAACTGTTGTTCCATTACTGCACTATTTACCTTTAAGAAGTGTTCCTTCCTAGCAGGTCGCCAGCCAGTGTGGGCAGCTCACATCCACTGAACCCTCTTCTCCTAATGAGCGGAGGACAGTATCTGCATCGCCAACGTGAACATTAAGTTGTCTTAACTTTATTTGATCCATATTTTTTTGTTATAATAGTATTTTCAGTATTAATTTCCTCTGAGGATCTGTTTGAATACAAAAACTGATCAGAAGCCCATATGTCAGGGTTTAACAGCTAAATGGAGTGAGAAAATCTTCAATTAGCTGAAAGTGATTTCAGCCAGACAGGCTGTGAAATACGTCAGTCTCCTGACCTAAAAGCTGCAAAAGCTAATTTAGCAGCCATTATATTTTCTAATTATTAAACTCTAGCTGAACATCAAATATTTAGAACCATTAACTGGAGAAAAATAAATAAATAAATGAAACCACCAACAAAACAAAAAACCATCACAAATACAGCAAATGATTTAAATGTTGGAATTGTTTTGGATAGTACAAGCACCAGACTTGCTGAGGAAGTGGGAATGAATCACTGTATTAAATTAAACAAACTGGCCAGCTTCCAATATCAAATAACTACTTGCATTTTGGGTATATTAGAAGAAATATGCCTTTTTTTTTTTCTTTTTCTCAATGATCAGTATTAAACCAGTTTCACAAGTGGTTTGCAAAGTTAAATTGACATTATTTAAAAAGGGAGAGAAAGAGAGTACAGAGTAAGGAATTTTAAATACATTTAGATGAGCATGAGAATTAACTGATAGCTCTTTCCAAAACACATGAAACCATATGCACAGTTAGTATATGAGGGCTGCAAAGTTATTATTGAATTCTTTCTTCAGAAAGCACATCATACCTTTGGTTTTGATACACTAAGCAATAGCTGACAAGTCAGGTGTTCTCTGAAAATATTTAGTCAGATAAAGTTAATTCTTCTTTGCTGCCCATGAGCATCTGTGCATTAAGCCATCTGCTTTTGTGGGGGAACAGAACACACACACACACACACACACACACAAAGCAGGTCAGTTGTCAATAAAGAGCTAAATAAAACTCACTCTGATTAAGTAGAATGTCAGAATGTAACCTGAGACAGAAATTTACATCATTGCCTACTGTGGTTTATCGTTTTTGAACACAGTATCTGTGCAACAGTAGCCTCAATCCCTGCCAGCAGTAGGTGCAAATTGCTATTTTTATGATTGCCTCTTGGGCTGCCTAAAACCTGTCCTAAGCAAATCAGCAGAATTTCGAGAATATAATATTTAATCATGTTTCTTAACTCCAGTCAAGGATGAATTTGTCCTGTCCTATCGTGGTTTTCAGATAGTTGCACAAGACACAAATTTGACATCTTAATTCATGATATTTCTTGTTCTCTCTACCAGATTATGTATGCAAATGTCATTGTTTTATTCAACATAAATTGAAAGCAGATCTTTGTTGTCATTACAGTCAAGAGGAGTTTTACAAACAGCTTCATAGAAATCAGAACTTCCTTGTGAGATTCTAATCTGACCAGCGTGTCATTGTTCCTTTATTCC
Source organism: Aythya ferina (assembly GCF_964211825.1). Lineage (NCBI taxonomy): Eukaryota > Metazoa > Chordata > Aves > Anseriformes > Anatidae > Aythya > Aythya ferina. The sequence continues at coordinate 20,778,722 of NC_140296.1, forward strand.
CAAATATTTACAGCAGAAGACAAATAATGTGTCAACCAATCTTAACTAAATAAAGCCCATTTCAAAAGCTGATGTTCTCTTACCACATTTTTAGTTCACCAAGGAAATTCTCACTTTTATCCATACAGAAATTACTACTTACCACTGCTCATCTTCCTCTGCTTTACTCCATTCTTCATCAAATCATACTCCCAAATGGAAGTGTCTGTACCAGCACCCTCCTGAGTAATCCTTCACCTCTTGCCCTTAAAGCTTGCTATCCCTGCACTTAAATGCAGAGAAAAATAAGGCCGCAACAACCTAGGGTTTTATGTGATATCAGTTAAAAACAGACAAACAAACACAACAAAACAAAACTCACAACAGTCTACACTTCTAGTCTCCTAAGTCAGTTTCAGTAAGAAAAAACTACACTTTTATTGGCTTTGCAAAAAGAATTAGCATGCAATGTAACGTCATCATCTTTTCCAAGCAAATAGCAGTAGATATGCATTAAACACTTCTAAATCTCTTCTATCCCATTTACTCTCCACCTGTCTCTCACACTAAGAGTATGTCATTGAGGCAGAAACACTAATATCACACCAAGTAAAATGGAATACAGATCTATGTATTTTAAAAACACAACTTCTTTCCCTGATCTTTCCAGCATTTGTATAACAAATATAAAGATAGTCAAGAGATGGTAAAACCTACAACTAAGCAGAACAGCATTCAGCTTCACAACTCAATAGTAATTACGTGTTTTCTGGGAGTACTCCTCTTTTCAGTGGCTCAGCCATATGGACAAAGCAGAGGTTTACTGGTTCTAAGTAAAATAATTATACGTATTCTTACATATATATCGTTATGTATATTGCATGCCAGAAAACTTTAAGAACAGCAAAATGTTATGTTCAGTATTTGGTACTATGTTAACTTTCTTTTGAATCAAAATTAGGCTTTGAATCTCAGTCACCCATCATATATAAATTCAAAGATACTGGGATGTATTTGCTACTTGTGCAACAGACGTTCCACCTGAGCAATGGCAACAAGAATAGTGGCAATGGGACTATTTCTAAAATAGTTTATGCTCATTATTTTACAGAAATTTTATGGTAGGTTACCCCTTAAAAAAAAAAAAAAAAAAAAAAAACTTTTTTTTAAATCCGTATTTGTGTGCAAAAACATCTAAGCACGTAGATTTTTTGGAAGCCTGCTATTCTAAGAGCTCTGTTTTTACCCCTTGTATTGCAGGCAGGTCTGCAAGCACTGCTGAGATGTGCAGAGCTCCACTCCTGCACCAGCCATGCCCACACAAAGGAGGTGCCAGGCGCTCTCCTCCTTCTCCCTCCCAGCACGCTGTGGTATTTTTCTAGTGTTGAGATTAATAGACTTAATTAATGGAGTTCTTCATAAACAACATTCCTTTTCACCCTTGTTATTGTCTACACACTACAAAAACAAACAAACAAATGCCATGCTTCCAACAACACCGTGTTGAAAACCCACATGATTAAAGTTAAAAGCATACCAAGCACCACCCAGAACTGCTGTTATTTATGACTGATTCCTTGCTTCACTCTAGCATTTTATTAAAGTGTCAGAGGACCTCAGGGCATCAATAAGCCCTGCCAGGTTCCATCTGGGCTTCCACCAACCTGCCCAAAGCTCAGCACTCCATTTTAGGACCAGGGCTGTCAGCCCCTGCCCCAAAGAGGCCGTAGCAGGACTGGGCTCCTGCTCCCCACAGCCCTGCCCTGCCTGACCATGGGTCCCACTGAACCAAGCCCATGTCCCATCCCCATCAGGTGCTGATGCCAAGGAATGGGGCTGGCCTTGGCTGCCCTGCCACCATGAGGAGCCCCCAGCTCCCCCACTGCCTTGACATTCAGCTCCAGATTGCCCAGAAGTAGTTTGGCTCAGACCAAAAGCATCATGTTAATATAGGAAATACCTTCTACAGTATAACTTTCTAAAAAATATGACCTGTACCTCCTAGAGTCCTAGCTTCTAGATTTCTAGTGTTTTTAGTTCCAGACATCATTAATTTGATTTTATTCCTAATGATGACTGTCACAAAGTCTACAAAATCAAAATACATAGACAGTATACTTCTTCCTGAGAGCTGAGGGCAAAACAAGATATCTCCTAGAAATTTCCATAGCCTTTCACAGAGCCCCCACACTACTTCTTTATCAGCAAGGAGGTAAAGATAAAAGAAAGCAAAAAAATAAAATAAAATAAAATAAAATAATAAAATATATATATATATATATATATATATATATATGTATATATATATATATATAAATAAAAAACAATCCCTGGCTAGGTATTTTAATGTCTAAACTGCAGAATGTTTAATTATTTTCAAAAATCTTTTACCACAACCAAGTAGTTCCCACCCAATTTTCAAAATTAATACATTCTCAAGGAAAAAAAAAAAAAAAAAAAGTTTTCTGATTTTGAGCTACTTGTGCTATTAAGCTTTCTATGCTTTTTTTCCCTAAAAATGATATAAAATGAATATTTTTTGACAGATGACAGGTCTTGACCCACATACTTTCCATCAAACAATCTTCTAAATAGCTAGGTTTCTCAGGAATACAGTTAGAAGTAATTATTTTTATTGCTGTTTCTGGCATGTCTCTTCCTACCATGGCAATATTTATTAATAGTTAACATGCTATTTTTCTGAACCTTGTAAGAACATCTCTTATGGGCATTAGCGTAAATGTTATTTCCTGCTTTGATAGTATTGCAGAAATGACCTTTTGACTGCTATAGCCATTTTTTCATCTTCTCCTGTAATAAAATTAAAATTTAATCAGAACTCCAAGATTCAAAACAACCCAGGCAAGACTGTGTTTTCCAGAATTCTCATTAATAAGCATCAGAATACCAAACCTCTGACAATTACAGGTTTTTGTTGTTGCTGTTGTTTAAAAATAAAATAATTATTTTTAGGATCCTTTGTTGTGGCAAATAATGAGGATTATATTGATTCTGTTACTTCTCTGGCAGATGAAGGTGTCTTTGATCATAAAAATATGAATTCCCACAGTGATCCTTTAATATTCCTTTTTCTATCCTGCTCCCAAAGTACAACCAGCTGCTATAGGGCAATAAGAGTGATATTTTAGATTAAAACCATTAGATGTTGACTCTAAAGAGCAGTTGCAGTTTAAATAAATAGAGAAAAAAAAAATAAATCTCTGAGACATGAGTTAAAGGGAAACCACTTTTATTAAAGGAAAGATGATCACAATTTAAATGCCAAGCTCTTCAACAAATGGATTTTCTATTTTTCCATAGGCAAGACAGCAATATATTGATTTTGTAAAGACCTAAGATTACCCCAGTAACAAGTAAAACTTCAGTGCTTCATTAAAGCAAAAAGTAAGCATCCAAGACAAGATGGGAAGGCAGCGCCTCAGCCTCATGCCTTTGCTAACTGCTATTCTCAAAATAGAAATATATCCCCATTTGATGGTTATGGTGGGATTCACCTGACCTACTTCCAGATGTCTAAAGGTTAACTGCCTAAATTTAAGCTGGTCACATCGGCTCCACAGGTAATGGAGAAAAACAGGTAACAACAACACGTGAATCATCACATCTTTCAGTTTTCTTGTTTATTTTGCTTAACTTCCACACTTAGGTGCTAAATCACAGCTAGTCATGCCTATCAACAGGCACCTTCAGAAATACATAAAGCCACAAGAGTAGAAGTGACCCTCTTTCTTTCCACTGGCAGTAAAGTACCTCCTAGGCAGTTGAAGTCAGGAAAAATGAAATTCATTTCTCACGATTTGTGAAGGTAATAGGAGGACATGCTTTGTCTAAATCACAGATAGCCTTAGTTCTCTCTAAAAGCCATGTAAACAGGACTCAGAAGCCACTTTCTTGCATGATGATGGAGAAAATTAAACAAAGGATTGTACAGGGCCAAAGGATCATAAATGCATCATGGAAAAATTAAAAATAATAATAATAAAATAATATGTATGAAAATATGAATTGTGTAGAGAAAGTAACAAGTAAACAGGAAAAAAAAGTGTAAATTTCTGCTCTTGAAATAGGTTGGTTTGAAAATAAAGTCTGAATATACATCGTATATGATGTTCCAAGTAATAGCCAAAACCTACAGGGATTATGGCCATAGCCTAAAAATGCCGCTTGGAAGGTGCTATAGCAGGCTACAGTAGAATAGCCAAAATTGATGAAGAATGCCAGAGAAAAAGCTCTCACTTTCAAAAGTATTATTAAAAGTAGACTTTTCAGTTTGATCTATTATTTAAAGTAAGAAAGACTCACATCTCTGGTAAAGGACATACAAAATCAAGTCAGCGCTTAAAAAGAAATGAAAGGATTTTTTGCAAATCCATCAAAGTCACATGAATATTTATATCCCTAACAGACAGTACAGTAATTTTCCCATTACCATGTAGGTAGAGCAGCAGTTCATATCACATTTCTGAATGAAAATGCAATCCACACAATTTCTTTAGTTTCTCTTTCTATATGGCTAATAGAACACCTGGTAGAAAATTGCTCATTGAAGTTAATTAGCCTTCAATTATCACCAGTTACATTTCCAGCTGTTCTGTTTCATCCTAGACTTCTTAATTTATTCATCTGTCATAGTCAGATCTGTTTCCTCTATACACAAGATCATAACAAGAAGAGGGAAGAAACCCTGTTTCTGGGGAATTAATCCCTCATCTGTCAGATTCCTGATTGCAGTTTCATCAGTAATCCAGTGCTAGTAAGCATGAAATTTACAGCAATTAATTTTCTACACAGAGTCAAGACAGCTTTTTACTTAGTCCTTCAGGTATACATATCTCAATAAGACTCATGAAAATTAATCTGTATCATTTGGAGTTACCTAAGGTACATAGATTCTTGCTATTATCTGACAGTTAGATAATGCCTGGCATACTGTGAAGCTCTAAAATGAAGTCCTTAAGTAAAAGGACATACAATTTGCTAGTCAGTATCATAAATGTAATAATAAAATAAATACTACTCATGCCTCTTTGCAGCTAAAGATAAAAGGAAAAAAAATTTTTTTTTTTTATATGACATGTAATAATGTAGCAGTTATTTTAAAAAAAAGTCAGAAGATAAAATTAAGTAGTCCTCCATGCCATGAAATATATCCAAATAACATCAATTTCCTCAAATATAGTAATTATTCTAACTTGTTTTGTTGTTGTTATTGTTTTGTTTCATAAAATTTTAATTTATTCCTTACTGATCTTGAATATTTACAATTTGAATAATATTCTTCAGGGCAATTAATTACAAAAGTTGTTTGTTTTTTTCTGACCTTAATTGGGTGATGATTTAGTTCATTCCTTCAAGTGCAAATTCAGACTTATGATTTGTGAAACACTACATATTTGCATGATTAAAATTAACTTTCTTTGAGTGCTTGTGCAAATAAAATTCTGTGGCTCAAATGCCTCCCAAAAATGAACTTAAGAGCAGAATTCAGAGAGAAATCATATGTAAATCTCATGAACACTACTGCATTTGCTGGTGTCTGCACCCACTCACCCAAGGTAGAACCCCACGTAGCCCTTCCTCCTTCACGCCCCATCCACTGCATGGATGCCAGTAGCTCTGGCATTACTGTATGCTGAAAGAAGGGTGAGGTCAGCCTTTATACGAGTAAATATTTGCATTGTAAAGCTCAAAACCTGCTTTATTACATATATATAACACCTTTCATGTTCTTAGAGTTAAGGAAGTGGGTATTTTTGTTGTCTTTTCTTGCCACGAGGTGCTGAACTAACAAACACATATTGGTATGACAATCCTTCCCGAGACAAATCTGTTTGACTGCAAAAATCTATCTAGGTTGCAGTTTTGTCTGAGTAAGAAATAGAGATTTGGGCCAAAATTAAAAGAATCCTATTTTAGGCATATAGCTGAGATGCCCAGCATAGACTCCCAGTGTGTGCTTTCCTACAGGTAACAGACAGATCTGCAATACCATCTGAACGTGTAGTCTCTCCATTGACTACAGAGGAATTGAAGGTCAGCTTGGGCTCTTAAATCATTTGTTTACCCAGCATATCTAGTTTAAATAGAAATAGAGAGGCCTCGGTCAACAATGAGTAATTGGCAGTTAAGATTACAAGTTGTATCCATAACTTTTCCTGGTTCCTGATGAAAGAAATAATCATTGAAAAAAATATACATATCCATTTTATAAAATGTTTTTTAGCCATCTAGATAATTACTTGTGAATTCCCACTCTGCATTCTTAGTGTTTTGTTGAGTTAATACAGAATGAATTACTAATATATTTTTTCAATTGTTATTTAGGATGTCTTTTCTGTTGAAGAACTAAAGTATATATCTATCTTTCCAAAAGCTGCTGAAAGAGGTGGCAAGGGTGAAAAGGTGGGATACAGACCAAAGGCTATGACAATTTTGGTCCCTTGTTGCCTTCTGTTACTGAGAATTGGTCTTTGTCCACCTGAGAGGGATCAGCAAGGACTTGAGAGGCTTATTTGTAACTTTTCTGCCTATGGGCTTTTTTAATGCCCCTATTAATGCTTTATTAATCTCCCTATTTGTAAAGTGACCATCCTCACAAGGTAAAGGACCAATGTCATCTCCAGTCCTCCTTTTGCTGTTAACATATTTTTAAAAGTCATTTTTACTGTTCCCTACAGTACTGGCCAGCTTCAAATCTAATTGAGTATCATTGCCAACAGCGAGCTCCGTACAGTCCACTCCCTTCTTTACATACAGCATCACACACACACAAACACACAAACAAACACACACACACACCCCTAGCCTGCTCTGCTTCTCACTTCTGACGACCATCTAACCAACCATCGTAGCACATCAGTCACAGGACTCTTCCCACCAGGTTTTGCTTATGCCAATGATGTAACTCCAGGACTGAGCCAAGGCTTCTAGCTTCTCTTACTTTTTCCTTATGCCGTGTGCATTTGTAAACAAACATTTAAAATGTGCTTCATTACACCCACCAACTTGTGGAGCAGACTGAAGGATCTCACTAACACAGTCCCTCAAATCTTGCCATACTGTCCCATAGCTTATGTCCCATAGATGTTTTTATCCCTTTCCTCTTTCAAATCTAGTTTAAAGTTCCATCAATCAGCTCTGCTTTATCATTTTTTTTATAAATCATATAAAACTCCTTTAATGGGTAGCTTCTTTAAGTGGATAAGAAGACAGAAGCTGTAATATGTCTTGTCTCTAGTAAAGCTGTAGATACTGAGCTGTGTTCTGGAGACCCACACTGTCTGATTGTGGGACTCGTATGCCATAGTAAGCACATAGCTTCAGAAAAGTGATATAAACCATGGCTAGCAATGACTGCTGAACCCTGAAGGCCCCTAGACCTAGATTTAGATTACAAAGTCCTCTGCATTCCTAAACGTAGGTTTTCACACATGCTCTGAAATGTTCTTACTAAGGTTGTAGGTGCAACCTTTGGAAGACAATCAGGGAGGCTAAGGTCCTAAGGTCCAAAGAGCTCCACCTGCTCAAGTCCTTTGGCTGGGCAGTGGTCCTGCCACCCTGCCCCATGGTTAGAGCTGTTCTCTGGGCAACAGGTTCCAGGTGCTCCCAGGCCTGAGGTGGTTGAAGTCGCAGCTCCTTACCCCCAGCATTAACTTGCCCCAGGTCCTACCTTTCCAATAGCTGAAAGCAAAGCTGTGGAGCCAGAGCACCATCAGACGGAGCTGTATAACCAAAATATTGTAGCTCAGCCCTTCCCAGTCTGGAGTGAGAGATTGCAACATGTTCACATTATGAGTAACTGGTGCTGAGCAGTAAGTAGGCTACAACAGATACCTATAGAGGTTCCACTAGACAAACAACTATATTTTTCTATATTTTTATGTTATTTCCATATGATTTTTATTTTTTTTTTATATTAGCAGTCCGCAATGTTTTGCAATCTCAGGATAAATTGAAAAAATGTAGTGAACAGACATGAGCTAGTGACACCCACTTTATGAGTTCCCATGGCACCCAAATCTTTGAAACCAGGGAAGAGGCCCAGGCACACTCAGAGCAAGGAACAAAGAGTCTCTGCTTAGCTTTTCAAAATACTTTAGGCTATAATCACCTAATCTCCTTGCACTTCTATCACCCACCTATAAAACTGAACAACCTCTTCAGTATCTCTCATGAGCGTGTTGCGAAGAAAAACCCATTTGGAGTTTACAAAGCTTCACATATTATGGGAATAAGCACTCCAGAAAAGCCTATGAATTAATGAGCAAGGACTGTTTCTGCTGATGCTTTTATGTGCTCTTTACTACCATACCTGCCAAATGTAGTTAGCATCATTAAGGCTCTCTGTTGTAATATGACACAGAAGTGAGACCTAATGAAATACATAGAAAAGAAATAATGTTACCCTTCACAGCAGCTGCTCAATCAGAAACGTAGGTAAAGTGAACTAATGGACCTTTCCACTTATATTTTTGAATTTAAAAAAGGCAGGGTGTTACATATCACTATCTATTTACACCACTGCATTCCTCATTTGCTAATAACAACATTTCTCCCAATACTTATTGTAGATAAGTGAGGTTAAAAAAATGGCTAATTTACTTGCAATATTTAATGAACTATGCATGAGCTTTAATGAGCAAAAGATAAATGCAACTACTGCCAATTTCTATGTGCTTCTTTAGCATGATCACTATGAAAATCCAGAACTTTTTGCTTATCTACTCATACTTGGTGTAAGTGCATTAGAAAATTGGATTTTTACAAAGGCAGTAGTCTGTCATCACTTCTTTGCCTTTTTCCAAATTCTGCAGTAATTGCATATGTAAATTTATCTATCCCTACATATGCTAAATGTGCAGATTTATCCTGAACCTTTACACAGCTAATGTGCTTATTATTTGGTAACAACTTATTTGTCACAGATCAACACACAGAAGACCCTGCCTCCATCCCTTGCAGCCTGCAGAAAAATTAAAATGCACTGGGAGCCCCAGTTCTGTCAAAGGACAATTCTTTCTTGAGTAGCTTGTTTGATTTTGAATTCTCTTTAATGCTGTGCTTAGGTGATGGGAAATTCATGGAAGTGGCTTAGGATAAAATAAAGCTTCTATTAAATGACAATTAGAATGATGCCTCTATGATGCCAGGCCCAATACCCTACCAAATAAGACAACATGTTCTCGGTAAACAGCAATGGAAAACCTTTGTTTCAAGGAATCCCTGCACTTGCTTTCAAGTTTAGTTTTAAACTAACTGCTTCTGGCATCCATCCCCCATTAATTAAGGATTTGTTACTCTTGAGAACTGTCACGCTTTGATTCACAGGGAACCTTTCACTTCCGAACCTCCCTGCCAAATTTAATTCCTCCTCAGCCAGCCATTTTAATCAGCAGAAAAAAAAAAGATACTTCTGGCTTTCTTCTGGAAAACAGCATTCTGACCACATTTGATATTACATTTTTTTCCCCCAAGAACTAATAGCTAATCTGTATTTGTTTTGTTGTGTGCTTCATGAATGTTATAAATTCTAATAGATCAGCATGTTGCTTGCAGTTATCTACAAAAACTTCTACTCTTGGGTTTATTAACATCTACATTACACTTTTTTTAAACAACCATTAGTTGCTCATTGATCCTTTATTTAAACCTTGCTATAAATTGCATGGAATAGACTAGATGCTTCTGCAAAAGTCAACTCAGAAATTTGCAAAAGTGGAAGTAAGCCAAGACAATCACTGGAGGGCCCTGTAGCCTCTCCAGCCAGTATCAGATAAGATAGTTGTTTTCTGCTCCTTCATTGTGGTAACACTGCCACACTGCAGCTGAGTTCTGACGGGTCTGTCCTGCAGCAGGTGATGACAGAAGCTGAGCTGAACCCTGACTTTCATGTTGACAACCCAATCTTATGCAGTGTGCATTTGATTTCTTTCTTTCATTTTTTTTTTTTTTTTTGCAAATAGCACTCTGAGGTCATACTAAATATTGCATGAAATAATGGCACATGAATTTCTTTATTGTTTTGCTGGATCACGTCAGGCAAGTCAATTCTCTGCATCCATTTTATCATCTGCCTCCTAATATCTGTAGTGTTTTTGGAACAGGGACAAACTACAAACTGTTTCTTGTGATGTTCCTTCCAGCACAAAATCCACTACCATAGTTTAGTTTTCTCTGAGGTCTTTAAAACATATTTATGACATGAATATGTAAAAATGTAGTATGTATTACGAATGTAGAATACCTGTTTATCTGTTTTTAGTAACTAGTTAAAAAATATGAAGGTACTTTTAATTAAGCTCAAATAAAGTGATTTTGGTGTGTTTTCAGCAGCAGGACGAGCTTGGTTAGGTGTGGAGCTAATCTCAGTTACCTAAACACTGAGCTGATTCTACTAATTTGACATATCCTTTACTGGCATCAGAATAAATAATAAGGACAAGTTTTATTTTTAGTTACTGAAACTCAGACTAACTGTCTAGAGTGAACAATCATCAGTTCTGCTGCATTTTGTGCTGAAAAGGCCTTAAAATGAAGTGTCTTGAGTCAAGGAATTGGAAAGAATAATTATCTCTGAAAAAGTTTTCCTCAAGAAACGAAGATTAAAACACAGGAGAGAAGAGACCAGGGCTGGTATTGAAAGTAGCATTTGAACAGAGAGAGATTTGGGTTTATATTCAGTCCTCAATATGTCATTCAGAATCAAAGTAAAATAAGATATGCTGAAGAGTTTGGAAGGGTGTGTGTATCCACAGGACAATCTCTTATTTTAAGGGTCATGCTGATCACTTGTGAAGAGGAGTGACCTCCATTCTCTCCAGAGGGGTGACCTCTGTCCTTTGCTTTGGTAGCAGACATTTGGACATCTACCAGAGAGCAGAGTTATCACTGGAGATTTATATTGCACCCAGCTCCTTAAAAGCCAGATGTGTGCATTACTCCTTATATTGAATATCATTGCTTCCAAAATTCAAAGTAGTTTTGCATATGATTGGGAAGATGAAGGCTAATTAGTTCCACTTTGTCAAGCTTGAGTTAATCCAAAGCAGTTTAGCAAAGGTTCTTTGAGCAGAAGTATCCCAGTTTTGAGGAAGAGTGCAGCAATGTTTCCATCAGTCTCTCAATGTTCAGAGGCCAGCCTGTCAACTATTAGCATCTTCTACCTTGGGAAATCCAGGCTGCAGGCCTCCTCCGTTCTGTGGCTGGCTCGCTCCCCACATTGTAACTTCTGTACCACATGCACAAAGTCACATGTTTCTCCCTCTTCTCTCTCTTCTAACTCTTCTTTTCCATCTTCTTTCTCTTCCTCTTTTTCTCCTTCTCCTTCTCCTTCTCCTTCTCCTTCTCCTTCTCCTTCTCCTTCTCCTTCTCCTTCTCCTTCTCCTTCTCCTTCTCCTTCTCCTTCTCCTTCTCCTTCTCCTTCTCCTTCTCCTTCTTCCTCTTTCTCCTGCTTCCTGCTTCTTTTTTATTACCACATTTTTCTACACATTTGTCTTCAGAGAAGAAACAATATCTTACCTTTCCCTGCATCCCCAAGGCAGTCTGTGAGGCTGGTGCCTGGAGCAGCTACACCACCACACACAGAGTTAAAAAAATTAAATAATAATAATAATAATAACAACAACAACAATAATAACAACAATAATAATAATAAAATAATAAAAGACAGGGCCTACCCTCAAGGATGTTTCATTCTAGCTGTGGTCCACTTCTAAAATTAAAATATTGAGCAGAATACAACTTTTTGAAAGACTTATATGGAAAAAAAAAAAGAAAAAGAAAAAGAAAAATCATGTTTGTTTCATATGTTTCCTTTTCATACAGCTAGCAGCACTCATTCTATAGCATTCACTATTTAAGTGCATGCCAAGTCTCAACAAAAATAACCCATTTATTCTTAATTTCCAACAGACCTGTTCCCTCATTTCTAAGTGCGAGGCCCCAGGCTTGCAAACTACTCTGTGTGGATGGAGAGATTTGTGCAAAGGAACTTGCAGGTTCACAGCTCATGCTGAATAACTTCTGCCACAAGGTGAACCAAATGATAAAACAGATGGACCCTAAATATAATTTTTTCATTATTATTGGTATTATTGCTGAATTAATAAGCTCACGGGAGTGTCGTATTACAAATAAACAGTAATGCATGCCCTGAAGAATTTAAACTTAAGCCTTTGCCTTTACAGCAGCTTTCATTCTAGGAACTCAATCCTTTAAGCACTCACAAATTTTCTCTTGCAATCAAAAATACATAAATGAGGAAACAGAGCCACAGAGAACTGAAACTTTTCCACAAATCTTACAAAAGAGCTCTGCAGGACTGCCTTCAGGAAACTTGGGTGCTAGGCACGTAGGTGCTGCTACTGCTCAGAAAGAAATGTCCAGCATGTCTTAACTCCTCTAAGATGTTAGCAACTCTGCATTGCATCCTGCTGAGACCCCAGGCACTGGGGAAGCAAAAACTGCTTTTTGAACCCTAGTGAGGCTGGGGACTCATGCAATATTAAAGTACAGCAATGCTTCTCTGCCAGTATCAAAGGAGAGATCCTGAAGATCCTGCACAACTCAACAGCCCTGGACAGCTCTGTTGTCCAGAAACCTTCTGTAAGTAATATAAAAAGTCATGCTTCTTTGTGAACAATCTTTAGTATGTTCAGATTTTGCAAGTTTAAAATACATCTCTGGGCAGTTTTAGCTACAGAGTTTTCCTGTAAGTGGATCTTCTTTTCCCCTTCTATATGACATTCTTTATCCTCCTTTCCCAGTTTTTAGTCAGAACCATATTCCCCTCCTTCTCTCATCCCTGACTGTTCACTTGAGGTTTGTATGAAATGGCTGAAAACCTTGTTCTTTAGGCCCCTACAGATGATCAATGTTGACACAGAAATAATAAACTAGCACTGTATCTTATAGTTGGAAGAGAAAATAAATAGGAAGAGACATCCCTACTGTGAACTTCTATGAGGATCTGTTCTAGTTCACATTCTCCCATATGTATGTGCTTTCTACTGATTGGGGTCACCAGTAGGTACCTGCAGAATGTATGCATCCTGCTGATATGGGCAACAGTCTGCACAGAGTTGAGACACTGATAGCCTGGATATCAATAACTATTTTATTTTCTTTATCAGAGACTAATGTCAAGAGAATATTAGTTACCACAGCATTGCATCAGATCTACCATTTACCTACCAAATTGATATGTAGCAGAATCTACTGTCTCCTTCACCCTCCAAACAGCTGGTACACATCTAGAGGTTAAGCTCCACTGCAGCCTAACATAACCATCTAGAACATCCTAAGGGAAAAGCTCTCCTGACTTTATTTAGAAACTGGAAGGAATGTGCTGGGCTACAAAGTCCAGCCTACTCATCCTCATTGTGGAACTGGATTTAACTCCTCCAGTGCATTGTGCAGCAATCAGGGATGTGCCAGCCTCAACTAAAGAGCAACTTACGTGATTCATATTTGTTGCAAGCTGGCAGGGGTCTGTTAGAAACACTCAAATTGAATGGATTGGAGAGTTTGGAAGTTTTCCAAGCCTGTCAGACTGCTTTGAGATTGTCTTCTGGGACATCAGCAATGTAGATTCATGCTTTAAGTTAAGGCATGGAAATCTGGCTTTGAGCTTCTGGAGTTGCAAATGCTATAAAAACAGCTTGGAGAAGCAGTTTACAAAATCTGATCTTCTCATCTAGACAATGAGTAAGAACCAAGAGTTCTGGATTGGGAGAAGATTCAGCAGCCTCCCAAGCAGTTTCTCACACAAAGATATTTACAGAAACAGAGCAGAACAGAAAGGTGCTTTCATCCCTACATCCAATGGACAAGGAAGACTGACAATGCTCTAGCAACCCAGGTAGTATGTTCTTTTCCAAATTCTCAGAAGGCTAGAAGAAGGATTAGAAATAGATAAAAAACATTGTTTCTGTATGTGTAAAGGTCCAGAGGAAAAGTAGAAATGTCTTGATCTATTCCTGAAATTTTTATGAAGTCAGAATAATAATCTATGCATAATATTTATTTCTTACTATCTCAATGTAAAAGTCACATACTATATTTCTCAGGGGTAGTTCGGAGATTTAGAGACTGTCTAATGTTTTCCAAAACACTGAGCATCATTCACACAATTTAAATCTCTAAGAAATCAATCTGACTTCTTCCAAAATTGTTTTGAAGCTGCTCCATCAGTTGTCCTATCATAACATACAGAGTATTGAGCACCATATACAGAAGTCTACCTGTGCTGTAACTCCTGGTCTGTGAAAAATATGGGGGAGAGAAGGAAGCCTTCTGATTTGTTTGAGCTGTGCTCAGTAAATTCACTCTTACTGAGTCCTAGAATCTTTGGACAATGTGTGTACTCTTGCAGTTTTTTTCTGTTTCTGCATGTCTGTTCCTGAAAGAAAAACTAGTCCATACAATTCAGTCAATGTCACAGGGCAAGCCAAGCATTGTTAAAGTGCCAGAGCTGAAAGATTTTTATTTGATTTGTGAGGGGAGAAAAAAGGCCTTGCTGACTCTCCCACTGGCATTTCCACAGCTAATCAAAACCAGGAGCATGGGATTCTGTGAAAGGCACTTAGTTTTCAGCTACTGACTGCCTCTTCCAACCCAACCTCTGTGCATTGGAGATCCTTTGTATTCTGTCTGGGCCAGAAACTTGAATTCTCTGAAGGTGGGGATGGAATTTGCAACTCCCTCAGCTGAAGTAATGTGAAAAGTGCCTCTTTCAAAAGTGGTCTTACTCTACCGATGGCATCTCCTCACTTTTTCACCTCAACAAACAAGCAAGATACAGATCTTTTGTCCAGGAGCCTTGCTCCAAAAAACCTACTATGAAAGCTCTCTGAGCAAGTTCCACAAGTTTAGGTTATAAATAACATTGGTTGCTGTGATCTTAAGTAAAAAAAGAGAACACCAATAAACTTTCCCTTAAAGAAAGCACATTGTGTCTTTGCAAGCTGCTCCTGAACAGCACAGCACAGAGCTATAGCCTCCTGCAGCCTTGTGAGAACATGAAGGTGAAGGTCACGATTACCTGAAGGCCTGGGTAAGAAACTCACAGGGATCATGCAATGTTGATATAGACTCCTTCAATCCCTGCAGGACACAGGCTTAAAAGGTAGCTCCTGAGACACCGAGTCAAATTCTCAGTTGTCAGAGGAAACGAGGACACCAAGAGACTTTTTCTTAAGTATATGACGTTCAGTCTAAGAATTTGTCTATTGTTTTGCCCTTGTTACTCTTAGACAAATGCTCCTCTAAAGCCAGACTGTTCTAGTAGTTAAAAATCATCTTCTAATTTCCTGCAGTTAATAGTCTCTTGCTGTTTTTTTCAACATTATCCCTTAATGCAAATAGCTTTCCCCCCCCTCCTTCCAGGTTTATAGAAAGCAATCATATCTTTCTGTAATTCAGAAGAAAGCTGCTTCTCTTCTCTCCCCTCCTCCTCCAGCAGCAAGTGCACATTAGAGACACAAGAAAGGCAAGGCCATATCAAACATGCCATATTCATTCCCCTCATAACCATAGCTCCACCACAAACTGGTGGCAAATGTACTAGGCAGAAGAATACTGTACCCACAGAGCTCCCAAATTCCCTGAAGCAATGACAGCAATGCTAAACTCAGCTGAAATATCACCCATGGAGTAGATGTTTCCTACCAGACTAACAAAACCCAAAGTGACAATGGATAGCAAATAAATAAAAGGATAGCACAGGATAGTACTCAAGCCAGTCCCCTGGCTCTGTTAAATTTGTTCCTATGGACAGCTTCTGGGATCTCATGGAAGCTCAGGCCTTAAAACAAATCAATTTGTTATTCTTTATCAATAAGACTGTGTTTTTACAAGAATTGCAGAGGGCACATTAATTGCATCACATCTAATTCTGCTTTCACTGCATTTCTGTAAATGCAGAGCGATGCCACTTTGGGGCATTTACTGCTTACTTGGGATTGCAGCCAAAGACCTCCTTGAATAGAAAAGACAAGGCTCTACCAAGGAGCTGATATATGGATACCCAGCTGATATACGGATGTGTGTGTCAGCCATCATCTACACAAGAGTAACAGAAGTGTGCCACTCTTAAGAGAAAGCTATCCACATTTGACTGTCAACTGTTTTGCTTGAAACAATGTGATCAATAATATTAATGATTAGGCTTGTTATTTTGCCTAATATAGGAAACTGCTACAGCCCACATGAGCAGGTGAATATTTTGCACCCGACAAGTGAAGAAAATTATGAAAAATAATTATTAAATATATTTTGGAAGTTCCTGAATAAAAATGATTATGCTCTGCGTGTCTGTGTGGTACATTTTCTTCTAGTACTTATGCTTCTAAGAGAATTTAGCGCTTCTCCAAGAGAAAGATTGACAGCTATGGAAACATCTCTCTCCTCTTCATTCACAGACCAGGTACATCAAGAGCATCTCTCTTGTTCTGAGCACTCCAAGGTGACTCTCCACTTTGAAGTTTGTCTTTTCTGTCAGAGATGCCAGCGGTTGTTCCGTTCTGCTTGTGGAAACCATGAGGCACTTTGAAGTTTTCTTTTCCTGACATTATTAGCAATACTTTTAATCTATGCATTATAAAAGTATGCTTTTTTGAAGCTTTCTCATGGTTTTCTGTGAGAATATTCAGTGTGGGTGTTTATTTTATCTCTGTGTTTCAAAGTAATGGCCCATTTTTCTTGTAAAGCATGGTCAGAAAGATAGATATACCCTGATATGTCATCCTGAGTCTTGTTGGAATTGATACACCAATTTAAATCCATTTTAGAGAATAACAATTAATAACAATTAGCAATCTAACACTTTAGAGAATAACAATTAATAAAGGAATAAAAGGAACAAAATAGAACTTTTTATCATATGTTATTATTCACATATTCCCCTGTGTTATGAAAGTGGAGAAAATTGAGTTGCATCAGTGCATAGATCTAAATTAGACAATGCAGACAGTCACGTCCAAGGGACCATAGCATCTGAGAACAAACTAGAAAAACAAATAGAAAAATATATATATAAAAAAAATAAAAAAATTGCAAAATTCTAAATAATTTTAGTAGTTCAGATGTGTTATGCTGAACTTCAAGATGATGGCTCTCTCTTCAACCTAACTCTCCTCATTTAACTGTGGTACATCATATTACTGCTGGATATTTAGTGTCAACACGGGTTGCTTAAGGACAGGAGCACAGAAGTTCATTTCAGCTTCTTATATTTATTTAGAAGATCATTGAAATGCATTCTTGCTAAGTCAAAGGGAAAGTCATTTATCTGAGAACAAGTAGTTCATGTAAGACATGAGAGAACATACAGGAAATTACATTTAAATATATGAAAATGACCTTTCCTTTCCTTTCCTTTCCTTTCCTTTCCTTTCCTTTCCTTTCCTTTCCTTTCCTTTCCTTTCCTTTCCTTTCCTTTCCTTTCCTTTCCTTTCCTTTCCTTTCCTTTCCTTTCCTTTCCTTTCCTTTCCTTTCCTTTCCTTTCCTTTCCTTTCCTTTCCTTTTTTCCTTTCCTTTCTTTTTTCTGTAGGGTGGTCAAGTACCGGAACTCATTGCCCAGAGAAGCTGAGGAGTCTCCATCCTGAATTATGATTCAGAAAATAATCTTGAATGACTATTGCTGGTCTTAAAATATGCTGTACTTGACACTGTAATGACACATTTACTGACACTTGAAAGGTCTGGACCATTTCTTTTTTGGCCTATCTACCCAAATAGTAAAGAATCATGGCCCTGCTTCATTGGGAAATCTTGCATATGTAAATTAGATGTGTGGTATGGAAGACTATAGATAGGTAGGCTTTAGGCTATGTATGGTCTGTTGACTATATGTAGACTATAGACAGATGGTCTCTCTGTATCTTTAAAGAAAATACTGAACCTCTGAAGGCTCAGGGAGGTGTGTGTCTGATAAACGTGTGATCACATTACCGTATGCTCCATTTCAAAAGCTGTGATTGTTATTGCTAGATCGCATTTTCTTTGTATTACGACTTACATACAAAATTAGCTCAGGGATATTACAGGGTGTTGATCTATCTGTGGAGGGGAAAAATGGGATGCCCAGTAATGCCAAGACATGAATAAAAACGGAAGGAGTAGTTCAGTGTATAGGGACCCAAATTTAATGGCATATCAGGGTCACTCAAATTCTCTAGATAAGATCAGAGCAGGAAATGAATGCAAGGCTTATGCCTGCACAAAGAGGCCATTCTTTGCAGAGAGACAAGTATTGCACAAAGTGAGTGGGCAAAGTTTGCCTCCCACATTTCTTTCATTACTCATACCTAACACCTGCTAGTTAACCAACATCCATTTTTCATGCTGGCCCGCTCCAGTTGCATTGAACATTAATGTCAGTAAGACAATCTCTCACTTCATGCTGCCTTATACAGGCAAAAATGGTGGTGCTGCCAAAGCAGTGCAACCTGGATTCAGAGGTACTCACTGAGTTTTAAAGCAGGACGTGCCTGATTCTCAACCCCCAATGGGAGACAGTGTTGCAGAAACATTAGGGGAAAAGGAAACTGCACTCAGCAGCAATGTGTGACTGTGTAGGGCTCAAAAGAACTGTGCACTGTAAGAAAACAAATCTTCAAACAGGCAGAGTGGCAATTTACCACTTGGGGATGCAAGTAGGACACCAGACTCCATTAGCATTACCCTTCCTTGTGGAATAGTTATTGTAAATGAAAAATCCCAATTCTGTGTCTTGCCTGGAAAACATCATATATAGCAGCTGAGCATGTTTTCATGCTGAAATGACCCTTGACAGCCCAGTGGCTCAGAGGGACTGTAGTTAATTACCACCACCAGTATCTATGGCAGAAGAATATCCTTGGAAATCACCTGCATGGATATTAAGCCAGCTTGCAAGAGCTTGACAAATTGCAGCGTGATCACGTGTGGCTTTGGTCTTGGACCTTAACACTCTAAATTATCAACACACAGATGCCTTCCAGGGGGCTACAGTGATTTTCTCTCTCTGAAAACATAAATCCATCAATTTAGTGGGTCGGAAAATGGATCGATACCTTTTAATATATGGTGTGACATCATGTACTATTGTACTATATAGTAGAAATGAAGTTGATGATGAGACAGAGAAAATGGCCTGATACGCATCCACATCTCTGGCTGCTTTACAGGGAAAAAAAAAAAAAAAAAAAAAAAAAAAAAGGAGGATACCCTTCTAACTTCAGTGTGGCCAAACAAGATGTGGTTAGACACATTTATTCTGCAGGATCTAACCATACTGACAAGACTCTGATGAATGAGAATTGCCCTAAGCACAATATTGTCTTTTTTTTTTTTTCATTGTCAGTGACTCTCCACATAAGCTGTCTTTCATGCCCTAATTCTTTGTGTTGGTCTGTATGCATTTTGGGCTGTGGTGCTTTGACATGTTAATGAATTTTGCTGTGATGGTAATAACTCAAAGCTAAGGGACACCTGGTGATATCATCATTACCACCCTGTGTATGATTATTTTGTCACCCTGCCAAATTTTAGTCCAGCATTTTCAGCTGAGAAAAAATAACATGTCCAACAGGGAGGACAGGTAAGGGGTATTTGGCAGTGTCCCTGCATTAGGCTGACCTACATTGTGAGAGCTAACATACAAGAGCTGTGTGTTGGGAGTACGAGTATAGCAAGGGCATTCACTTGTACGGAAGGGACTTTCCTTTGACAGTTTTTTATCATTTTTCAAGTGAACTTTGTGCTGGGAGGAAGGGAGTGAAAAAAGCTGAGTTTGCTGAGTGTGGGTTGTGCAGACTCATTTAACACAAGGATTCTCAGGTAGCACCACCAGCCTGTCCCTGGCCTGATGGCAAGCTGGAAGAATAGGTCAGCTTTTGTGTGAGCCTACGCCATTCCTTCAGAAACTGCCCCTGGCTCCTGAGTGAGTATTTATTGTTCCCCTCGGGCAGTGAGACTGAATTCATTCGTGAATTTCATCTCACATGGGTCTGGTTCATTAATATCAATGATTTTCTAGAGAGACTGAACTTTCAAAATGGTGTATAATCATTAACAACAAACCTTGTAGCAGCCCACTGAGATGTTATCAGCATGGTTTTCTAAGAGGAAGGAGATGCCAGAGTCTGTGCCCAGTGACTTCTGCAGTCACAGCTCCCAGACTGTATTCTTAATGTAGTAACTTTTGTTTAACTGAGACTGGACCAATAAAACACATTTAGGGGAAAAAATATATATCTTGCTTTTACGTGGTGGTCATAAGCCTCAAAGAGCTTTCTAATGGAGGTAAGCACTCTTATGTCCATTATAAGAGTGGGGAAAAAGAAGCACTTGAAAGCAAAGTGATTTTCCCACCCACATTCAGTAATTAGTTGGCCACCTGAGATGCATCCAGGTCTCCTGGGTCCAGTCCACTTTCCCAGGTCCCACATTGATTCCTGCTAGCAGTTCATACCCCCTTGGATCTGCTTTGCAGAATTGTTTATGCTGAGAGGGACCTTCTGAGAGCATCTAGTGCAAATCCCTCCTCAGCAGAGCCATCTAAAGCAGGTTTCCCAAGACTGTGTCCATCTGGGTTTTGATTGTCTCTATCCACAATCTCTCTAGGCAATTTGTGCCAGTGTTCAGCCACCTTCACAGTGAAAGAGTGTTTTGTTTTGTTTTGTTTTGTTTTTATTTGTGTCCATTGCCTTTTGTCCTAATAGTGGGAACTATTGAGAAGAATCTGGCTCCTTTATCTTCATTCTCTCCCATCAGGTATTTAGACACATTAATAAAATCCTCCTGAGCCTTCTCTTCTCCAGGCTGATGAATACCAGCTCTCTCAGCCTCCTTTCATATGAAAGATGCTTCATGTGGAAGACACTTGCCTCAGCATTGCAAGACTGTGACACAATGAGGTGCCTCCAAAGATCCACAGCCCTGCAGAAGTTTGTGGTATTCAACGTCATAAAGAAAGTAGTCATTAGTTTTACATTTTGAGTTTAATCTATGTTTGCCATTCAGTTTATGGTGTAAGGAGCATGAAGGATTCTCACTGTATTTTCTGCAGAGCTAAGAGCCAGTCCAGGGTTTCTCAGCTGCCAGAGTGATATTTTTCTGCCCCAGGTACTAGAGCAAAGTGACTCTGTGATACTCCTTTTCTCTTATCTTTCAGTTTTCCAAAAGAACAAGATCCCATCACTTCTCACTACCCGAGACAGAGTCACCTGTCACCCCCATGCAGCCCAGGCCCACTCCATTTCACACCAGCTCCTGTGAGAAGCCTCGTCCCTTCCCTCACCAGTGTGTGGTCCCTGCTTCACCTCAATCACTGTCACACAAGTGAGGAAGAGCAAATGGAGAAACCCAAGCTCAGGCCAGATCTTGTTCTTGTCTCTGATGGCATAAAAGGAGAGGCCAGAATGGTGAGCCAGCAGTAGAGGGCTGGAGGGATGGAGAGATGGAGCTTGCTGCTCCAGTTGTCTTGGGGGACATGGAAGACGGGGACATTGTTCATATTACTCTTAGCATGGCCAATCCTGATGCCCCCATTTCAAATCTTTTCTTCTTTTCTGCACAGTAGGCAGGGAGATGTGGAAGACAGACACCAGGCTTGGTTCCTCAGCCAGCAGCTCATACCAGCAGCTCCCTCTGACCTTTCCCAATGCCAGCAATGGGATGGCAGCTGACACCAGCCACCAGACAGCCCAGGTGGTAGCCAGTGCTATGCTGGCCTTTACTGGGACAAATACTGAAACCTTCTCTCTCTGTATCACTCTCCATCCTTATCTGCAAAGTTGTGTTGTGTATTATTAGTAAACTAGATATATCAGGCAGATACTATCTGTAAAAATTGTGTCCCATAGTTAACTGAAAGCTCTTGAATAAAATCCACAAAGAAAAAAATAAATAAATCTGTCCCAATTTATACCCATTTTCTACCTTTCACAAGCATTTTCTTCTGATTTCATATACAGTTTGTATTATCACAGCATTTTCTATGATTTTAAATATAAAGCTTCATGCCATCTGAAGCAAATATTTAGCAAGGACCATTACAAATGCCAGTGAAGACACAACACCATGAAAACACCCACCTTTCTTAATACTGCAGCCTTGAAAAGCCCCTTGTTTTGCCTGGTGCCAACAGCCAGTAGTGCACTCTCTATGCTGGACTGAAGGGTGCCAAATCAGAGCGCAAACATAATGCTCTGCTGACCAGTTTCCTATGGCATTTCCTATTGGCATTTAGAAGCAATTTCTTCTGGGTCCCAGTGGATGCACAGCTGTGAGGGTCACACTGCTGACAGTGTCACTTCCATTTTCGTTTTTCTATTATGACTTCGAATCTTAGAGGAAGTGACACATGACTTAGGAGGAGTAGAAGTTTTGCAAGCTCAAGACAATTTCCAGATGTTATTTTTCCTAGGGCTCTACTGCAGTATTGCTCATAGGTTGTAAAAGGCCCCTGCCTAAAGCATCCACATAATGAGATCCAGTGGATGAAGGCAGCCTAAGGGGCCACAGTCAGTATCATGTCTTGTCCCAGTACCACAGCTGGAAGGTGTTGGAAACAGAGATATGACAAGGTATTTTCTTAAATATATCTTTTAGAAACCACTAGATAATGTTTTTTGTTTGTTTTTCTAACATGAAGGTTGACATCATGTGAGGGCTACAGATAAAAAGAAGGAAACCATTACAACATTACAATCCAAAATTTAAAAACACATAAACCAAGCAATGTTCTGAAAAGCTGGAGAAAAATCATTTCATTTTAAGCCATTACAGCAGGAGCTGCCACAGCAGTCTCGCTAATAAATTAGCAGTCAGGTCACCTCCATATCTGGGTTACAACTGGGTCAAATAAAAACTGACATCTCATTAGTCTTTGCTATTCATCCAAGGCTTTGACTGTAATACCAGGTCTTCCTGTCTTGAAATTATTTTTCAGTCCCAGGCAGAGGCCGTTGAGATTTTTGATATTAGTGAAAACACCATGTTTTAAAAAAATACATAATCTTATTAATGTATGGTACTGCTTTAATAATAACAGTAACAGCTAATAGTAGCAACAATAACAAAATGTATTTACATCACTGGAACATAAGTCCATTGGTTAAGTTTAAGATCCATCCAGCTCATTGAAATTAGTGTTATGTGTAAGGACAGGAGAGGCAGTGTAACTTTCGAATTTCATCAGTCCAGAGGAGTTCCTCATCAAGAAGTTGCAACAGTAATTATTTCTGTGTAATAGTTCTCAGTGGTTTTATTTTCTACACGCTCATGCAGTGAGTTCATCATCCCACATCCAAAACACTCTGTGGCGTAAGTTCCATCATTTGTCTGTGTGAATGAAAAGTTCCTCCTTTCATTTGTTTGGAATTGAACCATTTTGAGTATTGAAAGTTCATTTTGTAGCTATAATGTCATAGATATAAGAAAGGGTGAATATTGCTACCTGCTTAATCTCTTCATGTGATGCAAACTTTGTAAATCAAGATGATATCATCCTCCCTCCCCAAACTGTCTCTTTTCTGGTTTGAAGACACTAGGATTATTTACTTGTTCCTAAAACAGGTACTATTCCTTTGATCTTTTCTGCTTCCCTTCTTTGACTTTTCCATATCCTTCTTGTGACAGAACATACTTGAATAATACGATATTCAAGGTGTAGGTGCATTATTGCAATATGATTCTTTTTGTGTTGTTTTATCTTTCTTTCCTAAGAATCCCTAATTTTAAATAGTTTCCATGCATTTCTGTAAAAGAAGAAAAGGCTGTTTTGGGAGTCTCCAAGAACTCTGCTATGGTGAACACTGACACAAATAATGCATTACAATAATACCATCTTGATGGATGGTGGGATGATGCACTGTCTGAACTAATGATTAGAAGAGCTGCATTTCCCATTTTAATGAGACGCAATGATGTACACAGATTTGACAGCTCATTCCTGATAGGGTGCCTGCCCCTTGTTGAAAGACTTCCTTGCCTAAATTTCAGAAGAGAGAGCCATCATTTATGTGGGTGTTTTCTTGCTCTGCAGGCAGCCAATTATTGCCTATCACATCTCATGCAGCTGCTATTTTGCACACACAAGCACAGGCAGATGTCACATCCTATTTTCACTATTCCAACCAACCAGTAAAGACGAACATGGAAAGTCCAATCCTTCAAGCCTTGAAGACTGAGTCTGCATTACCATCAATCATAATATTCTTCCCTGTGCTATGGAGAAGCCTAGCCATTATTAGTAACGTAAGCATGTAGCTAACATGCTACTGAGCAACAAGGCAAGGATTGCATTTTCAAATTCCTATCAGTTTAAAGTTTTAGCTGTATGTGGAAAATTTGGTTTTATTTCCAACTGATGAATGTAGAAGTGAATGGAGATTAATATCTTAAAGCCAAAAAAGTACTACTTCCAATTTCTGATCTTGGCTTGTAATGACTGTATCTTGGCTTGTAATGACTGCATTGTAATCTATAATCAAGTACCAGACACAGGCAATTCTTTAAGGCCCTGATTACATGCCATCAGCTGCTCTCCAGCTTTGACTGTGGGTGGTGAAATTCTTCTTGTGTGGAATGTCAATAAATAAAATTACTTCAATAGAATCTCTCACTGCTAAAATTTTTCATAAAAATTTGTTGAAATAAAGAACTGGCAGGCCACAAAAATGATCAGAAGGCTGGAGAACCTCTCTTATGAAGACAGACTGAGGGAGCTGGAGCTGTTCAGCCTGGAAAAGAGAAGGTTCTGGGGAGACCTTATAGCGGCCTTCCAGTACCTAAAGGGGGCCTACAGGAAAGCTGGAGCGGGACTCCTTGCCAGGGAATGGAGATTTGATTTAATGTGGCTCATGGACAATCCCTGCCTCACTGCACCCATGGCTGCACGAAGGTTTGCATGGCTTTCCATGTGCAGCTCCATGGCTGTGGCATAACTGACGGCTTGAGCAGGCAGGAAGTGGCAGTGGTGTATTCCGTGGAAACAGAAGTAACCAGGGAAATGAAAAGGGAAACCTTCGGCTTGTATTGTGTTCCACATGGCCAGACCAGAGAACTCGCTGACTCAGTGCAGCACTTGCTGATACAGGGTCCCAGCACACAAAGGGAAGCCGGACAGACCATATAGACTGAATGCACACACATTGAAATGCTGATTTGTCCATGAACTTGATCTTTTGATTGTTCCACAGGGACATCGATATGAATAAGAGTGGTTTAAGCTGTTGTAATACACCCCAGCTTGTACTGAATAAAGGTCTCTCTCTGGAGGGCTCCAGGATTCATTTAATATATGGGAACATCTGCCATGCCTCAGACAGAGCAGCTACATCATCTTCTGCTTTGAACCACAATGGAAGTATAACCACCGATAGTGAAGAAAATAATTTTATGACTGGATGCAAAAGAAAACTCCATCAACGTATTTCATTACTGTCATGAGTGACTGAGTGGTTTTCCCAGACAAAATTCAAAATGTTTCTATCAAAGAGTTTACGGACATTGTTAGAAGTAATGTTCACATACTCTGACTTGATCAGGAAATGAAAGTTGGTACATGGATGGATTTTTAGTCATTATCAAGATAGCATCAGTGTAGAAAGATTTTGTTTCTTTTTTTTTTTTTTCCACCAATGTGTATTTCTTCTATGTAGGGATTTTGCTAAGTAGCACCAATGATTCCCATGGCAAAATTAGATTGAAAAGGAGAGAGATTAGTTTATTGTCTAGTCCTTTTGGCTGAGTGGAATAAAGCAGTCATTAGTTCATTTGTTATTACTGATAACAATCGAGTATTACATAAAAGCTCTCTCTGCTGAGAAAATCTGATTTGAAGTTTGTTCTTAAATAGAGCAAAACAGGGAAGATCATTCAACCCTCGTTGTAGTCATTTGCAGAGCTAATGTAGCATCATCCTTTATCTGAAGAAGATGTGTGACTGAATGATATTTGTAGTGCTGTCTACTCTGCTTTCATAAACTCACCTTTCCCTGACTCTAAGGGAGAATATGCACTCATTACATTTAAAAGGTTTTATTTTATGATAGCTGGTATTAGAGGATTACAACACATAGGCTTTAAATACCAGAATCTGGAGTGAAAGTCTCCACATCTCTGACCTTACTCATCTTTTTGATTATAACCCTTTTCTTAATTAAGCAGTGTTCTTTCTGAGCACCTCTAAAAAGCAGCTGGAAATACAGTTGGTTCTCAGGTACTTAGGGTAGCACCAGCTTTTGAACTGTCTTTTTTGTCTCTTGCATGGTCAGTAGGCTACACAAGCCATGCTGGTAGTGTTCAGAGCTTGTGTCATCATGGTCAGTTGCCTTGTTAAAGCAAGTAGTAGGCTCTGTAAAATTAGTAGAATCATATTGTCCTAACTCTGGTGTAACTCTATGATGAATCGGGTTACAGATGTATTATGTAGCATGAATAACTGCACAGCAATGACTTATAACCATCCCCTGAAACAGCCAGGTGCAGTGAGAAGGTGCAGCTCTGATCATTAATAGTCCTGAGACTGGGAAGGGCAGAAGAATCACAGGTGTTTTTCTCCTTTTACGACAACTGACAGACACCTCATGAGTTATCATTTTGAACAGATTACTTAGATCCTACATGGATTACTAGAGGTATACAGGTTAAGACTATATTAGCTGTGGTTATTGTCACAGTTAATCACATGGGATTTGATCTTCAACTGGTGTCAGTCTGA
Organism: Aythya ferina; assembly: GCF_964211825.1. Taxonomy (NCBI): domain Eukaryota; kingdom Metazoa; phylum Chordata; class Aves; order Anseriformes; family Anatidae; genus Aythya; species Aythya ferina. Next base: position 20,805,429 of record NC_140296.1, read on the forward strand.
CCAGATCCATTGAAGAAATTACGGAACACTCTCTGGTAGCAGCTGAGGAGCAGAACTGTGTTTTGCTACATAAATAACTTGTGGGAACTATTACCTGTATATCACAAACTATTTCGATGTCACAGACATGATCAAAGCTGGAAGAAAAGAGTATTTTTACAAAATAAAGACACAAATGTGCTTTATATTATGTTTGTAAAGGTATTGAATACCTTTACATCCACTGAAAAACAGAAATGACCCGGACTCCTGAACCTGCTAACTAAAGACAAAAGCATTCTGTCAGACAAAATCCTGTGCCTTGGCCCAGGGAGAAGAGACTGTCCAAAGGTCATCAGTCTCAAGGGAGGGGCACACTGCAAGAGCATACTGCAACCACACACTGCAAAAGCAGAACTCTTGAGAAGCTCTGGCTAGAAAAAAGCACCTTGCTCTTCAGCAGTGGTTACAGAAAGAGACATCCTGAGGCAAGTCATCCCCAGCAAAGTGAAGAGGTACATGGCTGAGGGGATAAACAATGTCATCTATAGGCATCGCACTGATTTTAAACCTCAGACACTGACTGTCAAAACCAGCATCTGGTTTACATCACACAGGAGTGTTTCCAGGATTGTCCCCTTAAAGTGATGGAAAAGAGTGGATAGAATTGCCTCCAATCTCCCTGAAGTGAGACTGAAATGCAATGACATTTGTGAGGACCCAACAAAGTAAGGCAACTGGTCAGGTCAGAACTCGAAGAAGGGCAGGACTTGTCATGCCACAGCTCAGAAAACATATTGGTAGTCATGTCAGATGTTAAACCTCGAGAATATGGTTTAGTAAACGTATTAAGTTATTATTGCAGAAGGGGGGAACAAACTCAGTGACAATGCCTTGTCTCTTGGCTTTTCTTTCTGAGATAACTTCTTAAATCAAACAGACTTTGTCTCCTGGCATCACTGTGTCCTTTGATAGATGACAGCCTGCTAAGCCATAGGGGAATCTGACAGACTCACAGCCAAAGACCTTCAAGGTGGTGTGAAACTGTTGAACATTCATTCAGCTGATGAATATTCCAACTGCAGAATCTCTCTGCTTTTCCTGAGCTTTAAAATGGGGTCTTTACTGGAAGAAATGCTTGCAGTAAGAATAGATTTTTTTTGATTTAAAAGAAATGGTCCTTGAAATTCAGTAGATGTTCGCTATATTGCATAATGATATACATGGGCATTTGCAGAAATGTAATGTTATCTTTTCTTATGGATGAGATAGAACACTTGTTTCTTGAGAATAAAAGTGCAACGTAATTTTTTTGTGTGCTTACATGTAATGAGATATTGAGCTCTTGATACATGCTTTCCATTAAGATGAAAGGCAGTCATGCATTCATGTTTACTGGAAGGATGTCTGTCATACTCAATGCCACTGTTGAAAGTGACACCTTTTGAAAAATCTGCCTCTTTCTGGAACAAATATATGTTTTGAAAGAAAAGACTTGTGGACATAAAAGGTCCTAATTGTGCTTTACTGCTGCCATCTTCTGACATCAATGTTAAATTGCAGTTTTTGAAAGAATGAAATTAGCCCAGACTATTTTTTTTCTTTTTTTTTTTTTTTCTTCAGTAAATGCCATTACATCAGTAACAAAACAGAGTAGGCTTTCACATATGTGCCTCTCACTCGTGAAGAATATTTTATGATGGGAACTGTGACTGTATGAAGTACAGTTAAACACTCTACCAGATGGGATAAATGGTACCTGAATTTCATTCTGAACATTGTTGGTTACATGCACTACATAGGAGCGAGAAGGTACAAAGACAGAGAGGGTCTAATATTCTCATTCTTTAATTCTTTTTATTAATCATTATGATCTAAGTTGACCTGGTCAAAGGGTTGGGCTAGGAACACATTTCTAAAAGAAGCGGTGTGATTCCAGTCACTGGTCATTAATGACATCCAAAAGCTTTTTTTCTCCATCAGGAGCACAGTAAAACCAGCTCACTAAACAACAATAAATTAAAATAAAATAAAATAAAATAAAATAAAATAAAATAAAATAAAATAAAATAAAATAAAATAAAATAAAATAAAATAAAATAAAATAAAATAAAATAAAATAAAAAGAGGAGCAAAACAGAAGCATCCCCTCCACAGGGAGGGGGAAGGTCTATGGATTGACCACACATGGCTACTAGAGAGTTTTCTACTGACCGTGTATGGCTCAGATGCCAAGGTAAGGGATGATACAAAAACTTGAGATAGGTATAGTTGGTGTGAACATCATATGAATGGGCATTACATGGACATGTCCTTCGCAATTACACAATGCAGTGACAATAGATGGAGACCCTTACAGTATCAATTTCCTGTGTCCTACTTGGATATTTGGATTCCCGGTAGTTTGTTTATAAGAAAACTGTCAGGTGATGAATTCAGCAAAAAAATCTGGGCCATAGGCTATGGCATGTGCTATAAACTGCCAGATTTGGGTTGTGACCAACTCTCACCCCGGAACACTCACGTTCCCCTCCTCCAGCGATGCTCAGCTTGCAGCCGCTTCGTATACATATACACTTGCCTTTCACTGAGCTCAATTAATGCAAGGTTTGATGCAGGCTGTGCTAACACATTTCCTTTGAATTAATTTGTGCCAGAGCTGTGGAAGAAAGAGTAGCATGGGATTAATCTATGCTTCTCAGCAAAGCTAAGCCCAAGGCACATTCAAGCATTGCTGTGACCAAAAACCTGTAGAGCGGCTGATCTAATGATGTTTGCCTTTAAAGATGGATGGAAATAAGTGGTGATGGTTTGTTTTTCACTTTTAAAAGAATGTATTCCAGTTATTAAAAAATAAAAATAATTAAGTTATTGCATTCTCAGCAATGAGACAAGGAAGCATGTGCTGTCGCGTGGCATCAGCTATGAGCTGTAACTGGTTTCCAGCAAGTGGTCCAGACTGGAGTCTCCCAGGGAAGGTAGTTAAAGTGAGATGCTTCATCTGGGCACCTGATGCTAGTGCTTGCTAGAACTAGCTAGCACTAGTTTTGTATCGCTTGTCACACCCATCAGCCGGTTATTTTAGGTCTGTTCTGACACTTCTGTGCCAGTGCATTTTTATGTCTCTCTTTTATTTCCTTTTTTTTTTTTTTTTTTGCCATGTGTTCTTTCCTCCTCACCTCTTCTGCCTTTCTTCTCTGATGTACCAAATGCTTGCTCTTCTTTGTGTTAATGTTCACTGTCTGAATAAAAAGAAAAAGAAATTTTGTAGATAAGAAATGCATGCAGATTTGGTTATTCCACACTCTCCATACATCATATTGCAAACTGCATGGAAGAAATAACCACTTATGGACTGCTAGAGCCCTTGGCAGACCCCAATCCTGCTTGGAAATAGTGGGTTTAGAGTTTCAAATGTTGTTAATTTTAGGTTTAAGAACTGGGCTGAGATTTTACAGGATGAGGGCTTAGTTTTACTGGAAATTCCTCTTAACTCCTTTGTTTAGCAGAAATCAGTTTCTACTTTATTTTCTTTCCACACTAGTAAAATCTCTTGGAAAGTAATAATCCCACGTGATTTACTGGTACTTTGGAGTGCTGCCAGCTTTGTTTTAATCCCAGCTGCTGTTTTATCCTCAGGGTATTTCAGTTTCTAGTGAAGTGCACTGCACAGTCTCCAGAATCACATGCAAGCGCAGATTTTAATATCTGTAGTCAGTCCTTTTGTTTTGTTCCTTGCAGCAGAGCTCTGCTGGTGCTCTAACTTGACCAATTTGATAACATTTAAACTACATTCGGACAGATGCATCCCCTGGGTAAAACTTCTTCCATGATTAGTCTGGATGGGAAGCATCTGTTTTCCCTCTGGTAAGAGGAGTTCCTAAAATCAAAGCACAAAGACAAGCACTGGCCATGTTGCATGTCTCGTGCTGAAGACCAGCAAGCGAGTGCTTTAACAGTGGAGCTTGAATGTGGGCAGGCTGACCCAAAGACATTAGCAGAAGAAAATGAGAAAAACAAACAAACAGGGTATCATACCTCCAAATGGAGTGAGCTCAAGCTGTAGCAATACTTTTATCCTTAGTGATGGGGGACATGTCACCACTGTGGTGAAGGTCACAATCCTAAATGTATAAATGCCTAAAACCAGCAGTATTGTGAGCTGACAGATAATGTCACTGTATCCGCAGCAGCCTGGTTCTCCCTTTCTGGCTCCTCTCCTTCCCATGTTCTGGCCCTGCTCAGTCTCAGGATCTGCTCCCTCCCATTCTAAGTGCCAAAATGTGCCCAGCTTCTCTGAACCATGGTGGGGAGGGGGAGGGGATGTGGTCTGGTGCTCCTTTGAGGAAAGGCTGGAGAAGAGCAGAAGTGACTCGTGTCCTGGAGCCACAGGGAAGGGGTGTCCTGTCCTCCAAGAGGGGATGGAGGGGAAGAAAAGAGGATCCTGATGCCGGGTCCTGCCCCATGCTAGGGTTGCCACCACCATGTGGTGATATTGCCCAGAGACAGATCTTCTGCCAAGGGAGGTGGATGAGGGGAACAAGAGGATCTTCAACCCTTGGTGATGGGTTTCATCTCGGAGGGAACCAGTTGGATTAATCTGGAGGTGAACCTGGGAGTAAAAGGATATATAAGCTGTGTGAACTGGGGACTGTCACAGGGCTGTGCAGATGTACCCTGAACTGACACAGGGCAGAGAAGAGAGCACTGGACTACAAATTCTTCTAACCTTCTGGTTCCAACCCATCCTTTCGAGATCACCTGTCCTGGTCACCTCAGGAAACAGGACAGTCTTCTCTCTTGCAGTGACTCTGTGACCCACAAAACAGGATCTTTCCACCTCCATCTCTCCTGCTCTCACATGTGAACTCTCTCCCAGGCCAGAAAGGTCAGTGACTCCAAATCTGGGCTGATTTGAGGTCTGGTAATGCCAGGGTGCTGCAAGCTGGTCTCTGGCATCATCAGGAGGGAGAAAACTGGCCATGCACCAGCAGATGTGTTGCTTTAGAGGTAAGTAGTCCATTAGAGGACTGAGGTCTTGATGTTCCAGTGACATCCTAAGGACAGGGACATGACATGGCCTCACATGTATGGCTCAAGCATCAGGAGGGAAGTTCTGGAGGGGCCAAAGCCCTTTTTCCCTGCCACCAAGAAAAACTCAAATTTTATGGGAAAACAAAACAAAATAAATAATAAAAAAAAAAGTCCTGCACACTGCAGTCTAGATTACAGATCAAATCCCTTGCTGGGACTTGTACCTAGGAAACTATGAGCTGTGTTGCAGTGGGGATTCTCCAGGGCAGGTGGTTTCAAGGGCTGATAGTTCCCACGAGGATGGGGCATTGGAAGAACCCCCACTGTGAAGTTTCACCTATTTTTCATTTTCCTTAATTGCCAGGTGTGTTTTTCTGCTGTAACTTAGTTCATACAGATCCACACCCGTGTTCCCAGGTTTCCTCAGAGGCCATCTTCATTTGCAAGCTATTATTTCCTCATGTTTGTTTCCTGTCCTGGTTCTTTTAGCCTCCTCTCACATCCATTTCCCTGCAACGCTGAAGCAGTCAGTGAGAAGAGACAAGGTTAGCACAGACCTCAACACTGCACAAAGTTGGGAACCAACCAGCAATGCCTGCCCTAGCAGGAGAGAGAGTTGCAAGGGAATTTTCAGCACAGAACCATCATTTCAATAAAAGAGAACAATGTCAGTGTGACTCCCAGGCAAAGATTTCAAAGATCTTTGAGTGAGACAGCATCACGCACACTTGTGGAGAGAGAAAGCCCGGGGGCAAGGAGGCGAGCTGTTCACATGCATCTGGTACCCAGCTCTCGGTCTGTGAGCCCTCCTCTCCTCCTCAAAACACAAGACTGTGTGACTCTAGGATATGCCTGCTGGCTCAAGTACAGGGAGACAAACACTTCTTGAGGGAAAAAAAAAAAAAAAAAAAAAAGCATTTTTGTCCTTGCTGCAAGTGTTTTAAAGGAGCAGCAACTGCCATGAAAAAGGTAACAAGAAGGAAAAATAGTTTTGTTCAATTTATAAGTGAGCACATCCTTCCTCTTCATCTGGATTGTTTTTTACAGAATATCTCAGTGGGCTGCATATTAGCAGGGACAGCTTTAAGCTCATCCAACAGATGTAATTGTATGAGGCATCTCGGTGTATCTTTCCCTAAGATCCAACACTCTGTATGCTCTGGTTTCCTACCTGTTGTTGGCCTCGTGTCCTCCTACAGCCACCCCTACAAGAATGAAAATAGTCAATTAAAAATAAAAATAAAATAAAATAAAATAAAATAAAATAAAATAAAATAAAATAAAATAAAATAAAATAAAATAAAATAAAATAAAATAAACAGCACCAGGCTCTGAAGAACACAGGGAGAAGTAGGCCAGAGCCAGATGTTGCTATGATGGGGATGGGGTAGGTCGGCTTCCGTAGCCCACCTGAACGAGATACCACAGACCTTTGCAGACTGTAAGTAAATCTGGATTATATAGGGGAAATATGCAATAAACCATGGCCATGGGAGAATCTGAGTGGGGAGTCATGCCTGTGAGACAGAGCTCTGCTGGAGACCACCAGTACTGCCATGGCCAGGTGACAGGGATGGACCCAGGAGAGCTGCTTCAGGGCAGGAGAGCTCAGTTCCCTCTGGACCACCTGCAGCTCCTACACTGGACACTCTCAAGAGAATCCTGATGCCAGACATGGTCATCTCCCATCCCAAATCACCGTCATCCAGCTTATGGTCTTACAGTTTGTCTTATGTGCACACCCAGACTTCTGCAGGCTGAGCTTGTTTAACCCCTGATGAAGTCCTCAGGGTGCAGAAACCAGGTGGACCAGCACCCATGGGTCAAATCCACAACTTGCTCAGGGGCAAAGGGACACTGTGCATGATTTAGGACACCCTTAGGGACCGTGGCACTGCTTCAGATCCCAAGATGTGATGAGCAACCGTAACCCCATTTACAGATACCCAGCGCCTCACAGAAACAGACACCATGACTGAGAAGCTGTACGTCAAACAGACGCATTATGTGACTCATGCACAGAATCACATTAATTTAATCAGATGCTAAGAAAAAGAAAGCCAAAAATCATGCAAGATCCACTTCCTTTTATTTCATAGAGACTCTCTGAGCCCACATTCCCTGGCACTTAGGGCTGCACACAATTCCCAGGTCAGGGCACAGATGGATTATGTAGATGGGGACAAATGAAATGCTGTGTAGCTACAGGAAAATGCAAGCAGAATTTACCCTGGAGCTGCTGTAATTAATAGACCAATGACAACCATCACAGAAAATGCACCAAACAAGGTTTCAAACTGAGAAAATACAAAATGTACAGGGAAAATAGCATACAGATGGAGGCTTTTAATCTGTCTGCTGCAAAACTGCCCCAGAGTTGGGAATTATTGTGGTTTCTTAAAATCAGCTGCCCTTTTATTACTTGGACACTGAGTATTTGATGACTTGTGGAAGCCCCTGTCCAGGCATATATGTTTTTGTATGTATTTACATTTAACAAGAATGAATCAGTAGAGCATGAATATCTTCTGAAATGCTCTTTGAGACTGTTGCCCTGTATCAGGAATTAGGGCAGAAGTGTTTATACGTAAGGGAATGGGGATCGCATCCTGGGAGGAATGAATGTTTACATATAATCTTTGACAGATGGAGATATTAATGCTTTTATTTTATGGATAAAGAAGACATATTAGATATATTACACAATAGTAAAAGCTCTGTGATGAGGATAACCCTCTGGTCTTTTAGGGTGGAAATCTCTTTTCTCTAGTTCAAGCGGAAAGCCTCTGGTGAAGGGCTGATGCGCAGGGGGGAGGTGATCACAAATCTGGCAACACTCAGTCCTGAGGAGGGACTCAGGGTGAATTACAGGAGGAACAGCAGAGAGAGCACATCATAGGATACCAACATTTTAGTGAGAGTCATTCAGACTCAAAAAAAAACCACCAAAACCTGTGTGGTTAGAGACAAGAACTGGGAAGAGTAATAAAACATCATCAGTATCCCAAAATTATGGATAGATATGGAACAAAATCCTGAAACACATCCACACAAACACCTGCTGTTAAACTGATTGCTGTTCTGACCTGTGAACCTCCTTCCTCCTTCCCCACTATTCCCAACCTCCCATCTGAATGCAGCTTGCCTTGAGTTTAAACGACAAACTCTGCAGGAAATGGAATATGTGTATGTATATGTGGGGAGTTTATAGCCAGGCTGTTTATTATTGTACTCAATGGCAATTTATTTGCCCATCCTGACCTCATCTCCTGGAGTTATTGATCCTGCCAGGATGACTGACAAGAAGTGGGTCTGGAGCCCTGTTATAGCTTGGGAGAATTATGGCAATTTTGCAGCATTTGTAGCAAAAGGGAAGCCTTTTCCCAGGGCTTTTTAAGAGCTTCAGTTCTACGTCTGGTGATGTCTTCCTGCTTTTGCAGCAGTCCCAGTTGAGATAAATGAAGGAAAAACAGTCTCTGAAGTGAGCTTTATTAACCTGGCTTTATTTGTATGCTTTAAAGAGACGGCAAATCAGGTCAGGATTAGTAGCAGTTGCTGGGATTTCAAAAACTGCTCTGTTAGCTGTGACCTACCAAGGAAAACAAATGAAATTGGCTTGTGCTCTTGTTTGTGCTTATACTTCTGTATGAAAACAATGCATTAGAGGATTGGGACTGCTTTTTCTTATAGCTCTAAATGAAAAAATATATATGTCTAAAATGTCAACTTTGCCTTTCTCTATTTTTGCTGAACAACTTACAGGAGGTCTCAGGGTATTCCCAGCTCTTAGCTAAGGTGGAAGAATTATCCAAGCGTTTACCAAGAATATATATTCTTCTACGTATTTTTAGGAATTTCAATGAAGCAGAAAAGAAATCCCTGAAGGACATTAATAGTTTTAATGAAAAATCATTACTCCTCTCAGCAATGTAATTTTTATATATATCTGTACTATTACAGTTATCCAGCAAATCTATCAGGACAAGCCCTGGAGTTATTATAAAAAGAAATCAAGATAAAATTATTGTATAAAGAGGGAAAAACTTTTCAGGCCTGCACCATGCAGCATAAACAAGGAAAGAATGCAATGATAATTCTCTTTTCCCCTTGGCAGGACACCCTTAGATGGAGCTCTAGACATTTACCAGAGAGGCGATATGGGGGGAAATGGGTCAGTGCCTGAAAAGAGAAGAAAAAGGAAAAGAGGATAACCCCCATTAATGCCTGTGTTCTTTGTTCTCTTCCCTCATACGTGGGGCTGACACAGACGGTCTTGTGGCTGGTTGCAGCTATCGATGAACAGAGACGTGGCCCGGTCGCTGGAGCACTGAGGTAGCTCCGAGTGAAATTCAACAGGATGTTGATCTTGCTGACAAATGGCAAGGAGGGCTGAATATTAAATGAAACGTTCATTAAAAAAATCTCCCAAAGCAAACAATAAGTGCTCTATACATCCAAGCTGAACGTGATCAGAGTGTGACAGCTGAAAGGACCACTGAACAAAAGACATGCTGTAAAATGCTGTGTAGCAATTGACTAACAAAAGCTCACATGCAGGAGGCACAAAAGAAGAGAATTTAGAGGAAATCATAGATTTCAGTGTAAAATTTCTATTCATGCAGCTTAACTCTGAGAATTATGTCCCAAAACGTCAAGTTAATGCACTCACCCTGAAAGATCCTTCTTCCGTGGCTTCCCTCCACATCCTGTGCCAGCAGACAGAGGGCCAAATCCTGCCTGTGGGTAAAGGGCTGAGTTACAGCACTGAAGTACTTGTATACTCTGTGTGCTCCTTTATAATGGAAATCAACAAGGCTAATCAGCAAGGCTGCTGTTACTTCTCCACTGTTTTTTCTGTTTTTCAGGCAGGTCTGCAGCCCCTGGACCAGATGCAGCAGGCTGTCCCCAGCAGGCTCATGCCAGCTCTCTCCTGCCCCAAAGACAAGCACCCCAGACTTGATGTGCAAATAGAAACCACAGAAAAGTGCTGCATTGTTCAGGAGACTACAGAGATAACAGGAAAACAAAACAAAAAACACTTATGGTCTGGAGAATAGCTGGATGACAATGAGTTAAACTGAGAGAAGAATCTGGCCCAGCATGGACACTGGACAAAACCTGTGCTCCTGCAAGTCAGGGAGGGGAGTAGTCTGGGGTACTCTGTTGCTTTGCATTACTTCTGATTTTGTAACCTTATTGATTTGAGCAGACTCTTCTTGGAAGCACTTAGCACTTCTGCTGACTTACGGGCAGAGGAGAGGTAAAATAGTTGTATTTCCCCCACCCCAGATGTCTCCCCTTCCCACACTCCACCTCCGGCGAGACAGGGAGGAGCACAACAGCCAGGCAGGGTGGTGGCAAATCATCCCTCTGCTCCTGGCCACAGATCCCACTCCTCACCAGGGATGTCTGAGAGCATCATGAGTCATTGCAGGTTGTTCCTCAACAGCTGCTGGAAGATAACAGCAGAGTCATTCATTAAAAACATAATAATAATAATAATAATAATAATAATAATAATAATAATAATAATAATAATAACAATAATAATAGAGAGAAGATTCAGCTTGGAAGACTCAGTCTCTTCCCAGGTGTGTGCTCAATACTGGGAAAAAGCTGTATTTCCTCTTCCTAAACCCAAAAGACACTGCACAGTACTGCCACCTTTTAAACTTTTTATTTTTTAAAACTACCAGAGTTGGAATTTAAGCCAAGAAGCAGGCGAAAGAGTTTCAAAATGAATGTGGTTTAACTCCATTGGTGTTTTCTTCCAAATTCAGAAATTCTTTTTTCCCATTGTGAAATCTTGTGAACTCCCCTACATGCCTCTTTCTGCAGCTTCTGTTCAACAAGCCATTGAACTTTTCCTATCCCCACCCTCATGACATTTCTACCCCTGCACACATCCTGTGGAGCCGTGTGGAGAATGCACACTGGGGTGTAGGATGAGTGCGCAGCAGGGGAAGGCAGCAGCATCTCATCAGAGCATGCATCAGGGAGCTGACTTTGCGAGGCTGGGAGGCAGCAGCTTGCAGGCAGAGGTTGGTCTGTCCACGTCTGCCATCCGTCTGTCCTGCCATGCCAGATGCCAGGGTCGGCTCCTGGCATTGGGCTCCTGGGCTCAACCAGGAAAGAAGGAAACACTGCCAAAACCATTCCTGCTTCTCCTCCTTTGGAGCTGTTCATTAGTAGACACGTGGGTGTGGGACTGGAGTACAAAACTAGAGTTGTGTAGGGGCGATCTGGTGATAGAGTGTGAAATTCAATGAGGACGTGCATTTTGGGGGGATAATACCACCAACCTTTCTAACTGAGGGTGTGTAGATTTGGCCTTGTCTACACAATGGTGATGCATGCTTTGGGAGGCTTTCTGTGGTGTTGAGGAGAACTGAGATCTCTAGTAGAAGTAACAGTTGTTGAGCTCCAGATGGGGCTTGTATTGCAGGTGATGTATCAATAAATGGGAAAGAAAGAATCAGACCAGGTCCTGCTGCCTCAGACAACCTGCTTGGACACATAGTGCTTCAGGTGCTACCTGGTAAAACCAGCCATAAAATGCTTGACTCCATCTCCTTTCCATCAACCATAGCTGCAAAGGGAAAGCAGGTTTATAGAGAGGCCCAACAACCATGTATGTGGCTGAAGGGGGTTGAAAATCATCTCCTCACATGGCTGAGCAATGCCTTCTCCTATGGTCTTCGTGACACCAAAGACTGGTGATGGCGGCAGTCATCCAAAAAGTGCTGTTCCTGGAGAAGCATGGCAACGTTGCCCATCATGTACAGTTGGCTTTGATGCAACAGACAAGAGCTGTCAGAGAAAACTTCCCAAACAGCACACTGAGTCCTCTTTAGCCCTCTCCTGCAGAGCTAGTGCAGAGCTCCCAGACACTAGGGGATGGCTCACATCACCCACATGGCTGCATCAAATTTGACCCCAAACCTAATCTGGGGCCCAGGCTTCCCCTCACCATTTACATGTGTCCACACACACTTTTAACCCCAAGCACCTGCAGGGGACAGGAGTGGAGAGAGTCATGGTCGGAGGCACCGGGCGGTGTGGGACGGCCGGCTGCTCCCTCACGGGTGAGCTGGCCTGTGACGGCGGCACGGGCTGACAGCAGAGCACAGCGTGGAGATTAATTGCTTCTAATGAGCAGCACCGCAGCCCTCCGAAAAGGGCTAACTGGGGACCGCTGAGGAAATGATAACATTTTAACCCTCTGTGGTGTTGGTCCTCTTGCTGGGAGCTTTTTGGGAATGCCATCCCCATGCCTGGGAGGGAAAGAGTTTCTGCAGAGCATTGGCCTGGATTTACACCTCCATAAAGAGCCTGTGTTTGGGTTTCTGCCACCTGGCAGAGCTGCATGAAGTGACCTTGTCTCTCTCCCCTTTTCTTCTTTTCCCTTCTTTTTCTTCCTCTTTTCCTCTCCCTTTCTATGCGCATCTTTCATATAAAGGGAGAAAAACAAAAACCAAAAAAAGAAGGTCCCCAGGCCAGGACAGCTATTTGAGCTATCCCTTCAGACACCACAGAACTACAGAATGGAGGAGGCTGGGAGACGCCTCTGGAGGTTGCCTGGTCCATCCCCCCTGCTCAACCAAGACCACTACAGCAGGTAGCCCAGATATATATGTACACAGGGAAGGAAACCCACACGTTCTCCATCCACCACAAGCTGGTGTCCATTCATCCTCCAAGCAGAGCTGAAGGGAGGTCCCCACACAGGGAGGACCTGCCACCACAGTGGCCATTCCCTCAGCTCCCAGCCCAGGATGAGATGGAGGGAGAGGAGTAAATGAGATTTTCACAAAACAAGCATTTGTAGCTTCAGGGGCAGAGGAAGAGACAAAAACTTGATGGTCTGGGTGAAACACGAGCAATGCTCTCACCTGGGAAAAGAAAACTGGGAAGAAAAAAAAGTCAACAATTGAGTTGTGACAGCTTTGTGGAAAATCACCACAGCTTTTCATTGCTGTTTTCATTTTGGGACTGACCTAGTTTTTTATGTGATGAAAAGGTGGGGGTGTTACAGAGCTGTGGAGAACCGAGCTGGCCCAGGCTGAGCAGAACCACAATCACAAAAAACACATGCTGTTTGGGAAGTTAAATTTTTCTCATTTAACTCAGCCCAAACTGAACTTGTTAGGAAACTACATTTTCTGGACCTTGCTTTGTCTTTAGGGACATGGGAAGAGCACCTTTTCTGAGAGCAAAGCACAGGTGGTCAATGAGGGGAGCCGTGGGAGGGGGTCAGTCACAATAGCTGGCTCTGGGCAGATGTCCAGCACACACAGACTGGTGGCAACAGAGCCTACAAAGTAGGGCAGCTAGTCACTAACCACAAAAATAATAATAAATTAAAAAAAAAAAAAAAAAAAGAGAGAGATCAATTCACTTTGCAACACATGGAAAAGCTGAAGGTCTGTGGTGTGATTTTTATTTGGACATGTTCACCTTTCCCTCTGATCCAAGACCCAAGGACAAAAGTGCTTTTCAAGAAACCTTGAGTTACAACCATTCCAAACTCCTTTGTCTAGTTCAATGTTTACTCCATAAATCTTTCCTAAGAACACCAATTTTGGATAATAGACTTGGGATTGTTAATGGTTTTCTGAAAACGAGAGAGGATGCTTTACTCCACCAGATTGGTTTTATGCTCAGAGACCACAGGTCACGTAGTGACAGGAACTGTAGTGTAGCTATTAACCAAGAGTTTCTACTGAACAAAGGGTTTCCCAATTCATTTAAGCTAAAAATACTCCATTTTGGAACTTTTATTGTTAAAATAATTTTAAACATTTAAATCACTAATAATGTAAAATATATGTGTTAAAGATTTTTTAACATATGTAACAATTGTGTTTGTATATAGATGAGAGACAATATTTCAATCAATTTCAATGCTTTGGTGTCAAAGTAACTCAGCTCCAAGGTGTGACTTATATTTTTATAAATATAATTTTGAAGGATTCTTTACTCAAACCAAATGGTTTGTAAAAGTAGTTTTCTAAAATAGTTAAACTCTTTCCTCTAGAGATAGAAGCCACATATCTGACTAGAGCAGCTTATAGGGTGATATCTTTTTGTGCAACAAACAGCTGCTCTAGAGCACCCTAAGCTCATCTTTATCTTTGAAGGTGGTAATAAAAACAGAGCAGACTACTGCATAGCAAAACTTTCCTTAAATAACATATCTTATGATACAATCTCAGAGAAAAAATAGGAAAATCTTACATGCAAGAGCAGCTCTGTAGCCGAGATGTGCTTGGTTTGTTTTAGTTTTTCTCTCCAAGCATTGCTGATGAAGAATGTGCTCTTAAGAAACTACAGACTAATGCGTGGACAAGGAGAAAATGTCCTCCTACAACAAACAAGACGTCTCTCATTAGCAAACTGCCTGAGTGCTACTATAAGGCATTAGTGCAGCTGGCACAGCTCCCGAGAATAGAATTATTCATTGCCATGGTTACCCATGCTAGAAATATTATCCTCCACAATCGTTGTAAACAAAGATCCTTTCACAACGGTATAAAAATCAGAGTGCTTGAAGCAATTAAAGGAAATTATAAAATTGTACAGAAGTCGAAGTTGTGCCGTGCAAGCTCTGCAGCTTTTCTAACACGGGGGGGGTTTCAAAGCCCTCTGGGAAGTGCTGAGCCTCTCCCGGACTCAGCGAGGTGCAAAGCTGGGGGCTGCCCTCGGGAGGCAGGGCCAGAGCCCTGGTGTCTCCACTGAGACCCCTGGCAGCAAACCAGCCCTGCTGTGGGTATGTGGCACTCGGCACGGGTGTGCTTCTTAAACCGCACAGGAGAGGCTGGCAACAGCAAGGGGGAAGGAAGTTATCACTTGTCTTGGTGATGAATAATATCAGAGTTAATGTGCAGCAGCTGATCCAGAGCATCCTAGGGGAGGATGGTACCTGGAGCCAGCAGGGGCTCGAACGGGAACAGCAGCCACAAATAGGGTTCCTCCCCTGCACCCAGAGCAGCTGGAGCAGAAGATACTCCACCAAGTGACTTCTGTGCTGTGCAGCGCAAGCAGGGCAGCCGAGGAGACTGCTGCAGCGCTGCTGTGTCCTCAGCTCAGTTCACGGCAGCCAGGGATGAGGGAAGAGCTTGTTGTTCAGGCACTGAAAGGGGACAGAGCTGTGCAGGAGGACTCACTATCTCACCATCCCTATTCCAGCATCACCACCAAACCCTGGCCATGGCCCAGGCCTCACTGCACTGGGACAATGTGAGGCTGCCCATAGGATGTCCATGGGCAAACACCCAAAGAGGTGGGTTGGCTCACCCCAGGCAGGCTCCCTCTGAGCACCAGGCAGCACTGCTGTGCTGGGCGGGTGACGGAGCCCTGGCACAGGCTGCCCAGAGAGGCTGTGGGGTCTCCTCCTTGGGGAGCTCCAAAAGCCGCCTGGACGTGGGCCTGGGCAGCCTGCTCTGGGTGTCCCTGCTTGGGTAGGGGTGGGATAATTCAAGACAGAGCATTAACACCTATGAGGAGACCCAAGAGGTGAGATGAGATACTCAGGATATTGCTTTGGGACCAAAAAACGGTCACTGAAATAGAGCCCACAACAAAACCTTGTTAAATTAACTAGCATATCTCCCTTGGGATGTAACATCTAACGAGCACGCCTCAGCACAGGTGATGCAGCAGGGAGCTGAAGCATCAGCTTGCCCCCACCGTGATGCTGCTGGGGGCAGCTGCCCGATGGTCCAGCCATCCAAATCTTGAATGCCGGGATGGTCAGCACCCAAATCTTGAATGCCGGCCCTTGAAACACAAAGGGAGAATAAACCCAAGAAAAAAAATACCCAAGCACAAAATACCACATGATTTTGAAACAAATGCTTTCAGGGTTAGGTTTTCCAGTACGTCCGTTCCACAACACAATGCTTTTGTGCAACCCAGCCGGGCACCAGCACAGGGGAGATCCCTTTTATCTCCAGACTAATATCCCTAAAAATAAAATTGACTTTCCTCTTTGTAAATTCATGAGTCCTCCATAAGTAATGAGGCAACTTCAACCAACCTCACGGTGACATCGTGCACCTCACCCGGATGGTTTCCTTCTCTTATCTTTCTTTTTGAGGCTGCCCAATTAAAAAAGGATTACATACCACCTCAGATTTCCTCGGCTTTTCTCTCAGATCTCGTAGGGGTCTTTTTTCTTTCTCTGTTAGTAGAGCATGATTGATGTGTGGCACCTCATAGCCACAGGATATTATTGAAGCAAAGAACCTCAAAAGAGTCTCTAAAAGTGAGTATTTATGCAAATGCAAATCGTTTCTTCTGTAGTAATGAGAGATACAAATAACTTTTATCAAAACAGAGACAAACCACTACCTGAAGTTAATGGGGTGCCTCTTCTGCCAACCAGGTGCTGCACAATTACCCTCTATAGGGCCTTTATCTGTCATCATAAAATACCTCCTCTGCTGACAGCTGTGTTTGGCAATAGACTGCCTGATCAGGTGGGGCACCAGTTTAACCAAAATATCAGTTCCTACGCTGCCCTTTTCCAGAGACATTGAGTCACTTTGTGAGGCTCAACACCAGGCTCATCAGATCTCAAAGACGTCTGCTTTGTGGGAGCAATGAGCAACTGCTGTTGCCATCCTAAGTCAAAAACTGGAAGTGAGGAAGGAAGCAAAAGACCCCTGTAGGACCAGCATTTAAAACATCCCTGTACAACTGGCATTACTCCTTAGTCTGGTGTTTCTTCAATCCGTTTCATAAAATTGTCTGTGGCAATCAGCAAAAGCTGTGCAGGACACAGGAGAAATGAATGTCAACTGGTCTCAAGAGCATTTGTAGCCAGGTATAGGGACAGGTGTATTAACATCTCACATCACGGATAGTGGGGTAAAACACAAAGGATTTAGCCCTGCAATGTCTCTCCTTCAGCAGAATCACTGTCATCCCCATTTAGAGGTGGAAAAAGCAAAGAGGTGCAGTTTTGTGCTGAAGGTCATGGAGAACATGTGTAAAAGTATATCATAACCTGCAGTCCCCTGCCCTACTCTCCAGCCACTCTCCTCCTTCCCCAGCCATGTCAAACAGCCCTGTAACAGCACCTGGACGCCTCGTGAAGCCGTGTAGAAAAGCTCTAGGGAGGAGAGAGTAAATTCAGTGAAGTGGATCAAGACTAGGAAACAAGCAGCCTGCAAAGCTCAACAAAGTGCTCCTTGCCTCTGCTCGGCAGCTGGGGCTGTTACTGGCCCACCAGGGCATCGGCAATCCTCGCTGCGTGGGGGCAAGTCTCCAGTGGGAAGGTCTGAAACAGCCTGGGAGCTGCAGCTTGGTCCCTTCCCCCTTGAAGAATCACGGGGTGATGTGCTCCCGTACATCATCCGACCACAGAGAAACAGATGTGACAAGATAACACTGAAATAAAAGTCCCAACGGGGGAAAGAGGAATTGGGGAGCTTGTTAAGAAGCCTGTTGCCATCTGGAAGGCAGAGAAAGGCAGGCATCTGTGAAAAAGTGGCATCCCTGGGGAAAGCCTGGGCAAACGCAGCTGGCCCAGCGAGACGAGAGGATGGGGGCTAGCTGGTAGGCCTGTCTGGCCCTGGAAATCAGAGCAGAGGGTGAAGGGAGGGTTGGTTTTCATTTTCCTGAGACTGAAGAGTGTGTAGCAGAATCCAAACTAATCACCTTCTGCCAATTGTTGTCCTTGGCAGGAACAGTAACTTTGTGGCCCAAAGGGTTTAACTGAAGATACAAGGGGGGAAATGAGAGCACATTGGGCTCTTGATTTGCTAATAGGAGTCTTTTGTGCTGTCTGCTGGTTCAGAGCCATCTCCTGGGTCTTAACCCTTTACTCCTTAGTTGCCATGAAAACAGGCAGTCTTTCTTGACTATGCATCTTATTTTTCAGAGGTAAGAACCTTTCTCTTTGAGCTTTCCCTAAGCTCCCATCACTGGTGTTAAATCTAGGGCATGGAGAGGGAAGAGGAGACCTATGCCATGGTAACAGATGCCTTTGAATTAATAATTGGTTTTCTAGTAACTGATAGTTTCTGTAATCCAGCCCAGTGAACACCAGCTTCACACTGGCCTTCTCTTATGGAAACGAAGTACAAAAGGCTTTTGCTTTTGGTTAGTCATGTAAATCCTCCGATGAAGCCTATTCTAACAGAAGGGTAGTAAAAGGCAGTGCTATAAATAGTGCTGAGTGTTTGCCTGAGCTCAGGCAGAAATGTAAGGTTTCATGGCTCAGATTGAGGATCCCAATTGTTACAGAGCCAGGGGCTGACATTTGCCTTTGTGCTTGCGTTCTGATGTCTGTTTTGTTTTCCAATACAGTCATTTATTTTAAATCAGTCTGAATACATGTTACATCTTGAGAGAGAATTAAGGTTCGGCGTAGACAAGTCAACTTAACCGTGTAATCTGGTCCAAGCGTTTTTTCATAAAACTTGCAGATTTATGGGGTTTTCTTTCAGAACCTATAAGAAAAACAACTGCAGGCAAATTCGACATCATGTAGTGATCACAGACAGAAATATCCTAAGCCTCTGAGAAAGCATCTGAGAAAGCATAGGCAGTGCTGCAATGGGTGCAAGCACCCTTTATGCAGCTACTGCATAGGAGCATTTCTGATTTGAATGAAGCTGTTCTGATGCAGTGGCTGCATAATCAGACCCCAAATATGGCATGATAATGACTAGATACGTTTTAATTTTAAGGGTCAAAAGCCTAATTTATTGTCACAGAAAAAAAAAAAATGTTTATAAGGAAAAGAATAGCAGGATTGATTTCTTCACTGTGAGTGCTATGCTTTTGTTTGATTTGTTATCTGTCAGTAAACAAAATCTATTAGTGCAGAATGTGAAGGGTAGAAACTGAAGGATGGAGGCAGATGTAACATATTCCTACTGTAAAGACAGGCCACGACTGGTTGGATTTTTCGATGTTTTCATTTTTTCTTAAGAAACACTCAATCCGTTTGATTTCTGTGATTATCATATCTCTGATTCTTTACATCACTTTAATAAAATAGATGTTCTTTGTGCCCACTTTAGGGCTTGGCTTAGCCAGTATCTTCACAGCCATAACCAAGGGCAGGTTTTTCACTACCCATATTTACTAAGACACATTCACCTACATTTATTCAAAACTATTTTATTGCAAAATTTGCTTGTATTTTCATCTTCACAGGTGAACACATATAGCTGGGCAGGAACAGAAGAGATGTGCTTTACATGACATACAGATCTAGTGTAATTTCTGTCCTTGAGATACTGTGGCCACAGGGTTTTTGTTTACTTTGCATTCTGCAAGCTGCCCTATCTGTTCCCAGCAGCTCAGCACCACGTGTTCCCATGCTGTGATCTCCTGCAGCTGAAGAATACCAGTATCCCAGTTTTTTTGAGCATCTATATTTTTGTCCACCCTTAAAAGTAAATAAATATATAAATAAAAAGAAAAAGAAGCTAAAAATGAAAGTTGGCTTAAACTGGATACACAGTTACTTAAGGACACGTAACACATGTAAACATCCCACCAACTCCACTATCTGATGTTGCAATATCTGTAACGCCTTCACCATTTCAGCATCTGCATTACAGTCTGAACTGCATAAACTTAGTATTCCTGTGAGAGAGAAAAGTGCTTTTATCCCATAATATATATGTTGAAGTGAAGCATATGTCTTCATTTACTTCTTGAGGCACCCTGAGGCACATAGGTGCCCTGGAGGCAACCACCTCCCTATGAAGCAGACAAGGACACCTCTGCCCACAGGGCTCTTGGGCTGCCTTGGGTTTAGCTTCCTAAACCTCCCCAGCTACCCCACACCTCCATGCTGCTGCTGCACTTCTAACCTGTCATACTCTGCTTATTCAGGACCATCAGCCAGATCTTCACTCAAATCTCTCTGCTGTCCAAGGGAGCCATGAATTCCAAATGACACCAACAAGGAAGGCTGGAGAAAGAGTCCCTGACTCACACCATGGCACACAGGTTATTTGTTATCAGCAAGGATTATTTGTTAGTCTTTGGAGTAGCCATGGGAGTTATACTTCAACTAACTCCTGTCTTTTCCTTCTTGTGCTTGTCTTGTTCTATTTAAAATGTTTAGGGACTCTGTTTCCATCTGTATCTTTTAAAACAAGCGGTTTACTTAAGCTGGAAAAAAACACATAGCTGTCAAGGACAAGTCCTTATTAGTGAGAACAAGAGACCTCCTGTTCCTAACATCTAACTGAGTCTCTGAGTCAAGTGCTCAGGGTCCTTGCAGAGCAAAAGGAGTGATGTGTCATTAGAAGCAGGTTCTTGCTCCTCATCTGCCACAGCAGCATCCAGGGCTGCTGAAATAACCCTTTGCAGAAACCTTTGAGCCTCCCTCCCACCCCCAAAGGACTGCGAAATGGTTTTAATTGGAAGCAGATGTGCAATGTGGTAGGTAGGAGCAGGCGTCTGCTTAATGTGAGCCCCTAGAAAACAAATTCTATATGATCACTTCAGAAGGGAATACCACAATTCAAAGGAAAAGATTTAAAATGAGACTAGTAGTCACTCACAACCATTGTCTGGTCAATTTGTTTTGCCAATATTTCTTACCAGTTATTAGGATTCAAGAATATTCTCTTCTCTTGCTTGATAGCTTTGCAGAAATGGATGGAGCATTCAGCTTCAATGAATTGGCCACAGGAAGATTTCCAGGCCACCTTTTCCATTCTTACAGGAACACTGGAGTTCACCTTTTGGGAACTCCAATGTTCCTGTAAGATGGCTACAGAGAAGTACTATTGGGAATGACTGATCTGGTTATTACTTGGGAAGGGACTTTTAGCCAAGTAATAGAAACTCAGCATCTTGATTTCAAAAATAATTTTTGAGCCAGGTCTCCTGGTTTTGTAACACTTTTCATTTTTTATTCTTCCATCAGAATGGATCTGCCAGCCTACTGCCGGCTGTTTTTGTGGAAGGTGTTAACAGCTGCATCACACATCTGCAGTTATCAAGATTCATGAGGCTGTACTTTTGCTCTACACTTCATTGCAACCCCTCTGGCCCTCAAAAACCCAGTAGCTATACTTGGACACAAGCAAGGTAATCACCAGGCAATCATCTGCAGCAGGGAATAATTTAAACAGCAAATCTTCTACTTCCAGGTGGATAGGATAGAAGACATGAAAGTGCAGTAGGGAACATAGGCTGAGAAGGCTCAATTGTAATTTTTTTGTTTTCACAGTGATTTAATGCACACATTTCTTCAGCCTCATTCCAGCTACTGGAAAGAGGAGTTATACTTTGTGAGCATATGGTCAATTTATACTGTGTCACCATGTCCTGCTCTGTACTTGTATAATAAGCTTTCTCACACCCTTTGTTTTGTTGTTCATTGAAAATGTTCAAGCAGATTTTATCTCAGTTCTTATCCTGTCAGGTTCAGTATCTTGCATGGGAATGTTGTAACAAGGGGGAGGCCTTTTGAACCTCAGCTGAGCAAAGAAATTTAACTTAAGGGTTAAAATTAGACTGATGCAAATGCTTTAAGCATCTTTGAAATGCATGAAATGTAGAGAAAGTTGCAAAATCGAGGTTCTATGAAATATCACTTCATAGTCATAGTGGTCAAGTCCCAGCATTTGGGCTGACTTTTCTAGATCTTATGACAAAACTGCAGCTTCAAAGTTGATGTGTGCAAAGAGAACCAGCTAGCCTGCTGGCTTCCCAACTAGGAGGAGGGCCACGAAGCGAAGATGATTTGAAAGACAGAATGAGACTTGGTCCATTTCCATTGTCTCAGTGATTTAAAGGTAAACAAAACAAAAACAAAAAACACACTGATGAAACAGCAGAAGACCAAAACTCACTCAGGTTTATGAAAGCCCTCCCCTAAGTGGCAAATTTAATCTAGTTATTTTGTGATGCTATTAGTAAAACAGCTAAAGGCATTTCTGCATTGAAGTGAAAGTGCACACATGCCCAAGTATTCCCTTTTATGCTATTTTGGGGACTTAAATCTCCAATGTCTTGCTTTCATAAGCCTAGTGATTTCCAGTGCACTGAATAGATCAAATCTCGCTCTGAATAGATCAACTCTAGCTCCAACTTGAACATCAAAAAGTAACCTCCACGTTCATCAATGAAAAGTGACAACCAATTTTATTAACAGTATTCATTATAACACATAATATGACAGTGGAAATATTTTTCTCTGTATGATTTTTGAATGGAAGAAAAGTGCAGTTAGTCTGAGTTCCTTACATTCATTAGAAGCAAGACTATTGAAACCATCAACATTTACAATGACACATAAGCAAACACCAGAACCAGTGCCAATAAATACGCAGAGTACCAAAATAAATATTTACAGAATTAAAAAATAAAATAAACACTGATTAAGTATATCCTCGTGAACTGTCAGGGAAGAAAGACGTCTATTGCTATCAGTTAGGTTTTCCATATGTTGAGAATACAGATAGCATGGTTTTAGCTGGGACAAAGTTGATTTGAGGAGACACTAATTTACAGAAGTTTGCAGAGGTGGAAAGGAGCAGAGCATGTTTACCAGTCTGTTACAAAAACACTCCCTGGAGTGGCCTGATCTTATACTCTGAAAAAGTTGGTGCACACAGCCTCGCCAGATCATTCACAACCCTTTTAGATAAGAAGAGCAGGGAGGTCTGGCTTTACTCACTCATTATCTCAAACAGGTCACACGCTGCCTTCATGGGGGTGGCTGACAAAAAAACACAAGGGAAAAATGTAATAAGCAATGATCCGTCAGCTATAATACGACTAGTAAAAACAGATTAAGTGACTTCTAACAGGACACATCTGTCCCTTTCAGCACGTAGGAAACCCCAAGAGCATCAGCTTGTCAAATGCAGTGTGGAGTAGCCCCTGCTACATTTTCCTCAGGCACACCATGATATTTCATCAGAGCAGGGCTGTGAAAATAGACAATCTCTTCTGTAATTTCTGGACTTACTGAATCTGTGTTTTCCACCAACCACATTCATATCTCATTCCCCATTTCAACAGGGCTAGAAGCCACGACTCCAGAGCTTTCCTGAGACAGACGGCTGACAAACACAGCAAAGAAAAATCAGATTGGCCAAATTATGGGGCCCTCACTCAGCCTTAACACCAACCACCACTGCTAACAGATCCAGTGGCTTCAGAAGGAGTGCTGGCGGATGAAGCTATTGCAATCTCTCCCATGGCAGAGGATTTATTTAAATTTTATATGAAAGTAACAGCTTTAATCTTGCTCTGTCTTTTGAGAATCATGCTAACATTACTTCTATCAAGCCATGTGCTGCAGAAAATTATTTGTGCCTTACTTAGGATTTGGTGCTGCTGCAGCCCAGAGCACTTGCACCCAGTTTGTCCTTGGTCTACATTTAACTCTCTTCTTCCACCAGTATCAGCAGTACAGCCCTTGTTTCATCCCATCTCCCAAGCACCATATCAGCCCTTTTTGTCCCAGTGCATCACCAGCCCTGGCTTTTTCTGCTGCTGCTGTCCTGTCTAGCAGATGCCCACCTTGCACTCCCCGGGACACGTGGAAAGGGACAGATGACAAACTCTCCCATGGTCCGTGGGGTACAGGTAAGTCATGGACAGACCTTCCTGTGAGCTACCATTAACTGAGAAGCCTCACCAGCTGCATAGCTTTTACATTTTAAGGTCAGGCTTAATTCAAAGCAGATGTAGCCAATTTTCTTTTACGAGCATATTATGTTCAAAGCCTCCAATGCATCTGTACAAAAAGCCCATGGAAACAACCTGGTACTGAAAGAGCAACTGTTTTTGATGTAACGTCATTCAAAACAATAAAAAGCTCTCCCAGTTCTTACCATTCAGTTCCCTGTGTATTGTTCTCCCTTAAAACAGATTTAAGATGTTGCTGTGAAACAATAAAATGGAGGGATAATCATTTACTATATAAAAAAACAAGAGCAATGACACCATAAGCAGGGGTTTTAGTGCTCTGGAAAGGATCTGGTCCTGTTTTTGCCATCACAAGTTAAATTAAGGAAGGCAGTGATTGTGTTAGCTGTAATTTAAACATGCTGAGCACTGGAGTTATGTGCAGGAGTGGTTGCTTGTTAAGATGGAAAAACAATGGAAAGACATGTTTTGCATTTAGATCAGTGAAAGTACAACTACAGTAATATCAAAGACTGCACAATCACCTGAATAAAGTTAATCTCTTAGAAAAAGGGAAGACTTATTTAAGTAATACTTCCTATTTCCTTCAGAATTAAGAGACTAAGGACCTTCTCCAGTTCTTACTGGAGACTATGGAAGATTTACCACAGCAGAAACTGGGCCTTAGAAAGAGATTGTCAGATTGTGTCAGCAAATGCTGAAATGTTGCTTTTTGAGCTTTGTGCCCATGGCTGCGTTAGCTTCTATTTCAGAGCACTGCTTGGATGTGATATTACCAGCAAAGCAATTTTCTTCTAGCCATTGCTAAAAGAAGCCTCTGAGCAGAACAGTTTATACTCCTTGCCCTGTGAAGTATATAACCTTTTCCTCTCTCCAGTACACCTTTGGGTCTATTTATTTTAGTATATACAGAAAGGAAAAAGAAAAGCAGCTCTTACCAAAGATAAAGAAAATCTGGGCACAGTCTCCATAACAAACAGCCTCCAGGCTTTTCCACAAGCATGACACGCTTCCCTGCTAGATTTGCTAAATTGTGCACAACAGAGAAGTGGAGGGATATATTCCACTTTGCAAAATAGCACTCAACATCCTCACCCACGTGTATGAGATCACACAGCAGAGATCTCCGTTTTAAATATCTTTGCAGCTTGTTCTGAAAGCAAATTCATTTCTTTCCAGACTTAGAAGTAGGAGCAAAGCCCTTGTGAAGAATATACTGGCAGCAGCTCCTGCTTTCTAGTGATGGAGGGCTAGGGCAAAAATCTGTTTCCCAAGCTATTGCAGTACAGCTGAGAGGGAACAGGAGACAGAGTGGGGGAAAAAAAATGGTCCCCAGCAATAGTTTTGGATGGAGAAGCCCTCTGAGGTAGGAAGAGCTTTAACCACATGCTTTTGCAGGAGTAAAGGCGCCTAGGATGTGGCCTGGGTGGTTACAGCTCTTACTCCTTTGCATATGGCAATGGTTCTTCCATTTTCCTCTTCAACATGGACATGGGAAACAGAAATCAAAGCTGACCTTGCCAGCTGAGATGCTCACAGGGAAGACAAGATGTGAGCTAATGATGAGCTAGAAAATTACCTGTAAATCAGATTAAAACTCAGCTGTACCCCAAGAACAAACAGCTGGATAGATTCAGATACCTCCTGCTCACAGTAAACATCCCATCCCTCTTCAAAGGAAGAGAGGGATGGTCTGCAGAGACCAGTCCCAGGCCACTGAATGACGACTGACAGTGTATTCTCAGTATTACATCTCAGAAGAGTCAGTCATTGTGCAGTTCTGTGTGGACAAATGGGGTTATGTCATCGTAATGAAAACATAAACAAAGCAAACAAACACAAAAGCACAAACCAAAGCCAGAGGAAAAAATAAAAAAAAAAAATACAAAAAAAATAAAAAGGAAACCCAACATTAAAAAAAAAAAATAATACTGCAGAAACCATTATGTGCAAACTCTGCCAAGACTCATTTCTGCAGCGTCTTTGAGTTGGTGTCAGTTTGCTTTTCCAAGATAGAAGTCTCAGCCTTTCATATTAATAACTATGAAGCTACATTTTCAGGCCACCTTGCTTGAAGTCCCACATTATCGCTGTTAGATAACCGTCTGCCTTGTAAGTGGCTATTGTTGCCGTGAACTGTCTCTCTCATACCATTATCTTGCTGAAAAGCCTTTTCTGAAAGTAGTCCATTAGAGCAGCCAAAAAAAAACCAACAACCTCAGAGCGTGGCCATGTAGCAGAATCAATGGCTCCCTTTGATCTGCAGGCTCAGTCAGTGCTACAAATTTAAAAACAACTAGGTTTTGCTTTGCTAAGCAAAGCCTGTTAATTTGGCTCATCTGCACTTACAGCATCTTACTGAAAATGCCATCTGTATCAGATGTGTTGAAGACTTTGGTGCAAAATTCACTTAGCTTAGATAAATAATTTAGTAAGATTCATTAAAAAATAATCAGTGAATTAATTTTCATAGTGTACATCTGTGCATGTAATTTTTAAAATTCAGTCCTCTACTACCGTGAATGGTGGTAAGGATGGTCACTGTGGATGAAGGAAATGCTGGTGATTGATGGAATAAGACTGAACATAGATTTTCTTATTCTAGTCATGTAATTTCTTCTGAAACCTATTACATGTGTTTGAGTCCTATTACTGGCAAGAGCAGAATGCATATGCACTACAAGGAACGTAAGACCCTTTATGTCTGTTGCAGGCCACACATATAGTACAGAAAACTTTACTCCTATCGTGACAAAAGAAGTCCACAAAAACATCATTTCATGCTACCAAAGGGAAATCTTTTGTGTTGATATATAGGACGGGAATGTATACCACTGAAATCACTGTAGATAGCTATAAAACGCTATGCAATATATAGAAATAGCTGAAGTACATACAAAATTTACCAGCAGTGACTTGAAAGTGCAAGGAGTGTATAGAACTAAATGCCAAGTTCTGATCTATAAAATCCTTTATGAACTTACAAGCTGGTCATTACAAAGCATCACTCAGACCACAAAACAATGAAGAAAACAAGGAAACAAAAGTATTCTTGAAGAAAATCAAAACAATTACAGAATTGGGAATGTTATCTTTGGGACTCAGAACACCATTTCTACCTTGATACCTACCAAAGCCAAGGAAAATATATGCCTGGACACAGTAATATAAATAAGGATGCAAACCACCACAGAATGCCTCAGGACTGTTATTACCTCTTGATGTTTCAGCCTCTAAATCCAGCAAGCCATTAACTGTTTGTTGTTAGGCATCTCACAGCATTTTACAGGGATCTTTCAGGAATTAAACACAGGTGTAAAGAAGGCCTTTGAACCTCCTTTCAGTGATTGTTTTAGGCATTGTGTGGAGTTATACAAATATATTTCTATGGAAATCCAAAGCCCTAATAAATATTACATTTTCTATTACCTTTTGAAATACTAACATAGTTAAGTTTTATAAATACAAAGTTAATCTGAGCATTAAATTGTATTTTTACTCTCACACGACCATTACCCTGAATCAATGTCATCATGTCATGATGATCCAAAACACTGACACCCTACTACAAAGTCCTTTCCCATTTTCCTTGTCAGGATATGATTGTCCTTAAAATATGTACATAGCAAGCAGCCAAACGAACCATCGGGAGATCTGCAACATGTACTTACACTAGGTATGTGACAGAGAGTGACCAGAGAGCACCTGGCCTCGCGGGTGAGCGTGGCTGCGCTCCCAGCCCGTGCTGGGCAGGCAGCCCAGGACCTCCCGCTCGGCACCGGGGTTAGCACGGAGCAGGAAGCTGCGTGCCAGCATGCAGGGGAAGGAGGGAAAATGGGGCAGAAAACAAAAGAGAGAGAGAAAATGAAGGGAAGCCAAAGCATTTTAATGATGATTCTTGTTAGTCGTTACGTGAGAGGGAGCTAGGCTAGTGTTACTCTATTGGTTTTCTGATACATACATGCCACAACGCAAACAAAATGCATACGATGAACAATTGCCACACACAAGTCCCATAGAGATGGTAGCTGACATCTTCAAGTGATTCAAAGGATGCACCACTGATTCTACCTGCAATCAGTGCTTCCAGTTTTTATGGTATTACCCAAGCCCACCACATCCTCCCGCCCTCTCAACTTCCAGTACCCTATAGAATCTCCCTGTACAATTTGTCCATGAAACAAAATGGGGAATTACGATTTTTTTCTGCAGAGTTGTCATGCAGGGAAAGACATGTCCCTTACAGTCAAATGGAAACAGAAGAACAGAAAAAAAGGATGTTAGGCTTAGGGGCGAACACCAGGATAATATTCCACGTTCTGTACATTCATCCCTTTGAGGGTATTTCAGCTTTAACTTTCAAAAATGCACAAGCAGAGTCAGGCTGACTGCAAACCCCCTTCTCAGGCAGAAGAGATAATCACCAGCGTGTTTTGAGGCAGATTTAAGGTACATCCCCTCAATCCGTGCATGGGAGTGTGCATGCGTGGCCGTGCTTGCACGGGTGGGAGTGTGCAGGGTGTGCACGTCTGCCTGTGTGCATGTACACTAGGAGGAGGCGCGCTCTGACTACACATGCATATGTACAACGTGTCTGTGTGAGAAGGCATGTAGGAAACCACACGCATATATGTCATAAAGAAAACGTATAGAATAATCTTTGAAGTGTATTAAGGTTCGTTCTTAAACCATGAAAACAGGGACAGATGAGAAAAACTAACACTTTCTCCCTATTCACTGGGGTGTTGCAGTTCAGTATTAAATCCTGCAGTCATTTCAACCCTAAATGCCAATTCCACTCCTGTGACTATCAAGTCATTACCCCAGTGAACTGCACATATAAAGCATTCTTATTATTGTGTTTCCTGGCTTTTTATGGTTTATCTATAACCTTAATATCCTTCAAATATATATTGTGTATATTTATTTTCCTTTTTTATTTCAGTTTAAGAGACAATAAAACCAACTTCTATGTAAGATCAGACCCATTAGCTTCAGTTATGTGAATTTAGGATTCTCTGCATAATATAGACATGTATATTTTTAAAATGTATATTATTTGTCAGATACACTGGAGTATATATTTTATATTAATTGTGGTCTGATGATTAAATACTTATATCAAAATATTTTGTAAATACATAATATTTACCTTTAGACTTCAGTGATTTTTTTGAGCTTTTTCAGTGTATCATAAAAATATGTCCTCAGGCACATTAAAACCCTATTAAATTTCTTGGAAATGTTGTCAATGCCCACATATAGTAGCCACTATTCAAAAACATCCTGGCCATTAATACATTTCTCCTAAGATCCAAGCTCATCAGACCATTTTATGGACCATTAGCTTACCATATTTATTTTTCTCTCTTAAAGTAAAATTATTCTGACATTATTTAGAATGAAAATAAAAAGCAACAAGAACCCAGACTTTCTTTAAATAGTCAAAAACTAATTTTATATATTTTAAAAAATAATAATTAAAAAACATGTTTATCACCTGGGTTCCTTCTCTGTAAGGTTTAAGCCCAGAGCAACTTTGTCTAAACCCCTGAAAATAGAGGTTTGCAATGTCAGTGCTGTCAGAGCCTCAGCTCTGACACACGGAATGTGCCACTGGAATTAAATCAGCACTTCAGACTTACTTATCTGGGGATGCATGAGCCCATACAAAACAGAGTTTTGCTCTAATTTAAGGTACTTACACAAAGTTCTATCACTTTAGAACTGTAAAATTATCTACCTATAAAAACTAACTTTTGTTTAAACTCTAGATAATACAGACAGGTGATTTTTCTTTTTATAAAAAATCTGTAGCATTGAGTAAATCTGCTAAAATATGTATATATTTACACATGGCAAGCAAGTTATTGTATAAATGTGATCAGTGTGTATATATTGGCATTTAGTAAAATGTTTCCCTGAACCTGATTGTATGCATTATCGGACAAGTATTGATGTAAACATCTGAACCTACGTCAGGTGTCTCTGTTACCCATTTACATTAGAGCAGATCAAAACCAACTAACCAGACAGACAAATAAAAATGTTTTCTTGCTGGACAAGTCCACCTAATGCCTTAATTAGCTACTGCACATGAGTCAGTCAAGTCTGCTGCTGAGCAGTGCTCTCATTCCCACGTCAGGTAAAATACTTGTTATGTTATTTGTTTTTTTTGCTTGGCATTTTTTCCCAATATCTTGTAGAGCAAACACCATTTTTGGAGCCAGGCACCCACCCTCCACTCCTCCCCCAGAAATGACTAAAAGATAAGTGTAGTGGAGAACCTCTCGTGTCGCTCCTTTTGTAACTCTGTTCCCTTGAAGAACTCATGGCACTGCTTTGCATGAGGGAAGATGCTCTTTTAGGTTCATAATCCAAGTCCTGCTTCCACAAAGGCATGTAAAATGAACTTCCCCAGTGTTTAGTGCTGTGGAAAAAAGATACAAATGTAAAAAAAAAAAAAAAGTGCTTGGAAAGAAGTTGACTTTTCGTATTCATCCATACAGTACTATAAGAAGGGATTCAGAAGTGGAGGCCCATGGAGTACTGTTGAAGTAAGCCTTTTAGGTGCCTTTCTTCAGGTGATGCAAAACGTATTCATTATTTATGGTCTCCTATGCAGATTTTCACACACCAACCTTGCTGTCCAAATTGGTCTCCACCTGCTATTCAATTATTTTTTGGCACTGTCCTGGTACATGGCAGCTTTCACAGTTGTCCCTGCTAAGCCCCTGTTACTAACCCGGCGTACTAGTACTTTAGAGACAGGGATTTTTGTTCTGTGCATCTCAATTTTGGCCAGGTGATGGTGTGCAACGTGATGGCTGTTACTAGTGTCTGTTCCATGGCTGGCTGGATGTGATGCAAGGTGTTTAATGCTGATGGGTATTTTGGAGTCCTTCATTGTGCTTGAGGGTGTTTTCAGTGAGCACGTGGTTGTTACTGGAGACACAGGTTTGGAGCGTGGCACGCAGGTGACCCCTTCGTCTGGAGGCTTCCCTGGTGGGTTTTCATCTGGCTCAGCATAAAGGTCATAGAGTGCATCCCCACTGTAGCTGTCCCTGGGAAGGGTCTCCTTCTGGATGCTCGTAGTACTGTCTTCCTCAGGACCAGGGGTGGTGGAATCCCAGTAGCCCTCATCACTGTTTGGGACACCCTCGTGCTGCTCCTTCTCCCTGCCCTTCTGCTCCTCTTTGTGGTTGAGGTGAATGGGGATCTGGTTGAGGCCACCACGTTTCACCGCCACTCTGTTCTGAGCCCCCTCAGTACCTCGGTTCTCCTTCAGCCCCTCAGGCGTCTTTGTCCCTCCTCCTCCTCCTCCTGTTTGGGTCTCTTCTGTCTGCGACAGCATATCCCAGAACTCCTGGAGGTATGTATCATCCACCTGCTCGGGGCTGGCCATCTCCTCCCCTCCTCCTTGGTAGGCCACCATGGTGGGGTGTTTCTTGGAGGCGCCCAGCTTGCTGACCCCGGGGGTGCTCTTCTCGCAGCCGCCACTCCCGCCGCCCACATCCTCCTCCTGGTCCGCAATAATATCTCCGCAGCCTGTAAGAGAGTCAAAGCTTTTCAGTGAAGTCACGTCAGCAAACATCAAACAAATACGATCAATCGATTGCTCTGAGGGTGGATCAATAGAGGAAGGGTCAGGGGCGGCTGCCGGCTCTTGACCGCTATCACAGTGAGGTTCAACAGGGGGAATAGTCGTTATTGGAATGTCACCTGTTATGGCCGCATCCTTCGCAGTCCCAACCTCTCCGGCACCCGGGTCCGGTCGCTCGCGGCAGAGCTCCTCGGGTCGCCTTCCAGCAGCAGCAGGGTCCTCCCCGGGGGAGGTTTTGCTGTCCCGCAACTCCCCAGCTCCCACCTGGGGCTCCTCGGCCGAGGTGTGCTTCTCATGCAGCGATTCGAGACCGACGTCTCCTGTGCTGTTCGGAGTTTCAGACAAAGGTTTTGGCGTCTCCTCTTTGATGCACTCCAAGCTGGCAGTCAGAGACCCCGGCATAATGAGACCGGACTGGATTTCCGAGGCTTCCCCCCTCTCCTCCTTGCCGTTTTTGTCCTTTTTATGCCACCGCATGCTGCTGAAGATCCCTTTCAGCCCCTTCTTTTGTCTGCCGCCAGCCCGCTGATCCGCATTCTCTGCCTTGCCGTTCTCCGTCCTCCCGTTCTTCCTCAGCAGGGAGAAGAAGCTGTGTGACTTCGCCACTGAGCTGCCGGGGGAGACGCCGAGGCTGGCGGCTGCCCTGCTCTGAGCATCCTTGCCTTGCGGGTCGCCGCCACCCTGGTCCTCCTTCTTGCTGCTCTCCAGCACAGCGTCGGCCAAGCCATCGTGCGTCCTGCTCCGCACCATCCCCGCTTTGCTCGCGCCCTTCCCCTCCCCACCTTTGCTCCTCACCCCAAAGATGCTCGGCATGGTGCCCCCGGATTTCCTCCTCTTGAACAATTTGAAGGCGGTTTTGTTAATCTTCCCCGACGGCTGCTGCTCGGCGGCCGGGGGCTCGGCACAGTCGCAATGCGAGTCCATGACTGCCGCCACCGCGTCCCCGCCGCGGCCTCCTTGCCGCCACCGCCCCGGTGGTGGTGGTTGTGGTGCCCGGTGGTGGTGGTGCTGTGCCTCACTGACAGCCCCGCCGCCGCTCCCGCTGCCGCCCTCCCATCACCATGGCAACCCGGAGGGGGCTAAGCAGCTTTCCTCCACCGCCGTGGGCCTGCGCCAGGCCGCTGTCATCCACTCTCAATCAACCTGAGCCGCCGCAGCCACGCCGGCAGCGCCCCTTCCTCCACCCCCTCCCCAAAAGGGTTTATATAACTTAACCCGTGTCGTCCTGCGCGGCTCGCCGCCTCACGCAGCCTGCCATGGCAGACGGGTGCTGAGGGAGGATCTCGTGTCACGCAGCCGTGGCATGGACCCCGTGCCCCTGCACCTCCCCAGTGCCCAAGACCCCCACCGCTGGTGAATAGTGGCCGCTTGCTTCTCCTGCTGGAGGAGGTTTAATATGATGGCAGCCCCCACACAAGCCTTTACCCACACCTCACATCCACTGCATGTGGTCACGGTCCCTGCATCGTGGACACAGGGTGCTGCCACCAGGGCTGTGGTGGCACAGCCACATCAGGGTGGCACGCTGGCCACAGACCCCTCTCACTAATTGCAAACCTAATCCAGATGCAAAGTAAATTAACCCAGCCTGACAGGTCCTGGGTAACCTGCTTTAGTTGGCCCTGCTGGAGCAGGGGTTTGGACCAGGTGACATCCAGATGTGCCTTCCACCCTCTGCCACCCTGTAATTTGGAGCTCCAAACTGGCTCGGTGGCACCGCCACCACAGCAGGGCTGTTTGAGGCTGGGAGCCATGCTCTGCACCCAGCTGTGGAGGAGATCTGCTTTCAGCTGGAGCTGTAGTAACCCATGGACCCTGGCCGCCTGATGCTGACTATACGGAGTTAGTCTGGGTTCCTCCAAGCAGAAGCACTTGTCTGGGTTTTTAAACAGCCCTAAACACAACTGGGAACCACTACAGAGAAGCTGCATCCCCACCCTCTAGCTTGGGGCTAGGTTTTGCCCCCTTTGAAATTAGTAAAAGCTTTTGCTGTTGTCTTGTTTGGAAGAATTAGTTGGTTGGGTGGTGGTTTTTTTTCTTTCTATAACATCATCAGGCATTCATTGCACTCTCCCATGAGAACAGGTTGAATTATCTGTTGTGAATAATTTATGCAGTGAATTTAGCCCTTTTTCTGATCATGTATAAAAAGTTCCGTTTGCATTCACAATCACTGCATGTTCAGTAAGTGCAATATGAGCACCTAATTCAACATACAGGACTCTCCTGCCTTCTGCAAGAAACAGAGGAAAGGGCAAATGAGGCAGAAGCCAAAATTTTGACTGGAAGAGGAGGAGTGAGTTATATCTTACAATGTGCACTACATACACCTGCCCAGCACCCACAAGCCATGGAGACAGGAGGTCACTTTGCACCTCCATCACTGATGAGTTCCCCCATCATCTGGTAATATTTCTGCTCTCCAGTCAGATGGATGAAACTTGATAAAACAGAGAAAATACCAAATGTTCCTGTGCAAATGCAAATACACAGAGCAGACATCCTTTGAAAATCTGAAGGAACAAAACCTGGTCACATAGCTTGTGAAAAAGTAAACAGAACAGCTAATAAATAAGAGTTGGCCAGATGGCTGAACTTACCAAGTTTTTGCACTTTTCATGCTGGTGTTTTGTTACATTTCACCAATTCTTTACATTGAGCCAATTCTTCTTGCAAACATTGAGCCCAAAGTAGTGGGATACTGAGATATGAAAGGATGAGGACAGATGACTTAATGCTTCACAGCTGTATGGAACAGACAAGTTATTGTGCCCTCTTCTTTTTGTGTGTGTGATTATCTGCAGTCATGAAAGAAAGGGTGGACTTTCAGCTTGTTTTTCAGTCAACTTAAAATCCAAGCGTTAATGGAGGAAAGTGACTTGAGGTCAGCCTGAAATTACCTCTTGAAAAATGTTCTGACAAATTGAATCTTTTCTGCACATTTGTTCTCCATCTTTTTACGCTTTTAAAAATATGATTTAAATAACCTTGTGTACCTCTGGAAATGGATACTCATTCTACAATGAAAAATCAAAGCACTGAATTTTGAAAGGGACAAATGAAACATTCACATTCTTTTTTTTTTTTTAATTAACTTTTTTTTTTTAATGGCAAAACATCTGTGAGTTCAACATGAACTCGTGACATGCTTTGGTCAACTCGCCCTTGCAGGGCTAAACAGGGAAAGATTTCAACAAAACATTCACCAACTTTTAATTGAAGACAAGTAATGCTGAGAGGTGCTAATGTTCAAGCAAAATCACTTTTGCTCTTAGTGATGTTTAAACACTGGAGAGCTGTGAGATCAAGAGGGTTGGCAGAAAATGTTCTCTGCCACATTTGTTGTGCCCCTGTACTCATGTATAACAGGAATTTCACAGAGAGTTTAGTGGTGTTCCCTTGTCCTTTTTGTTCCCTCTGCTTTTGTCAAGGAAGCCCCCTGGAAGCAAATTGTGTCATTTCTGCAGAACTGTAAAAGGATATAGGATCAACACAGATCCAAGGTGAAGCAGGTTGGTTTCTGGAACAGGACAGTGAGGAGCCGAATGAAAGGGAGCCAGAGACATTTTCATCCTTTTGGCCTTTTTTATTCTGTCTGGTTTTACATTCCAGGAAGCTTGCACAAATCCTATGTGAGCAATATCTATTTCTTACTGTTTCTCCCCAAGGTTTAAAACTCACTCCTCTAAATTATCGTGGGGAGTCATTTCTTTATGGTTCCCCTTCATCTCTGTAAATCTGAAAAGGAAGTTTGCATCCTCCAGTGGAAATTGTCATAACTGTCTTTCTGGCAAGGCAGAGGAAAGGCTGACAGACACTTTTTAAAGTGAAAACCAATTAAGATCTCTAATTTTAAAGTGCAGAAAGACACCACAATCAGCTGGGAGCATCAGAAGACCAGAAGACAAGTGACAGCCAAGTGGTGGTAGAACTGTTTCCACCACATCCTCCAGACCCATCTCACCTCAAGGGACATCTAGCGTGGTGGCAGAGATCCCACTCACCACAGCCACACCACCAGATTTATTCCAGCTGCAGAGGATACTGGAAAGGGTCTGTGGAGGACATGTTCTTGGAGGAGATGGGTTGTTTGATCTTTAAAATGAATATACCAGACATGCAACACTATGTAAACCATCCTGTCCCTCATTTTGACAGAAGACCCTGAATTTTGTGGTGTTTCAAGGCTGCCTCGTGTGCTGAACAGAACCAAAGAAAGAAATTTGATAGGCCAGAGGTGTCTGTAGATCTATGCAGGTGCAGGAATTTTTCACTTTATGCTTATTTTCTAAGAAGCTTCAGAGACTCCAGAGAGTCAGGAGCAGTCCTTTCAACATATTCCCTGCTGTTTTATGCCAGAAATTACCCATTTTCTGCTGAAGTGTTTTTTGTTTGTTTATTTGTTTGTTTTTCTCCCTTTGGGTAGCATTCTCTAGAGCTGTGTTTCTCCCCTCACATGTCCTACAGTGTATATATAATTCATGGGGTCTAAAGAAGATACATCGATTTAAAACTGGAAGGTCCTCCTGATGATGAGCAGGGAATCTAAATTGCAGAAAGTGAATGGCAAAGCTTCAGCCAGCACAGTGCCTGCACCAAGACCCAGGCTGGTGATGGAGTGAAAGTCAGCAGGCTTTTAAAAAGCTGCAGACAATTATCATGCCAGGCTCAAGAATTTAAGTCTGAGTACAAGGAGGCCCAGAGCAATCACAGGTCCACAGGGAAAACAGGTCCACTACTTCAGAAGTTACTTCAAACGCTGCCGTTTCTTCTTACATGGACAGGTGTGCTACAGCACAGAAAGACACCACAATGCAATACAGTATCAGGAAATGGAAGAGATACTGTTTGCTGGATTACAAAATCAATGGGCTCATTAAAGAAGATGTAAGTAATGTCAGATCTCTGCTGATACCTTAAGATCTGCTTAGCAAACCACTGGGACTGGAAAAAAAAAAATTAACACCAGCATTTATTTTATTTATTTTAATTTAGAAAGAGAAATGGGGATAAAAATTCTTCTACATGAGGCTTCTTTCTGTAATACATACTAGCATACATACAAATACAGGGGAAAGGTGCCTGGATTTCTAATATTTGTCACTTGTTTGCACTTACTTCCCCAATTCCATGTCTTCTGATAGTGCATACTTCAACCTCCAGCCTGTGTGGCAGCAGCTAGAACCTCCTTAGGGATATTTGCTTTCATCCTCCACCCTCTGCTTTCCCAGGTCAGATATCCTTTTCTGCAAACCAAACTCTCACGAGCTGCAGAGGCATAAAGAGCAAAAATGTGCAGATCAGCATGCCCAGAGTCTGGCTGTCCCTCACTCGCAGACAGCTCAAACTTGGGGATATCTCAGAGAAACTGCTCTTAAATGAATCTAAAAAATGCAGCATAGGGAAGGAAAAATGAGTTTCTTACACTCCATCAGCCTGTCATCTGCATACAGGCTTTGTGCTCACTACCACCAGAAACTGCCTAATACCATCCTGTCTCCTTGGTTAGCACATGAAAAACTGTCAGTGGGATAATCTGGTACCAGTATATGTGTGGAAAAAAATTGCCAAGCCTGGGAGACACAAACGTCCCCATAAAATATGGCTCCAGTCTCCTGGGAGATAATGAACGCTCATGACTTTGTTTTTTCTACCAAAGGGCTGTGGTACTGGGAAGTGTACATGGAGAATAATAGACCTGTTTCTCAAAATAGAGAGACCTGGACTCATTTTTCAGAAAATTATGTCTGAATCACACAAACATATTGAATTTTGAATTACCTGCTGCAGAACTGTGCAATTCAAGTGAGCAAACTATCTTTTAAATCTCCAAGAAATTACACCAAAAGAGAGCAGAGGTACAGGTTCTTCAACAGGTAAGTGACTGTGTGCTTCTGCAACACAAATGCGGAGGAAATTATAAACAGTCACTGAAGTTTGACATGCTTACACACTGGTCATGTCCAGTCAAAATTGGAAAATCTCATTTCATGAGCATGGAAGATCATGTATTAGACCAAAGAATGCCGGTGAGGACTTCACTAGGAGGAATGCTTCTTGTTCTTACCAGTAATAACTCTGTGACTAAGGCCAACAACACCTTCACATGTGAAAGGAATTTTGCAGCAACAGTGAAGTTTTCTTTTGTCACTGTCACTCAGACCTAGCATCCCTTATGGGTGCAATTTTACAGGGGAAAAAAAAAAAAAAAATCAACAGGAAATGGATTGAACAAACCAGTAATGAGTTTTCTGAGATCAGCTAAACAATCTGAGATGAGAAAGAATGAAATTGTTGTTTTCTGTTTTTTCTTTTAAATTGAAATAACTTTCCTGTGTAAATTGCTTTTGGTATGCTGTTTTAAAGGGAAGAATAGAAAGACAACAATACCCCTCCCAAAATGAAACAAAACAGGAATTTGACCCAAAAGAAAATTATTCAATGTTTTCCAGCTCAGCCAAGAGGCTGAAAAAAAAAAAAAATGTTTGTAGGCACACAATCTCTGTGTTATCCAACTGTTCTTCCCAATGCAAAATAAAAGGATTACACAGGAATAAGGAAGCAACTTTAAAAAACAGTGAGGGGAAAAATATGCTTCATTTGTCTTAAAGATAAATACAAATTAAAAATGCAGGCGGTACGTGTAGTCTCCCCAAGGGACAGATTTGCTTCTAATTAATAATATGTTAGTGCCCTGGCCCACTACATTAAAAACACAAAACAAAACAAAAAACCTCTAGATTAATCCTGCTGTAACATTGTAGCTAGAACCTCTAAGAATTAACCCAGCCCAATCCCAGATTTACTTGCACTGTGATTACTGGAAATGTGGAGAGTTTATTTTCTTTCACCTACTGGATCGAGAAGAGAAATGTTTTTTTTTTTTTAAATCCCATAAATATATATATATATATATTTTACATGGATATGCGTCCATTCACTTTCTTCTTTGGTGTTTACAATATTTCAGGCATGTTAGCAACTTTTTTTTCTGTTTCTAATTGTGCTACTTAAGCTTTTCTATTTCAAAAATTAATGAAAATAAAATCCCGTCCGTGCAATCCCAGCAGACCTGACAGACAATAGTACCACAGGAGGCAAGGGTCTTGCTCACTATCGTTAATTAAAAGCCCAAAGCAAAAGTGTAAGCAGATTAGGGAAAGGGGGTGGGGGTGTGCTTGGCCACAATGTGTTTTTCTGACCAGATGAGAATGACTCTGAGAGGAGGGAAGGACATTTTTAAGGTAAGCATTCAAAAACTGATGGGGTGTGCTGAGGTTTGGTCTGCACCCCTGTACTGTTTAAAGCCCTTCAACCGACTTCAACAGAAACACTTCTGATTAGTATAAGTGAACAGTTTTGATTCGTATAAGTGGATGTAAAAGTGAGAATTGGCCCCTTAACTAAAGATTCGGCCTCTCTGAATAGGATACCTAAATAGATGTGATCATATTTCTTGTGCTTTTTTTTAGAATAAGAAATGCTTCTCAAATTCGCCATCAACACTATTGCTAGATTCCGCAGTGGCTGCTTATGTTTCATTATAACTACTGATGGATACCTTATTAGATTGATTTCAGGGGTGCTTTGCCTCATTTTCTTTCTTTTTTTCCCCCATATCACTGTGCATAAAGCAAACAGCCCCTGGGCAGAACATCAGCAGGAGCTGCCACTGTGGCAGCACATGGAAGTTTTCGAGCTCAGGTGAAAAGACACAAGGGTCAAATGTGAAAGGGGGAAAAGAAACCTGAGTACATGGGAAACAAGGAGATTACTAAAAAGCTTTGGAAGCAAATCTGTCCCTGGGACCATAGTGGGAGAGGAAAGAAATAGTTGTGCCTATTATCATGACAAGTTTCCTGAACGAATGGCAGAATTCACTGTCTGTATTTCTTTCAGGACCCCCAAAACTGCAATTACCCCTATCTGAGCCACACTGAATCAGATAAACACTGCCTATTTTAAATTTGTAATAGCATACGTCTCAGTAGCCTCCCAAAGAGCTGCCTGCAAGATGCTACAAAAAACTTGGCTATGCCTTTGAAACCTGTAGGAACCACTGGTTTCAATCTGTTTCAAACCAAAGGCTGGATTTCATCTCCCTGTGCTTTAACCAGCCACAGAGTAAACAGCTGCATTGCTGCTAGTTAGCCTAAATCCCCTTTCCTGAATGTGGCAGAAGATAGGTATTCTTAGGGCGTAATTTATTTGACCTATTTTATATGTCAGCTTAAGGCTGGGTGAGATAAATCTTATCCTAAAAGCTCTGTCTCTTCTGATTGCAAAGGGAGCCCGAGTTAAACATTCAGAGCAAAGCGCCTGTGTTTGCTCACATCTGCCTCTCACCAAATGTTTCAGCATTCATGGACTTCAGGTTGTTTCCTCCCTTTCCCAAAAATATCAGCCAACATTTTTCAGCCTCCATTTTTTTTTCCTCTTTGGAGAAAACAGTTACACAGAAAGAAAACCTTTTCCACTGTAATGCAAACAGGTGCCTTGCTCCATGTATGTGCACTTGACTGTCCCCATTTCTTGCACCAGGAGAGCTACTGCCGTGGCTGGGAGCTGGCAGGAAGGACTGGGGTTGTGGTCAAAGCTGCTCCCTTGGGAAGGCTTGGTGCAGCCTGGATTTTGGTTTTATCAGCCCCTCAGAGCTGTGAGGGATTTTAAAGAAATCTGACACTGCTTGCTCCTTCTAAAAATGATGCCTTGCTACACATCAGTGCACTCATCAGTTTGAGACAGTCACAGGGATGCTGGTAGCTTGTAGAGGCACATGATTCATTTCCCACACAGCACTTTCGGTGATCTCCTTTTAATACTGGTCGCTGACACCCTGCTTTCACTACATAGCATCGTGTGGCACACGCTGTACAAATAATACCAGAGTTTTTTTCCAAAGGGCTATTTTTGATGAGAGCTGTTGCTCTGACAGCAGATCACTTGATCAATTCAATATGAATGTCAGTTAGAGGATGGCTTGTTGTTTGTTTTTTTTTCCTTTTTCCCCCCTTTTTGTATGTGTGTGTGTCGCTAAGAAAAATGAGGCAGTGGGTGTTGATTCATGACAGTTTTACTAAAATATCAAAAGAGTACAGTTCAGTTTAAGAATAGATTAGCACCAAGAGGGATGATCACTGGGGCTTCCACTCCTGCTTTTCTTCCTGCTTGGA
Source organism: Aythya ferina (assembly GCF_964211825.1). Taxonomy (NCBI): domain Eukaryota; kingdom Metazoa; phylum Chordata; class Aves; order Anseriformes; family Anatidae; genus Aythya; species Aythya ferina. The sequence goes on from NC_140296.1 coordinate 20,845,857, forward strand.
TGCAGTGGGTTCCTGGAGAAGCACCATTTGCACAAGGAGCATGTAGGACCCATAGGATCAGGCCCCAGGATTTGGCTGGTAGGGTACCCAGGATGCAGAACAAGCACCCCACAGCCCTTTGGGAGCTGGAGAGCTCTCCTCAGTGTTTTTTCCTCACACAACAGCTGGATTCAGCGTCTACCAAGGACATTTTCAAAATTCCCACCAAGTTCCACAGTGCTGGATTTGGGCCAGGGGCAAACAACCTGGAAACCAGCAACATAGGTTTGGCTGGCTGGGGGAAGCCCATCTCTCTCGACTCCTGGCCAAGGTACATCATCCCCTGCTTCCAGCAACACCGAATGCGAAACCCATGCATCAATGCAAAAGACATCCTGTGTATCCAATAGGGCAGTCAAGATCATCTAGTCCTTTTCAAGGAGTTTTTCTACTGCACTTTGCAAAAATAGGTTGACAGGTGGTCGCGAAGCTTTGCCATGTTCTCATGGATTACAAGAACAGAAGGAAGCACTCTGTGACTGTCGGATCTGCAGTCCTGGAAGACAAATCCTGGAGAAAATGACCTGATTTGTCTCAAAAACATGTGCCTGTGACTTGTCTCTTTTTTTAATTGCTCACATCATGACACTCATTAACGCAAGTGCACACGTACATAAACACACAGGAGTCCCAAAGCATTTTTTTCAGAAATTCTTCTCCTTTTCACATTCTGGTCTTATTTAAGCATGCTTTAGAGTGGAAGCATGTTTTCTCCCTGAAAATAATTGTTTTGCTCTAGGTGATCCTGCTTGGGGAGAGGTCGTGGTGGGGGTTGGACTAGATGATCTCCAGAGCTCCTTTCCAGCCTCAGCCATTCTGTGATTCTGTGATTTTATTTTCTGGTGCAACTGTATCTGTGAAACAGTAAAGGGAATAAACAGACACCAAACTGCACCCAGCATTAACAGTTATCTCAAATCAATTGATAATCCCTTGTCAAGCTGATTGCTGTCAAAAACAGGACAAGCAAATGCTTTTTTCATTCCCACCATTGCAGCTGTTGTCTTTTCCTGTTAGCCCAATTAAGCAAAGAGAAAAGGAGAAGCACCATATCAGAGCCAGTTTGCCTTGGGATATAAATTGTCCTCCTGTGTTTGTCTATAGCCAACACTGCAAGAATAACAAAGCAATGCCATAAACCCGGACACTGTGCAGAAAACACAAAGGGGCTATTTTTTTTCCCTCCAAGCCTACATGGCATCCAGCCACGGTGCCCCCAGGCAGGCGCCAGCCCTCCCTCTCCGGGCTCTGGCTCATTGCGGGGCAGCACACAGCCATCCTGCACAGCCAGCCCAGAGCCCTGGGGGACAGGGGACAGCTCACCACCATCGGGCCCCTTCCCCTTGTCACCCTGGAGGATGATGGTTTACTCTGGGTGCCATCATGAAAGCCGATTTCCCTCCTCCACCTCTCTGCACTTGGCGGGAGAGAGCCCTCCGCCTTTTGGCTTGGAAAACAAGAGAAAATCAGTAATTTTCTCTGTCGCCCGTAGCCAAAGCCCCCCTGGAAGTGAGCTGACGTTATTATTGCAGAAGTGCGTCTGACTTCTGGCAGTAAATGCCAAAGAAGTGCATCACCCTTGTGGCTCGTTGTCTACATGGCAGGACACCCCGTTGCGTGCTGGATTGTCACATGTAATCTATGCAAATGCAGTCATTAGCTTCAACAGCTGTTTTTTTATTGTGCTGCTTCAAAAATGAAAAGGTATCAGCAGGGATTTTTGTTTTCCTACCTAGATTTTGAGGAACAGAATAAATTGCAACAAGCTCTCATTACCATGAACATACCCTCCCTGGTTCAGGAGGCTAGGCACCTACTTCCACTCGGCACAAGAACATCGTATTCCCTGCTTTTCAAGTTCTCTAAATGGTAACAAAAATCCTCATAATGGCCTTAGGAAAGATTTGAATGTATTGGCTTCCTATGAAACATAAAGCCCACCCAGTTCCAACCCCCTGCCATGTGCAGGGACACCTCCCACCAGACCAGGTTGCCCAAAGTCCCATCCAGCCTGGTCTTGAACACCTCCAGTTTATGCCACTTGCCTCACCACCAGGCAGGACCTTGAGCAGACGCAACCCCAGAATCCCCTCCTTGAGCTGGGGTTGAGACATGAGTGCACAGGAAGGGCATGTCCACCTCCAGGCTGTGAGAGCCTTGGGGCTTGCAGTGGGAATTGGGACCAGAGTAGAAGCTCAGCCAGGCAAGTCTGGCATCAAAGAGGCAAGAAGGAGGGTGAAAAGCTGAACTAAGAGGATTTGCTGGGGGCCGTGCCAGGAAGCCCCTGGAGCAGCCATATGGCTGCAGCTGCTGCTGGGCACCACCAGGCCCCGTGAGCCTGGAGGCAGCTTCTCAGCAGCACGGCACCGCCAGCAGGGACCCTGCGGGGGTGGCACCGCCGCTCCACAGCTGCTGGCCTCACGAGGTGCAGTAAGCATACAGGACGGCTGTGGAGCAGGGACAAGGGGATTAGGGATCCCGGCCAAGCTCTGCACCCCATGGCCCACCCTGTCAGCCCCCAAGCAGAAGCCCACCGCAAACCCGTGGGTGTTGAAGAGGGTTGTGCTACGGTAATTAAGTGTGGATCGTGCATCTGCCTCCCGGACGTTTAAATCTGAATGAGTTTAATTGAGTTTTAATTAAAGCTGATGTGAATCAGCTTAAATCTTTGCTCCTTCGGTTCTCTAGGGAGATTTTAAGTGTAGAGGTGTGACGCTATCTCGTGGAGGCTGGAAGGTCTGAGATGGTTAACAGACAAGCGTGTGTGAAAACCTAACTATGCTGACCCAAATTCAGCTCAGAAAGGGCTCGGTGCAGTGTCCTTGGAAATCAGCGAGGCCACTTCTGATGGCACAGAGGCACCTCTGCCACGTGCCAGCATGGTGTAGGAGGAACCTCGTGGGCATCCAGCACTGCTGTGACAAGGTGGCAAGGTGTCAGTGGAAGTGACAAGTCAAGGTCATGGTGTCGGGCCCTGTGTCCAGATGTGGCTCCAGGGATGAGAAACTCGTCTCTGGCAGACCAGGTCTTCTGACTCACATGCAGGAGCAGGAGACAACACGCTGGGGCCAGCCCAAGCTCCAGGGATGGGTTCCTACAGGGGCTGGAGCTGTTCAGCATCACAGCTCTCTGCCCTGAGTGCAAGGTACAGGTTTTCTCCTTGGATTCTCCAAAGTAAATAAATAGCTCTGTGCACCCTAAAGAAAACCAACCCTACCAAAATACTTTGTTGAACAAGTAAAAGGGAAAGGGGAAGAAAAAAATAATCACATCAATTATCTCCCTTAATGAATAATTGGGAAGCACTTAGATATCACTTAAGCAATGATAAGAGTGCATATAAATTAAGGTAGAGCAGAACACAGTATCACACACTAATGTCAATTTGGTGTGACTCCAGTACCTGACTCTTGCTTTTGGACTGCAAACGTGGTAAAGCATTTTAAGGGAATGATGCTTTTCTATTAATCATTTATAGTATTGATAGGGTATTTCCTGGAAGAGTCTCTTACTTATTTATTTTCTACACTGAACATTATGGATATTCAATTATAATAAAGCATTACAACGTATTTGCTTCTAGATAAGGAGACAAAAAAAAAATCAGAAAAGTTTCTCTTAACATCAGAAGTGAAAAGTGAAAAGTCATTTACTCTAAGGAAATATATGAAGCTATTATCAGTTAAAAGCATGCAATATGCTCGAGAGGTTTCTGAACATTTTAATAAAGGGTTTGTACATAGTTTGTCATGTCTCTCTTACACTTAATAAGAATTAATGAGAACAAGAATAACACAAAATACTCTCAAAATGGCAGGAAAAAAAATAACGAAGCACTTTCGTCCTCCTGCGTTTCAAACTGGTAACATGATTTTCACTGTACATGTCTGGAAGAAAGAAGGCCCTGGAGAATGCTACTTTGAATCCCTGTCGAGTGGTTTCCCACTATCTGAGGGTTTCCTACCATAAGCCATAGCTGGTCCATCATGCTACAGGGCTAAATTACAAAGGCATGGATGTAGTTATTTTTGTACCACATCTGTAACACCCTGGGGATCTGATTATGTAAGATAGTACCAGAGATGCAGAAGGCTGCCCTTTCCAGAAATTTACATCTACAGATTTTCAAGTGAAAAGTACTGATCTGGGCAACATAATGTGAGTACCCACATTTTCATTTAAGCATCTTAATGAACAGCCAAATGAAATCACCAAGGCAGAGGCCCCTGAGGAGTACCAAGGAGTTTCCTCTTGCAAGGAGTTGGGAAATGTGGGGCTGCAGGCACCGCATGGAGCCAGGAGAGGATTTTCCTCTCCTTGAGGTCTCACGAGGACTGTAGGAGAGGTGGACTCTCTAACCCCAGACTTCAGCCCTCTCCAAGGGGAATCAAGCACTTCCAGAGGACGTAGTATTTCCAGAGGGAAAAGGAAAGTTGTGGCTGGCATGGAGGGAAATGCAAAATGCATACTTCCTGGCAAGGCCCACATTATGCACAATATCTCTGTGAGCCTTACAGCCATGTTTGACACCCCTCAAACTCACCAGTTTTGGGTCTTTGCCCCAGGCTGATACATTATGTTAGTAACAGAAAGGAAGAACAGGTTCATCTCACATGCAAAAACAAGATTTGAATATTACTGAATTACAGAAAGTTCTCTCCTATGCATCACACTATTTTTTCCCTTAATGTATTCAGTGAGATCACTATTAGATATATACAGGCTCCATGCAGTAATCAAGGATTTTTTTAATAGGCATTTTCCTGTCTCTGTGGTCATTTGAACAGTTTTCTGTAAAAACTCACCTGAGAACTTCCAAAAGAGACTAGTACTACCAGACTGGTTTAATCCCTGCTTCCTTTATCTGCATTTCTAAGTCTCAACATGATTTAATTAGTGACCAGCCTTACAGCATGTGTGGATTACTGCCCTATTAAGACAACAAATTTTTAACAGGATTTTAAAACAACATTTGCAAAACTCATTAGCCCTGGCCCAGTCCCCAGCCATTCAAGTGGACGAGCGGAGGCTCTGATGTTCGTAAAAGTCATATTTCTGAGCACGTTTCTTGCATTTTCACACTGGGATACTGCAGAACTTTGCACATCTTTCTGTTGCTCTTCTAGAACACAAAGTTTATGATAAGCCACTGTTTCCAAAGTAGGAATGGCTGGCTTTGGCTCTGATAATAAATATATGAATAACTGCATTGAACCCCAGGATAGAAGCAGTCATCTCACCTGGCTTCTTGCAAAGCAGGAAGAGGTGGTGCATGCCGTGGGTGGTCCATGTGGCTGGATGCAGTCCCACACTCCTGGCAGCTCTGCAGGACCCACGTCTCCATCGACATTTCCACTTCTGCAAGCCTTAGCCACTAATTTTATTTGCAGCAAACAGTGCAGATTTAGTCATTTCTGCTTAAGGGAAAAACAGCTCTAGCAGACAGCTCTCATATTTAGCATCACACCTTTTTCACTTTTCTCCACATTCTCTCTGAAAGCTGAAGAAAGTCATAGATTTTAATATGAAAGATAACTGCAGTGGCTATATTCCCCATTTCAAAAGCAGAGATGTCACTAGTGACCTTGAGTGGCTAAATGTAAATTCAGGGCATTGGTTTATGCTAATCTTACTAGCATCATTGTAAAGGAATATTTGTGCTTGATTCACAAAACTTTGCTGTTAAAAGAAAAAATGCATTCTCTCTGCTTGACATGGAAGACACTTGGCTGTTGGATGTGTGGGAAGTGGGACCAGAATGGAGCTGGCTTTGTTGTCTGCTGGAGATAAATTGGAAAAGAGGTGGGAAGAAGGTTACATGGAGACAGAGCTCAGCCCAAATCTCTCATCAGACCTCCATGGGCTCCAGTGGTTCTGCACCAAATTGCCCCTGTGTGAATCTGTGCACATGGAAGAAGAGCAGAGAAATGGTGGACGAAGAACTGAAGATTTAAACAAAAAGCAGCAAAGGGTGAGGACAGGAAGATGATAATGCTATGCCATATGGAAAGTACAATATGTAGAATTAACACCTTGTCTTCTGTCTCTAACACAAAACATAGACTTAAGTGCAGCTGAGAAATAGAAATACCCTGGGCTGCTGTAGCACAAGCTGATGCTGAGGTTATACACACAAAAATAATGACCCAGAAGGCCAGATCATGGCTGCCCAAGCCCCAGTGCTTGCATTTCTGTGGTAGTGTCATTGTATAGGTTGTGCTGAAAAGCAATATACTGCAAAGCAAGGCTGGAAACACAGCTGGAGTGCAGGCATTGCAGACTGTGGAGCAGCCAGCAGCCCCAAACAATGTTCTGAAGACAGAAATGGCTGTGGGTGTTGTAATAGAAAGTCAGCCCCAATCCTTGCTGCTCCAGAGGGGTTTCACCAGCACTACCACAGGTGGGACCAGGCTGAGGTCCTGCTTTCACCCTTGTTTCCATGCGTGGCTGAAATACAAGGAGATTAAATATCCCTGAACTTGCAGATGGCATTGCATGAAGGTACGAGGAAGGGAAATGCCTTTTCCTTTTGTCCTTTCTAGGCAAGGAGAAAACCAATCTGGCCAGGATAGTTGTTTTCTAATTAAATTAATCTTACAAAAAAAAATACCTACCTTCACATGAAGTAAGACTATTTGAGCCCCAAAGGGCTCCTGAGCTTGCCTGCCACAAGCCAGGTTCCAGCAGCAGTCCTTATTTCCACATTCGATTGAAGAAACACCATCACCGGTGTGAGCTACTTCAGCTCACCCCTTGCTGATCTCCTGGTTCAGATCTTTGTCTCACAGTTTCCTTTTGTTGTTAAAAAGCAACACAGTCAAGAGAGGAATCTGGTGGCATAGGAAGTGGCTGAGTTTCACAGAAAGTGCCTGGTAAAACCTCTTCATCTGCTTCATCCATGCTGGATTAATGGCTAGACTTGATGATCTTGGAGGTCTTTTCCAACCTAAGTGATTCCATGCTCATATGATTTTTGTTTCTGGTCACTTCCTTACTTAAGGACATCTCTCTGCTCTGTCCTTTAAAAATCCCTTGAGGGAAAAATAAACCAGGTAAAATTAGATTTATCCTTGATATTCTTCAAAGGTTGAATGTAGCACAGGTGATCTGTTCACTTCTTTTCTTCCCACACAATGTGGATAAAAGGCATTATGTTCAGCTTTATTTTCAAAGTTTGTGTTCTTGTCCTTAAAAGTAGTGTGGGCCTTCCTTTCTTTGATGCAATAAAGTAAAAACAGGAAAGGACAAGCTTTTTTGAGAAACGGCTCCAGGAGCAGAGGATAAAATGAATTTGTCCAGATGGACCAGTTATAAAAAGAAAGAGCAAGGAAATGAAGAAAAAAAAAATAAAAAGAGCCAGAGTAACAGGTGAAGGGCAGGGGAGAACAAACCAGTGTGCAACAGCAGTCTGGCTAACGGCTGGGCCTGAAGAAAGGTGCAGACATTAAACATGTGGGTAGGAAAGCCAAGGAAAAGGCCAAAATGGTGATGCTGCAGTGCTGCATCCCAAAAAAATTTCACCAGTGGCTTGGGCAGCCCAAAGGAGAGGAGCAGGGAGATCTGTAAGCAGCGTCAGCAGCTTCACCACCATGCCCACACTGAAAAGGTGGTGGCAGCACTTCTCTCTGGGGCTGCAAAGGGCATCAGAAACACCTTGAAACTAAACAGCTAACACAGAGTACACACACACAGGCACATCTTTGTCCTCTGCTTGAGGCTACAGTTGATTCAACAATCACATGTGATTTGAGCAACAGCAGGATTCAGAGGGCCAAACAGATGTGTCTGTGAGACAATTTCATTAAAACATTTTAAAAACCACACAACTGCCAGTTGTTCTAAGTGGCAGGCACTTGGGGAGTCAACAAGGAATTCACAAGAGCTCAGTGAAAAGCAAAACCTCAAAATCGAGTGCTGCCAGCTGACAAGAGGAGCCTGGAATTAGTTATCTCAATTAGTTAAATTTGTGATTTCACATCCCCCAGAGTGTTTTGTTGTTGTTGTTGTTGTTGTTTGTTGTTGTTGTTTGTTGTTGTTGTTTTGGGGGGGGGGGGGGGGGGGGTAGTGGTGAATATTTACATGGTAACTTCCTTAAATCCTTACATCTTGACAGAACAACCAAACATCAAGACTCTTGATTTATATTTCTACTTTTGCATTGATTTTCCAGGAGAACACAGGAGCGCTGCATCAGTACTCAAGTTTCTGTTTCTCTAGCTGTTCAGCTGATTAGTAATGAACTGAAATCATGATTTTTATGGTAATTTAGGCTTCTTAAATTGACTATGCTGTGCAAGTGAAAAAATAATTAATATGTGGACTCCTTGTACCCACAAAACTCACTGCAATTGTGGCTATAGAAGGTCTTCAGTTTTTATTTACTACGGATTTTATGGGTTAACCCAGTGAGAGCTCTTTTTCTTGCTGCTATTGGTTTATTCTACACAAGAGTTGTAAGAGGCTGTAGCTGTTTCTTGCTTTCTAATTAGAGAAATAGTCTGTTCCAGCACAATAATTTTTATATTTCTGTTAGTTGGTGTAAGGCTGCGCCTATTTGCCCTTGATTACGTGTTTAATTAGGTCTACAATATTCCATAATTAATCTCTTAAACAAGATCTGAAATGGAGATTAGGTCTTGTTATGATTCTCAGCTTACTCATCTCTTTTTACTACATGAAGAGCCAATGCATTTCGCATCAGGCATCCTGTTAACTCTTCGTGCTGTTGCCATAGTCGCAGTATTCCTTCCAACACCAACAATCAATATTTGGAAAAAATAAAAAATATAAAAATATAAAGTTTGGCAATCAGAAAACAAACAAACAAACAAAAAAAAAAGACAAACAACACAGCTAACATCATTCTGTGATGGGCTGGATTTTCTGCCTGGCCAAGCTCACACCTATAAAATTTCCCCCTTCTGCCAGCAGGTCTCCTGCATGCCCTTCACTCCCATTGAAGCAAAAGAAAAAAACACCCTGCATGAGCGCTCTGCTGCAAATTTTCCCTCTTTCCACCCCAGCTCCCAGCCTGAATGTGCTTTGTCTGGGCTGCTGCTTTGATGTGGCATCAGGCAGCTTTGAAACAATCACTTGAAGACAGCATTAAAGGCAGCCAAGGGTAAAACATCCAACAGCCACTGTGCAACTGCACAGATATGTGCCAGGGCTGTGCAGGGAAGGCAGAAATGCCCACATAAACCCCTGAATTTGGGACCAGGGCTGCTTGGCTGTCTCACAGAAGGAGCTCTGCAAAATTTGGGCAGGAGCAAAGCTCTGCCCTCCCATTTCAAACCCTTCATGACTTTGAGCTCAAGCAGGACAGATGCAGCCCTGCCAGAGCTGTCGTCGCGTGTTGGTTTTCAACAATAGAGGATTGAGAAGGGGGGCAAAAAAAAGTTGTTTGTGTGCATCTGTCAATAAGGGAGCTTAAGTTGGCGATGAGAGGCGAGTGCTGGAGAGGTACTCAGGGAGATTAAGTGCAGCAGATTTATAGGTGAAATCTGGTTAGTGTTGATGCAAAAGGTTGTGGGGGAGATTTTCAAAAGCATGTGTGGGAGGAGACTGCTTGCATACTATTGATTTTCTATTTTGGTGCCTAGCTCTCATCTGTGTGTAACAGTCCTCTTGTGAAGCACTGGAGCTCCTGGATGTAGTGGAAGAAGCCCATGAAACAAGCAGGAGACAAGCAGTCAACACTGATATCATCATCCAATGCCGAAAGGGGAAGATGGGAAAACATGGAAAAAATGCCTCCATTTCCACTCCACCCCACCAAGTACTGCCGTTCACGTGCAAAGGGAACACAGTGCCACGGTCCCCAGTCTCTATGCATTTTCCATATAACTGGCAGCTAAGGTGAAGGGCAAAGAGGAGCTGCACAATGTGCAGCACGTGTTGGAGAGCAGTGGCCTCTGGAGCTGCTGGCAGCCTTCCAGCTTTGCAGACAGGAGTCATTGCTGCATCAGGGAGCACCGACACAGGGGGCTGGGCCCCGGAGTCCACTTACCCTTAATTAACTCATCCCCATCTGTGGGCAATTTGTGTGAATGTGTTGAATTTCTCCTGTTTTGTCCAGACCTGAGTAACAGCACACGGTGCAGTGGCAGCAAGGGGATGGGGCTGCAGTGAGTGCCCCCATGCAGGGTGAGGAGAGAGGACATAAGAACAGGAGTGGCTTTAACAAAACCCTAACCAGGGGCACGGTGACTCTTTTCTTGCAGTCAGGAAACAGCAGCAGCTGCTGCTCCACCACGTGCACATTGTTTTTCTTTCTGAAGGGAAAAAAATAAAGTAGGTCAGTATCTTATTTGCCAGAAGCAGAGATTAAGGATATTAGGAAAGGACACAGAATAGTCTAAGCTGCTCAGGAAAGCATTGAGGATCCAACCTGCATGGTTTTTTTCATGACATGAATGAGGAATTCAGTTGTTGACACAAAAAACAGACATCATGTTTAGATACTACATGAACAAGAGATGTCAGGTGTGTTGATAGTATATAGAAATATGCATTAATTACAGGATATTAAAGCAAAGGATATGGTTTATGGCTCTTGAAAACCAAGAGACAAAGTAGAAAAATGTTAGCTGTCATAAAACGAAGAGTGCTAATCAAGTTCTACTTCACTTACGTGGTCTCAGCTTCTAGAGCACTACACACATACAAAGCTTCTTCAAATTACTGTAGAATCATAGAATTTATCAGGTTGGAAGGGACCATAAAGACCACCCAGTTCCACCCCCCTGCCATGGGCAGGGACACCTCCCACCGCATCAGGTTGCCCAAAGTCCCATCCAGCCTGGCCTTGAGCACCTCCAGGGATGGGGCATCCACAGCTTCTCTGGGCAGACTGTTCCAGGGCCTCACCATCCTCCAAGTGAAGAACTTCCTCATAGCATCTAAATCTCCCCTCTTTTAGTTTAAAACCTTGTCCCTTTTGTTTTACTGTTATCTGCTTAAGCAAAAAGTCTTTCTCCATCTTTTTTGCTGGCTCCTGTTGGGCCTTTTGTCCACCAGAACCCCCAGGTCCTTCTCTGCGGGGCTGCTCCTAGTGAGTTCTTCACCCAGACTATGCTCATGATTGAACATCATTAGGTTCACGTGGGCCCATTTCTCAGGCCTATCCGGGTGCCTCTGGATGGCATCCCTTCCTTCTGTTGTTATTGACTGCACCACTCAGCTTGGTGTCATCTGCAGACTTGCTGAGGCTGCACTCCATCCCACTGTCTGTGTTGTTGATAAAGATATTAAGATATAAAAGATACTAAATAGCACCGGACCCAGAGACCCCTGAGGTCAGCAGCAGCCTCCAGTTGGACATAGAGCCATTGACCACCACTCTCTGGGTGTGGCCATCCAGCCAATTCCTTATTCACTGAATAGTCTATCCTTCAAATCCAACTCTCTTGAATCTGTCAATCAGGATGTCATGTGGGACCATGTCGAAGGCCTTGAAGAAGTCCAGGTAGATGACATCGGTCGGTCTTCCCTTGTTGACTGATGCAGTCACTCCATTGTAGAAGGCCACCAGGTTGGTCAGGCATGATTTACCCTTGGTGAAGCCATGCTGGCTGTGTCAGATCACCTCCTTGTCCTGCATCTGCCTTGGCATTGCTTCCAGGAGGATCTGTTCTGTGACCTTCCCAGGCACAGAGGTGAAGCTCACTGGCCTGTAGTTCCCCAGGTCCTCCTTTCTACCCTTTTTAGAATGGGAGTGCTGTTTCCCTTTTTCCAGTAACCAGGGACTTCAACTGACTGCCAAGGCTTTTCAAACATGATGGAGAGAGGCTTGGCAGCTATATCAGCCAGTTCCCTTAGGACCCTGGGATGCACGGCATCAGGCCCCAGAGACTTGTACCTGTTCAGTTCCTTCATGTGGTCTCAAATCTGCTCTTTGCTTACAGCAGGAGGGACTTTGCTGCCCCAGCCCTCATCTACAGGTTCAGGGAAACGAGAGACATGGGAATCCTGACTGGCAGTGAAGACTGAAGCAAAGAACCTGCTGAGTACCTCAGCCTTCTCCACATCTCCCATTACTAGTTCTTTCTTCTGGTCTACCAGAGGGAGTGCACTCCTTGGCCTTTCTTTTCCAGCCAGTGTACCCACAGAGAATCCCTTGATGGGACAGGAGCTACGGGTAAGCAGCAGCATTTCAGGCAGCTAAACAAGTGCAGGAAGCAGCAGGATGTCATCTGTAGGCCTGCCACTATAAATAAATAGCCATTAGGCACACCAAGCATTGTCACACAAGAAAGACTCGGATGTTTTGCCTTCCAGTCCTCACACACTGAGAAGATAATTGTTCACGCTCCCAGTTCAGGCACATCCCATCCAGCAACAAACAGGGAACATCACACTTAAGACAAGTCCAATTAACAACAATCTGCAAATTCTGGGAAAATGAGAGAACAGAAAAATCTTGCATATTTTATTTTCTAGTATGAATAGAGACATTCACTGAGGAGGTAGGGAAGCTAATATACACAAATTATACAATGCAACAAGACTTTGTACACCATTCCATTAAGCAATGAATTAGATGTTTCAGTGAAAGCCTGTTACTGAATACTCTGAAGTCTTCTTTCACATAAATTCCTCTTGTGACTACATCCACGTGGGCTTTTCCTCACAGGCAAGGAGCCAGTAACACTTGCTAAAAGCTGCGAAGATGCTCAGGAAATCACCCCAGGGGCACTTTGCTATGGGGGCCTCTCCTGCATATGCGTGTCAAAGAGGAACCAAAGCTTTGGCAAGTGGTCAGTAGGGTGCAAGACCACCACACTCATCTCCATTTGTGACTCTGAGGATTTTAAGATTAGACATTTTAAAGATGTGTAACGCCTTGGAGACAGCCAACACCTTCAGGGAAGCAGGGACTGATTCTGAACAGTTTCATGGAAAAAAAAAAAAATTATTTTTTCCTCATCCTCATTAGCTACTGCTTGATTTTGTACTTTCCAGTTTCTCCCCAAGGTCCCTGGATATAACAGTTAAGACTCCTGTTTACAAAGGAAAGTAATGTTAGGAAGAACTTCTTCACTGAAAGGGTTGTGAGGCATTGGAACAGGCTGCCCAGGGAAGTGGTGGAGTCACCATCCCTGGAAGTCTTCAAAAGACGTTTAGATGTAGAGCTTAGGGATATGGTTTAGTGGGGACTGCTAGCGTTAGGTCAGAGGTTGGACTCGATGATCTTGAGGTCTCTTCCAACCTAGAAATTCTGTGAATCTGTGTGAATCTGTAATGTGTTAAAAGTATGTATTGAATTTCCATTCACTTTGGGATTTTGTTTTGTTTGTTGTTGTTGTTGTTGTTGTTGTTTTTTGTGGTTTTCCACAAGAAATTGTTATTCCTCAGTTTTTCCTTACAAATTAATGGAAGAGAAAGTACCAGTGGATGTTGGGATATTTAATATTTTATCTTTGACATTTTTTTGTTTTTCCTCACCTGATAGTTCAGCTGGAACCAGTAATAACTCGGTATGCTGTGATGTAGCTTCTGCAGGACTTTCTTTTTTTTCCTTTGCGAGCTTTTTAAGACAGTGTAAAGACACAGCAAACACATAAACACAAAGCAAGACATAACATACATCTTAGAGTAAAAACAGCCCTTCAGCATTAAAGACAAAAATGCAGACTGTGCTGATGCTGGAGACCTTCATCCACCAACTGTATGCTGTTCTAACCGCTAGACATAATATTGTCGTTCTGCAATTCGATTGAAGTTTCCAGCAGTTTGGGAAGAAATATTATTCATGGTGACTTTAGTACCTCTTCATGGATTAATTGTAGATATTTTCCAAATAATACTATTAGAAAACAGAATTATCTATGGATCAAGCTTCAGGGCCTTCATTGAAATTGGTCTGAGCACCACATAAAATAAGAAGAACAATCTTTGACCTGAATAGATTGCCATCTAAGCAAACCAAAGGGAGAATTGATGAAAAGAGGATATTATCTCAGTTTTCCACAGGCAAACAGGAGTAACGCAGAAATTAAATGACTTATCTGAGGTCAGAGAGAGCCTGCAGCACACGCAGTCATCAAAATCACATCTTCCAGAGTTCCAGATTTAACTGTGAAACCATCTTCCTGCTCTCATACAACCATCAGGGATGACTAAAAATAAAAAGATAGAGAATTAACCCTCAGCTTATTACAGTCTGGAAATTATTACATCTCTAAGAGAAACCAAATATCTTCCTATCATGTATCTGTTAGCAATTTAACAGTTCTTCCAGGGAGCTGGGGTACAGTAAAGTTGTTCATTTTTTTTGCTTGTGCTGCCTAGAGAATCTGGCATACAGGAATATTTATGAACTACTTAAGATGCTTTGTTGAAAACAAGTCACATAATTCACATGATTAATTTTGTTAGAGTGGCCACATCTTCTGCCACATTAAAAGGAAATATTGCTTTGTGTACTGATTGTTACATTATTGCACGCTTACCTTGATGCGACTTTCCTTCACAGAGGACAAAACTAATAGGAAACCAATTAATATCTTTGATGTGTAGCAACTGCTGGCCATCACACAGATATCATTTATATCTGTCTATTTCAACCTCTGCACTTTCAGAGACACAGAGATGAGGATTTCCTATGTGCCCAGGGAAATGTCTTACTTGTATAGAGCACATGGAGCTTTGTCTCCAGTGGGGGACCACAGAAACACCTCAAAAATTCATTCACCATGACAGTGTATTTTCTTCCACTTCCCAGTTTCATGTATCCAACCACAGGCTTTGTTTCCTGCCTTCAGACCTTGGTCTATCTATGGTAATATGACACATCTGGAACATGACCTGAAAATAACGAGGATCCCACATGGTATCACTGAGCCCTTTGGGAAACAAGGGGGTATAGAGAGCAAAATCACCTTGGAACCTCTTCCTGACACCCACCCTAACCCTCCCCTGATACAGCTTCATGCCATTAATGATCTTCTTAGCCAAGGTGCCCTCACAGATCTGTGCTGCTTCTTGCACCCCTTTTAATCAGGTACCTTGAGTAGTAGGGGGATGGAGAATGATCTTGTAACTGGTTGAAGGCTTGCTCCAGGGAAGAGGGAGGTATTATTTCAAATTGCATCCAAGATATTGCCTAGAAACTGGGTCTCCCAGTGCCTGGCCAAGTGTCCTTACTCCTGCAGCACAAAGGGATGAGCACTACCAACTCCACAGAAGGAAACATGGATGAGGCTGAAGTTTGAACTAAAAAATGGTTGCATAAGAGGACTGGGCTTTCTGGAGTCTGAGGTAGTGGAAGGATCTCAGCTCCAACAAGAGGAAAGACTAGAAATGCATAAGCTAGATTTATAATTACCTTCTCTACAGCTCTACATGGGTTGTGCAGGACATCAGTTTGCCCTTCTGAGATGCTTCATGCCATATTTAACCCACCCATTAAGTAGGGTCCAGAACCCAGATCTGAGACCCTGGTCTCCATCCTGGAAGCAATAGATAAAGTTAGAAATCACTAAACATGAGCCACGTGCCCACCCCAAATTGCTCATCAAGCACCATTTAGGATAGCATAGACAGTTTCCAGGGCACAGCTGTTAAGCGCAGTGAATTCAGAGCTATGCTATGAAGTATCAGCACAGCTCAGCATTATTGCAGTGCATCCTGTGCTTTGCCCTCTCTATATACTTTTTATGTAATAAAAAGTTTTAGGCTTTTAATACTGGACTCTTCATCCTACCAGTGGGTGAGTATTGGGTATATTACCTCTCAGATGCAAAGAAACTGCTTACACTTCCAGCTACAGAGCTGAATCTGACTGATTCAGCCACCACATTAGTGATCATGAATCACATTTAGGGACTGAGGAGGTTGGGTGCAGTAGTCTGCTCTTCATTTGCAATTCTCTGCTGTAACCTGTTTCCTTCTGTTGGAAATACACCCCTGAAAGCATCTCCAACTTGGCAGTCCGTGCCAAAACCATAAGTAGAGAAGGTTTTACAAGAATGCTAGGAAGACTCCCAGCTTCATCTGCTTTTTTTTTTTTTTTTTTTTTTTTTGCCTTGTCCAACAACCCAGCACATGCCCCAGAAGCACCAGGAAGCAGAGGCCAGGACCCTGATGCCAGAGGACTTCCTGGCAAGATTTAGGCAGCACAGAGAAGCCCAAGGAGAGGCTGAAGATGAGAGGGGGCAACTTCTCAGGCTTTCTGCTCCACTATGGCCCTGCTCAGCCCAGCACACAGCTTAAGCCCCCCCAGAGTGGTGGCTGCCTGAACCCACCAATGTCTGGGGTGTGAAAACTGGGGCCTCCCATTTCACACCCAGCTCTTAAGCAGTAAGTTAATAGCTAAAAGGCAGCAAAGAGGCAGAAGCTGGCACGTTACCTCCTTGCAGCTTTCACAAAGTGCCAACGTATCTGTCAATCTCTAACCAGCTGAGCACACCAGTTTTCTGAATCCTGTTAAATTTCTCTTGCCTACCAGGCAAACCCATCTCTGGGCTGCATCCCAAACTCAGCACAAAACATCAGTCTCCGCTGTCTACTAACAGTGTCCTAGGAGCCCCCTGACTCTCTGTGAACAGTAGAGGGTGGGCAGGTGGCTTGCAATGGGTGCCAGCGCTGCTCTGGAGGCTGCTGCCATGACATGCTCCATCAAATAACTTCTGCAGTGTTTAACATCTGGGCACCGTGCTCCTTCACCAGCCCTTACTTTCTGGGGCATGTTTTTAAGCCGCTCCAAACCTCAGATCTCTGACCTGTGAAAGCTGTGGGAAGGCGATTCACGGCGCCTGACTTCACACGTGACTGAGCCGCTCACCCAAGGCTCCCTGCACAGTCAAGCGAGAAAAAAAGGCATTTTCACCATGTGCTTCATACGACCCTGCTCAGATGTGCACCGAAGCCAGCTGTGCACCAGGAGCATTCATCCACGCATGGAGCCAAGGGTGACCAGCTCAGAAGTGGGCACTGGGACCTGGCCACATACCAGCAGCTCGCGATTCTTCCTCTAGGTTTGCTGGAAGGAGCGTTCAAGGGTTTCAGTGATTTATTTGGATGCTGGCACAAGAGATTAGTTTCATCTCTTTCTCCTTGTTTTTCCATGATTCATGGCTCTGACATGTACCTCAGTATTGTCTCTGTTGAGTTAGTGCTAGGATCTCTTGGGGACAATTTAAAAGTTCACACAACAGACTTAACATTACTTGCTTGTACAACTTATAAAATTCACTTCTATTTTATGCACCTCTTCTACCCACTACAGATCTATTATTTTGGAAATAACAGAAAATGTTTTCAGGATTGCCAAATTATTCAAAAACCTCATCATTATTTTGCAGGTTTGCAGTAGTATTTGTAGTCTTACAGGAGGTGCTGAAAAATTAGTGAGCATCTTCCCTAAGACATTGCACAGATGTTTTTCCTACTGTATTTGTGGCTTTCATTTTTAAATAAAATCTATTTTTTAGAAATCAACTTGTCCAATTCCAAGTCTGATAAAACAAACTACATATTAAGATCTGGGAAAAATGACGTAAGAGGGAAAATGGGGCAGTTTTTATTATCCTGTTCCATGGAAAGTAAAAAAAAAAAAAAAAGTGATTTGTTGGTACTATAAGCATTATGGCTGAAAATGATAATGTAACAGAGCCTTGGGCTCTTTCCATAGCTCTAACTGGGTTTAGATGGCACATGAAAGCTCATTCTGCAATGACAAGAGTGAGTACGTGCCTCCAATTACGCTGGCATTTGAATGGCACAAAAATGAAGGAACTAAACACTGCTGAGAGCTGCCTCTCAAGCTCAGATTAACCGTAGCCAATATTTCAATTTGCGAATCACCATAAAGACTGTCGTAGGGCATATTCTAGTAACAAGCTATATTTAGATTTGATAGCATTTTTATCCTCTTTCAAAAACAAACACACTGAATGCAGTTTTATATCCCCTGCAGAGGCTGCCTCCTCCCACCCACGCTTCTCTTCTGCTTAGCTCCAGTGCCCAGAGAGGCAGAGTCCCCAGGGAGGAGTAAGCAGCTGGATGGGTGTGCTGGTAAGGCACTTCTGTGCTCAGCCTTTCACCCCCAATGAAAATTTAAAAGTGAAATGAGGCTTAGTCTGGTTTGTTAATATGAACCCAAGTACAAAGGCTTGACAGCTCCCTCTTTCTTAAACTTCAATACATTTGAAGACTTACATCTCCAGAACGTGCAATTAAAGCATTGTGGAGTACATGGCACTATCAGATTACATTCTTTGATGGATACTAAAGTATTTCAAAACAAAGTAGGAAAAGAAAAAAAAAAAAAAAAAGGAAAAAGCAAGATATTTTGACTACATCACTTCCTTCACCCAGGTGGAGTTACTGTGTTTGCAAAGCAACCAGGTAGGAACATCTTCAACACAATGGATCGATGGATCATTTGGAAAAAATAAAAATAATAAAAAAAAAATATATATATATATATATATATCTTTGCATGCAGGAAACCATCCCCTTCCTAATGGAAAAGGGCAAATGTTGAGGTCACAGCATTCGGTACAATGGCTTCAGAGAAGCCTCACTAACCCACTTTAGCCCCATTTTGTAGTGAATCCACTACAAAGGAAAGTATTAAAAATGACACCAAACACCCAGTATTATTTTCATAATTAAGACAAAAACATCTTTTTTTCCTTTCTGTCTTAAAATCATTTGGATAAAAACATGCTTTACATGAAGTGCTACCAGTTTTAAACTACTACAACAAGTACAGGAGCATCTTGGATTTTATTTATTTTTCCTTCTATAAGTCATGCTGTAATTTGGAGCTGAATACAAAATATTTGTTATCCACAAAGTGGGGAAAACTCAGAGAAAAACACCCAGGAAAAACAGAGAAAGTAAACACGGCTTAATAGTGAGCCCCACTGTCTCTGGAGTGGGAAGAGCTTCACCCAGGGGCACAACTGTAGTTCTGTTTAATGGTGCAAACTCTTCCTAAAAAACAAATTCCCGTGACCTCATAAGAACTGAGATGCCCTAACTCTTTCTAGGCTGTGATAACCAATTTCTGAAACCTTCCCAGTTTCTAAAGCCTTCCTAGGAGCACATCCACAATCGGCGTGTGCCTGTGTAACTAACACTAAGGGTAACCCATTACCTGTTAAAATAATAACCCTACAAAGCAACAGGCTGGAAGCAAGCAGCACAGTTTCAGAACTCCTTTTATTTGCAGTAAATCAGAACAGCTCTCCCTAATCCTCGTAATGACAGAGCACCACACTTCACCTCCTCGAGTGCTGCTCTCGGAGCACTTGGCAGAGCCCTGCTAATGGTGCTTTTCAGAACGGGGTCAGGTCATTAGCTCTTCCGCAGACCTGCTGTAATTACTGCACTGTTCTGCAGCTTGGGACAAACGTGGTGTGCTATTGCTGGGGATCCCAAATGGTATTTTTCTACCTTGCTGGCTTGAATAGCTGTTACTGAGATGAGCAGCTTGGTAGCAACCCCCTGTCCCTTGGCTGATCTCCGCAGCTACGTACAAGTAGCTCTCCTCTGCCTCAGTTGCCTTGTGGTCTGACTGAACATGAGGAATAGGAGAGAGAAGCAAGAAAATAGAGCTGATCAGAAACTGAATAGCCACAAGAACATCAACCCCAATAGAGTATAGAGGATTCAGTGCAAAGCTGCAGAGAAGAGAGCAGTCTATGCCAGTTTGTAGTCTTTAAATTTTTGGCAAGAGTTTAGGAAAGCAAAGTCAAACTTACATATGGATTCTTATGTTTAAGTAGAACAAGCCAAATTAAAACCCAGGAATTCAAATTTTTAGGGCTATATATAACTCCATGATAGAGTTATATAAATAGTTTAAGTTCTCCATACGTTACCTCAAACGCTAATAAATGAAATTAGTTCTCACTGCTAACCCTAATCCTTTCCCCACTGCTGAACTCCAGCTGACCAGCCTTTCTGCTGCAACAGTCTGTAAGCAGAAACTCATTCTTTCACAGCCTTGTGATCTGTGCTTAGCATGCAATCTCCTCCACATGATCTCTGCTTGGGAAGCAGTTGTTTCCATTTTCTTGGTTCATATCAGCAAATACCCAAATACCAGTTATCTCTCCTCTCCCAGGCTGTCTTTTGGCACTGTGGATGGACTCATCTGCTATGGGATGTAAGAAGCAGCAAAGGAATTAGAGCTCAGTTCAGCCTCCTACTTTTATTTATGGCCACTGAAACCTCAATGTTCTTCCCTCTGCATCATATTTCACAAAATTCATAGTGATGGTTACATTGGTGGTTCCAGTCGTACTCCATGCTTGCCTTTCACATTCTCCTGGCACATCGTGCGCTTCCCATCCAAAGCCAATTCACTATGACTTCTTAAAAATAACCAATAAGTTAATTCTTACCGAGCTTTGCCTAGATGAAGCTCTACACCAAGCACTGGGAGTCCTTGCACTTCTTTTGCAACCCTACTAACTGCCTTCCTCTGGATCATTCTAGCTGCATTGACACCAGGATTTAAATTATTTTCTATTTCATAAGCACACTCCTTCTTAAAGGCAGGAAGATTGCATAAACAATCGTTTTTCTTCTACAAACCAACACTTTTCAGTATGCTTCACAATAGCTGTCGATAGTCTCCTTTGATATTTCCTGCACCCACAATAGGCATTTAAAAGTCATTCAGATAAATGATATAATATCAACTGGATCCTATTTCCTGCTTGTGTGTTGTCCTTAACACATTGAAGAGAAAAAAAAAAAAAAAAAAAAGTCACATTTATTATGCTGTTGTGGTAATCACACTTTTACCTCTTGAATATATTGTGGACTAATGGGACACTTGCATGTCATCAAATAACCTAAAACCATTAGATCATGCACATGCAAATTCCAGCAAGCAAAAAGGTAATCATTTGGCTTATTAAGAATCATATATTCCATCAGCATAATATTAAAAAACAAGTTTACTAAAAGCTTGAAATAGGATTAGAAAATAAAGAGATTCAATCACTAGGAGTGTTTCCCCCATTAAAGCATTCTCACATTCATCTCAAGCTGAACCTGAAGCTGCAGCAGTCTTGTGCTTTCACAGGGAGGGACTTAGCTGGAACAGCTATCCTCAGAGCTGATGAATATTTCTTAAGGATGAGTATTTCTGAAGAACGCATCTGCACTCCTGGATATTCAGAGAACAAGCCTATCCACTGCCCAGACAGGTTCTTGCAAGAGCACAGCCATCTTTAATGTTTTACACAGAGGAACTTCAGGGAGCGGAACAAATCCAAAACAACAATGTTTTTAGGATCTTTTTAGGTCAAATCAAATTCTGAAAGTATCTCAGCCAACATCAAAACCCTCAAAGCCACCATAGTATCAACCCTCACTTCCCAGTGTGGCCATCACAAAGGTCATGAATGTCAAGTCCATATCCCGCTTTGCCTTTACGGAGCTTATACCTCCCACTTGCTGCAACCATCACACTCTGCAGCCAGCTTGTTCTTCCTATAGCTTGTCTACTCAGGTTTAACAAGTATATTCCAGGCGATGTCTGTAACCACAACCTGCCTACGTTCAGGCAGGTGAGGCAAGAAATACTCCTTGGACTAAGCAGATCAAATTAAACAGCCACAAGACTACACTAAGAACTGAATTTAAACTTTGCTCTTCCCACCACTCATATATACCCCTATGAAACCGTGTGCATGTTCACCATATTGAGAAGCATCCCCACCCTCGAAGCGCACACGGATGAACGCGCTGATGCACTTCATGTAGCAGCTACTGCCGCTGGAGACAGAACCCAGCTGACAGATGTTAGGATCGTTGTGGCATGTGGTTAAGATGTACTGCTGTGGCTTGCAGGAGTTTTGACATTTCCCTTTAATAGTACTATCCTGATTCTCTTGCAGTTTAGCTCCAGTGTACAGCCTGCCTACCTGACATGAAGCTGCTAGAATAACCTTCCAACAGACTGAGAGCCCTGTAAATTGCATCTAGCCACAGCAGGAGGGTCCCAATCTGTAACAAAGATGACAACGTTGTACATGTATATGCATCGCGTTGTCCAACGCTCAGTACATTAGTTTACATCTATGAACAGAAACCATGTTGTCAATGCAGATCAAGATGGGTTAAGTACATGGATTATAAGCAAATATGAGTAAAATGCTGCTGCAAGAAGCTCTACTAATGTTTAACAGCAAATAATTAGGACGAGCTTTATTACCATAACAAAAATCACTTGCTATCATTGCTAAATGAACAGTATCAGTGTACAGTCCCTGAAAGCCTCAGAGATTTAATGAAAATAACTTTCAATACTCAATTGAAAAAGCCATTGAGAAGATAGGAATGATTTTCTGAAAGCATCAGCCTATTTAGTACTCTGAATTGCTGGACATAGTTGAAAACACTAATCTGGATTACCAAATACAGAGTAATGGTAACACTGAGTAGATGTGTAAAGCTCTCCTACCGTTTAAGTTAAGCACAGAAGAGTGTTTGCAATGAACAGAGCAGCAGCATACAGTCAATAACACAGAAGGAGGCTGTGCCAGTCTCCCATACCTAAAGGTTGCAGGATAATTCAGGAAACAAATAGGATGAGTCACTTCCATATTTTCTAGTCTGTACCAGGTGTTTCACCCACAAAATTAATTTTTTATTCAATAGATCCAAAGTTTACCCACCATTATAAATGGACTATTTAATGCCCAATTAGATTGGCAATATTAAGATCATTTTATTTTAAGCTTCATAGCTTTTCAAAACATGTACAAATAAAATACTCATTACAAAATTCCATTTACTGAAGTTTTTCCATGAATATACATCAAGCGTAATCCCAGCACACAGATAAGTGACTTTTACAGAAAGCATTACATGGAGCAATAAATGGGTTTAGACAGCCAGTCTTCCCAGACACACGACAACAAAACCAGTTTTCTTTCCCTTTGCCACATCCAGCATTTAAATGATTTTTTTTAAAAATAGCCAGGTCTGAAGTTAAAATGCAATAAGTAAACTGACTGTGGAAGTCAAGAGGCACTCAGAAGCCCTGAAAGAGAAAATAAGCAATATTTTTCAAAGTTCACTAGTTCAGGGGTAGAAAACCCTGAGAGCCAGAAAAAAAAACAAACCCGTTTTCTTTGATGAAAAGATGCTTGTCAAGGGACATTACTGACAGCCAGCCTGTGAAGATAAACTGTAAGATTGAAGAGTAACAGTAAGGCAAAGCAAGCCAGTCTGGGTCTAAATGTAATGCTAGGTAACTAGGAATGCTGTTGTGGGGCAGCCTGGCAGGCACTTTACCAAGACTACCTACTTGCAAGAAAAGCCTTCAGCAGGGACATCTGCAGAGCACAAGATATGTACACGCCAACCTTGTTGTTAAGATGGGAAAGACTTTTAGAGTATGCCAAAAAAACATAAGCCCACTTAATTATAAACAGTATAACTGACCTCAGTAGCTAAACCATAAACAAGATGAAACGGAATATTGCACCCCAATTTCAAAGTCACCACCAGGACACTTAGTACTAGAAGCCAGTAGGTTAAAAAAAAAAAACAAACAGATCTATATCTATTCTATTGTTTGATGTCCGTGCAGAATTGCTCAGCCTCAAGTGTTTAATAGAATAGCTCTTTGAGTTCTCCCTAACCTGGAAGCTGATGGAGAAGCAAGCTTCTGACCTTCCACCTCATGCCTTCCCTGAGCATGGAAACAGCTCTGCTGCTCCTGCTTTTTATGAGTGGCATCCCAGCAAGGTCCTGCTCCTTGCTGCATGCTGTGACCAGGGTCCTGACTACGTCCTTCTCCTCAGCCTATTGTGCGTACAGAAGTTGCACCATTGAATTAAGATGCTGTGCTGATTTTCAATGTTATTTAACACGTAGGCAGGTCAAGGCAGCTAGATCAAATGTAAGCACACCCATGTTGTTCACTGAGGCTGAACCAAGGCCTCAGAATTGTTGAAAACTGCAGTACTTCCAGGTTTTTGAAACAACCAAAGCATTAAGTAGTCTGTAACACCTGAAAGGCACATCAAGCACCACAGTAAGCAACACCTGGAGGAAAGCATGGCATAAAGGGTGAAACTGAGTCAAAGTAGACCAGCCAGGTGTAAAGATCTAGTCCTAAAGGGTAAAGTAGGTTTCACAGCCACTATACACAAGTCTGTGATCAGCTATAGGCTTAGAACTCTTTATTTAGTTGCCAACAGTTCCAAGAGCAACTTCCAGGTTCTGACCCTTACCTAAAGTTGAATAAACTACCACCAAGGAGGAACGATCGAGTTTGAGGTCAGATCATCTATAAACTAGAAAGCAATCATGGCTCTTACCAATCATGGTTCTTATGTGAGTTAGGTGAGGATCTCGTGTCAGCCCCACTTGTTCAGTAGCAGGGCAGGTCTTCAAAGAGCAGGTGCTAACAGCACAGGCCCTGTGCTATTTCAACACAGAATTTCTTTGTATTATTTATGTAACTTCCTCAAGGGGTTAGTAGTTAAGCCAAGCTACTCCCAGCCCTACTTCCCTTCTTTTGTAAGGGAGCTCAGGAGCCACAACAACTCTGCACATCCATTATGTGCTTGCTTTACCAGAATAGGAGCAGCAAGTTCCCAGAGCTCTGCCGAAGCATTACTCCTCATCAAAAGGCCTTAGGAAAGCAGCAGCTACAGAGAAAGAACACATTCTCTTTCCCTGCAAGGCATTTTCCAGTGTGCTCACAATGAGTAAGAAATACATTGAACTGTCGCAGTTCAATTTGTAATAGCCTTCCCCAGAAAACATTATATTCAGACATTTGTTCCACATTACGGTAGAGATGTGCAGTTTTATGGAAGGACTGCTGTTCCAGTTCTCTAAATGGACTCTAGACTTCAGGCTTTTGCTCTAGATTTAGGTCACTTGTAATTAGATGTGTGGAAAATTCAGGCTCAGTTCAGCATTGCTTAATTAATTTCTTAGTCTGTTGATTTGGCCGTTGTCCTACAAAACAGAACACTCGGATATTTAAACTTGTATTAAAAGAATACATCATGGCAATAGCTAACCACCTAAAAATAAACTCAACTCTTCCTATACTAGTGAAATAACTATTTCAAATTGCCTGGAATACAATGTGAAAACTGTTTTAATTGCTCAGGTGAGACTATCAGCTTTGTTAATTAAAGGGGATAATTTTTCCTCTACAGTGCAATGCACAAAACTTAGAAACCCAGACTTTTTCAAGACCTTCTCAGAACTGGCACCTGCTAATTCCGTGCTTCAGGTCTTGCAACCAATGAAATAACCAACTATAGCAAGTTTCTACTCAGGACATTATATTCCCAACCACCTGGACAATACAGGACAGTGCACCAGCTGCAAGTTAGAGCCACAGCTAGAAAGAATTAGAAAGAATTCAGATTTTTTTTGAGCTGTACTGGCACCTTTTGATACTGTAATTGCTCTTGAAGCAGCATGCCTGTGATAAAGTTCATCCACTGAACTCTGAATCAGAATTATGACTCAGAATTATTTCTGCTCCCAGAAGGCTCCTGCCACATCTTTTTAGTCAGCTTCTCAAAGGACAGAGAACAGTCCCACTGAGCTGAGTCCCGGCTGTCCTGCCAAACCTTGTGTTGGAGCTCACTGTGCTACCATCTATTTACCTCACCACAGGTCCCACGTGCTTTAATGTAGCTTTGGCTTAAGCCTAAACAGCAAACAAGGACAGACAGCTGCCTCTCTGCAGGAATGTTTCTCACTGGTGACCATGAGGGCCAAATTGGCAAAGCTGTCTGGACTTTGTAAGAAGGCTGCTCCATGCATCAGCCTCATAAAACTACTCACATACTGACCACAGCAAAGTATCATTGTTTTTGTTTTTTTTTTTTTTTTTAAACGCAGCAGGTTTTATGCCCAAGCAGATAATTTTACAGCACTTTAAAGCTGACCTAACATGCCTTGATTTAAAATTGAAAGGCATCCCAACTCTCTTATCTGAGTGAACTCTTCCAATAGAAAGGGCCCAAAGACTGAATTAAGATCACTTTAGCAGCCCTGAAAGGGAACAATCTTTTAAAAAGCCTTATATACAAGGGTACTCTGTTCTTAAAGTAAAAAACACATACAACAATATTTGCAAAAAAAAGCTTAATATAATCTTTTGAGTCCATAAACTCTAAACAATAAATATGAAAAAATGTACATGGCACACCAGAGCAGCTAAATATTAAAACAAGTACAAACCGATAACACTTGCTTATATTGTCAATGAAGTTTGTTTCCGTAGTGAGATGCAACACAAGCTTAATAATACAACATGTTTTTCAAAGGAAAACCACAGAACCAGTTTGATACAGGAGGTGATGGGTAGACAACAAATAACAAGGCACAAAACCCTCGCTTGCTGCAACCCTGTAAGGCACCACTGTGCAAATTGCAAATGTGAAACTCAGTCAAAACTTGCAGTGGAAAAAAATTAACCATGTTTAAATGACAGGGTAATGTATTTTAAAGATGACATTATCTCTTCAGGAATAAAAAGACTTATGAACATTTATTTACATTTATAGGCTTTAAGCAAACAAAATAGTGAATTATACTCACCAAATACAGGGGTCACAGTTAACTTCACCCATAAAACTTTGCAAGTGCAACTTGATCATGACATATATTGGCCTTAATATAGTACTGGATCTAATTTGATGTGGAGGGAAACACTGCCAATTATGTCAAGTTATGTGGGACACAGACCAGTGATTTTAACAAAACAGACTTTAGGGATTAGGATGGGAATAAACTCATTTTCACTTATAACCAAAAAGGATTTAAATCCAAAGATAAAAAGCTAGTAGCATTAATCTAACAGCATACCTAGGGATCTTAATACCCAAATATGAATATTTCTGTTACCTGCTCAGAAAATATCATGAGATAGAAGTTGACAAAAACCTTCTCCCTTACTAGGAGGCTACAAACATTGAAATCTACATTATATAAACTTATGTCAGAATTTCTACTGTATCCTGCTAGATGAAGATTTTATATAGTTACATACGCAGTTTCACTACACTCTGCAGATTTATAAAAATGCACAGGTTGGACAAATTTTTATAAGATAAGAGGGAGGCTTCACTAATTATGAAGTTTTTCTCCCGGAGAAAGATTTAGGAGGCACTCAGTTTCTTATGAGCTCCAGACAAATTAAAGATTTTTGTTGTACTCAGGAACAATGTCAGTAGACTACTTTCAAACTTCTGCTTCCATTCTTGGAACTCAAACAATGCAATTAAGTAATCTGAATAGTCAAGTTCCGCTCAGATATTGGCTATATTTTTTCTTGTGTTTTACTCTTTATTCTACTTATATACCTTACCACAAATCAAAACACTTAAGATCAGACAATGTATACTTCCAATTATGCTCAAATCTACTGAGCTACTAGACTGGCCTGATTTTGCTCTCTATTATATTTTAAACAGAGGAACTGGAAGAAAGAACAGTCTTCAGTAATAGGTTGACATTCAAATAGCAATTTGCTGAAAGGCTGTGCCAGCTTAGGCATGCTGCATTCCCTGTATTCAGTCTTGTTTTAAGGAAAACAATTTGAACAAAAACAAAGTAAACAGTTATTTTACAGAGTGCAGTAGTCATGAACACCAATATTACTGATCAACAGGTTTAAGGCCAACTATTAATGTTTTTAAATACTTTTCCCATGGCACTTAATACATTGAAAATTAGTACTGGGTGTCATATAACAAGGGAATACATATTTGTATTATATGCAATATATATATACACTTGTAGCTTCAGTCCCCAAAATACAAAGTTCAAGTTTTCTTGCCCAAATAAAATCAATGTGAAAGACCACCTGTGTTTTCCTATAATGAATAAAGATTACTGTTTTAATTTAGTGCAAACCAACCCAAAGTCCAAAGACATACCTCTCCTCAGTTCTTAGTCACTACTTACCAAATGCCCTTATTTCTTTTAAAATACAACTAATTTTTTTTTTATATGTATACATATATATAAGAACAGCAAACACCTGACAATTAGCATGCTGTTCTAGTCTACATTAACAAAACTTGCCAATATACAAATCATGTTTTGGTCATGCAGCACAGACCCATCCTCAAAATGTCTTAATTCAGCCAGGCTGGAAGAGAGAAGCGCCATTCCAGATTTCAACAGGTCATCCTGGCCACTCCGTACTCTAAACTGACAACAGCAGGCTCAGCTTTTGAAAACTCTTCCATGAATTCACTGTAGCGATTGTCCGCTGTGTTGCTGCCCTCTATAGTTCTTACAGCATCATTCACAGGGATCAGTGGCTGCTCCTTCTTGAAACATGGAGGTGTTTTCAGTGCCACAGGTGCAGGATGAGCAGACTGCTGATGTTCTTTCAGAAGGACTGCATCTGGTTGACCATTTTTCTGCTTTATTTTCTGAAATATGGAAAATAATGAAGTGAGCATCACTGCTTTACTGATGTTTTGCTTTGAATGAAAGAGAACCCATTTTTTTCTGGCCAACTCAGACTGTTATTTCCTTTAATGCTTTTACATATTTAGTCTGGGGTATCTAATAAGCATTAGGCCACTGGGTAAGCCAACATTTTTTCCACAGTTCACAACAGATGCTACAAGCACTACATGCTTAAAAAATATGCTGCTGAGCAGAAGGTTGCTTGTTAGTCTATAGAGAAGTAAGGACTTTCACGCTTGTCCCTTATCTGGGACTATCACAATAGGAGTATGTTCTGGAGTACAGACAGAGGCCTCAGTGGTACTAGCAAGGAAGAAGTTTACAGCAAACAAGAACTCTTACAGACTCAGTGCCCTTATGTCCTTATGACGACTTTTCCTTCAGATCTGAAAAATACTGAGCTAGTTTGTTCAGATGCAAGAATACACTGAAAGATGTTAGAAAGATGTAGAAAGCTCGAGACCTATCTACAGTAGTGCTTTCGTAGGAGAAATAATTCTTGGGTAAGGCAAAATAAGTTATATTTAAGAACAGAACGTCAGCTGCATAGCCTAGCATTCAGCATAGAACACAGTGAAAAGTGAATTCAACGTTACATGGAACAAGCGGTAGGCCATACAATAAAGGCATTCATATGAAAGCTAGAAGCATTATTACAGGCTTTGCACATGAATTTGTGGAACAAATCACAAGTAAATACACTTATTTTGCAATACTCACAGCTTCCAGTTCTTTTATGTCTTTCTCCAGCTGTTTATTTTGTTCACTCATGTTCATGATAAGATCATACACAGATTGCCTGGGATGCATACTTCGATCAAACTGGTGGTACATATTTCTCCAAAATCTGCACGTAACAGATAGTTTTAACTATGCAAGATAAAACAAATTCGAAGACAAGATATTGTATACAATTCAAACTTACTTAAAATTGAATGACACTGTATTAGGCTCCAAAAGAGTTAGTTCTGGAGAAAAGTCTGGACTATACAGAGGATTCTGGTACTTCTTTTGTTCATCCAGAAGGAACGGCCACAAGGAATATGTTTTCTCTTTTAATCTTAAGGCAAAAAGAGATCAAGGTCAAGACACCAACTACAAACAAAACCCAGAAGCTGTTCAACTCAGCATAATAAATAAGATGGATTTAAAGATGTCATCAGAAACATTTATAAAACTGAATTAAATGCTCTCATTAAAATCAACTTCTTCCTGGTATATGCTGACGTTGGATAGAACTACCAGTTTTAGAAGTAATAGTCCTTATATCGTGCAAGTTTTGCCTCATTGCAATAAATGCTTTTTAAATATAGTTTAAGACAAAGATGAGCCACTGAAAGCTTTCCAGAAGTTTTCCAACAGAAAGCATTGAGACAGCCTATTAATAATTTTAACTGACAACTATTAGTCTTGAACAGGCAACAATTTTAAGGTTGTCTAAAAACAGATTAGGGGAGGGAACAAATGCTCCCAATTCAGACAGAAAATTGGGAGCACTTTCTTTTTATCCGCTTTTAGGAAAGGAGGGAGAAAGATGCCTTGACTTTCCTTTAAAGATGAGCAGGGTATTTTCTGCCAAAATTAGAACTGTCTTCTCATGCTTTTGCATGCTAAAACACTGCCATTCCCTGATACAGTTCAACATCACTTTCTGCACTACCAAACCTCCCAGCTTACTTCTACTCAGAGCCCCAAATGGAGCAGATTTGCAGGAGTTCATTATAGTCTCCCAAAATAAGCAAGTAGACATTACAATATCCCTGCTTACTTTAGTTCTTCTCGCTCTTTTTGGCAATTTCCAAGGAAGTTTCCAAATTGGCACGAATGGACATGTTCATGGATCTGAAGAAGGAAAGCTTCATTGTACTCAAAGGCCTGTGGAAACTGCTCCATCAGATTCCACACACTTTCTAAAAATTGAGTGAACACTGGCGAGATCTCTTTTGGATCACCATCCAACTGACAACACCTGAAAGAGATTTCATAAACAGACTGAAACTGGCTTAGATTAGAAATTGAAGACAAGCACAACTAAGGTTTTTGTCGTTCAAAAACAATACAGCAGGCTATTCTTACACTATTTTTGGTCTGGAAATAAAGTACCTAACTTCAAGAACTGGGGCAATTCATGAATAGAAATAAGCCTAAATTTAACCTATTTTTCTGACTTGTAAGTAATCACATCTGTATTCAGTAAAGAGCTAGATATCTTTATTCAGTAAAGAAAAGCAACACAAGACAATTTAATTCCTTTGCATCTATTACACCCATAGTCAACATTTGAAATACATGAGCTAAAAGTAAACTATAAAATAGGAAATAGCAGGAAAGCTGTTGTCATAGCTGGTGACGCTCAGAGCAAGGAGAAAAACAGAACTATTGGCATACAGGACTTCTAAAGGTAGAGTTATTCTATCATCAGAAGTATGGGTAAGTGTGAACATTTAAGCAGATCAAAACTTTAGAAGGGTTTTATGTTGTCTCAATGGCTGAGAGATAGCTTTGGGTTTGTCTTACACTGTATGCATATATGCAGATTCAGCTGCAGTTATCAACATGCAAAAGTGAGGTACCATTGACATTAGAAACTTACATCTGTAAAACAACCACCTAATAGATATTTGAATAAAAAGTGCACAAAGTGCAATGTCAACTGAAAATAGCTTATCCATTGCAAAATTTCTGGTAACGATACAGTAGTTTAACATTCACAGGCTATTTTTCCTTTCTTTTTAATACTACATAAGTCTAGACATTAATGCAAAATTTGAAATCACTTAATGAAACATTTATCTTTTAGTGTACTGTGAATTTTTTTACATCAGATGAGCAAACTACCTGTCAGAGAACTTGTGCCCAAAAGAAATCCAGTCCTTCTCTATCAGAACCTACAGGATAGAAAAAACAAAAGTATCTAACAAAATTTTAGTAAATCTTACATCTATAGCATTAACCTCACAGGTTATTGATATATATAGTATTTCAAATTAACTACTGTAGAAGCAACTCTTTGCTACTGTGCATTTTTTGTTTTCCTACAAGAGACTGTCAAAGCACATTTCTAAAACTAGTTTCTAAAGCTAGTAAGAAGTTGAACAGGTTGACAATCAGAAAAATACCTTTAGACCAGGCTCACTTTAAGCATATTAATGCTTTACAGCTTCACCTACATGGATTCACATAAATGGATTATCACTCAACTTTCAAAAAATTAACTGCTAAGTATGTGAAAAATTTTAGTATTGCATTCTTGCTATTATAGTTTACATAAAGCCACACAATGTAATCTTAGCAATTTTACTGCTATAAGATGCTATTAATATCAACAGTAGCTTGTTTTATCACTAGTTGCAGTATCAAATACCAAAAACATGACTGTCTGCTTATGACAGAAGGCTTTCCAAAATGCCAATTGACAGGAAGGATTGAAAAAGAAGAAAACAAGGTTCCTAACAAGTACAAGTTTCCTAACAATTACACATTCTCACTATCTAATCAAAGCTATCGAATTCCTTATCAGTTTACCTTTTGTAGCAGTTAGTAGTTTGTGATCAGTACAATTTTGTTCTTTAACTTTCAGGTATTCCCATAAACCCTTACATTGCTATGGCAAAAACAGTTGATTTTCCTACTGTGAAGTTTTAAATAATCATATCAAAATTCTTTGATCACCTCTAGAGAAAGATGAAGACATTTAAGTTGCTTAAATATGTTCAGGTCTTTATATCACTGTGGCTGGGGATGTCATTTTTAGATTTTAATGAAGTTAATTTGGGACAAATATTAAGAATGTATAGCTAGTATAGTTTAGTACATCTGTGTCATGTAAACACTTTGGAATCTTTATTTTGTAGTTAAGTTTTTCTTTATTTTGGATGAAAGAGGCAGTTATTACAACATTTCTGCAGGGTACGTAAAACAATCTATTTGTATTTCAGTTTCTTAGGTTATTTTAAATACACAGTTCTTCCCCCCAGTCAAGTATTTCTAAAGGAAAGACCAACTGCAGTCTGCAAAACATTTTACATCTGTTATTATAAAATAGCATCAGTACAGTTAGACTCTTTGCTTTCACACAAACATTTTAAATCCTTTGATTTACCAAGGAACAATTCAACAATACAACAGCTTGCTTACCATGAATCCTTTGATTGTTCTGTAATAGGAATCTAGTAAGAGAGCTCCAAGAGAACAAACTTGTGAAGTCCTGTCCCAGCCATCTGAGCAGTGCACTAACACACTTGCACTCTCAACTGCTATTGCCTGCAAAATAATTATTTCTTTAATGAATGCTCTCTTGCTTAGATTGTTCAGTCAGATTTTAGTAAATGCATACAAAAGCTACGTTTATTCAAAACCCAGAGTATAGTCTAATTAATACAAGAAAAATATTATGGGGAAGTGTATTGGATACTACCAGAAATCTAGGGATTTCTCTTCACTGAAATGCACAAAATTCCCTATTAACAAAAGGAAATTCCATTATCTCCTTCGCAAAAGGTAACATGGACTTCTACAGCAGTTCCTGTTTCTACCCCTTGTAAAACTAGAAATGCCCTCAAAATGAACACTAAGGAAGAAGCAGACTACACATTACAGACCAAATAGGTTTATTAGCTTTCTATTTGGTTGTTTTATAACACCCATTCGCTACTCATTATATTACTCAAAAGTTAAGGACCAGGAAGGAGTCTTTCGTTTCAGCTAAGAATTCAAATCTATTCAAATTTAAGTTTGTTAACCCAAATATTTGAGGATCATCTGATCTTTAATAGCATCCACTTTTAACTAAAGTATTTTCCTACTTCAGCCACTGAAAAGAAAGACAGTTTTCTTCTTTACTTCCCTTCCCCCCCAAGCCTCTTTCATGTTAAGCCCATAGCATCATAGGCACCTGGCAAATGCAACTGTACTTTTGAATTTTTATAAACTGTCCTGTTTGCTTGGTAAATGAAATAGCCAATTTGTCTTCTCTGATATTAGTGCCCTATAAATTCTTTTTTTCAGTGTATAGTAAATAATAGTCGGCTTCATCTACCTTCAAACTAGTTACATCTTTCATAAATACCCAAAGAAATCAACAATCATAAATCTCTTCAAGGTGAAGAAACATTCAAAGAAAATCATAAAATATCAGCTGGCACATTGAATATCTCCAACCATAGAGAAACACATAAGGCTTAAAGCAACATATCAGATGTGTCTGTGTATTTCAGACATCTCCCTTTTTGCAAAAAGGGAGGAAGCAAAGAAGAGAAACTGCATTTGCAGAGTTTTATGCTTTATGCACTGTTAAGTGTAATTTTGCCTGATAGCACAAACTACCCTCCAGGAGGCAGCATACAAATTACCTTGACTAGGAAAACAGCAGCATCCAACACAGCTTTGATATGACGCAGCCATCCGGAACTCTCCAAACCAGACAAGAAGTCATTGACAGACAAACCCTTTGTGCCACTGACTGAAAGAAACAGAGTTAGAAAGCCCTAAGCAGTTACAACTACCCATAATATCCTACAACAGAGAAAGTGCATTATAAACAGCGTAGAATTACTCTTCATTGTTTTAACTTGATTTGAAACCTCTTTGAGGTAACCACCACACTCAAGCGGTTAAGAGATAGGCACTACAAAAGGTTCTCCGCCCAGAACTCAGCTCTGCAGAATTACAGAAACCTTGAGTGACAAGATTAAGATGCATCTTTGTAACAAGAAATTTGAATTACACCTGTTACACACAGTTACAAACCTTGTCTTACCAAGAGAAGGGACAAAAATGCCAGAAAGCTTACTAGAAATACTTACCAATTACTACTATTAATACTAACGAAGTAGCTGCATGCAGACAACATTGGCAGTCTGACTTTTTGGACCTAACTATGAGAGTTTCATCACCTTTTCCACTCTGCCTAGTAGAATAAAGCAAGTACAGTACAAGGAGAAAATGATGAACTGAAGACCACGCAGATTTTGTCTACCTCCAGAACTAATATACTGTAATACTGACTGATCTCTACCATTCTTCCCCCATGTATTTTGATCTCATAACAGTAAGAACAATTGAAGTGACAGAGGAATACTCAAATTAAAGGGAAGTTGTCATGCAGCATAGCAGCATCAAGTATGGAGGTAAACCACAAGAGTTTCTCTCAGATGCTGAGCAATTCAGAAATGAGACAACCTGATTCTTGAAGGACACCAAGCACCCATGGCAAATGAAAATTGGCTAATAAAAAACAGTTATTTTAACGCAGGATTTTGAGCACCAGCTCTCAGTTGCATTATTGTTTAAACACAAGGAACTGAAAGGGAGCTGGGGGGAGATCAATAACTGATCTACCTTCCTCTGCATGTGATTCTTAGATATACCTGAAGTTGCAATCTACAAAAATACCTGTCCCTGCCACACGAGAAAACTATTTTCTGCCAAGTTAGCGGGTCCCAGATAAAAATAAGGTGACACCAGAGCTGGAAGTTGGTAGTAGAGATACTCATACAGCAGCTGCAAAATAACCTTTATCTCTGACTATGGGAGGAGATGAACTCCTACAGCTTTCCTGTATCCACAGGACACATTGCTCAGCTTTCAGCCATACAAATTTTGGTATACTCCCTATTGCTCAGGAAGACTCATAGCACTGGTTGCTGCTGAATGCTGTAACAAAGATAGGCTTCCAGCTTCCAAGTCCTGCAGTACTTTTTTCTAGAGTCCATAGATTTTTAACTAGAAAAAGCACTAGCAAGCCACTGCACAATGAAATAAACTACTTAGAAACCCCTGGAAACAAAACCTGATATTAAAGTGCAGCCTGTAAACACCAGGAAAAAATCAGTATAAGTTATGCTAGTTTCCTCTAGTATTTGGATAAAAAAACAGCAGTTATTGTTAGGCAAAAGTTCTGCTTCCAAAAGGTCTACAAAATAGAAGAAATCAAGAACCACCTGATCCTCTCAAATCACTCAGTCTTTTACATATTTACTCTCTCCCCACCTGTTGCTCCATAACACTTGTTAAAACACAACAGTAGATAAACAGGTCCACCACTAGGATAAAGGAAAAATGAAAAATATCCTCCCATAAAAATCTGGAAGCCCAAACATCTGCAGGGAATGGATGGGACACAGAAGGCAATACCAAGAGGCATTACACATGACTGCACACCCCTATATTCTACACTTCGTAGTTTAAAGCCTATGTATCTAAAATAAACATAACAGGCTTCTAGCTCTTGATTTGCTTTCACCCAGATACTTCTGTCCAAACCAGCCTTTTCATCATTTTCAGCTTGGTAGAAACACCTGACCTGGTTATTTTCTGCTTCTAGACAGAGTTCTTTGGTTTGAAAATCCAGGCAGAGGTACGAACACATATGTCAAGCCCCTGTAATTAACATTCCATTTCTGTGGATCGACACAGACATTTTTACTACTTAGTGGTGAAACAAAGAAATTGCATTAACACTTCTCTGGACACTTCTGTGCTAAATAATCACTCTAGTCCCTCATGTTACTCAAAAGGATCAAAGATGACTTGGCACCATTGAGATGTTTAGTTACTTCACAAAAACTATCCTTTAAGATAGTTTTGACTATATGTACCATAAATACATGCACGCAAGCCCAAATGACTCACTGCCCCATTGCTGATTGTCCTTACACACCAGCAATGCCTTAGGCAGCAGTTGTTGCATAAAGAGGTAACTGGATCCTGCAACCAGAACCTAGAGACTGAAGGAAGCACAATAGGTTGGGGGCACAGGTCATTTTTAAGCAAAAATCCCCACACAAACGAACTCCATACAACTCACAGAAAAACTGTCAATACACTTCCACTACAACAGCAGCTATTATTGAGCCTTTTTCCCTCAAGTATTTCCTACAGAAGTGCTCTTTCCTGACTTAAGCAATACACTTTTGCTTATCAGAATTCAGTCTTTTCAGACACTTAGCGCTATATTTTTAAATGTATAAAAGGTGGGATTTTCTATATTCAACCCTGTAGCCAAAAATTGAAGATTCTTCAATTAGTGTTGTACAGATGGACAGTCAGCCCATCAGGGGCACAGGGTCATCATGTCTACACTGAAGACTAGTTTAAACAAGTTCTATTACACTACACATAAGACCTTTAAAAAACACAGCTGAATCAGAAGAATAGACTGCAAAGCATGTTATCACATTGTATCAACATCCTGCATTAGTGAAAGATGTTGGGAAGGACTGTGTCTTACATTAAATTTGCAAACAAATGTCTTCTGAAGCCTTTCATTAGGGTATGAAGGAAGCCAGGCAGATAGACAAAGAGCCTAGGATCAGAAACAGGCTGAAGAAAGAATAGCAGTTGTTTGTTATAAATAAATCTGAGTACAATCCCAGTTACAAAGACTCTTGAAAGAATAGGGTCATTGGTATCCTATCACTGATTAGAGAGCATTCAGTTCAGCATATCTAGGAGGAAGGTGGCACACAGAAGTTAAATGGCATTTTCTTCAACTTGAAACATGAATAATTTTCACAACACCTCCTTCCAGGGTCAATCCTTCATACAAGGGAAAATAGATAGGGGTTCAATCAGTAAGGAAAGCTGTTATTATGAAAAATACATGATAGCATCCCACCAACATATGCTTATGTCAAACGGAAAGACTGAAGTCCGCAGTTTAACTGTGATGCATATACATGTACTTCTGCATCAGACATTACTACACAGAACAGGTGTCAAAAAAAGAAATAAATCAAGATGCATGAGCTAGTTCTCTGGAACTGAAGAAGAGATTAGAAAAAACAGGGATTACCCCAAACTTCAAAAAACTTAAAGTTCACGGTCATATTGCTAGTCTTTTTCTTCAATAAAGTGTGTACAGGAATAGCAACAAAATACATATAACCATAACTCAAGTACCATCACCTCAAGGCAGGTGATTCTCCCTCTCTACTCCACTCTCATGAAACCCCACCTGGAATTCTGTATTCATCTTTGGGGACCCCAGCACAAGATGACATGGACCGGTTAGAGCAAGTCCAGAGGAGGGACACAAGGGTGATCAAGGGGCTGGAGCACCTCTCCTATGAAAGACAGCCTGAGAGAGCTGGGGTTGTTCAGACTGGAGAAGAGAAAGTTCCAAACAGACCACATTACAGCCTTCTAGTACTTATAGGGGGCCTAGAGGAAAGCTCCACAGGGACTCTTTGTCAGGAAGTGGAGTGACAGGACAAGAGGGAATGGATTTAAACTAAGGAAGAGTATATTTAGATTAGGTATTAGGAAGGAATTCTTCCCTCAGAGGGTGGTGAGGCCCTGGCACAGGCTGCCCAGAGAAGCTGTGGATGCCCCATCCCTGGAGGTGCTCAAGGCCAGGCTGGATGGGGCTTTGGGCAACCTGGTGTGGTGGGAGGTGTCCCTGCCCATGGCAGGGGGTTGGCACTCGATGATCTTTAAGGTTCCTTCCAACCCAAGCCATTCTATGATAGCAGGGTGCCTGAGCAATTGGTTAACAGCAGATACGGGTTGAATAAAAACGAATTAAGACTACACTAGTGATCTGTAAAACTTCTTGACCAACATAGCTAGAATGTCTCTTCAAAAGGAGACTTCCCTACAGGTGCAATCCTTCCCAATGACTGGAAACAATAGAAGAGAAACGTATGTAACTAGGAGTACATGTAGAAACCTGACTTCTGTCACCATGCTTTAATCACAGCATTAATGCTCCCAAGTGTCTTAAGTTTGTTTTCATCTGTTTACCTAAATGAAATATTAAGAGAACTAATTAAAAAAATCATTAAAATAGAAGACTTCTGCCTCATCAATTTCACAACACTGTGTCAAGTAGTGGTGCTATGAACTGGCTCACTTCCCCCCTCATCTCCAAACATAAATACTCTACAAGATGCATCTACAACCGTAGGAGTGGTTTGCCAAGACAGAGTTCAAGTTTTGTATAGACCATTAGATCATGCAGTTACAATGAGTTCTGTGCAAACAAGTGCTCCTTGAGAAATGTTCTACATGTGAAGATGCATGTATATACATGTTATTTTATGTATTCACATACACAAATACATGTATGTATACTTGGAAAGCTCATCTTTCCCACAAGCCAATGACATACTAACCAAGTTAACCCCTAACATGTGCTGTTCAGTTTTCTTCAAAATAGCTCACATCACTGAGTTTACGGTTTAAAAGTAAACTTTTTTACAGTTTAAAAGTTTACAGTTTGCTTTTAAACTGTAAACTGTGAAGATTAATGGTTGTTCATTACCACAATGGATGAGCACAGCAAACTGGTACTAAGTGCAAAGCTTGGATAAAACACAGATGTCATAATACAGTTTAAGCTGTTATTAAATACTTCAGCAGAACATTTCTTATTTTCATATACGCTGTTGTAGTACAGTTAGAACATACCTTCCAAGAGTTTTTGTAAGCTGGATCTCATTACATGAATGTTTTCAATTCCAACAAACTGGAACCTAATGTTAGAGTAGTTGTCTTCATTTTCATAGCCCTTCCCAGCAGCTCTGTTTGCCATTGCATTAAGCTTAGAAGAGCAAAATCAAAATACCGTAAACCAGCACTTCAAATGAAATGTCAGATTAAGAAATAAAAACAAGCAATTTCAGTGCAATACATTAGGAAAAAAACAAAAGCACATACTATAAATAGATTCTAATAAATTAACAGTTTAAGCATTCAAGTATGAGAAAGGCATGGTTCACCGAAAGCAACAGATGGCCTATATTCAGCACTGACACATCTGAATAATGCATTTAATAGTTTCCTATTCTCTCCTCTGTGTATCCACCAACAATCCATTACATGTTTCATAACATTTCTGAGAAAAGACACCGC
Organism: Aythya ferina; assembly: GCF_964211825.1. Lineage (NCBI taxonomy): Eukaryota > Metazoa > Chordata > Aves > Anseriformes > Anatidae > Aythya > Aythya ferina. The sequence goes on from NC_140296.1 coordinate 20,885,187, forward strand.
AAGGCGATTAACCTAAAAAGGAGTAAATAAAACAGACTTGACCATACATATGCTTTCTAGGTATCCTACAAAAGTTTGCTTGCAGCTATAAAAAGTACAACTACAAAAACCCACAGTTGGCTCAATTTTTTACTTGTCAACCACACCTAATGAAGCCTGCTCAAAGTAAATTCTGCAATGCAGTATTTTTGCTTTACATCCTTGTTTTCTAACTCCTGCATTTGGAGATTTAGATGAAACAAATATCAATCTAAATGCAGATTGCTTAAAAAAGGGAAAGTTACTCCCATATGCCAACACAGGTCAAAAACCCAACATAATTTAACTTAATGTTTAGGTGTGACCTCAAAATGCTTTGACAGAATTTCTCCTACCTCTTCCTGTTTAATACAGACAGCACTAGTTGTTTTCACGCAACATTTACACAAGCCACTGTCCTCCCTTCTGTTCTAAAACAACCTCCATCACAGCTCACTACTTCATAAGCTTAATTCCTAACAGTAAAAAGTGCACTCTATTCACTTCTTAGCTGTGTTTTACATATATTTTTAAATGTACCTCCCCAGAAGTTTACCAACATTCAGTGAATTACAGAATCATTTAGGTTGGAAAAGACCTTCAAGATCAAATCCAACCATCAGCCTGACCTTAGATTTGTCTTGACAGTGGTTCAACTTCTTCAAGAAAGCAAGCACTTGACCACTTGAATAGTGATACCTGTAGTTCTACCTTTATAGAATGCTTATATTGGGCCACAATATTTAACTCTTAATATTTCCAAATTACATGTTATCTCAGTCTTTTGATGTTCAGGAAGAGAGACTAGTCTGAAGAACCTGTAGAAGTACATACCTTTGGCCTGGTGTCCATGACATACATGTAGCGATTTGAGGGATTTGCTTTACTGATTGCTTGCAACATGTGCTCGTCTTCCAGGCACCTGGCACTGAAACCTGAGAGAGGCTGACTGCATCTGCAAATCGCAGCCTATGATAGAACACAAAAAGACAAGTTAACATCAGTTTAGTATCTATAGTTGAAGCACCTTCCATAATTTTAAGAAGACACCTATGTAATTCATTTCATTTGACACATCACTTCAACTCAAAGCGCAAGTGTTCCAACTTTAAGCACGCTTGCGTAGACTAAGACAGTGCCTACAACTTTTTCAGGCCTATCTACAATGACAAGGTAGTTGACAATTTTCTCAAGTATAAAAACTCAAAGTACAGGCAGAATGAAAGAATTTTACTTTTTTACTTTTCAGTTAAAAGCAAACTGCTCTTGATGAAAAATAAATTATGCTTAGTTTTACTATTCTTAGGTGTAATATGTTACAGTCTGAAGTAGTTTTTTACAATGCCATTTTCAGTGATGTAATACATTTGCGAGGGTGTCAGGTGCATTTGCTAACTAGGAGTTATCTTCAAATATATCTACTAGTTTAATATTCATCCTTCAAAAATTCTTCAACTCAGCAAGATTACAATCCTGCTCTCCCTTCAATGATGGAACAGACAGGGAGAAGTTGCTTCACACCACTGTTTATCAAACCTTGCAAGATCTATTTTTATTCACCAGTTCTTTACACCTTGCAAATTCCTCCTCAATCGATGAGTTATTTTGAGAGTTTATTTTACACCCCCCACACACACACTTTGACATAATAGATTTTATTTTTCATTTATCGAGATAGATTTTTGTCAGGTGACATTTCATCTTGATCTTAAGGTCAGTTTCTGAAAGCTTTAAGAGATTCAACTGATTACTTGAGGATTTCTTTTAAATCGGCTTAGCTTTATTCAGCATCTTGTTAGACACTGCTACTGTGAGCTGTATTTAAGGTTATCGTGGGTTATAGATACTGTTCTCATTCAAGTCAGTGTACTTACATTGCACACCTCACATTGTAAGGCATACAATTACCTCATGCACCCTGAGCTACCAGCAAATGTTGAGAATTTTCAGCCCATTTGCAGGAAGAAAAACAATACCTTTTTATCCTTATGATAATAGGACAACACCGGGAATCTTCCTTTGCTTCTGAACTTGGAGCTACCAACAATTATCGGCTTGCTTGCAGTTCTGGGAACATAAAGATCTCTAGGATAGGTTTCACAAATCTGAAAGACACGTACACATAGATATATATATATGCACAAAGGGTACAAACCTAGCATGAGATACATAACCCTACACTATTTTTACAAGGAAATAAAAGAAAGGGTAAACAATGTAATTCTCTATATACATGTAAGTATCTCAGAAGAGACAAACCATGAATAAAAAGGTACAAATTAGTGTCAAAGTGATACAACCAATTACTGCTGGAAAGCACCGCTGTAGTAGCATTCACCTTAAGGAGTTTTCAGTAGAACTGCTGAGCATATGTTTCAAGTAAAATAGTCTCAGTATTTCCATCATTTTTATATTTGCAGACTACAAAGATGAAATCTTATCTGGAAATCAGCTGCACCACCACAGCCATCATCTTTCACAGTCAGCACTACAGAACCTAATGCAGAATCCCTCTCAGTTAAGAGAGGAGAGCAAAACAGCAGAGCACCAGAATTGTTGAGACTGGGTTTCAAGTAGGTAAGTATACCCAAAAAGAAACAATTTAATGCACATACACCCTCAGTGAAGCATGGAAGAAAAGCTTCCATTTGAAAGTTGTGAGACTGTCTGATTAAGGAGTTAATTCTCTCCACCTGCGAGTTTTACTTATGCTGCAAGCCAAGTGATTTCATAGCATCAGACTGCTTTCTATAGGGCTAGAGCCAGAAGATGAATCAAAAACAGATGTAGAGTAGAACATTTTTCCACTACAGTCCTTACCTTATAATCACGATTTGCATCAGACAACTGCCAGTAATCATTTGGCACTCCCATTCTCTTATATTCTTCTGCTAGATCAATAAGCTGCCAACCTTTGACTTGCTCAGATTCATTTTGCTTTGGATTATACGAGAAGGCATACAGTTCTTCATACTTTGCTAAAAAGGTAAGGAAAAATAAGACTCTGTAATGAACTGCCTCCAAAAATGCATTGGTGGAAGAGGTAGCACAGTTGACAAACCTTAAAGTTGCCTGAACCACAGAAGTTTCAGGCTTTAAGATACTCAGAGTGATTAGATACTTGGCATTCTTGAAATATTTATTCTTCAACTGCAGATATTTAAAGGTAGGTTATAAAATCTTTCAGGGAAGAGAGCCTGACCTCTTGTACAAGGAGGGACATTTAAGTCATTAGGGCAAAGCAAACGTCGCAAAATTAAGACTGACAAAATAGCAAGTTATTAAAAGAGCTTCACAAGAACCAAAAGAACAGATACCTTTAAAAGTAAGAACAGAAATATAAGTCTACTGATCATTCAAAGCAATGTAAAAGTTTCCTTCAAACCAAAAAAGCTTTCAAAATATTCTCTTATTTTTTCTAATACTTTTTACATGGCAGATGACAACATTTTACAGTGGTCTAGACACATAAGAATGCAAGAGGCCACATTAGATTTACACGAAAATCAGAATTTCACCTAAGTTAATAGTGTTGTTTTAGCATCAAAGCTTCAGCTTATTTTTTGGAATTGCATGAAAACGGTAACAAAATAGCATTTTATCTATGGACTACATCATTAAAATGATAATACACACTTCATTTCACAATTCTGAGGCTAATGCTTGAAATGCTGAATCTATAGGAACCTTGCACTCTTAAACAAGATCAGTGAGCTACAAAAGCCAGACATTTTCTGAATCTACATATAGATTAATACTTTATTATTAATAAAATTCTTTGACGCATCTAACCCATTGAAAAGGCTTTTACATAATGTATATTTCACAAAAAAAATAAAGCATGCAGTTTCTCACCAACTTATTACCCAGATACATACTACAAAGCCTTTTCCAGTTTGAAGTCTCACCTGTTCTCGACAGCTGAAGCAAAGAGTTATAAACATCATGACAATCCCTCTCTCTGGGAACAACAAAGTGAACTATCCTGAAGTTCTTGCACTGGATGACAAGGGGGCAGCCAGAAGTAGTCAAGGGAAGTTTTTCCACTGCAGCAATGTGATGATGTAATATCTACGGTATACAAGAACTCAGTGTAAGCATGAAGATGAAAAATGAGAAAAACGCACTATATACAACATCTGACATAAGAGATTAGCCTGTACTGAATATGGATTTTGACTGATTTTCTCATTATAAAAAATAAGAAATCCAAGTTTTGGTCACGATATGATGATCTGTTAAAATTTAATTATTTTTTCCCCCTCATAGTTTAAACTGTCTCCTAGTCTTTATAAAAAAAGGTAAGTATACTTTTAAATGCAGAAATCAAGAAATAGAACTCCACTGGGGTCATTCTAATCCTTTTCCACAGCTTTGCTAACTGACCAGTTTACATGGTATTAGGCAGGGTCCAAATAAGTTGTCAGGTGTTTTTTTTTTTTTAAGGATCTACAGAAACATACTTTAGAATTTCATCAGGCAAAAGAGAGCGAGTCAGGGAAAGCAAGTAGTGAAGATTTTAGAATTACATTTTCTTTTTCCTATCAGAGGAGCTCACATTAAACATTTTATTTATCAGTCATTTACTTTAATCAGTCTGCTAGTATTCGAGCCAAGAGTACAACTTGAGACAACTCAGACTGCTCACAGGGATATAGAATGAACAGGAGATAACAAAAACCTCTCCTGTGTTATCCATTGTGCTGATGTAGTCACCACAGTCATAGCTAAGTGCCTTTCAACCACTTTAACAGAAGACTGTCACAGTATTGGGTATCTGTGGCAAATCTACACAGTTTGGGAAAATGCAGGAGAAAGTAACAGCTGTTCAACCACAGGAAGAAAGCCACTGATACATTACCTCAGCTGAACAAGATGCTCTCAAAAGCATTTCAATTACCTCATTGAAGCAATCATCTCCTCTTAAATATTGATCAGAATTAGGCATCTGAAAACTATGCTGCCAAATATGCATTTACAGAGAGACTATATCCTGAAGAGACATCATCATAATTATACTCACTACTTGTGCTATCACCACAAATGCAATATTCAAAATACAGGTTTGATATCACCGAAGTATAATCTTTTAAAGCTGCGCACTGGGAGATACAAATAATGTTTCTGAATCACATTCTCCTCAGTAGTTCCTCCCATGTGAGAGGATAGCTGTTTTGCACAAAGTTGTAGACTGTATCCAGATCACTGAACAAAATATTTTATTGTAAGCACCACGAGACATCTCATCAGATAACCAGGGTATAAGGTTAAGTGCAAGAAGTTTCACCTACAGAAAAAAAATGAAGCCCAAATGAGATTTAATCCTAGAGAAGCACAGCACCCTTAAAGGAACTGCACTCAGACAGGCAGCTGTGCTACAATGGAAGCCAGAACTTGATGTACATGCGTGCCACCAGGGAATGGAGCAATAAAAAAAACTAGCAGGTATTACTGTTGTACAAGTAAAGTTGGCTGGTACAATGGTCATAGCCATCAAGAAGCTGCAGCCCCTTCTGAACTCTTTTGTTCTAAAGTATGTATCTTCAGAATAAAACCATTTACCACTCTAAAAAAGTGCATGGAATCACCAAGCCTAGATTTTTGAATTTTGCCATCTCATTTAACTTAGGCAAGACCTAAATGGAAGGCAAAGATAAGCTCTAGGTTGAAGATTTCTGCATTAAATTATCTAACAATCTCCCGTTCCTTCCTCTGAACTGCAGTGCAAGTCAGATGTTAAAAAAAGCATTTGTTCAGGAAAACAAGCAATAGAAGAAATAACAGCAACTCAGAGGAGTGGAAGTTATTTTCAACATTATCCAATTTCAATGGCAAAGGTGTCATACAAGAGCAGGAGCTGTGAGTCATTAACTTATTATATCACAAACAAGCAAATCACGGGGAATAAACTTTTACATTAAACATTTTAGCAAACGAATTCAACCTCAGATCAGGAAGAACACATGCATCTGAAGAACCTATGCTTTCTGAGCCACAAGCTTTTGATATGCTTACCCAAGTCTCCCTCCTGCTTGAATCTATGAATAACAGATGAGTTGCTGTAAGGTACAGAGTTCCTGTCAGAGACTTGTTGCTGGTACTGAACCTATCCAGTAATTTCACTTGCTCTACCTGTAAGAAGGAAGTGGGAAAAAGCAAAATTTAGTTTTTTCCTTAAACACAAAGTAAAAATCCCAACTCCAGAAAAAGCTCCGTCAGTCTGTGCAGTAATTTAAAAAATGATAAAACATAATACAGCGCACAAGGCTACTCCATCCAAACTATTAAGAACACACTTGTGGTCACATGAGCTTGTGCAGAATGACCATTAAAAATATCCTGTTTCAATAGGAAAGCACACAATGAAGTGACAAGACTAGGTTCAGCAGACTTAGTCTGTATACATAATATGGTTATTTAATAGTAAACGAGACCAAGGTATTAGGCTTTAAAGAAAAAGTTGAATTACTAAAAACTTTCAGACTGCTGCCCCAAAGCACAGCAAGCACACGCACGAACAGTTTCCTGTTAATTCAATGCTGGCACATAAATAACAACTGATCTGATAGGTTCTTCTGCAAACAGCTATCTGTATCCTCACCACAGACATAAAGATTAACTCTCCTGACTTTACTTTTAGATATCTACTGCTATTTGTATCATCCCCAATCTTAAATCTGCATTATAACAACCTTGCCTCACCATTAAAATCAACTCTGATGAAATGCGAGCACTGCATTAATAATTAGAAACAATCTCCTAGAAATTCAAGGACTGTGCTGGCATTTGAAACATCAAGATTTCAAGCTTGAATCTTCCAAGGGCAGATTTTCTCCTCTATTCTCTCCTGTTCCATCAACATTATCTCAATCCTATGGAAAAGCATTTCAGAATAAAGCAATTTCTAGATAGCCTGCATTTTATCTGGTGCTCATAACATTACAGGCTCCACAGTTTATTTGAGGCAAACATTACATGACTCAGTGTGTGCAACAACAGGAAAGGACCGTGGTGAATGGCTTATCTCTATGCATTCCTGTATTTCTTGGCAGCACAAGCTCATTAGTGCCAATTTAAAGCCATTTTGCTGGAAGCTTGATGCTACCACCATTATATTCACAGCTGAACTCCAGAAACTTTCCCACCAGCAAGGCCAGCACCCATATCTGAGTCCACATTTGCAGAGCATATGTTAGACTGGTTTTAATTCACAAACCTATTTATCTGGTGAAAGTGTAGATAAAATATAACAAAATTGTCCTTTCAGTTTAGGTATTCCTCACAATCTGGCAAGGCCTAACTTTGTTTTTGAAAATTAGAAAAGCAATGTAAGGCATCCAAACAGAATGGAGGAAATGTGAGTATCAACTAGCAGCCAGTGCTGCTATAATATTCTGGATTTCAGTTTGGAAAGGAGAAAAAGGAGAAAAATGAAGTTACATGTATTTGTACCTCGAAATGTTACCCTGTAATCAGCAAGGTATCAGTGCTACATACAAAGCACCATAACCAATACAGCACTGTCAAAATCTGCGATTTGTTTTGGGCAGTTCTGCCTGCACCTCCCTACAAACTGAGAAGTGCACAGAACTGCAGGTCTGTTACAGAAATACAGCCCACAAAATCCAGGCATTCAAACTTCTGTTGCCTTCCATACAACAAAATTGTTATTCTCAAGGCTGTATTTCTACGTTGAGGAGAGGAATTAGCACATTTCAGGACTCCTGTTAGAGCCTTATAAGATATCCCTTTAAATTCGGAGGAGCTGTCCCCTTCCCCATCTAATCCTCAGCCTGGCAGACTCACATTTGACTTAGCTTGACTACTGAATCCCAAACTTCCACCTCCACTGGAAAACCCATCAGCGTTTCCACTAACAGATGACCTCAAATTTACAAACAGATCTGACTAAAGAAATCCCAGTCATTTCTACCACATTTTTCTTTAAAATATATATTTTTTTTAAGGATGCTTCACTTCTAAAGCTTCATCACAGAAGCAATTTTTTCTCATTTGTAATTCCCCTCCCCCCCCCCCCATTTATGATATTGTGATGTGGTTTTAAGCATCTGTTACTACTTAAGTATAAAAATCACTTTATCACTTATGAATTTCACATTGACCTTACTTCCTTGTTCAACATAAGTTTGTTGGACAGTTTAATTTCATAAGCAGCTAAACTTTTCAGGTAGCTGTGCCAACAGTTCTAAGACAACTTCAACATTTCCATCAAATGGAGTTAAAGAAAAAGTAAAATCTATTTCAACACCTTCTGCAGGATGACAGCTTCCTTGCACAGCAGTCAATTTGTGCAAGACTGCACTGTTATTTCATGCTTGTTTCACTATTTCTTCAGTAAAATAAATTGAAAAACTGTAAAGAGCAGCCAGATTAGAAAACATGCGTGTCTCCTGCCAGTCAGAATGGGATCCAATTCAAGCCTACACTTGTAGGGATCTTGCACAGTACCTAGCACAGGCTGTACTTCAGTTTTCTTGCTTCCTATAACTGCGATATTCAAAATTACTACAAACTAGTATATATGCATTTTAATCCACCTGGATATCCAATAACCTGTAAGCCTTAAAAAATTAAGGCATCATAGTTCTAATCAAGAACTCAGGTTATTTTTAGCCATAAATCCATCACTTTAAGCAGACTTTTTGGGGGTATGATTTATATCACTTGAAGCAATTTGAAGTCCTTGCCCTGGTTTCAGCTAGGATAGAGTTAATTTTCCTCCTAGTAGCTGGTGTGGTGCAAATTAACTCTATGCTAGCTGAAACCAGGGCAGCCCTGTACCTTAAAACTTGGCTGCAGTGCTTGTTTCTCCCTTCAGAGAGTTATATTGCTACATGAAGGGTTTTCTTAGCAGGTGCCCAAAGCCATGCACAAGCACAACGTAAAGACATCAGCAACCTGTCAATAATTATGGTCTCAATTTCGGTTTTGAAACTTAAATATCTATTCAGATCATGAAGATATTTTGCATTTAGTCTAGTTTTTAATTCTGATACCAATGATTGACTGTAACAATGCTATTTACAAATAAGGAGTTACAGGTTTTTAAGTGGGCTGATAAAGAAACCTTATCCCTAATCTGTCACCTTGGTACAAGATACTTCCATCCAATAAACCAAAATGGCACTCAGAACATCTTTGAGAGAGACCTTCCTCTAGCATTACTTATGCATGTAAATATATATTTAAAAAAAACACTAGCTAAACTATACAAAAGAATTATATAAAGGTATTTTCCAAAATCATAAAAGCCAGTTCCTTTATTTAATTATTGATTGTAAGTTTATTGGAATCTAACCACTCCTCTCCTCCACACATCTATAAAACTTGATTGCAGTCAGTCAGGCTGCCAGGTCATGGAACTAATTGCTCGGTCATTTCCAAGGCACAACAAATAGAGGAACGGCCTTTTCAGCAGCCTTTGCAGTCAGGACTGACAAGAGAAATACTGTTAAATCGTGATTATGTAAGAGCTGAAACTTAAAAAAAAAAAATCTTATATAAGTGATTTACAGAAGGAGTTGATAAGACTTGTACTTTCTTCATTATAAAGGAAAGAAACTAATAAGCTAAAAATAAAGTAGAAGAGTCTAGAACATCAACTGCAGCTTGACTAATTTTTCAGAATACCCTAACAAACCACGTATCTACTGATGGCTTGTATTAATGACTGTACAAATCAATCGTTAATTAAAAAAAAAAAAAGCACTTTTCCCAGAGGCTCTGCCCCCAAAGCCATGACAACACCCGAGCACAGCACAGCCGTAGCCCCCCAAATTGCTCAGCCCCCCTCTTTATGCTCAGCCCCTGCCTTCCCCACAAGCCCTGCCACCCCAGGAGGAACCGAGCCGGGCCCCATAGAGCTGACAGCGCCCAAGGGGAACCCTAAGCCTGAGGGAAACCCCAAAATCCCCCCGGGGCAGGCAGCCACCCCCATAGGGACGCCCCAAGCGGCGCCGCCCGCCTCAGAGCCCCTCAGGAGGGGCAGGCAGAAGGCACAGGCGGCGGCGCCGGCCGCAACACCCTCACCCGCGGCTGGCAGCGGCAGAACAGGACCGCAGCGAGCCCCAACGCCCCCACAGCGACCCACACAAGGGCGGCAGCGCTGCCCCCCCGTCCCCCTTCGGCTGCCCCCCGTACCTTGGTGGTGCGGATGTGCTCCATGACGGCGCAGGGCACCCCCGTCCGCCACCACCCGCCGCCCTCCTCCGACTGTCGCCGTCGGGCCGGGCGTCGCCTTAGAAACGCTTCCGGGGCGGGGCCGCGACAGCGCGAGCTCCCTGCGGCGCCCCCTATTGGTCAGCGGGGGGGCAGAGCCCGCAGCGCGCATGCGCCGCCAGGGGGCGGCGCCATTTTGGGGTGGCCGCCAGGGGCGGCGCCATTTTGGGGAGGCTGAGGGGGGAGCGGAGGGGCGCAGGCGGGGATCCCAGTGAAGTAGTAATTTATTCGCGATTGCAATGGCGGGCGCCCCACAAGCAGGAGAGCGCGCCCGCTAGTTCCAAAACACAGTTTAGTTTATATACTTTTTGATGACAGGACCCTCCCCTGTTTCCCCACTGAGTGGTTAATCCAGGTTCACAATCTATCTGATGCCTCACAAACAATACATGGCCTTCAGCTGCCGGCCTGTTAAATTTCAAATTTCCTTTGATATTTTTACTGCTTAAAGTGGTAATGTTTCTTCGCTTATCTGACTTGACACTGTGATTTTCACCTAATTGTCTTAAGGAGTCTGGTTATCTGCATTTTACAAGGTTGCCTGCTAAACTTTTTTATCGCTGTAAGCGTATCTCAGCACCACATTCCCTCCTCCTAAACAGCGTAACTGCAAAAACAACATTTATATTCCCATAGGGAAACTCCCTTGTAGTCACAGAATCACAAAATCACAGAATTTCTAGGTTGGAAGAGACCTCAAGATCATCGAGGCCAACCTCTGACCTAACGCTAGCAGTCCCCACTAAACCATATCCCTAAGCTCTACATCTAAACGTCTTTTAAAGACCTCCAGGGATGGTGACTCCACCACTTCCCTGGGCAGCCTGTTCCAATGTACTACTCCCTGGCAGAAGGGGACTGTGAGGAGTTTGGGGCTGATTCTTGACTTTGTAGAATTATAATTATTATATTTAATTAAAAGATCTTTATGTGGATTCTGACTCGTGTGTGCTTGTTGGTGAGGAACGGCAGGCGGGAACCTATGGGCAACAGTAACAGAACGCAGTAACACGCACCACAGAGCAGCAGTTATACAATAAATAACTAAAAAACTCGATAAAACACCTTAAAAACTGTAGTAAATGCTATATACATCACACTGCCTGCTCAGTTATTTCCTAAATTAGGGGATAACTGGGGGGGGGGGGGGCGCTCCCCGCAGCCGGGCGCCGCCGCTTTAAGGGCGGCCGTGGCCGGGCGCCGCCGTCCCGTGGTGCCTTGCGGCGGGCGCGCGGAGGGAGCGTGGCCGCTGCAGCCGCTGCCGGGCTCGGGCCCCGCCGCCGCCGCCGCCCCCTGGCCCCGTTGCTGCCCCCCCCCCCGCCATGTCCGCGGGTTTCTCCTTCGGCGCCGGCACCTTGGGCTCCGCCACGGCCGCCGCAGCCGGGGCAGGAGGAGGTGGAGGAGGAGGTGGGGGGTTTTCCTTCGGAGCCGCCACGCAGAGGTAACGCGGAGCCCCCTCCGCGCCCCTGTGGGGCAGTGGGTGGGGCGCATGGGGTGTTGGGGGGGGAATAGGGGTACAGGGGGTGGGGGGCAGCCCGTGGGGCTGGGGGGGTCAGGGGGTCCTCATTGCTCTCTGTAACTGCCTGAAGGGAAGGGGTGGGGAGCTGGGGTCGGGCTCTTCTCACAAGGGAATGGCCTCAAGCTGTGCCAGGGGAGGTTCAGGTTGGCAATGAGGAGACATTTCTGCTCAGAAAGAGCAGTCAGGCACTGGGACGGGTTGCCCAGGGAGGTGGTGGAGTCACCGTCCCTGGGGGTGTTCAAGGAGAGGTTGGACGTGGTGCTTGGGGACACGGTTTGGTGGGTGACATGGGTGGTAGGGGATGGTTGGACCAGATTTGGTTTTTTTTTTTTTTTTATCCTGAACGCAAAAGATGAATCCCACACGTGCCTAGCTGTAAGCAAGCGGCCTGAGGAGGTGTGTGTGGCACAGTCTGAGTGTGTGATGTTCAAACGCCAAGTTCCGGGTCTGTTTCTAAGTTATTTCCAAGTTCCCTTCTGTCACAGCCCTCCATTTGGTGCTTGTGTCTTGTAGTAGGAAGGAAACTGTGGTGCTGGGCTTTGATCTGCACGTGACATAGCAGGCTCTGTGCTAAATGCAATATTCATGTTTTACAGAATAATAGTGTTGTTTTTTTTTCTTCACACCCCTGCACTAGCCCATATTCTTCGTGACCTGCTTGCTGTTATGCCTCTGTTGAAGATTAGGATACTTACAGTGGAGCTTTGGGGCACTTTCCAAATTTTTGGATGTCTGCCAAATCTTATCAGGCAAAATTGATCATAGGAATGTAAACAAAATGGGCATGGCTGCTACTTCTCCTGAAGTAGGTATGTTTCAAAATACCTATCTGTAGGATTTGGCAGGAATTAGTGGGAAGGGAACAACATCTGGATCAGAGAGTATCTCTGGATTAAAGGGCAGCATTGCTTTTTGGAAGCCCATATGGGAGGGGGCAAGTCTTCTGAGTTTCTTCTGATACTCTTAATAGTCCAGTCAGGACAGGTTAATGATATTTCTGTTTCCTGTGTGCATTTTTTCTTCCCCACAGTGAAGCTTTTACATAAACTCTGGAAAGAACTTAAGTTGCTTTTGTCTCATGCCTGTTAAAAAGAAAAAACTTTAATTTTAATCATAGGAAACCTGCATTATTCAGAAGCACTATTTTAAATATACTGCTTGAAACAAGATAATTTCTTTTGGGGTGTTGATTTGCATGTGGTACACACTACCCATGGAATTTGAATGGTTTTTTTATTTTTTTTCTCTTCTGGCTGCCTTTTTTAATCCATAAAATAAGTTAAAATGTAATAGAAGCTAATTAATAGCAAATATGATACTCTGCATTTTTATTCGTATATTTATTTCTACAAGTAGGATGAGTCTTCAGGGCTGTTGGTCAAGGAGTATCACAGAGGAAGAGGCCTTGTCACTGCTGGATGGTTTGTAAAAGAATCTGAAGCATCCCTGGGGGATGGCTGGCTTGAGAACCAGTTTGAGACTGTAAGCAGAAGCTGGGCCTCTTCTCAGCTGAGGCAGCATTGCCAGGTGCTGGAAGAAAAGGGGCTTTGCTCTTTAGACCAAGCATAAGTATTACCAAGCAGCGTGGCCTGTCAGGTAATATTCTGATGGCATAAAGCCTATATGGTATGGCAGCCTATGTAATTCCTGCATTAAACCGCTAGCAGTTGAGGTTTTTAAGGTCTTTCTTGTTTGTCAGTATTCCCTATAGCATGCTTTAGCCCGGTGAAGTGCGTTGTTCTAGCTCTGAAGTTAAAGTTGAGGTTTAAGTGAGCTGAATTCCTCATCCTCCCAGCTGCAGGGAGTAAATAATACTCTGGTCTGTGATTTCTCATACTGCCATGGTTTACTTCTATATTCATTCATATTTAAATACACTTTATTTACGGTGTTGTTGTTGTTTTGTTATTGGTTCTCTTTTTTTTTTTTTTTTTGTCCCATTGTATTGAATTGCATATTTTGGGCCTTAGCTTTCTTCTACTGGACTGCTGAAACATGAAAAAAGTAAATTGAAAAATCCTCTTAGCCTATACCGGGAAAAGATGAGAAGCAAGCTTGCAACCAGTGAAAGAAGCATCATGTTGTATATATATAGGGTGATAATCAGTTAGGTCATGCTGCTGCAGTTTGGTATGCTGAAATGCTGAGAGTAAAGAAAGCTGAAATACTTTGGCTCTTATGGAGTTGGACAGTAGATTGGTTTTGTCCTTCTGACCTTCTTGGTGCCTGTTTCCTGAATTATTTACCTTTAAGGATCACTCAACACCCAGATTTAGAACTTGCACCAACTTTTACTAGACTTGCCAGGTTGCCAGGGTGTAGATACTGCCGACTTTTAATGTAGAAGCCTATGATAGCCTTCTTTTTCTTAAAGATCGGCTCTTGTTATGCAGAGAAGTTGCATTCATACAGAAAGAAAAGAGGGAACAATGAGAGAATATTGCACATCTGAAACCTCAAATAGTTTGTAACAACTGTTGCATTGAAACCTAAATTAGGTTTTATTTCAATGCTACTGCTGTAGTCTATACAAAATGTCTAAATTCAAGAAAACTTCTCAAGCTTCCCAAGGGGTTCAAAATGGAAGCCAGAAGTTACTACAAATAAATGACTCACCTCATCTTTCATCAGTCTAAGAATTAAAGTTCTTAAGCCTTAGACACATCTGGCTCTTAGCACCTGTGATTTCACAGGTTACAGATAACTGTAATCCCCCACGTGTTTTGTGCTGTAACTTAATGCATTCTCTGCAAAACGTGGCTTGGCCTGTATTTGCCATGAAGTTTCTATAAAAAAAAAAAAAAAAGAAAAGAAAAAAACAGCTGTTAATTTTCCTTGTGATCGCTGGGCTCTGAGTTTCTCCTTTCTTTCCATTCTATTCCCCTTAAGCTGTGCAAATGGTTCTGGACTTTTATTTTATTTCACTGGTTGGATTGGATTGCACAGTGTGCTTTCAGAAAAGAAAGTGTGCAAAGCATAGGTATGGATCACCTGCCGTTGGGGTGTGTGGAAGAGGAGAGCGTTTTGGTTAGAAAACTAATTCTTGCATCTGTGTTTCTCGGTGGTAAGGCAGGCCCAAGTTGTGCTGTTGATGTGGTCAGATGCCTGTCTGCGTGCTTATTGCTTCAGAGTGAAGTAGCTTTGGTTGATGTTTCTGGGGAGAGGGATCGAACTGGGCTTGTAAGTTACTTTGAAAAGATGTTCCTGGTGGTTTGTCATCTTTGGTCTGGCTGTAGCATTTGTTCTCCACTTCCAGTAGTTCAGGGGAAATAATAGGAAACTAAACGGCAAGTTTTTGGCTGGTTTATCGGGATGTATCAGGCAGGTAGCAACGAGTTCAACAGATGCTGGAGTCAGCATCATGGAAGCAGTAGCTGTAGGAGAGGGAGGGAGGCGGATTCCTCCTTGGTGATAGCAAGCTCTGACTGTCCTGCTCAGCTATGTTCTGACTGATCAGGACAATGATGGTGTGGGAAAGAAACAGAAATAAGGGGAGGTTGGATTTTTCTTTTGAAAAAATAATTGCTAACAGTCTTGTTCTGTAATAGCTCAACAGGTGGACTTAATTTTGGAACTCTGGGTTCTTCCACTGCTACAGCAACTACGTCAGCTCCATCAGTGGGCTTTGGGAGCGGACTTTTTGGATCAAAGCCAACCACTGGCTTTACTCTAGGAGGCACCAGCACAGGTAGAAAAAGTTCTTGTACAGCACAAATTTGAGTGAACAGTGAATAAATTTACCATGTGTATGTACCACACATTTTGTACGTGTACCATATAATGTGTTACTTATGGCACACAGAATTTTACTTACGTCACAGAATGCCACACTCAGAATATTACTTATGTCATTTTGTGTTTCTTTTCTTAAAAAATTTTCACAGACTGTTTTAAAAGGTTGTTATTTGAGAAGTATGGAGCACCAATGATGCGTGAACGCAAATGCGGTTGCCAGAAAATTGTATCTGGGCGTATGTGTAAATTGTGCCAGAATTTGAATCTGATGTTTTCTGGAAACTCATCTTCATCCAGAATACTCTAAATTATCATTTAAATTTGAACTTTTTGGATGTAGAAATTACAGAAAGTCTCTAGTTATAGATGCAGAAATTCTTACAGAAGTCCTAAAAATTGGAGTATAAAATAATGAACCTTTTCAGACTTGAGTTATTTTTCAGCCATCACACACACATAACTTAATGAATTTTATTTTAGCTCCAATTTATTTGGAGAAAATTGTATTTTTTTTCTACTTCTGCATGAACAGATTGGTTCTTAAATTCCCTTATAATAAATAAATCCTTATTATTTCTAATAATTATTATTACTGTGTATTACTGTGTTTGTCTATGTTAGGGTGATTTCTTTCTTGATGCTGTCTTTTGAACTTTTAATCATTTTTTTAAAATCTGAAATGGCATAGCACTGTTCAAAATTGTCTCTTTAAATTACAAGTGGGGATAAAAACCCTGAGCCAAGACACAACAATTTGAAAAAGCTTGCTCCCCATATTCTTCATCATATTGTAAATCTGTTTTGTGTGTCAGTGTTACGTACAGCTATATGGCTAAAAAATACTTGAGAGCATTATCAGTCTCCGTAGATCTTGTTTACTTTCATTTATTTGAAATTTAAACAAGTTGGTGTGCTGCTGTGTTAATGTAAGCTTCACTCTTAACGCATTCTCATAAAGAAAAGCTTGTTTTTAAAAGGCAGTTATGCTTTGTTGTATGCTGCTGGTGCTCACAAACAGTGATTGCTGTGTTATGTTTTTTCTGTTTTCAAGATAATATGTAAAAGTTTGTATGATGGTCTACGTATGTTACATTATTTCCATGTTTTGGTTCATGGCTTTTATTAGGATAACTGTTGGGTGGTTCTCAGTTACTGTTCTGACTCTGTTTTCTTTATTAAAGCAGGAACAGCAACAACCATTGCTACAGCACTGACGCTAGGTAAGGACCTAATTTGGATGTTAATGAATATACAGCAGTGAAAAAAAGTTGTTGTGTTCATATACTGTAGAAAGTTAGCTGTTGTGTGAGGTTTTTCCTTGCTGTTAATTGTGGTTGGCTGCAAGCCAGAGTAGAGCTAAAGGATTATTCCATTCCTGCACAACACTAAGAGTGGTCATAGTGAAAAGCTAGACTTGTGTTTGTCCCCTAATCATCAGTGTCATCCTTCAGCAGAGAAGTGGAATCCATTATCAAAGAATTCTTCATACAGAGCTTCTTGTTCTTATGAACTTTGAGTGAACAGATCTGCTTGTTAGTTCCCCTAGCAGAAGGGCAGAGTTGAACTGGGAAGGGACTTGAGGAATACATTGCTCTTGTTTCTCTGGTATGACTTCAATCCCTATTTTCAGCTGTCATGAGAATTATAGAAATATGTGGGTGTTTTCAGATTTTTTTTTTTTTGGAAACATCAGAACTGACCTTGAATTTGAACAGCCGAAATTGTTGAGGGGGGAGAGAGGAAAGGAGGAGAGGACGAGGGGGTAGTGCTACCAGACAGACTGGTATCCAAGAACTTTGGAAACCTTGTTGCAAATAAGTAGGGGAAAATGGTAGTGGTTAAAGAAGTGAATGAAATGGGTAGGAGAAGGGAAGAGCAGCTGACCCAGAGCATGATGTGTAATCATATGTGGCAGTCAGTATTATGCAGGCAAATGTCAGTTCTTTTAAGTTGGTGAATGAAATGTCCTTGAAAACAGACACACAGCAGTTACTGAGAATACAATGTTTTTATTGGTCTTGTTACTCTGGTTTGTGTATCACACTTCTCTTTGAATGCAGGTTCCAGAATATAAGATGTATTCTTCCCATGAAATTAGCAGGAAGTAGAAGCTTTATTTGCTTTGCTTTGCAAGTGTTCAAAAGCAAAATCTGAGGAAATAACATAATTTTCTTGTTCATAAATTGAAGGGGTATGTGTGTTCCTGCTGGCTTGCACATTACCTCTATCTGTGTTCCAAGATTAAAGCCCCTTGGATTGTTCAGAATTTTTGAGGAAACATACCTTCTTGAAATTAATGTAAACTTTGAAATTTATCTGACGTGCCATGGAAATACTTTATCGCAAATGATCTTGCCTGCTGGGGTGCTAGTGGCAATTAAATGGGATTAGCGTAGAAGATGAGACTGAGTATTCATTCTCAAACAAAATATCCAAAAAGTGTTTTCTGCTTTTCTTCTAGGCACACCTGCTACCACATCAGCAGCTACCACAGGCTTTAGTTTAGGTTTCAACAAACCTGCAGGTTCAGCCACACCGTTTGCTTTATCTATTACTTCTACCTCAGCGGGTGGCCTATCGCTGTCGTCTGCTCTTACATCGACTCCCGCAGCAGGTAGGAAAATGTTTTGGTTTGTCTTTTTACAGTATAACTTTATTGTAAAACTGTACTATGCTCTGTTTTATTCTAGCATTTGCATAATGCTGTGGTACTTCAGTAAGACGATTCGGTGGACTTTACTAGTTCTAAGTTGGGTGTCCCAATTCAGATGTTTATTTTATATAGAGGACAGTACACCTTGTAATTTAGGCAGCATATAATTACAAGGGTAGCAGTAGATGATTTGTCACATGAAACAATCATTTTAATTAATGTTAACCCCACTGGATGTTGAAAGTTTACTACTTATGCAGCTGAAAAGTTATATCTACCTGTTATAGACAGCATGAAATAGTTAACTAGTAGTGTAAATGAGATTTTTTTTCCAGTGTAGATCTTGTACTGGCAAATACATGCCATCATACTTTACTCAGCTGAACTACAACATATGTGGTGATAATTAAGAGTGGAGCTAATTTTTCTTAACGCTAGAAGTCTGCATGTGAGCCCAGTTGTTCGTGCCTTCTGTGCTCCTTCTCTACTTTAGTCCTCTCCATTCTGCCAGAAGCTGCAGTACTTAATTTCAGTAGAAGACTCAAACTATCTATAAGAAGTTTTTTATTTTCCTTGTGTTAAATATTTTAATGCTTAACGTAAAACATTAGCATTTCAGCATTTAAAGATTAAAAAGTCAATCACACTTGTTAGATCCATTATTTTGTAAAATAAATCCTGTGCCAGATCCTAGATTCTCTGGCATTCTGGGAGAGTCTCAGAAGTTTGCTATAGATTTGGACTAATGAAGATTGCAATAATATGGAACAAAATGACTTACAGTTTGAAAATCTCTAGTGGTTTTTGGAAATTGCAGGGAAAAAAGGTTGTGTCTATTATTTATTTACAATAAAAATGCTGTTCACACACTTCAGTTATTTCAGATTGCCTGCGGATGTATTTGAACGCAGTGTCTGCATGAAGCTGGTTTGTTTTCTCTGCAGGTACTACTGGCTTTACATTAAATTTGGGTGGTACAACTGCTCCGACTACAACTGCTTCCACAGGCCTCTCCTTAGGAGGAGCCCTAGCAGGTTTAGGAGGGTCGCTCTTCCAGAATACAAGCACAGCAGCAACAGGTGATTTTTTTTTCCCTTCTATCTTAAAATGTTGAAATTCAATGTTAGATTGTATTAAGTTATAAGGTAAGATTTAATTTATATGAAACTTCATACTGTGAAAGTTATTCTTGTTTTACAGTTTGGAACAGCGTTGCTATCCATAGTTCTCATTTTTATAGTCTGAAGTCATTCATGTCCCTCATTCTTAAGTTTACTTAGATTTTCTTGTGTTATCATTTTAAAAAGTTTTGTTGTGATAATTGACTCAAGAAAGTTGATTGTAAATAGGAGAAGGAAATATTGCATGAGTATCTCCTTTAACTGTGGAGAAGTTAAAACCCCTTATTTGCTGGCTTTTAATCTGAATAAAATTTTTAACCATTAGTGTTGTCATTTCAATTATTTACTGACTTCTTGTCTTTTAGTTCTAGAGGAAAAATCAACATGTTGCAGTCTTGATAACATGCTTTTCTTAAACTACAAACAAAACAAAGATATTTTAAATGCTGATGACTGAAGATGGATATCTAGTTATCAAGTAACATGAACAATTACATAAAATACTTTTATAGAGTTATATGAAACTTGATGCAATCTATTTTGCATATTTTAATCCAAATATAGTAAATGAACTGAAATTGCAAACAAGGTTATCTTTGGGTTTAGTTTAAAAGAAGTTGTAATTATTACTATTTTAAATGCAAAAATTCTATTTGTTTCTTGCAGGGCTGGGGCAGAATGCCCTGAGCTTGACTCTGGGGACAACTGCGGCTCCTTCAAGTACTGCTAATGAAGGTCTTGGTGGCATTGATTTTAGTAGTTCTTCAGACAAAAAAAGTGAGTTTGTTTTAAAATGTTTATAGCTGATAATGCATGCCATAATTTGTTACTGACAAAGTTATCAGAGTACTACAGAAGAGACACTACTTTGCTGTTAAGGATGTGGAATTAAAGCTATCAATTTTAAATTCTTCCTTTCATGAAGCAATTTAATTCTTGAATGTTGTACCTGTATAGAAGAAAAAGAAATTTGGTTGCAAATGCAATGTCGTGAATTTATTTACTTAAAATAAGTGTAACCAAGTATCGTACCCAGGAACCAGGGATCTAAAGCCTGGTTTCCTGCCTTCCAGGCATAAAAGCCTCGTAGGGCTGTTTCCTGAAAAACCATGGCAGATTTCCAAACAGCTGTGTCAAATGACCACTAGAGGGGGAATCAGAGCTATGCTTCAGAAATGCATTGCAGATACAGAAAGTACTCGTTTGAAAATAGTTTTAAGTTGTAACAGTTCTTAAACACATGAGGTGGGTATTCTTGTTTGTTTTTTTTTCCTTTAATACCCACAGCATGAAGAATAAGAGGTAAAAAACAGGATATTTTTAAAGCTGTATTTCTGGTAGTGCGTACTGCTATCTGGTACATTCCATCAGGTTGCTAAAATCAGTTATTAAAACCTACCTCTGTGGTATCTCTGAAATACTTAATGGAATATTGAGCATAGACAGATGAGCACTTACTAATTTACCTTAGTTTTATACATCCAGAGTAACCTTAACTAAAGCTGATTATAAAATGTGCATTTTTTCTGGGGAATCAAAACTGTTCATTTAATCTCTTGGTTTCATTCAGCAGCCAAATTTGAAATGAGGTGTTCTGATAACTAAAAGAGAAGGAAATATAGAAACTATATACAGAGGAAATGACACATTGACTGTCCAAACTGGAGTATTCTGCACGATGTAGATATTTTTGGACATTATTGCTGCAACTGATGAAAAAGCTTTAAGTTCTGGGTTCATCATGTGGGGGTATTAGTGTTGTCATTAATATCAATATCATTACCATGGTATTAGGATCGCACAACACTTCCATGATGTACAAGCATCTTAAAGTGAAGCCTAGAGAACCCCAGACGACTTCAGTCTGATATCGCTTAGCACTGTTTTGCTCAGATCTCAGGTTGTAATTCCAAATGAGTTAAATACCTGAATTCCCAATGCAAAAAGTGGAACTAGGAACAAAGTGGACTGCTATCAGAATGAGGAGCAAAGAGATCCCTTAGCAAAGCAATGGGAAGTGCTAAAGGGGACTGTTTGAGTTTTCAGTTTTCAGAATCTAGGATTTATTCAGGAGTGTTTCTCATAATGGATGGTGTTGACTAAGTCCTACCTGTGCACTACGACTCAGTTGTGACAGTACAATTGTTTGTACAACTATGAGGAACGGTGCTAAGGTATGATAGTGATGATTTTGTGGCTTTCATTTATTTTTTTTTCTTTATGAAGATAAGGAAGGAGGAGATGTGCCTATTTAAAAAGAATAAAAAAAAAAAGTGTTTATGAAATTGCTGCCCTAAAAGATCCAGGACAAATAGGCACTGGCACCTTTATGCTGTCTTCTGGAATTAGTTATAAAGAGTTTTTCTTCTTGAGACTGGAGGGTAAAGACTGAGTGCTTAGTGTTTCTTTAAAATATTGCTCCGTGGGAAGCAAATAACTTTATATAAGTTTTCCTTGTGTTATTAAAAACCAGGGCAGTTGCCCAGAAAGCAGCAAGGTCTAATTTCAAATCTTTCACCTTTTAGATATTGTTGAGGTGATATACAGCGAGGAAAAAAAAAAGTGACTGGGGAGAGAAAGCAAAATAAACTTAGTCCTAATTGTGGCCTCTCTCAGTTCTGGTCTTTATTCCGTTTTTGTGCAGTTGCTCTTTGGTAGTTGTTTTTGTTGGGACTGATGGTGGTGGTGGTTGTTTGGTGTTTTGTTTGTTTGCAAAAGGTATAGGGAATGGATGCTGGTACTGGCTGACAGTCTGCAGACAATTTAAGCATTTATTGCTTCTAAAACAAGCAGCTTCTCCTGGCAGGAGCACAGGCTTGTGCAGCCTAATTTGGTTGTGGTGCTAGCATCAGCTTCAGCTACCTTCTAGCTTGTTGGCTCTGAGAGGAAGTAAGGATTTGAATGGCATCCAGCTGAAAAAGATGAGGCCTATTTTTTGGTCTGAGCTTTCTTCCTAACAGACTGCTACAGTATTGTTACTGCTCCTGGCCACAACTAGAAATAGTCATGGCTTGTCTATATATATGATATTGCTTTCAGCTCCTCTCCGTTGCTCAAGAGTTATTTGGTATCTTGGATCCACCTTCTCATCTAGATACACAGACGTCTAGTCTGAATTGTGTAGATGCTAAGCAAGCAGTAACATCTTCAGTTCTCTAAAACCTCACTTTTTCCTCGACAACATGCAAAAGCAGAATTCTTAAGGAAGTCCAGTGAGCAAACTCTAATTGCCTTTTTATATGAGAAGAGACTGCCATCGCAGAATTCAAAACACTTTGGTGTTCTGTGGGTGCAGGTTTGAGTAAGCTACAGTTGTGTAAGCAGGGACAGATTTTTTATGCAACTCCAATTGTTCGTGCATTTGTAGTGATTGGTGTAGGGACACAAGATGCTCGATGTTACTTTTTGTGCCAAGAAATTAGCACCTGACCTGGTGAATATCTTGAAAAGACACTTGTCTGTGAAGGGAGAATAAATTAAAACCTTTCTTTTATGGCTAACCTAGTGTATTATTAATAAGAGAAATCAAGAGGATTGCACTCATTAGTTCTTCCTTAAAATCTCATTAAAGTTGTTTTGTCAGTTCCTCAAAGTTTTATTTCTGACCTACTTCTTTTTTTTTTCTAGGTGACAAAACAGGAACAAGACCAGAGTAAGTGTTCAGATTGTCTTTGCGTTCAGTATCTCACTAAGCTTAGTTGTTTTCTGACATACTGGACTTTTCTACTACTTTGCTCTTGGAAAAGCCTTACTTTTGTAAATAACCAATTTTTGCAGTATGGGTATTTAGTAATGATGGTTCATCATTTTAAATGTTGCATTTGATGGGAAAATTGCAATGCCTGCTGCTCATCTGGCTTCTGCTATTGACTAATGATGGACTATTGACTTATGGTGGACAGTCGGCTGAATATGAGCCAGCAGTGTGCTCAGGTGGCCAAGAAGGCCAACGGCATCCTGGCTTGTATTAGGAACAGCGTGACCAGCAGGGCTAGGGAGGTGATCGTCCCCCTGTACTCAGCTCTGGTGAGGCCGCACCTCGAGTACTGTGTTCAGTTTTGGGCCCCTCGCTACAAGAAGGACATCGAGGTGCTTGAGCGGGTGCAGAGAAGGGCGACGAAGCTGGTGAGGGGCCTGGAGAACAAGTCCTACGAGGAGCGGCTGAGGGAGCTGGGCTTGTTCAGCCTGGAGAAGAGGAGGCTCAGGGGCGACCTTATCGCTCTTTTTAGGTACCTCAAGGGAGGCTGTAGCGAGGTGGGGGTTGGCCTGTTCTCCCACGTGCCTGGTGACAGGACGAGGGGGAATGGGTTTAAGTTGAGCCAGGGGAGTTTTAGGCTAGATGTTAGGAAGAACTTCTTCACTGAAAGGGTTGTGAGGCACTGGAACAGGCTGCCCAGGGAAGTGGTGGAGTCACCATCCTTGGAAGTCTTCAAAAGACGTTTAGATGTAGAGCTTAGGGATATGGTTTAGTGGAGGGCTGTTAGCGTTAGGTTGGAGGTTGGACTCGATGACCTTGAGGTCTCTTCCAACCTAGAAATTCTGTGTGATTCTGTGAAAATTCTGTGAAAATCACATGTTTTCAAAAATTGTTTCTGTAAAATGTGTGCAATACTCACACCACAGGATTGGACACTATAGTCTCTGACTGTGCACTAATTGAAATCCTTCTAGTTGCAGCATACATACAACAGGTGTAAAAGTGTGTAATCAGTCATTGGAAGTGTTTGTGATACTTAGTAATCATGTAAAAAAACCTGCTTGCCATTTTCCAAGCACAGTGTAAACATGCATTGTCTCTTGCAGAGATAGCAAAGCACTAAAGGATGAAAATCTACCTCCAGTAATCTGTCAAGATGTAGAAAATCTACAGTAAGTAGTGCTTTATTTATTATAGTTGCATAGCTGAAGTATTGTTTTGTTAGTGTTTTGGTATGTAACAAATGCACTTTACTGCCGGCTGCTTGCAGGATAATTTGCTAGCCCAAGGCTGTCACATATTAATACTGGGATCAGAGTAGGTGGATAATTCTTAGTAGCTGAAGTCTTAGGCTGTCCTTTTCAGCCTTGCTTTTAAATAGCATTTCCACAAACCAATAAATATGCTTCTAGAAGCTGAATCTGCTCTCCTTGGGAGCAGTAAGCCTATTGTACATGCATAATAAATATTGAATCTTATTTGCATGTGCATTGTGGATATTGCATGGAGTTGAGAGAACTACAAAACAGTCTTCCTTCAAGCAGGAAGGAGGCAGGTTGTAGACTAGTCAGTCTGTCTGATACTTTATTGGTGAATTCAATGTGGTAATAGCTTTATGTGGATACATATTATATATTTAAAAAAAAAATATATGTAGCTTAGTTTGTCAGAGTACAGCATAACATGCTTATACAATTGCTATTGAAGTCTTGGTGGGTTTTGCTGTTTTCTATGCTGTTAGCATGCTAGCTAAACAATAATTTTACTATTCAGTACTAGATTTTGGAAAACCTAAAATTCCTTAACTTCTATTTAATAGTGCAAGTGGGGTAAACACTTGGGTATTTCAGGTTAAATGTATTGTGTCTTTTCCTACTATTCCCTTTTTCCCTTCTCCAGGAAATTTGTGAAAGAACAAAAACAAGTTCAGGAAGAAATTAGTAGAATGTCATCTAAAGCAATGCTTAAAGTACAGGAAGACATCAAAGCTCTGAAACAACTTCTCTCTGTAGTTGCCAGTGGATTACAGAGAAACACTCTTAATATTGACAAGCTGAAAATGGAAACTGCACAGGTATAACTTAATAAAACTTTGTTATGTAAAGTTTGCATGTTTATTTCCTATAGGATAAATACCTTTATTTATCAGACAAGTGAGCACATTGAAACTATATGATATCCAAACTGAAACAGTTGTAAACAAAGTGAAAAGCTTAATCCACTCTGACCTGCCTGAAATTATCTGAGGAGACTGAAATCAGTGCTGCCGATGTTTTCAGATAAGTACAACAGCATAAAGACATCTATCTTGAGGAGAGCATCCTTTTATGTTGCTCATACAATGGAGGGAATATATACCCCCTCTAGTTCTATTTCAGTTGCATATGCAGCTACCAGTGAAAATCAATTTGTAACCACATGATGGACTCTGGGGCAGCAGAGATGCAAGTATATTTTCTTATGTTGTCTAATTAAGAAAAATTATCCAAAGATACCAAAGTATCAAATGTTTTTTAAGTGAAGGAGTCACAGCTCTGGTCACTGGTCTGCATTTTAACTGTGTCACCAGACTGAGCTCAGGTTAAGTTTTGAAGTTAAGATCTTGTCACTTTTTCTTTCATCTGGCATGTCAAGACTATTTACTTCATAAATCAGTGTATTTTATTATCAAGTAAAAAAAAAAAAAAAAAAAAGATGCTCCTTATATCTTGAAAGGAAACACTCTGTAGTTATACTTGGGCAATTGCTTCCTATGAAAGCAAGAAGTTGTTAGTGATATTCTTGCATTTCCTTAAACAACGCAGTTAAGAATAGTGACCGAACCAGGCATTGAGAAAGGATTAATGATGGTTATTGGAAAGTATTAAACAGAAGTCTGCTGTAATTACCATGCTTAAAAAGATCCCTTCCATAGAAAAAGGCACTTTTTTTTTCCACTTCAAGTGCAAAATATTTCTTTTAGATATGTTACTTTCCTGCATTTGACTGTTCTTTTCCCATAGTCCTCAATAAATGTAACGGGATTTCTGAAGTACAGTAGAAATTAAATCTTACCTGTGACAGTCCCTGCCCATGTCAGGGGTTGGACTAGATGATCTTTAAAGGTCCCTTCCAACCCAAAACCATTCTGCAATTTTCAAAGAGTTCAGTATGCTTTCAGGGCGTACCATCGTTTGTTCGTTGTCCAAACCTCTTCTGGTATTTGCGGTTCTTTAACTTCCTACCAGTGTGTTCTTTGAAGAGCTTCTGGTCAGATTCTGTCATAGTTTTAAATACAGAAAGAAAACATTTTATATGAATGAACAGTAGAATTGTAGCTATTTTTCTTTTTGAGCACTTCATTCAGAACCTTATATTTTATTAATTTTCCTTATTTAGGAGCTGAAGAATGCAGAAATAGCATTGAGAACGCAGAAAACTCCTCCCGGTCTCCAGCATGAAAATACAGCCCCAGCAGAGTGAGTTACTGTTACAAAGTTGTATTATTGACTATTTTTATTTATAAGTTGACTTATTTCTGCTTCTTGTAATGTATGTATCAAGTGCTTCATAGAATTGGTGTTTTATTTCTACACTTATCTTACACCAAAGACATGAGAAATACTGTCCATGCTCTTTTTACTTGTCGAAGAATGTCATAAAACATATAACTGCTGCAAGTAGCAAAATGGAAAATGGCAGCTGATGGTTTTTTTCTTTAAATAGTAGCACATTAATAAAACTGTATGATTAAACTTCACTGTTTTATTCATCTAGCTACTTCAGAATCTTGGTAGAGCAGTTTGAAGTACAACTGCAGCAATACAGGCAGCAAATAGAAGAACTGGAAAATCATCTTGCTACTCAAGCAAACAATTCTCACATAACTCCACAAGGTGAATGTTTCAATTTTAATGGTTCATACGCAAAAGTTAAGAAGTGTTGTATCTATAAGACTTAGTAATTTATCTGTTCATTACTGTTGTTCCTTATTCAATGTACAGAAGCAAGTGTTCAGATAGATTCTGCAGTTGTTTAATTCATAAAGGTTCTGGAGCTGTTTAAGACGGATCCAGTTCTTGAGGTGCAGATTGTGTGCTTGGTTTGTGTTTGGAAACTTTGTGTGTCCAGGAGTAGAAATCACAACTTCTAAACTTCTGAAAGCTAGGAAGTAAAGAAACATGGTATGTTTTTACACTCGTGTTCTGACTTCTGTTCTTCTACAAGGGTGGTTCCTGAATGTTTTCTAGACTTAGCTAAGGCACTTGTGTAGGAACTGGGAATGGAAATTAAGGACTCTTAACAGGGCCAGGGCACATCTCAGACATTACTTTGCAAATTCTTTAACTCTGATTTTTCAGGCTCTCCTTTCTTGCAGCATCTGTAGAATCCATCTGCATTTTCCTTGCTTACATTCCTAATGAGCTCATAAAGACATCAGAGAAAGCTCCATACTCTTCAGTCTTTTATTGACTCATCGCATGGTTCCTTGGTCTGTTGACTCTGTTCTGCTTTGAGACCACTGTTATTTCTTCTGTCTTTGTGTGGTGTTCTTAGGGGTTTGTGTATAATGAGGGAACCTATTTTCCTTTCATCTTGGTTTCTGCCTACCTGTCTTTCTTTCTCCATCTCCATGAATGAGACTTCTGTGTCCACCTGCTATTTTAAGGAGAAGTTTTTGTGCAGCAGAGATGCTTATCTGTGGAAAATACTAAAGTGCCTTATTGTAGAGGAGTTGTTTTGCCTTCAACTTGGAGAAAATTTATTCTTTTTTTTTGCTGCCATTTTATCTTGGGAGAATCTCTTGTTAGAGATCTCTCTTTGGTTTGTTATCCTCCTGTGATCATAGGAATTTTAATCTTTTGTGTCATTTTAGGTACAGGTCCTGTGATAAGTAGTGATTTCAAGTGCATGTTTTTTGTGCCAACTGATACTTGACCATCTTGCCATTATAGGATGGTGCTTAGGCTTTGGACCTTGTATGTCAAAAATGAGAGAACTACAGGATCCTCATGGTCCTCTCTTCTTTCCGCATGACATCACTGTGCAGAGTATGAGAGAGGATGCCTTCACAGCATCCTCTTCACAGCATCCACTTCATTTTCCTCAGCTTTTTCAGCAGTGTCCTGCTGCAATTTTAAAGTTCCTTTGCTTGTGTGGGCAAGGATCAGTCAGCTGTACCGGTGTACCTAGACTGTCAACAAATCTAGTCGGCGCTGTGTTGCATATGTGTAGCCAGTTTACCTGCATATGGGAAAAACTCATAAATTATGACCCAGAATGTCTTGAATTTTGAAATGTCATGTGTTCCGTATCAATAAATTGCTTTCAGACTCTTATGGGAACTTGAGGCCAGTCTTCCTAGATACTACTGGCTCTACATTCCTGCAGGATAACATGAGATTTACTCCTTTTTCAGAAAGAAACACAGCTTATAATGGAAAAATTCCTCTATGAAGAGGCAACCATTTTCAGTTCTTAAATCGTCTTATCTTCAAGAACTTGATGGCTACTCTGCATTTCAGTGACTTATATGCCTCCTTCAGAGGAAATGAAGCTGATGTAATTGCACTGAAAGACCACTTCAGTGCTTTTTTATCCTTCATTTTGGCAAATTGTTTCAGTGCTTCTTTTAGAAAAGTTTTTTTTTTTTTTTTTTTGGTTAGCAGCCCACCTCATTTTGCCCAAACCTTTGAGATTTCCACTTAAATCCTAAAGTTTTGCATTAGTTGAGTGGGTGCACTGAAAACAATTTAATATCTGTGTGGGAAGCAGGCTATCCTAAATCTAAGACTTTACGTAGGTAACAAAGCTCCCTATTGTGTCTCTCTCTCAGTTTATGATGTGCTTGTGGGTAGAATAAGAGAGTTCCTGTGATCCTTGTTAGTCATGTTTTTAAATGCAAGTAAAGTTTCTGTTCTACTGTTATCTCTTTGCAAAATCAACTGAACACTGAATTGTGCATTAACTCAGAGCAGAAAATATATACAAATGCAAGAAAATCTGATCTAACTCCATGTAATAAACCAGTGAGGTAAAATGTTCCTGTGTAATTAAAAAACATTAAATAGAATAATATTTTCATAGCTTTACTGAGTGACAGAATTGTGGAAAACAGATTACCATGCATATAAGAATTAATTGGAGAAAAGAGTTGTTTTTTCCCGCAAAATAAAGTTTGAAACACTGAGAAATAATGCTTCAGGAAGTAGTTCTGTGTGCAGGTCTTGTATCACCTAATTACTCTCAAATTCTGGATTTCTTACAGACAATTTCTTCTCATGCAATTTTCTTATGCTTCATGCTGTATGGGTTTTGGGTGGGCTTCTTGCTGTAATATAAACACTAAAGCTTTTCTCCTAGAAGTAAGATTGTAATTTACATATACTTCATATACCTCTTACAGATTTGTCCATGGCTATGCAGAAAATCTATCAAACATTTGTAGCCTTAGCTGCACAACTTCAGTCAATACATGAAAATGTAAAGGTATGTTGTTTTGTTGTGTTCCTACATATTTAGCTATCAACAAGCGTCTGTTTCTTTCACTAATAATATATCTTCAGGTATTCTTTTTTTGTTAAATTACTGTTTTTAAAAATTATGTAACAGCTATCCAAGGAGTACTTTGATTAAAAGGGCAACTTTTGTTCAACTGAGGTCTAATTTGAAATGTTTATTTACAGTGATGTTGTCAACTGACCACAGTCATTTAGGTTACAAAATGCTTTTTAATTGTTGATCAGTTCTTGAAATTTCTGTATTTGATCTCATGCATGTATGTTTTACTCTTTATCCAATGACCTGCTGATCTCAAGGAAAGACAATCTAAATATGGTCTCACTCAAATAAGTAATAATAATAATAAAAAAAAAAAAAGGTACTCACCAGTAAGAGTTTTCAAAATAACTTCGTGAAAAGTGAGTTCTGGCTTGCTTGATTTAATTTTTTTCTCCAATCTGGCTTTCAAGGAAAGTTGTATATACAAAAAGACTACTATGGGGGGGGGGGGGAACAAAAAAAAAACTGATGTAGTATGCCAGAGGAGCCTAGTTAGGCTTGTTTTTTCCTTCATGGACTCCAGCTCAAGTTTCTCACAACAGTTCTGGATAATGGGCAAAATCTCAACGTTCTACAATCTGTAGTTTTTCTTGACCTTCAGAACTCTTCTTAATAACAGGGGGAAGAAGAAGAAAAAAACTTGGAGAAAGTACAAATACTTGGGGTTGTTTTTGCTAAGTGACTTTTTAATTGGGAATACCTCTGCTTTTTTTTTCCCTTTCAGAGTTTCTTCTGCATGGTATTGCTAGTTTTGTAAATGTCTGAAACTGTTTACTTTTCCTTAATAATGTTCAAGAATGCACATGCTCTTGTAGGAACAAATTCTTTGCATTACATTGCTTCTGTCATCACGGATATTCACTGGATTACAGCTACCTACCATCAGATACTTGTGCTGCTCTTAGACAACTCATTTTAGGTACCAGATAAAGCATATATCAGCTCTCCTCTAACTTCAGCGGAATGAAACAAAAACGATCAGGAACATCTTCTGGGCTTTTCACTCCTGAGATCTGAGTGTAGCCCTTGCTTGTGCTGTGGTCTGTGTGGTGATACTTTTGTTATTTAATGCAAAGAGCAGGATTAGTATGCGAGTATAAGCAATAACAACTTCAAGTACCTTGTCAGCCTGATTCAGTGTGAAAGGTGTTACTTCTTGAGAAGTATATTATCTGAAAACAAGGGGTTGGTTTGGGGACTTTCTTTTGGGATGTATTTTGAAGTTCAATCTAGTGGGCATGATGACTTGTATTTTTGGAAGACACAATTGCAACTTCAAAGATCAGAGAAATGAACATACTCCTTAATTGGATCTTTCATTCTGGCAGTTTATCAACTGTTAGAAGCTAGGAGAGGAGAGCAGCTTTGAAACTACTTTTTTCTCTGCCTTATTTCGTGGTTGTAATATGATTTGTGAAGGCAGAACTGTGACCCCAATTCATTCCTTTGTCTGATGTAGGCTTTCTGCCTTGCACACATACTTCATTTCAAAGGTTTGAAATTGTAGTAAAATGTAACCTGGAACTTCTTTGTACAGGGTTACTTGATAAATGTATTCATATTATCGGTGAGTGTATAGGTACATTCTGTATCCAGGTTCAGTAGAGAGTAAAATGTGCTTGGGCACAATTTAAGTAGAAAACTATTAAATCGTTCTGTGTAGATTAGCCTTAAGACCTTGTTCTACAGAATCTCAGAATCTAATGACATTTCTGTCAGCTGCAGTCAAGATGGCATCTTATTAAACCTCCAAGTTCTATAAGTGCCTTTTCGTGCCAAGGAAAGCAGTCCTCATATGATAATGAGAGAAATCTTTCTGTGTTCCCTGCTATTTCTGATAGACTTGGGCTTACAGCTGTTAAAATCCTGAGTCAGAATTCTTGGACCGGAATTAAATGTGCTCCTCAGAGATGAGCACTTAGCCAGGAACACGGGAAATAGTACGTCTTCCATAAAATACAGTTGAATCTGTTGGGTTTTGTTTTTAATAAATGTATTGTACTTAAAGATGCTCTCTAGATGGAAATGGCTCTTACCAGCTCATTAAATGAAGCCATTAGTCCTTTCATGTTACTTAAGATATCTATATTTCCCTCCCTTGTGACAGAGGTCACTCACAGAAATTGCTTATGATGGAAAGGCCAAGCCAGTTACTGCCATAGAAGGTGGGGTTTTGAGGGCATGGGGAGGGCAAGTCAGGAAAGAAGAGCAAACTTGGGCTACATGGAAGCCTAAAGCAAGAATAATTTATTGCATTTGCACTGTATTACCTAGCTGATGAAATGAATCAGCAATGACAGTGGATCCTAAAATCCGGATGCCTCCTTTGGGTTTGCTCTAAGAAAGAGAGGGAAAGGACAAGAGGGAAAAGGACAGATATGTACATGAAACGAAGCAAAACAAGAGCAAATGAAGATATGCAGAAAGGGTAACATTGAAGAGTTGTTATATTGTGCAGTGAGCTAGTAGTGTGGCTATATTTTGCCTCTGATGTCAGCTAGTACACCGACAAATAAAATGGTGCTGGTTTACACCAACTTTGAAAGATCTTGGGATCGTGCAGAATGTTGACCTGTTACGCTTGACCACTTTGCAGCATTTAAGTAAAGGACAACCTGTGGCTGTAGCTGATGCAAAACAGTTCTATCCAGTTTATAACTTGACAAGATCTTTTCATGTCTTTTTAAGGAAATGTTATTTATAACCTGGTTTCTTTTTTTTCCTTATGAAGTAAAGGTTTTATGTCTAATATACTGAACTAAAATGGCTTCCCCCCACCCCCCTTCAGATGCTCAAAGACCAATACCTTGGCTACAGGAAAACCTTTCTGGGAGATGCCATGGATGTGTTTGAGGCGAGACGAACAGAAGCTAAGAAGTGGCAGAGCGCGCCACGTGTTACCACTGGACCGACCCCTTTCAGCAACATACCAAATGCAGCAGCCGTTGCGATGGCTGCAACACTTACTCAGCAGCAACAGCCTGCTACAGGTCTGAGTGCATTCAAGTTATAGATTATTAGTGTTACAGCAGTAGTAAACTTGTGTAAACTTTTCTATGAAGTCTTCCTTTGTGTTAGACTAAAAATCTAAACGTTGTGATGAGTAAAGTTACTGATACATAGCCAATAGAAAAAAAAAAAAGCAGGGTAGACTTAGCAATAATTATACAACAGATACTTAATCTTGTGAATTTACTTGTATTAATGATATTTACTGTACTGTTCTAATTTACCCCCTTGGAATGTGAGTCTTCGCTCTTCAGTAACATCTCCGAATACTTTTAGTATAGCCTCTTTCCAGAGTTGTGTGGTTATAGTAAATTATTTTAGAATCAGTGAGGAGAGAATATCTAAAGGCGTATTACCTTTTTCATATGTAAAATGATTAATGCATTTTTATATAGCACTTTGGAACTGTAAAATGAAAAATGCTGTTGAACAGGAAGGATAGTCAAAAATCTGTAGAATAGGAAGGCGGATGTCTGGCTTATTATTTTAGAGCCAACTCCATCATGGTGATATTGGGGCAGTTTTTGCTGCCTGTTCTGCTGTTGTGAATATTAGTAGAGAAAGTAGAGGGGATCAGTGGTTCTGTGTATGCATGTATGTTTAAGAGGAAGACCAAAGCAGAGGAAATACCTGATCTACTGCTAAGGACAAATGAATATGTATGGCAAAGGAAGTAACTTACGCACCTTAATTGACATTATTATACTAACCATCACTTTTCAGAGAGGGGGTCCTGAATATCAGGAGTTGAATTGATATCTAATCGTTTAGCAGAAATAATAGCCTCTGTTTAATTTTACTTGAACGTGGGTGGATATGTCTGTCAGCAAATTATGGAAAAGCTTAGGTAACTGCGTTCTACCATTTATTTTCTAAGATGTATGCCTGTGTGTACTGGAAGTTAAATTAGCACCTTTTCCCTTCCTTGTCTTATAAACAGCAGTCATATTTTGAATTAGTTTAATTAAAGACCTATTCAGCAACCACCTTAGTGAGTTTGACGAATTATTAGGCTGTCCTTGCCCTCTCCATAGAAGGAAACAAAGGTGCTTCCAGCCCTGACCCTTATAAACAGCAAGGAGATGTGTTTAAAGGACAAATATGACGAAATACTGAACCCAACAGAAAGTGAAGTCATTATGAAATATTTCTATTTTAAATTTCTTTTGTAGTCCTGTGTCTTCCTCTTTTTGCTGCTGTCTTAATCCATGGAAATTCAGTGGAAGTTACATCAGTAAAAGATTACATTTTTTAAACTGCCACACCAGCTTTGTGGCAGTTTAAAAACATAATCTTTTGTGCAGCCTAATGTTGCCAAAATAGTTCCTTCTCCCCCTGTCTTTCCTCCTTGTCTTTTTTTTTTTTTTTTAAATACTCATCATGATCATTATGGGATTAGTTGTGGTTACAAGTCATATACTTGATATTCAAAGTTTTACTTGTGTTTTCATGAATTGTGGTGAGGGATTCAGATCTTCTCTTCCTGGTCCAGATTCTACAGAGCTGCCAATAACTTCAGTAAATTGATGCCACTTATGGCATGACTTCCCTAGTGTTTTCTTAGGGGTTAGGAGCGGAAAAAAATGCAAATTTGACCCGTACCAGCATGCATGAGGTAAGGTGACTTTATACCTCAAGTTATGTTGTAACACCTTGTAGTGGAAAGAGTGAAGTCATCTTTTGTTTCTTTGTTTTTTGTGTGTGTTTTATTGTTTTGCTTTGTTTTAAATTAGGTTAGTGGCTTTGGCAGAGTATTTCAAAAGCCAAAAATGTGCCAACTTCAGGAGTGGTGCAGACAGAACAAAGCCATTAACTTATTTCGCACATGCCAACAGAAGTAGGCAAGAACTTGAGTTTACTGCTTATTCAGCTGAAATACTGTTGTCCTCCATGAAACTTGCTTGATCACCTGGAGACTAGAGGTAGATTTAAGTGCCACTCAAAACATAAAGAATATTTAAAAAAAAAAAAAAAAATAGAAAATAGGCTTAGAAATTGAAGTCATGTTACGTACATCTGTGGCTCAAAAGAAGGATTAGTCAGGCCTTAGTTAGGCCTGAACTCTTTCAGAGAGAAGCAGTCTTAAAAGCTTACTATGAAGGAACATTTCACAGCTTTCCTAGATTACTGATTTCAGTGCTTGACTTGTTCTCAACATCTTACCCAAAACTATAGCTGCAAATTTAGTCCACTACTTTTGGTTTTATTCTCAGTGGAAAAGGAGAATAATAATCTATTCTTTCAGTTTTGCAGGAATCTTTAAATGTTTGAAGATTGCCTCCTCATAGTTTCCTTTTTGTTGTTTGAGGAAAAGATTTCAGATGGCCATTTACTGCAGTATTACTGCAGTAAATATTTGCTTGTTTTAACTTTGTAGTGTTACGAGTTTCATAACATATTTCAGAATGGTTTAGGTTGGAAGGGACCTTAAAGCCCATCTGGTTCCAACCCCCTGCCATGGGCAGGGACACCTCCCACCACACCAGGTTGCCCAAAGCCCCATCCAGCCTGGCCTTGAGCACCTCCAGGGATGGGGCATCCACAGCTTCTCTGGGCAGCCTGTGCCAGGGCCTCACCACCCTCTTAGTGAAGAATTTCCTCCTAATATCTGATCTAAATCTCCCCTCTTGT
The DNA here is from genome assembly GCF_964211825.1 of Aythya ferina. NCBI lineage: Eukaryota > Metazoa > Chordata > Aves > Anseriformes > Anatidae > Aythya > Aythya ferina. Next base: position 20,920,349 of record NC_140296.1, read on the forward strand.
TTTAAACCGTTCCCCCTTGTCCTATCATTATCTGCTCAAGTGATAAATCTTTACCTTGTTATAACCCCTTTTTAAGTATTGAAAAACTGCAGTGAAGTCTCCCTGGAGCCTTCGTTTCTCCAGGCTGAACATCCCCAGCTCTCTCAGCCTTTCTTCCTAGGAGAGGTGTTCCAGCCCTCTGATCATCCTTGTGGCCCTCCTCACGTCCTTCTGGTGCTGGGGCCCCAGCCCTGGACGCAGCACTCCAGGTGGGGCCTCACCAGGGCAGAGCAGAGGGGCTCAATCCCCTCCCTCCACCTGCTGCCCACCCCTCTGTTGGTGCAGCCCAGGACGCAGTTGGCCTCTGGGCTGCAGGCACGCACTGCTGGCTTTTGTTGAGCTGTTCATCCACCAGATCCCCCAGGTTATTCTCTGCAGGGCTGCTGCCAATGAGTTCTTCTCCCAGTCTGTGCTCCTGTCTGGGATTGCCCTGACGCAGGTGCAGGACCTTGCATTTGATAAACTGTCCACTGGAAGTTAATCACGTGTATTTCTTTGCAATCTCTAGATCCATACGAGTGGGATAGAGGGGGTAGGATATTAGAAGGTTATGAGAGAAAAGATGAGGAAATGAGGTATATGAAAGGGGTCCGTGTAATACCTGACCTGCCATTGTTGTTCTTGAAGATAAGAATAAAACAAGAAAATTAATCTGGGCTTTAATGTTTTCTTGACTAAAATCTAATGTATGGTACTCTAATATTGGGGGATCAGGATGGTTAGTCTCTTAAAAAAATATTTGATGTTTACATGGTGAAGTCTATTTCATCAGGTTAAATTAGTTACTATTCTTTCTCTGAAAAGGTAACTTATTCTAAATTTGTTTTCAGAAGTCAAAGGTTTAGTAGCTACGTCTAAACTGTGGGATCAGGGAACGTTTCCCCAGTTCCTGGGTGTAGATACGCACCCCATTTATGTTTTCTTTTTATACCAAGGCATGTCTGGCTTCCACTGAAACAAGGCCAGTGGATCCTGGGCGTAGTGGAAGAAAGGGAGCAAAGATAAGGCTCCACTGGTATCCTGGGGTGGATCATCAGGACACCAGCATTGTGTTGTGCACGGTGAAGCACAATTTCTGTGCAGTTTTATTGAAGCTAGAGTTATTAAAATTGTTTGTCTTGTCTGCATGCAGCTTTTCTCCCTGGTTTAGCACCTTTGCTCTGAGCACAGCTTTATGGGTAGCAGTGGGGCTGGTTATGCTTTTGTGAAGCAGTAGCTAGTGATAACCACTGCCTCACTTATACCTTCCCTGAGCAAATTTTAACAGCGTGGAAGTTCAAATGTTGGGGGCTGGTCTGCCTATCACTATTGATGGGTCTAAAGTGAAAGATTTTAAAGGAAATTAAAGCCAAATGAATTAAGAGCAGTAAATGCACAAGGCTGAAACAGATCTTTTCCTGGTGAGACTAAGTTGTCTTAAATAATTTTCAAGCTCACCTTTCCTCTGCTTTAAAAATATATAAACAAAATTCCCCTATGTGCCCCCAAGAACTTAGCTACTCTCTCCTTAACTGGTGAAGTGCAGAGTTAGTCGAGGCATTATCAAGCTATTAGCACACTTTGTTATGTTTTGGCTTGACTCTTGAGATTAAAGAGCTAATAGAAAATGATACTGGATTTTTTTATAGCACTTAAATTACACAAATTAAAAAAATAAATGATATTAATCTTGGTTAAAACTAGTCAATGTATTACTTTGTCGGAATCAGATTGAAGTTGTGACACTAAATTTGTTCACTGTCAGGACCAGCTGTGCTACAAAAATTGCGCACTGTCACTTTGGCAAATCTTGCTGCCCTGTCTGGACTCCGTAGTGGGTCCTGTTCTTTAACTGAAATGCTCCACAGGGCAATATAGCAAGGTATAAAAGTGTTAAAAGGCTTGTTATAAAGAACTTGTCTCGTACCTGTAATAGCCAGAAGTGCCAATTTTTGCTAGTACTTTTGGCATTGAAGAACCTTTTATTACTAATTTTTTTGCTATTGAAAATTATGTTTACTTACAAGAGCTATAACTAGCGATGATGCCTTCAGAACATTATGGTACAAAATCAACAAATATCCTATGCTGTTGCTCAATGAAAAGCTTGTTAGTCTAAGGTATGTGATCCTGTTTTATATAATCTGAGGTGTTTTAGAATAATGTTTTTTACTGGCTCTGAAAAGCATGTTGCATTGGGGTGGGGGGAAGCTTTGCCTGGAGGACTGTAGTGTTTTTGTTTAAGGTCTTCCACTAACAGTGCCTCCTACTGAGATAGCAAACCTGTGCACTCCCTTTAGTGGAGAAGGAACTGGATATGTGTTTGGGGCTTCTTTTAGTTTATTAGATGACTGACTTGTGTAGGGTTTCTTGTTTTTTTATTGATAAAAAAATAAATCTTATTTTATAAGAGCTGCTAGGTAGATGTGTCAGTATTTAAACTGGATGTAAACAAGTTTAGTTTGGAATTTATGTGAACATTTGCAATTAAAACATCTGGTATACTTTCTTTAGTTGAAAAACTAGCTTGGGTTTTCCAACTATTCCTGCTAAGCAGAGACTGAAAGCTAACAACTTTTAGTTGCCCTTAAAATTTAGTTTAACACTACTTGGAGTATGCAGATGTCATTCAGCTTGGATCACAGGAATTTTGTGTTCCTTGCAAAAATGTTACTTTTCAATGTACAGTGCCTTTCACTTGATTCAAAAGGATTTTCCATTTAAAGCTTCAAAAACTGAACTGATTTTAAAAAGCTTGAAATGCTTACGTTTTAAAACTTCAGATAAATGTTAGTTACAGGAAGCTTTGTAGTATGAAGGATGGTGCTTTGAATGAAATTAAACCCAAATTTTAATAACTCTTTAGGAAAATGACTGAAGTCACTGGAGCTTTATAGTGATATTAGAGTAAATAATGACTTTCACACATATAATACATAAAGTATGCTCAAAGGTGGAGAAGCTTGTGTTAAGGAAAGATGCAAATGTCTGTGGATTAAGAGTTTGGCACTGTATTTTGTATTCAATGATGAAACTTTTTAACTAGTGCACTGAAAACTGTGCTTGAAAAAGACAGGAATATGATTGTACTGTGAAAACTGTCAAAATATATTATTTATCAGAATTAAGTATTTTAAAATGTGCTAGTAACAGGCTAGCGAGTTGATTCTCATTCCCCAAGGTTTAAAAAGAAAAAAAGGAAAGAAAAAAAAAAAAGAAAAGGAACTGAGGCTGTAAATTTTATCTTGGCAGACTGAAAATGTTTACTGACAGTCCTGCATCTTAGTGGGGATATGCAGGGAAACTGTCAGCTTTTTTAGTTATGGGACAAACTCTTGACTCTGAAATTTTGAATGTATCTAATTCATTAAGGTACACAGAATTGTGCCTTTTGTAAATGTTTATTTAAACAGGTGGTTTGACTAGTTTACCTTATTGAATGGTGTAATGTAGCAGAGCTCAACAGAACTCAGTTATCACTTGTGTGGAAAAAATCGAATTGTCATGTTACTGTGTAATTGACTTGCTTAAAAATGAACAATAAATTTAATAAAATAAAGTCATTGTCTTGTTTTTTATCATAGTGTTCTGTTTAAATTTGGATGGAATATTTGAAAATTCCTATTTATTAAATTAACATAGCTTTAGAGTAGTGTCAGTTCTTACATTTTTAATTTGAAGTTTATCCCTTTGCTGGTTCCATTAATACAGGTGGCTACATGTTACCTACAGTTCTGTCAAGATTTTGATTAATGATTAATGCATTAAGTTTAAGGTGAAACTGCTCAAGTTTTAAAAATACTAAATGGTGTTTTTGATTTTATTAGTTTTGGGAAAGTTTCACCTTTTTGCAGTCAGTGTTCTCTTAGGTTTTTATCAGGTGGACGTGGAGGCAGATAAGTGAGGAATTTTGAGGTAAAGCTTGGGGTCTTAATGGGATTTAATGAAAGCAATGATGTTCACATGATCGAGTACTTGAATAAATAAATAAAGGACCTCTGTACTATGAAAGAGTAAGGCAAGTTTGTTCTCATTTTTTTTATACCAGGGCCACAGCCATCTCTGGGAGTTAGTTTTGGAACGCCATTCGGCTCAGGTATTGGCACTGGCTTGCAATCAAGTGGCTTAGGTTCTTCAAGCCTTGGAGGTACACTTTAACTTTTCTAATGTTTCCTTGAATTATTATACCGCACATCTGAATCTCTTGTAAACCTTAAACTCCACTAAGAGGGTGATCTGTTTCAGGGCAAGACCTTTGCAGTTGGCAGTCTACACTTTCCAAACTTCTCCATGCCTTGCAGAAAGTTACTAAGGTTAATAGAGTATTATAGTGAAAACCCCATGATGAAAAATATGAAGTTTTCACAAAGGAGTTGATCCTTTAGCTAGGGAAGTGCATCAAGGACATCCTTCTGTAACTACAGCTTGCATTAATTTGTTGCATAATTGAAAGTTGGGCACATGGGAACATGCTATGACTAATTCACCGAAGTTCTTCACCTGTTATATACAGCTACAGTTTGGGGATCCTGCTTGGTACAACATTTGCTTTATCTGTCACTGTACATCAGTGCTGAGGTGGGAGGGGAAAAAAGGTCTTTCTCAAGCTCCAAAACAAAGCAATGTTTGAAAGTGAGGGGGAAAATACTTAACCAAAATACTGATTAATAGTGCTTATGGGGGACATATACCAAGAGGACTCATGACTGTTTCAGAGTAGGTGGTAATAAGAAAATAAAATTTAAATGCACGTCTACATTTTTAATTTGTATGTAATGAATTTTCAGAAGTAGAACTAAAAGTGGAAAAGTGATTATCCGCATGTAAAATTTCTTGTCTTAGATCAGTGGGGTTCCTACAGGGCAAATCAACAGACACTAGTGTCTTCTCTCCCGTGTGAGATCTGCAAAGACAATTGTTATATCTGAGCACAAACAATGCGTTGTGTTACACCCGGTCCACATTTCAGCCACAGTCTGCAGCTGTGCATTTGGATCGTTGAGCATAATATGAAAATCGCTGTTGTAACATCTCAAATGCTATCACCAGCTGTTGGAAAGATGTAACTGCTGTGATGCATAATGCTTGAAGATTGCATCGGTTTTATCTTAAACGATGATCTTGAAATTATCTTTGTCTACCAATGTGCCTTCTCATCAGTTTTTAAGCTTTCTCAGATTTAAAAAAAAAAAAAAAAAAAAAAAAAAAGCCCCTACACCAAACAGGAAAAATAACTGAGAATAGTGGGCTGAATGGAGAATGATTGTGGTTTATCAGGTTATTCCCACAATGTTTTAGATGCCTTAAACATACAATTCTTCCTTTTCAACCAAAGAGACTATAGGTTACAGACTGGCAAAATTGATGAACACAGATAAACAACATAAACTACAGAACATTTTATTTTAAATTGATGGACATCTGCTCCTAGTTTTGTCTTAGAGGCCTAACTTGTATTCTTCGCAAGTTCTTTGATTAGGAAGGCACTTGCTTTTATGTCATCTCATATATAAATTTATATGAAGTTTTGGTCTTTTGACAAATCAAGGAAACCTCCTAATGGAAGCAAGTGTAGAATACAGAAGCACATGCAGAATACCCTGCAGTGGTGCTCATGGAATCCAATGAGCAGAATGAATGCTTCAGCCTTTCAGATTTTTATTTTTTTAAACAGTACAATTCTTAACATCTATTGTTGAAACTGCATTTTAGCTAGGAAACATGCTGTCTTGCTATGATAAATAGTCTGCGAATTTTATTAGTAACAATTGTATAAGCTTTTGCACTCAAGGATATAAGATAAGTAGCGTATTGATCCTATGCTTCATGAAATGCTGATACAGGTAATTGCCTGACTCTTGGTAATTCATTTCCAACTAGATATGAGAAAAAAGTATCTTTCAAAATATCTTGCATTCAAATGATACTTTCTATTCCATAAAATTAAAACTCTTTACGAGTATTTTCCCTAACGCTTCAAACAAAAGATGGGGGCATAATTTCATTGAATATAAATATTGTTCTTATTTTGGTAACTTCTTCAGATAAGGGGGGAGAAAAAAAGTCTCTTCATTTTACCTCACCTCTATCTCAAACTGCAAATATCAACTTGCTTTTCCTTTTCTTTGAAGTCACTTCATGCTAATAACACACATTAAAATTCTAAAATATTTACAGTATGAAGTTATAAATAACAATTGCAAAATTAACAAAATGAGTTTTATTACAGCTATACAGTTATCACTCTGCATTTTATATTTTTCCATTTAAAAAAAAATCTAGAAATTATATTTCTATTCCAGGTTCTATCTTATTTTGTCACGTCTTAGGTAAAGCTGATCACCAGTAAGCTTGGAATTGGGGTGGAGTAAACCCTGAATTGAACCAGATGTAAACTCAAGATAAAGCTTGCTTTCTTTAAGTGTAGAGTTTTTTCTCTTGGAGTTCTTTTGGATGAAGATTACGGCTTTCTTTAATGGAAGTCGTGTAACTTGTGCTTCTTAGTTTTGGCCCATTTGGTATAGTGTATTCTTGACAATTTAACAAATGGCTAAATAGCTGTTAAACTCAGCTGATTGCTGTTAAACATGGATTCTCCACCTGCAATCGCTTATAGTTTGTTCTTTTACTCAGTTTTGTATTTGGAAGGAAATAATTTTCTCAGAGGCTTTCATGTTTGCGCTGCTTTTTTCAAGAAAGCAATGCTATGTTGAGATTAAGATACACTTGATGCACTAGCCTCAGGAATATTTGTTTACCAAATAATGCTTAGAATTATGTTTAGTTTTAGAATACTTGCCCCAGACCTATATATCTTTAATTGTTGTGTCTGTAATTTTTTGTTATATGTCTTTACTATTATTCTACTAGGATTTGGAAGTAGCTCTGCCTTTGGAAGTAGTGCCACAGGAGCATCATCGTTTGGGTTTGGAACTACAAGTAAACCATCAGGAAGTCTAAGTGCAGGTTGGTTTATTTTTCTTGAATTCACATTTATCTTAAAGCAAAAGTTCTATAATCAAACTACTATTATACAGTCTTAAAAAAGCTCCTGACACAAATATGCTTAAAATTGCATGTATAAGTAACAATGAGAGTAACTGTTTACTTGCTAAATGTGTCTTCAGAAGTTTTTTTGGCTTTATTAAAGGTCTTGGCAGTATCAACTAAGTATTTTTCATTTAAAGGTCTTTATCTAGTTAAACAGGAGAATGTGCATCAGATTGGATCAGTTGCGACCTGAGGCACAGAAATGCAGTTAGTACTTGAATGCATAGGTTATAGTGTTACTGAGCTATTGAAATTAGTGCATAAATCTGTGATAAACGTACCTGTAATTTAACTTCAAATAAAGAAATTGAAATTATTTTTGTAGATGTCTGGAAGGCTTCCTTAAAACTCTTTTTTGCTTATCCTTGATGTCCTAAATAGCAGGTTACAGGTAGCATATCTTTGTAGATATCTAGAATTCATGTGTTAACTAGTTTGAAAACTCTTCTGTGGCAATTGAGTTAACTATCTCAGTATCATTTCACTTCTTTGGTTTTATTTTCTTGGTAGTGAGAAGATGAAGATATTGATGTAGTTTCTCCATAACTCAGATGTCTAAAACCTTAGTCACTTCTGCAGCTTACATCTATTCTACAGCTTGCATCTATTTATTTACTTTTTAAATAGGAGTTTGTTTCTGAAGCTTGTAGCTTACTGTGGTCTCTCGTATAGTCTTCAGAGACAGATTGAAGGAGTATCATGTCTCCTGGGATAAGCTTTTGGTAGCATGTTTGTTAAAGAAGTTTCTCTTTTATAAAAAAAAATTAAAAAAAATGCTGTTATAACCATAGTAAATGGTTGTTTATTAGTCAGCACCCAGAACATTACCTTGGGCCAGTACCTTGTTAGTTGCTGTGCCTTTTTTGTTCCTTGGTTACTGTTAGGTACTTTACAGGCCTAGTTTGACAGAATAACCGTAAGCTTTGTGTTATAAGGTGGAAATACACAACCAGCTTAGTGAGCTATTTAGCATCATGAACACCCTAGTAAATTTTTGATGGAACATCTCTGATTTTTCAGTATGCAGTTCTAAGCATCAACCTTTTTTTGCTTATTTTTAATACCAGAAACAAGTCAAAACTTGCACTGCTTGAATTTTTATTCTTTCTTTATAATATTTCAAATAATACTACAGAATTTCAAGCTGCTGGGTTGCAGAGTATATAGCTTAATTTTCAGTGTATTTAAAAATATAAGAATAAAATTAGTTTTATGGATCAGTTGTCCACCACTAATGAGGTATCAAGCCAAAGTAAACAAATAGTTTTACTATCTTGGTGGTGAGCAAAGACAATTTAGATGTCACTTCACAGCATTCCTCAAACCAGGCTCTGCTATGGTGGCAGTGCTCCCAGTCTCTGTTTAGCAGTGCAGATGAGTTGGATCCAATTAAATAAGGATTGTTTTCAGTTAACTCAAGAGTCACAGACCCACAAAGTGATAATCAGGAACATAAACAACTAAATGTAATTCCCAACGTTTCGTGCTTATAAAATAGTGTTCATGAAAATCTTCACCTAGACTGGGACTACACATTAAAAACCTCCGTAAAGATTTGGTAGTCCTGAAGCATATTAACTTTTACGTCCAAAATCCTATGCTGCATAGTTTCTGAATTGCATATGATCTGTAGTCAGACTTTAATATGTATGTATAAATGGGTTTAAATGATGAGGCTAGCAACGTTTTTTTTTTTTTAATTTGTGTGTCCTATTTCTTAAATAACACTTATAAAACAAGCTTGTTTCTGGATCCTATATTACTTACCATAAGATAATTGTATCTTATTTCTGAATCTTTCTTGAAATAGTTGGGAGATCGTGGGAATTTGGATGCATGGATATACGGATGTATAATTAATTTAAAAATTTAATTTATAGGAAGTGTACTGTCATCCTTTCTCTCTGAAACACAGACAAAGCTTTCTTCCATTGTGGAAAGCCAACTCTTAAGAAAAGTCCCTCTTAATTCCCAATTCCTTATTCATCTGATGGCAATCAAAAAGGTTGCGTTGAGGGGGGATGTTGTAAAGAGCCTTAATCCCTAAAATCATGGGAAAAGGGGGGAAAAAATAAACAGAATTTATAGAGATGATGTTGGGGGGGACATAGAGGGTGTCACATTATTTTGATGAAAACTGAAATGCTAGACATGCTTTGAAGAGCTGAGTTGGGAATTTGGGTTGGAGAACTGTTGTTATTGAAGAATAGCTATGACCAGGTTCTAAATATGGGGCATTTAGTAAATCAGTTAGGGCTGTGCTGGAAATCCCTTTACATTTAGAGCACTTATTGTGGAGTGGAGATAGGAGAAGGGAATAGATTGCCTTTGAGATCTGCTGTTTATCCCTGTAGCATTAAAACAAACAAAAACTGTTATTGGGAAAGTTTGTATGATTTATTTGGCTTGCCTACTTGAAGGGCTTGTCCGAAATTTATTGAATTGCTTGAGTGTGTGTAGAGAAGAGCAATGAAGCTGGTGAGGGGACTGGGAAACGAGACAGGAGCAGCTGAGGGAACTGGGGTTGCTTAGTCTGGAGAAAAGGAGGCTGAGGGGAGACCTTATCAGACCTCTGTGAGAGGAGGGCGTGGGTCTCTTTTCTCAGATGGCAAGTGATAGGATGCAAGGAAACAGTCTCTAGTTGTGCCAGAGAAGGTTTAGATTGGATATTAGAATTTCTTCACAGAGAAGGGTGGTAGCATTGGGATGGGGTGCCCAGGAAAGCAGTGGAGTCCCCATCCCTGGAGGTACTGAAGAGAGGTGTGGACAGAGTGCTTCGGGGCTTGGAGGAAGCAGAGGTGTGAATGCCCAACGAGCGAGGTGTACTCTGAGGTCCTGAAGGGAGATGCTAAGTTTGTGCCTTCAAAGGGCAGATGGTCACTTACTTTCTGAAAATATTTGTTTAAACCTAAGTAATACTTACTTCAACAAAGAAATTGTTGATCATCTTGTAGCTGTGGTTCAAGACTGTGCAAACACTCCTAGAAGCGAGCTATTCCATAGCTGATCCTTCCTTGCAACAGGAACAAGACTGAATGTATATCTTGTTCAAAGTTTATTCCTAAAGATTTTTGAGTATTCTGTGTAAGAGTTGGTTTTCTTTTTCTTAAAAGAATTTTATGGGACAGAGCCATTTAGATGAATTTCCCTTTTGCCTTTTTACACTTTTGTGGCTGTCCTAAATGGTACTTGTATCCTACCAGCTATTATTTCCAGGTCATATCTAAATTAACAAACACATTTTCAGTCTTCTGTCATGCAGCTTATGCATCTCTTTCTTTCTAACGCTACTCAAAGTCCATACGGCCTTCCCTGCATTCTTCAAAATAATCCCTGCAAGCAGAAGCAGCTATATGGAGGTTGTTCATGTGCACTTTAGCCTTGCCTTTGGAACTCCTGGCACCATAGATCACATACAGCTTTACTGTGAATTGTATTCATGATGTTTTCTATAGAAAGCAGTGCTTATGTGCAATCTCAGGTACATTCTTGAAGTAATAAGTTAGTTTAGGAAGAACAGCTTAAGTTTATTAGAGACTTTTTCATCCATGAGACTCTCAGGTGAAAGATTTCTTCTTTTAAAATCTTACTTTGTATTCTGAGTTAGCAGGAAAATGGAGGAATGCACATGAGGCTGGGGGCTGTTCACAGCTTTGCCATGAACCTGCTGTGAGGCGAGGAGTGCAGGCCATGGTCTGCTTGTACTTCTGCCTTCCCTCCCACCATGCTTTATGCACATAACCATCTAAATATATTCTGCATACTTAGACTGAGAGCTTGAGGAGAGGATTACAGTTCTTCTGTTGTACTATTTCAGATTGGTATTGGTAAATATTGGTAATACAGTAGCTGGTGTTAACAGCTTCAAGGAGAACAGAATTGCTATCCTGATGTAACTTATGTTTTAAAATATTTTTGCCTCCCTCACAAGGCTTTGGCAGCTCGACTACATCTGGGTTTAACTTCAGCAATCCTGGCATCACAGCATCAGCTGGTCTGACGTTCGGGGTGTCTAATCCTGCATCTGCAGGCTTTGGGACAGGAGGGCAACTTCTTCAGCTGAAGAAACCTCCAGCTGGAAACAAGCGAGGGAAAAGATAGGCACCCCTTTTAGGGAAGTGGAAGTGAATCAACTTTGTTCATCTGAAAAGTCTATTTTTCTAGATTGATGCATTAATTCAGTTGCATCCCGTGAGATTTATAAAAAATAAAATTAAAAAAAAAAATTTGCTACTTTTCCCTAGTCTGAAATACGAAATGAATCATATTGAACAGCTATTTTCTTGTGAATAGAATCCCGTTTATGTATTTTTATTTTTGGCCCTAGTTTTAGAAATGTTCTATACTGCATTATTAAAGAATCTTGTAAAACCATCTATTTAACCTACTGTTAGTAGCAGAATATTTTTTGTTAATAAGCTTTATACCATATGAATATATGCATATTTGTTTTTTGTACAGATAAAATATATTCTAGTACAAATACTAGAGTTCATATCTTCTGTTCCTGGATATGGCCTTTAAATCTACTTCAGGGTGTTTTTGTGTATATGGATGTAAATATATACAGTACAGTGCACACATCTGTGTGTATGTCTGTGTATATATATATGTATAAAATAAACAGATGTGCAAACCTTGCCCCACAGACAGGTCTCCTCTTCTTTGTGTGTTCTGTTTCTCCGTGTTACTCTCTGGTTCCACATTTTGAGGTTCTTCTGAATTTCAGGTAGTGGGTCCCAGGCTGTGTCATCCGCTTCTCGTGTTCTGTTGTTTAAGACCAGCTGAAGTACAATGTTTACTATTTCACGAAGCTTGGTGTGTATGTACAGTGTTTAGGAGCTGTGGTTTTTGAACCCTTTACTTTTACCCATTTAGCAGCCAACTCAAAAGAAGAATCTGATACTGACACAGACATTTCATAGGTAACGTTCCCAAACTGTTTCATTTTATTTTTTCTCCTGAGCTGCACAGTGAGATGTTGCAGGATTTCAGTGGAAAGCTCAGGGTTCTACGAAGTTTGCTTGCAGAGTTGTCAAGCTGGATGAGCTTTTCCCTGCAGTTGGAGGGGATAAGGATATACTATTGCAGTGAAAACCTGAATTAAATGCTACAAAACAGTTGATTCACCAGCTTCTTCTAGTCAGTGCTACCTGCATTGACATAAGAGCTATTGCATATCTGTTTTCAATACGAGGTATAGTACAGTAAGTTGCTGCTAAAGAATTGAAAAAAATGATGTGATTTGAAGGTTAAGCTACTGCAACAGTAGAGTCTGAATCTAGCATCCTACATCTTAGCTGCTTGTGCTGTGTTTCCAACTCTGTCCACAAGAAATAGCTGGACAAGACCTTAAGGAGGTACCACCCTATGTGAGAGAAATAATAGATCCATTTAATCTTTGCAAATAGAGATACAGGCTGAAGTGTGAGTGAATGTGGAGCTTTGGAGTTGTGTTGCTGTTTCTAGATGATGTTTTGTATATAACATGCATCAAATTAATATTCACAATCATTTTCACAAAAGCACCTTTTTTAAAACAGTTACAGAGCGTAAGATTTTTTTTCTAGTACTGAGCGAGTTATTTGCTTTCTCTTGTTGAAGTGTTATTACCATTTTGTATGTTTTGGAAACGTCTGCATTCAGTAGTGGTTGCTTTTTGACAAATGTTCGGTTTATCACTTGATCTGGTAAAATTGAGGGAAACTGAGCACAGAATTCTTCCCTTTTGTACACCTGTATGTTATTGCATCTTTGTGACCCTTCCCCTAAGAAGGGATATAATGTGTGTTTTTTTTTTTATGTCTGGGAAAACTAAAAGTTTATTTTGATTTTGACCTTTTAAAAACTGCTTGGGCTGCAGTCAAAACCGTAACGTTTGTATTCCTTTGTTATTGCTTTTTTGATAGTTAATATGTTAAACCACTGGACTTTTCTTGTAATGTATCGATTTGTGAAACTAATTCTAAGTGTGTACTGTTTGTCCATATGTGCAACAACTTACCATTGTGCAAACAATAAAACATTAATGCTGTGATCCTTGTAATACATATTTGCCTATTTCAAAGATCATTTCCTCTTGTCTTCCTCTGTTACAGGACAAACAAAACCATCACTGGCTAATACGTAGAATTGTTTTTCCCAGAACTTGGAGTAAAATTGTTCTTTCTGAAGTTATGGCGCTGATCTCTGGATGGAAAGGGAGGGTTGGGGGGAAGGAATATGTTGAGGTTTTGTCTAGAATCTCTTAACGCTGGCTGTATAAACCTCAGTGGTGCTGTAATGTAACACAGCACGGGGTGTATTTTTTGTGAAGTCCAAGGCAGTCTGAGCCTCCTGTGTACCTGTGTTGTTGTTTCTTTTCATGCCAAGGCAATAGTTTTTAGCCTAAGTAGAAAAATGATTATGTAATAAAATAATTGCATGCTGAAGTACAAACAAGTGGCCAAAATGGAATTTGAAGTAATTCTATTCCCAAAACATTACTCTGGTTGTTGAATTTAGCCATGGTTTTCATGGATCAGCATTACATATATTATTATTTCATTTTTTTCAATGTAAACTGATATAATACAATTAATGCACAGAACGTAGATACGTTCATAGTTGAATAAGTTTTTCTACAAGGTGTGTCAAGAAGTTGACCTGTACTTAAACACCATGAAATGAAATAAGAGCAAATAATCCAGACTTTTAAAGAAAGAAAAATATGTACGGGAGGAAGATTGAGGTGGAACATATGTGGGATGTGATTCTCTTTAAGACGTTGTCATACAGCTGTAATGTAAACTTATTTGTGGCCTCTTTTACCAGAAGGATTTTTTTCATTATTCTCACTACGTTACATGTAACAGGAGGTGTGCCTTGGTTTGCTTTCTTCTTGAACCTCCTCCTGGTCCAGCATCTCCCAACTTTCTTTGCTCTCAAATTTGTCTGTTTCTGGCAAATTTGGCAAATGTTTTGTGTGTATTGATGGCTTTCTTGTTCATTGGGAGGGAGGATGTTAATAAGGGGAAGCTGGATACAGTTCATGCATCTTCCTTACCATGAGCGTCTGAAAGCCAAATCCTGGCATGTCCTTCCACCTATACCACCTATACATTCATAACATGACTGTTTTGAACCCTACTTGTATTTAAAAAAAAAAAAAAAAAAAAAAAAAAAAGTATAAAACTCAGGAATAAAGACTCTGACCTTTTTTTTCCTCTTTGACATCAGTATCAAAGAGGAAAACTCATTCTGGCTTTCTTTTTTCCCAGTCCTCTACTCACATATTAATAGTAGGAGTAATCCAAAATCTTATGTCAGCTCGGACCTGTAATGTCTCTGCAGAAGATATAAAGAAGTAACTTACTGTTTTTTTTGTGAGAAATTGAGTACCCGTATAGGAAAACCTGTCCTTGATGTAGAATGTAACTCTGTTATGCACTCTAGAAGTTTATTTTATAAAAAACTCACAAGTTTACAAGGAAAAAACTGGCATGGAATAAAATAGTAAGTTACACACTTAACTGTGTGGATCATGCTGTCTAGCACTTTCCATCTTCCCTTCTCCCTTCCCTTTTAAACATGTATCTCTGGACGCTGCCACCTGCAAGTATCGTGGCAGTAGATCCACACAACCTCTGCTGAAAATCCCTGGCTGGGCTTGGGGAGGGGAGCGAGACCGAGGTGCTGCCTGCTGCAGTTCCCCGCTGCCTCACCCTGGAGCTTCAGCCCAGCTGTGGCACGCGGTCTCCCACCTCATGGACAGGTATGTTGCTGAGAGGAGGATGGAGGTGGTGAGGGGGGAGAGGAGAGGGTGTGGAGCACAGCCTTCCTGCTGCCGATGGGACAATTGGTTTTAATTTGCCTTGGGATCGCCTCTTTTGAATTCAGCGTTGAATGCTTGCATGCTGGTATCCTCGTAGTCCTAAATCAACTGGACCTGTAACAAATTTTGGTATTGCTTTAATGTGTAGCAGGTAGAAATACGTGATTGTAGAAGTTTCATTCTCTAGGTGGAAAAAAAACAACCACCTCCAAAAAAAACCATGAAAAATTAAAGGATTTTGTATCAGGATTCCAACAGCTCTGTTAGTGAGCGCTGCTTTCACCAGGTGGCAGGAGACAACCACTTTTACACTGCTACTGCAAAGCCCTCACAGGCACCGTTGTGCACCTTTTGTTTCCAGGTCACTCGCACGTTCTTGCACCTCTCTCTAAGGCTGTAGGGTTTTATTAAACTTCAGCATTTGATCGATCCCTGTGACTCACCTGGCTGCATGGCTGCAAACTTTATTATTTAATGCCTTTACTCAGTCTCAGGAGTTTAATTTTCACAGCCCATCACTGCAGTTGAGTGCCACGGTGAGGAAGCGAGTGTGCTGCTGAATCTAAAGCAATACCTCGCTTTTTCCAAAGAGTAGTTCGCCTTTTGCTTCCTTACCTTTTAGAAGTAAGGCAATTCTAGCTTATTCTAAACAGCTTATGATTGAGTTTAGAAGCTTCTGAAAAATTCTAGAAAAGCTTTTGGGTTGATTTTACTTCAGTTTGGGTATAGATTTGCCCCTACTAGGATATCAGGTCAAGTCTGCTGAATACTTGCATGGGAAACTTGGAATGCATACTCCTGTCCTAACCAGGTCAATAGCTGAACCAGTGAAAGATGCCTCTACTTTGTTCAGCTAGGGTCCCAGACTGATGGATTTCCCTTTTTTTTTTTTTTTTGTCTCTTCAACACAGGTGTCACTGTACGGCATCTACTCGGACAGCACAAGGACAGCAGCTTGCTAGACAGTAGTGTAATTGTTTCCAAAACCCTGCGCTGATCGGAGGCTGGTAAATGCCACCTGAGCAATAAATAGCGTGTTGGCTCTGTGTGTTTGGTGTGGCGTGTGGTGCCAGCAGGTTATGCTTCTGGGCTGATCATCCCAGGCACAAAAGCAAGCTAGGATGATGAGGTTTTGGTTAGACACTGGTTGTGCTAATAGTAAAAAGGGTGAGGAGCACAGACTAGATGAATAATCAAAAGCAAGTAGCAGTTTATTACCTGAAACTTAATTCTGAACTGTAATTTGGTACACTTGATAAGAGAAGTAAGTTCTTACAGGGAAGAAGTGGCAGGCAGCTTGAACAGACTTCTGTTTGGGTGAAACCTTGCAGGGGGGAGCACAAACTATGTACAGCTGGGTAGCTAAAGCTAGTCTACTAACTCCATGGTTAGGTACCTAAGTAGAAGCTACTCCAAACATCAAAAATCTCAAATCCTGTTAATGATAGCATTTCTTGGTTGTCTGGACTTCACATTCAGACCAGACAAAACTAGCAGAAGTGACAGCAGGAGGAAAGTGCTAGCTTTAACGCTTTGTAAATGTCTCTTAGCAGTGTGAACCGTGTCACTTTCAAATAGGAAAATGTTCTTTTTAGTCTCTTATTTTGAGTGCTTCAGCCAGGGGCCGGCTGAAGGAGCTCCCTGCCACAAATGTCACCGCTGCCTACCCCTGTGGTAGCGGTGTGCGGCTTAAATCCCACAAACAGCTCTGGGGGAGCAGGCAGGTGTTGGCATGCCCCCAGCAGCTGAAGCAGGAGTGAGCTTTATCCCCAGGGAGGGTGAGACCTGCTCTGGCCATCAGCCGAGCTCACATGGTGCAGACCACGAGGGTGAAACTGCTTGCGTCTGCAGGACCAAAGTGAGGTTGATGCTGAAGCTCTGTTGTAAGTCAGCTCTGAGAGTAAAGAGGGAAGGGTTTTAACGCTGTTTGTGTTGGCTTTGGGTATGGTAATGCTCTGAGTGTGGGGGAGAAAAACCTAAGGGTTTGTTCTGTTTGTAGCAGTTGGTTATGGCAGTAATAATTCAATTAGGAAATGCACTCTCAAGCTGAAGCCACGCACACCAGCTTTTATCCTGTGATAGCAGGCTTGGGCCTGGGGTAAGTGGGAGCTCTGAAAATCCATGTGCCGAGACTCGAGGGGAGGAAGGTGGCAGCTGTATTCACTGTGGCCAAGGAGTCAGGCAGCACAAAGCCCCAAAGCCCCCGTGAGATGGGCGCTGGGCTCAGCACTGACCCTGGGGGACATTTTCTGACAAAAAGCAGCATCTGTGATGTGTTGTGACATTGCCCCGGTGAATCTGGGAGGTGTCCCCAAGCACTTACAGATGCTCACTCACCTCGCTCCCTTCAGCCTACCTCCCTCAGCCCCCTTATCTCCAGCAGAGACGTGTTTTGGAGCCAGCCATGAGATAGGAGAGGTGTGCACGTCGCCTGTAACAGCGGGGTGCCGATGTCCCATGTCACTGCTGTGTGCACAGGGACACTAAGCACTGGGAGGAGAAGCCAAGTCCCTGCCCACTGGTGTGCTGGGTGCCTCTGAAGGTTCCCACCCAGGCCCCCAGGGAGCATGTGAGCCTCGTGTCACTGCAGCCTAGGTCTTTTTCTTCTTTACAGCCCTTGACTCTTTCTGCAAGATGTTTCTTGGATCGTCTTGTTCTAATTATTTTCCAGGAAATGAGAGCCAATAAAAGAAAGCCTTTCTGTTATGAATAATTGTACTTTAAAATGTAGATATTAAATATGTTCCCTAAGCAGAAATAATAAAAAAAATAATCCAGCTCGTTCAAGCAATACCACAATGAGAGCAGCAGTTTGGGCTTTCTAACAATGCTGACGGTGTTTAAATGATACCATAGGTATAGCTATGCTGCTATAAAAGATAGCTAATAACCAGGGCAAGAAGGGAAGGAAGCCCTGCTAATTAAGCTCATATATTCTGGCAACTATCCTCATCCCAGGAGTTACATCAGCATCGCCTGGCAGCAAGAGCCGTGCTCTTAACCCCGCTGGTTCTTGGTCCAAAATCTGTCTCTGTGGGGTTTCAGCGATGCTTCCCTTCCCGCTAACTTCGCATGGGGGCAGCAAGGCATTGCTCTACAGGCATGGGAAACGGTTCTACTGAGCAGTCACTCTGCCAGGACAAATATACAGAGTGCAGGCATTTCTGACTCCAGCGTGGTTTGTTTATAATTAAAAAATAATTTTTATTATTATTATATATATACTTAATAACTAAACCCATACACCTTCAACCTGGCTTTCAGATGTGAATGGATTCCATTATTCTATATTGCCAGGAAGAGGAATCTGCTGGCGAAGTGTTAAGCTGCGATGCTGTGTGTGTACAAATCTAGCAGCACAAATCTGTCTGCTGCGATAAGCATGTCCTGGCTGTTATGTGCTGTGAGCTGAACATGAGAAACGTGGCAATTAGTGCTAGTTCTGTGGCAATTAGTGCTAGTTTTTCTCTGGGAGAAGGGAAGGGGGCGATTTCAGGTTCAGAGCTTTAACCTAGCAGCTGGAGTTGCGATGTTGTGGATCCAACTGCAGAACCAAGGAAGCTCCTGAATGCAGATTTTGAAGGTTTCTGAGGAGGGTGTGAAGCTGTTTGACAGGTTGTGATGGCAGATACACCAGCTAAACACAATGAGGAAGGTAGGTAAATGTGCCTGCTCAGTGTCCAGGGCTGGGCAGCGGGGAGCTGTTAATCTCCTTTGTACCAAAGTGGATAAAATCCACTTACTGTTTACAAAGAATGAAACAAAAAAACCCAAAGGGCCAGAGAAGGATGCGTCCATCAGCAGCCTGAAATCCATCTCCTCTGGGCCGAAAGGAAAACGGGACAGGAGCCGCTGCCATCGCTGTGCCCCTGTACCACAGAGGGAAGGCAGCAATTTGCAGAGCATGGGTTGGAAATGCAATAGGGGAAACAAAACATCCCAAAATATCACACGAGCAGCTTGTGGCAGCCTGGTGGGCCGCATGGCGGGGTTGGCTCCTTTGGGCCCTGAAGGTTTCCAGCCAAAACAGAGCCACAGAGCTCTGCCTTCCCACCTCCATCTTGGGGAATTTGTGAGGTGAAAACCTAAGGGGGGGTTGTTGTTAGCTACTTGTTGTTGTTACAGCTTCCCCTAATCGGTCCTGCCCCTTCCTGCCTGCCTGCACCATGGTGGCTCCGTGGGGCCTCGCTGCCACCAGAGCAGGGCCTCGGCCTCCGCCTGGCGCGTGGTGGTTCTCCTGCTGGTGGTCATCTTACACCATTCCTAATTCTGATACAGGTTTTTTTTTTCATGGTTCATTTACAATAGAAAAATAAAACTTGGTGTTTGCTCTCCTGCATTTGGTAAGAAAATTTGTGGTGAGCCGAAGGCCTCGGGAAGCTGTGACTGGTGGTGGTAAAATCTGGGAGAGTTTCAGAGCAAAATAAAGTTGGAGCGGGTAACAGAGACTTACGGACTGTGGGATCAGCGTTATCTCCAGGCTTTTGAGATCTTTGCCCACTCTAACGTGCCTGTGATGTTTCGATTCCATCTGAAAGCTGGGAGATGCACACTTTGATAGGAGCCTCTGAATTCAGTGCCTGTGGGATGTGGGGCTCTAGCGAAGCATTTGGCTTACTTTGAAGTAGATTGAGTTAATGTGAACTTGCTAGACACAGAAAAGTGAGTGGAAAAGTAGCGGAGCAGAAATGGCTGTTGCTGTACTTATGTATTTTCACTTTTTTGTGTGTGTGGAAGAGCTTCATACTTGAATAAATCATACAGATGTTACCCAACTGACTTCAAAATGCAGCTGGAAAAAAAATCTTTGCTAATTAGTCCATTGCTAAATGCATTCTGAATCACTTCCCCAAGTGCCACGTTTTAAGTTTCACAAAAGGATAATTATCCCTGGGTTCACAGAGACAAGTCGAGACGCACTCTGAGCTGCAATATATGAAATAGCTTTTGTGGGTAATCTCTGCAAGGGATCTGGTGCCGGTATTTGTTGTGATCGAGGCTCGGCACTGGGAATACGTACGGGTGAGACAGCAAGGTAGAAAGGAGAGCGATGTCTGATCCTCTGCTGTTGCTATTTAAAGGGCTGACCTTACCGAGTATCAGTGAAAGCAACTCATAAGGGCTGGGGAAGTAGTTTGCGTGCCGCGTATAACCAGAAAGCTGTTTTTCTTATTATGAAAGCATCAGTTTGACCCAGGTTTAAGGAAAGTGACGCTGCCGGCTGATCTCTGCATTAAGGGCCTGGCAGAGGTTTCGGGCAGACCCCCTGGCTCCCACCTCTGTCTGCAGGCAGCCGCCTTCCCACACAGCGCTCCAGGACCGGGGCTGATGGCTGGAGCTGGCTGCCGCTTGCACCCCAAAACCTGGTGCTCGTCGCCCCGATACCACTGAAGCTGAAAGCTCAGGATCGCTCAGGACCATCAGACATCGACATGGAGCATCTCAGACTTTCTTCTTCAGCTCTGTGCCTGTTTCACCACCTTCATTGGCACTGCCCAACCCGTTGCACCCACACCATGTCGATAACCAGCTCCTATGGCCAAGACCAGCACCTTCTGCCCCCTTGGGACTATGGTGGAGGGGGGAGAGCTGCCCCTGCGTCCCCTCCTTGCAGCAGGGGGCTCGGGCCGGGGGCTGCAGCTGGGCTGGGGCTCGCTGAAAGCAGCAAGGGGCTGAGGGGCGGCTGCCCTGGACAGGGGCATGCCCCCACCTCTGCCAAAACTGCAGCTGGAAAAGGAGCCGAACCTTACAGATTTCCCAAGCGGGCTCAGTCTGGGGAGCCCCCCATTTTCAGCCTTTTTATTAAAAAATATTAATAATTATTATAATAAAAACCTACTTTCCACTTGTTCTCCCGTCTCGTGGGCGGGGCGGGGGCGGGCACCAGACCCACCTCTTGAGGAGAAGACCCCCACACACCCCCAGCCCCTCGGGGGGTCGCCTCCTTCAGGACCCTGTGGTGTGTGTGGGGTGGTCCCGGGGGTCCATCCCGAGGCTGGGGGGGGTGTGAGGGGGCCGGGGCCGCGCCGTCGGGGCGTGGGCCGGGGGCGGGCGCATGGGCGGGGTGTGGGATGTGAGGGGGGGGGGCGGCTGCGGGCGGCGATATAAGGGAGGGGCGCGGGACCCCCGCCCAGCCCGGACGGGGCGCGCAGCGGCGGAGCGGAGCCATGGGGGCGGCGGGGTCGGGGTAGCGCTGCCGCCCCCCCCCGCCCCGGCCGTCCCGGGGATGCGGCGCCGGGAGCCGCGGCCGGGGGCCGGGCGGCGCCGCCGCCGCCACCACCAGCACCACCACCAGTACCACCAGTACCACCAGTACCACCAGCAGCAGCACCACCCAGGCTCGGGGGGCCGGCGAGCGGCCGTCCCCTCGGTGTGCGCCATGCGGGGCGGGGGCTGCTGCTGCCCGCTGCTGCTGGCGGCGCTGGGCTGGCTGCTGCCGGCGGGGGCGGCGGGCAGCGGGGAGTACTGCCACGGCTGGATGGACGGCCAGGGCGGCTGGAGGGACGGCTTCCAGTGCCCCGAGCGCTTCGACGGAGGCGACGCCACCATCTGCTGCGGCAGCTGCGCCCTCCGCTACTGCTGCTCCAGCGCCGAGGCCAGGCTGGATCAAGGAGCCTGCGACAACGACCGCAGGCACGGAGCCGCCGAGCCCGGGCGGCCCGGCAAGGATGGCCCCGACGGGGCGGCAGGTGAGGAGGAGCCCCCCGGGGAGATGGGGGGGTCCCCGTGCCGGGGATCGGCGGCTCTGCGTGGTTTGGGGTCTGTCCCGAGTGGGAATAGGGGGGCGGCGGTGGTGCTGCGGAGGGTTGAAGTGGGAGAGGCAGCCGGGCGGTGCGCCCCCTCCACGCTGCTGCGGCTGCAGGGACCCGGCGCTGCCGTGCCCCGGAGCAGGGGACGCCGCTCGCCAGCGGCCTGGGGCGCAGCGAGCTGCCGGGGGTCTGCGCGTCGCTGCTTAATCGCTCCCTCGGCCCCCACTGTGCTCCCAATTAAACAGCGAAGAGAAAAAAAAAAGAACACCAAACAGCCCATAAGTAGATTTTAAAAAAAAAAAAAAAGTGACATGACATTTCTGAGTGACTCGCGGCCGGTCCCGCTCTAATTGTGTGCGCTCGCCAAGCTTGGGTGCCACCAGTTCAGACGGCTCCTTCATGAGATTGAGTTTCAAGGGTAAACTCGAGTCTTTCTACTGCTGTTTCAATAAAAAAAAAAGCCTCGGTGGCTTTCCAGCACATTTGCTGCCATCCACACATGGTGAGCACGCTAGAAGTAGCCTGAAGTGATGTTATAATTAGGGCAGATTTACTCTCGGAAAACTTGTGTGCTGCAGTCTGCAGCAAGTGTATGCACCTGCCAAAGAGCCGCTGTCTCGCTGGGTGCAGAAGGAGACACGATCCTTCGTGAGGCCTTTGTGTAGGCAGTGTTAAAATTACAGAAGAGAGGAGGGAAGAATGTGGCCTTTTGGCCCATAGCCCACTGCGTGTGTTCAGCTGTGCAAGGAGCTGCGCTGACTTCAGCGGGCCCATCGCCCCCTCAGCAGCTCTTGCACGAGATCATCTCGCGTGGTGAGGGGTGGCCCTGTCCCTTGGCCCCGTGTCTGGTGCCCACCATTAGTGGTGGCTTCCTTAGAGCTGGTCGGGAGGAGCTGCACAGGGCTCTGCATCCCCACGCTGACGAGTTTTGATGGCCATGATGAAGCCCAGGCTCATCTGGAGCATTTGAAAGCACTGAAGGGAGATCCCATCCCCTCATCACTCCCAGATACATCCGTAAAGATGTGGGGCTGCTCCAGAGCATGGAGCAGCCCCACAGTCAGCCATGGGGCTGCCCTGAGGGCTGACAGCAGATGGAGAGGGCTGGCAATGTGGAGGGATGCGATGCAAGGTCTGACCATCCCGTGATCCCAAGCAGGAGTCCTGGTCCCAAAGCATTTTGCTATGGCACTGCTCAAACTGGGCGCTCTCGCTTAATTTTTCTAGTTGGGGAGGTGTGAGCTGTGCAGTTTAGCTCCCTGATGGTAACGTCTAAGATGCTTTGGAAGCTCCAGCCCTTGGTTTTAGCTGCCCTGTGTAAGCGTGCAGCTGAATGCTGAGCTTTCATCGCCAAGCGCACAGAGCTGAGGTGGGCTTGGTGCTGGGAAAGGGGGCGGAGGGGACCTCCTGCAGCTTGCCCGTGCTCCCAGCACCCACCTTCTCCTTGCCGTTGCAGTGCCCATCTACGTGCCGTTCCTCATCGTGGGCTCCGTCTTCGTCGCCTTCATCATCCTGGGCTCGCTGGTGGCGGCGTGCTGCTGCCGGTGCCTGCGGCCCAAGCAGGAGCCCCAGCAGAGCCGCGCGCCCGGGGGCACCCGCCTGATGGAGACCATCCCTATGATCCCCAGCGCCAGCACCTCCCGCGGCTCCTCCTCCCGGCAGTCCAGCACCGCCGCCAGCTCCAGCTCCAGCGCCAACTCGGGGGCCAGAGCCCCCCCGACCAGGTCGCAGACCAACTGCTGCTTGCCCGAGGGGACCATGAACAATGTCTACGTCAACATGCCGACCAACTTCTCGGTGCTCAACTGCCAGCAGGCCACCCAGATCGTGCCGCACCAGGGGCAGTACCTGCACCCGCCCTACGTGGGCTACGCCGTCCAGCACGACTCGGTGCCGCTCGCCCCCGTGGCCCCCTTCCTGGACGGTTTGCAGGGTGGCTACAGGCAGATCCAGTCCCCGTTCCCGCACACCGGCGGCGAGCAGAAGATGTACCCAGCCGTGACCGTGTAGCGCCGCCGTGTAGCTGCCTCCCCCTCCCAGCCCAACAGGTTTTTCATATCCCAGCCGAACAGAGGAGAAATACTTCCTTGGAACGTAGCTCCCAGAACATCGCTTGTAAATAATTTTGAAAGGCTCATGCATGTCAGACAGTGTTTATAAACCATTTATTTTCATCGGGGTCCGTTGCCAGAAACTGTAGGATGATATCGCTGAATTAACATTTCCAGATACGCTTTCATTCCAGTGCATGATTTACAGTGGTGAAGGATTATGCTTAAAAAGCATATGCATTGCAGATCACTGTGCTTGCGAGATAAATGCCGGAGCCATTAAGTGCCCTTCAGGTATGACATGGTCAGAAATATTTGCCTAATAATTCGTAGAAAGAGTTCTGTTCCACTGTACGAGACCACAGTACTTAAGAAACCTCTCTTCTCCTCTCCTCCAATTCCTTAGTGACATTTCCCATTGCTTTACAGACAATCACCACTGAACCTGAGCAGGGCCGTCACTCTCTGCTCAGTTCCTGGTACCAGCTCCCATGGTTTTTTGGGCCCTGGGCCCCGGGTGAGCTGCCACGCGGTGCTCAGTCTCGCAGAGAACAACTTTTCCTTGAACCTGGTATTTATGTAGGAACTTGGAGCAGATGAATTACTCGGCTCTTACTTCCAGCGCACTTGAAACCCTTCTTGATTTGATTTTTTGCCTCAAGATCAGGAACTGGTAGTGGTTTGCACAAACTCTGTCTCTTTGCGGACTTCCTACTACGAACAGGGTGCGAGGTACTTGCTCCTCCAGCCACCAGCACAAATTTTCGACTCCATGATCGCTGTCGGAGCCGAAGCGATGCTTACCGAGGAAGGTTGTGCTGTGACTTCCAACACACCTTGTTTGACCTCGCCTCCTATTAAACACTCAACCCGTGTGCGTGGGCTTGATGGGCCCAGGCCCTGCCGCAGGCTCATGATGGAGCCCACCCATGGGACCATGTGGGCCAGCCCACCCTGGTCCCACTGAACCAGCAGGGGCTTGCAGAGCTTGGAAATCCATCCTGGATTATTCTTGGGAGCAGAAAGGCCCAACGATGTTTAAAAATCTGTGTGGAGGATGAGGGAAAAGGCCCAAGCAACGCATGAAAGGCTGCACCTGCGGAGGGGGCATTGCAGCCAGCACCGTGCGTTTGTTGGGTAAATGCCACCCGAGTTTGGCCAGGCAACAGCACACAGGAAATAATCAGACCATGCTAATCGCAATGTATCACCCCAGGCATATTTAAACAAGCAAAACAGTCTTTAGGGCTGATTTTGTCTCTTAGAAAACCTGGTCTCTGCCTTTCAGTCCGTTTGTTCTTCAGACTAAATGCTGCAGCTGTGTGCTAAGGGCAAAGCCCAGACCGGGCAATGGCTGTAAGCAGACCAGAGCTGGCAAAAGGGTTCTTGTTTCCGATACTGTATCAGTACGTAGCAATAACTGTGACACTACTATTTTTTGTATGTCTCTTTTAAAACCGCGCGTTCGCGTGGAAGCGTTGCCAAATCCGACGGTTTACTTGTAAACACGCCACACACACACAGGCAGCCTACAGAAAGGGAGAAATGTTTTTGACCACTGAAATAGGAAAAATGAATAGGTAATTTATACCCGATCTGCTGTTATTGGCCGGGATCTCCCCATTCAGCGTGTGTGACCTTTACAAAAACGCCGGCTCGCAGGCCCGGCCTTCGCCTCCTGCCGCGTCGGGAGCAGCGGCCTGCAGGCCCCGCGGTGACAGTGACGGGGACAGTGGTGGTGACAGTGCCAATACTGGTGCCAGCAGCTCGTCCAGGAGCTGGAGATACTCGTCCCTGGGTGCCGAGGAGGTGGGCTGTCTCGACGAGCCCACTGATGTGGTGTCCCCGCCAGCCCCGATCGCCATCGGCTCCGGCCGCTGCCCACCGCACTCCTTGCGCGCCCCCCAACAAGGACACCTGCTCCCACCCGTGACGTTCAGGTGAACCTTTGTACATTGTTTACTTGTTTTTAAAAATAAATAAATAAATAAATATGAATAAGTTAAATTTAAAGTCTGTAGAAATTAATTTACAGCCGAAGGAGAAGAAACCTGAGTTGTAATAAAAGGAAGTTTGTGAGATGTGCTGTTTTTTTGTTTTTGTTTTTGTTTTTGTTTTTTAATGTCATGTATAATAATGTAAAACCAATGTTAACATTTGATATAGCTTTTAAATCTCTGAAAGGGTGCTTGGTTTAAAGTGTTTCTTACAGATGAAGAAAAAAGCCCCCTTTGTTTCTTAATAAATACTTTATGGTGTGACTTTTTGTTTGCTTTGTTGCCGTCATTGTTTTGTTCAGTTAATGCCTCACTTGCCTCTGTCTACAAGAGCGTGTCCGACCAGCCCAGCAAAAACAAAGTCTGGATTTTCGGATGGGTTTTTAAAGAACAGAAGCACCAACACCCACCACGTGCATGGCCGAAAGTTGTGGCCCAGTGGGCTCTGTCCCCTAAGGGTGATGGGGCCATGGAGGTGACAGAAGCACCTTGCCCGAGGCCATGGCCAGGTGGCTCAGGTGCACTCCAAGCTGATGCTGTCCCTTTGGGGTTCAGGTCCTTGGTAGTGGCTTCTCCTGTGTGACAGGAGCCCTCAGCATTGTTGAGAGATGCAACACTGCCCAGTGCTGCTTACAGAGAGAGGAGAATGGACCAGCAGTGAATGCATGGTGTCTGTAACACCAATTTGTTCACAAATTTAGATTTTGATTTCACCTTCAGGAAAAGCTTGTCTCTTCTATAAGTGCCCTTACCCCTGTACCTGCCCAAGCAGGGACACCCAGAGCAGGCTGCCCAGGCCCACGTCCAGGCGGCTTTTGGAGCTCCCCAAGGAGGAGACCCCACAGCCTCTCTGGGCAGCCTGTGCCAGGGCTCCGTCACCCGCCCAGCACAGCAGTGCTGCCTGGTGCTCAGAGGGAGCCTCCTGGGTGCCCGGCTGTGCCCATGGCCTCCTGTCCTGGCACTGGCACCACAGTTCCTGTGCCTGGTGGAGCTGACTTAATGATCCAAGGGGCTCAGTTTGGGAACAGGGGCAGCAGGGGGATGCTATCCAAATTCATAATTCACAGCCATGTCCTTCTAAGTGGGGATTTTTTCCATACTAGCAAAAAAAATGAAGTCTCACAAGGAAAACACAGCCCCGCTGTGCCAGCAAGGTCCAGCCCAGGCTCGCCAGTCTCCGGGATGAGGCCATGCAGCATTCCCAGCACTCAGTTGTTGAGAGGTCCCTGGGGTGGGGAGTGCAGCGACTCTGAGCATTTGTTACCTAGGAGAGCCTGTTGTTCCCTCTTACCTCTTTTTTTTTTTTTTTTTTCTTCTGATTTTATTATTTATTAAGAGGCTAAAACCTGGAGATAAGGGAAGGAAAAAAAAAAAGAAGAAGAAGAAGAAGCCACTCTTCTAAACCTGCTGCACAGCACAAAAATACACTTTTAGCTGTAGAGGACTGCAAGAAGTGACGGAAGCTCTCTGCAGGCGTTTCACCCACCCCGCAGCCCTGGCTGAGCGCTCCCTGTGGGGCAGCTCGGTGCTCAGTGACTCACTGCTCAGGAAACCCTCCCTGAAAGGCCGTGTATATTTTTTGCTTGCTCAGTTTCAGCCCATTACTCAGTTTCATCTTCCCAGACTGCCCGAAACAATCCCTCTTTTTTTTTGTCCTGCTGTTTACACCTCTTAAATTTATGGTCTCACTTATTCAAAGTTTGAAGTGTACGGAGTTCTTTTTCAGTGCTTGTTGTTGAATACATTGCTACCGGTTTCAGGCTCTTTCCGCTGAAGTGGTCAGGAATTTGCCATGCCACAGGCTGTAAGGGGTACTAGTGGTGGGGAGCAAAATCTGTGAGTGCTGGACTGTCACCAACAGCCCACCAAGAGCACACGGTGCTCATCCAGGCAAGGCCAAAATCGTGTTTGTTCTCCTGGCTGTCCCCTCACTTGGGAAACCGCCCCAGTGTCACTCTGGAGAAGGAGCTGCTGGTCACTGGGGCTGTGGAGGTTGCACCCTGGGCTTGCCTCCTCTGGTGGGAGGGTGGTGGGTGGGGTGACCCTGAGGCAGCTGTGCACAACCTCACTGTGATCATTAACGCTCCTAAATCCCCCCCAAAGCCTCTTCCACCCCTCAGGCCTCTGCTCTGCAGGTGCTGGTGCAGCACTGAGGGATGGCAGCAGGCCCCATGGCACCCAGAGCTGCTGAGCTTTGCGGTCACAAGGGACCAGCTCATGGGTTACAAAGGACCAGCACCAGACCAAACACCACCAACACAAGCTCAACACACCGTGGAGAACCACTTTGAGGTGGCTTCCTTATGATCTGGGTATTATCAGAAGAAGACAACCATCCCTCCCATGCTAGCACCACCTCTGAGCACCCGTACAGCCGTCACCAGGCATTTTCACTTCAATAAGTGGAGCTTGCTGCCATCAGTGTCCCGTGCTTAAATTTGGAACGCGATGCCCACGGGAGAGCAAGACAGATTTCAAGCCCCAGATCAGCACATTAACCTCAGCACCTTCCTTCCAAAACATCTCATTTGCTGCTCACTTTTGGTCTTGCTGGAACTCCTCTTTCCCCTCCAGATTTTCTGTTCTCCCGTTCTTTTCCTCCTGCTGCAGTTATTGCTACATATTATTCCCCACGTGTATTCCCTTGTATTTTTCCAAGCTGAATCTCATTTTATTGTTTCCTGCTCATATTTCTTGCTTCTCTGTAGGTCCCTTTGTATTATTTCTCTGTCCTCAGCGGGGCTTGCAACATTTTCCTGCCCAGGATCACGTGCAAATTGACTGAACGACTCACCTCAGCCCCTGCCAGCTGTTCTCCCTTTCTTTGTGCAAGCCAAAATGCCAGCTAACCCAGGTCAGTGATGCTGCACCACCTACCCACACCTCAGTAAGAGGAGCTGGGAGCAATGGGGTGATGCCCACCATGGCTGGACCACATGGCACCAAATATCAGCATGGGCTTCACCCGTGGAAGGAGTTCCCAACGGGTACCTGCAGCTCACCATGGATTTGTTTTCCTTTTCCTGTTTGAGTCTTCAGTAGTACATGAGGAAAACCATAAGAAAACTTACCTTAAACTTTGAAGACAAGAATCTTGCCTGCTATTGCAGGCTCTTTTCACTCAGTAGGCTTATACTAGCAGAAGTATAATTCAAGCAGCCAAGAAAGGGTGGAAATAGCTTCCTTTCTCCTGAACATGATAATCCTTCACTTTCAGATAAGCAAACCCTTATTTGCTGTTATCAGCCCTTCAGAAAACCTCTGGCAAAATCGAGGCAAACAATGATACAGTGAGCTGAAAAATGTGGATTAATTCAAAAAAAATGAATTAGTTGCTTTCCATCAAGCCTTCCTCATGTTTAATGCCAAAGCACATCAGGGCACAGCCCAAACTAGTTTGTCTGTAGGTTAACTTGAAGACTAGAAAAAAGCAGGAAGGCACCCCTTTGGATTTAATCCATTAAGCCAGGGCAAGGTAACATCAAGTCAGAGCTGTAATAACAGAACAATAAAATGAAACAACTTATCTCCCCCCTAAGACATTGGGTAACTTCAACCCCTCATGAGGGCAGGCTGGCAAAGCGTTCAATACTGCCGAGCCCAGAGCCACCTTTAGGAAGGTCTGAACCTTGACAGAGATCGATGGAGCTGTGTGCGGCCTCACCAGGGACGAGCCTGACCCTGCACAGGATGTCCCTCCTCTGAGATGAGGATACCGTCGTGTTGTGCAGTCTCTGCTATGATTTATTACCCTAAAGGTAAATATTGGCTCAGGCAGCTGTTAATTCCCTCGGTATTTGTTTCTGAGAGCGAGAGGGAATCCTCCTGCCTTCACACACCAGACATTTTGCATGTTACTGTGAACGTCCCATTGTGGGGAAAAAAGTGATTCTCAGTTCACATCAGCACAAACCAAAAGCAGGGGCTGCAGACCCGGTGTACCACCAGAATCAGGCTCTTGGTTTAGGAAGTGCACTGCCATCCTCAGTACTTACAGGGAAATATGAACAGTTGCTATCAAACAGGGCTTAATGTATACAATATAGCTGTGTTGTTCAAGCTCAGATACAAGGCTCCACATTCAAATGAACTGACCATAAGAAAGCAGTATTTTATTTTATTTTTTTCCCCAGGTAGAAATCCTGTATTAATATGCTTAGAAACAGTTCCACACACAGCTGGCAATGTGCAAAAAGGCAGAAGGGAGCTGGACCAGCACTGTTATAAGTCCAGTGCATTACCCAGCCCAACCCAACCCAGCCCAACCCAACCCAACCCAACCCAACCCAACCCAACCCAATCCAACCCAACATTCCCTTTCTTCCAGTCTCCTTTCTCCTCAGGGACTGTGTTCTGCTTAGCAGGAGGTACCCCCAGCTCCATGGCATCTGTCAAGACCCACACACCAGTTTTATTGTCTGTGACAATGGCACCGAGTGTTTGTCATCAGGCTGGGTCATCAAACACAAGATGTGTGACAGCTGAGGCTCCCACGCACTTCACTGCAGGCTTTAGGTTTCCTGAAAGCTTTCAGCTTTCTGCCTTTGTCACTGAGGCACCCTGCCACCACAGCAGAGCCTCGCCAGCACGGCTCACCTCCCCCCACCCTGCTCTGCCCTACAGCCCCCCTCTGCACCAGCATGAAGAAACCGCGCTGGCTTTCGGCGACATTTCCAAGCCTCATTTCTCTGAGGACCCATATTTCTGCTGAGGAGGAAGCAGCAGGAAGCCCATGGCTCTTCCCAAGCTTCTCAGGACCTGCTGCTGGGAGAGCTGGGGCTCAGGGCCGTGGCTGGGCTGAGGGAAGGGCAGAGCCTGGCGGCCGGGCGGTGCCGGAGCAGCGCTCACACAAAGGGATCGTGTTTCTGAAATCTTCTTGCTTAACATTCCTCGAACCAGCCCTTTCTCAGTTACACTTTCATTTTTTAATGCTCCCATTTCAGACTCGAGCATTAATCTGAGGGTTTAGAGTCTTTGATTCTGTTTCGGCCTGGTATGAGGCACCGAGGACCGCCGGCAGCGGCCTCAGCAGCTGCTCCCGCACGGCTCCGGCCGCGGGACGTGAGCGCCAGGGGCTTTCACAGCCTCGCCTGTCAGACCATTAGAGGCAGAGTCTCAGAGGTGATTATTCAACTAATATATCTAATAGGGGGTTTAAGAAGCCATTCATTACATTTAACAATTCGGAGAATTATTTCACGTTTAGCGCACTGTAGGAAGAGGCGACAGCGTGGGGAGCCCTCAGCAGAGCATCACGTTCTTCCCACAGCCAACTGAATGAAGCTTGCTCGAGTTTATCATCAATTTTACTTTGGCGTAATTGATTGCCCAGATGTGTGAGCAGCCCTGCACTCAGCGAGGCTCCCGCTGCTGCAGGCTCACAGGCTGGAGCACTGCTACAGGGGGATACATGAGGACTTGGTCGCGGGCTTTTCATCTCTTTGCAAAGGGAAAGCAGGTACCAGGCCTGGCTTCGGGGGCAAGAGCGTTTTGAAGTGTGCTCAAGCAGTGACTTGTAAAGGGATGAGGGGAAGTTTGGCTTACAACCCCTCTTTGTTTCCCAATTTAAAAAAAAATAGATAAAAAATCCAGAAGTAATTTGTTGTTTTAAACGAGTCTCTCCAGGCTCTTTAAAATGGTTCTGTCGGCAGTGTGACAATCCATAAGGAAAAAAACATTCATCGAGTTACAGCACCCTGAAGAGGGAAAGTTTTAGCCAGACTGCATATAAATATTCATTTTGTTCCTGGTAAAACCTATTTTAACACCAATACCTGATAATATCTGGACAAAAAGAGATCTCTTTGTTACAGCTCGTGCACTTTTACTTTCTGCGGGGATCTTACAACGCATTCCCTGAGGTCACCAGGGATCTGGAGAGGCTGATCTTTAGTGCAGGGCCATAACTTGGGCATCCCTCCTGGCTTGGTGCATGGGGTGGATTTTGCTCAGGAAGGAGGCTGCAGCACCCCGGGGTCTCACAGCCCTGCTCAGGAGAGCTCGGCTGCTGAGGCTCTCCCAGGCTCAGCACGGGGGGCGAGGTGCTCACAGCTCGCTGTGCAAACATATTTGTTCAGCGGCAGGAACATGTTGTGTCGGAGAGGATCACAGCGTGTCCCCCGGAGCCAATGGGCACAGAGCTCCCAGGGACAGGAGAGCCTTTGTGCGGTGCTGCACGCTCTCGGTCTTGCTCGAGGCAAGTGAGGGGCACTGCTCCGAGAGAGGCAACGCAAGCGAGCTTGGCAGTGTCGGTCCGGCACCACTGGCAGAGCTGGATGTGGAATTCTTGATCAGGCAGGAACAGGAAAAAAAAATCCTCCCCCTGCTCTCGGGATGCTGTGCCGGACACCTCTCGTGTTGCTGCACCATCACTCAGCATGATGCACGATCAGACCATTCCCTCCCCAACCATGGGTGTGTGCCCACTGAGCACAAAACCCTCTTGTGAATTCAGCTGGGAGCGAAAGAAAGTCTAACACTTTGTTTTTCCCTGCTGTGCCTGTGTCACTTAGACAAGGTAAAAGATCTCCAAGGCTTATTTTAGCGAAGCTTTGGTGATGTTGCATGCATCAGTTGTAGGAGAGACACTATTAAAACATCAGGCACATGCTGTGAGCCTGCCAGTGCCATTCTTCCTCGGACACCAGTCTTGTGTTTGGGGCCTGATTCCAGCCCCATGGCAAGGAACCCGAGTCTCGTCCTTGGCACAAACAGAAGCATCCCCTTAAAAACACACCCAGAAGGTAATGAAAAAAAAATAATAAAAAAAAAATCAACCCCATACCAGCTTTGCAGGCAAAATCTCAAGTGCATTTATCACTGAACTCACTGCAAAACTTGGGGGGGGAATAAAACAAACAAGCCTTGCTCCGCTGAGTTGCTTTAATAAAAGGTTTATTGGAAATATTTTTGTGCAGACATACGACAGTCAACACTGCTGTTCAAAGCTACAAATTTGCTAAGTTTTCTGAGCCCTCTAAAAAATACGAGTAAATGACCTTCATTTGTATTCAGTCCGGGAGGGAAACAAACCCCGCCGTAACGCGCCGCGGCACGGAAACTACCGGAGGACGTTAATAGGACGTGAAAATGGTAACACTTCTGCAGGAAAAAACCCACACACCACGGCTCTCGCTGCTCTGCTGGGAGCCAATTAAACATTCCCCCACAGCACTGCTCCGCTCTGCATACCCAGATTAAAACCTCCCCATCGGTAACAATATTTAAGCAATCTGAGCACAGATATGACAGGCGAGCGGGCACAGGGCCTGGCGCGCTGATGAAACGAGACGCCGCTGAAGAGCCCGCCACTCAAAACAGCCAAATATTTGACCTCCCGGAAACACGGGCCATGTTTTGGGGGCAGGAGGAGGGGTTTTTGTGTCGAACGGCTCCTCCAATACACACAGGCACACGTGGTCCCCAGAGGGCTTGGCTGCCCACAGCATCTGGAGCCCTGTTTGTAAGAGCCGAGAACCAACGTGGGGCAACTTTCCAGCCGAGGAGGACAGCGAACACTTGCACGCACCTCCCGAATAAAAACATCAGCCAGGAGGGTGAAGTCGGGCAGACACACCGCCTGTTACACTCCACGTTTTCGAAGAAACCCTGCAGATGGTTTGAAGCAGATTAATTTATGCCAAGACAACATCTGGAATATCTTCTCAGGAAGCCACCCAGTAAGGTGGTGGGAATGTGAAATAATCACGGCTTTCTGTTCATGTTGGCTCTGTCTCCCCTGGCTCTACCACGCCGTAATTACAAGGGTGCTGACCTCACGGCTACGCACAGTGACAGCCTGGCAAGAAATTTGGCTTTTCGTCATCGTTAGGTTTCTGCATGACTGCCCGGAGCTGGGGGCTCGCCCGCACGGAGCGTGCCCTTTACCCAGTTTGGTTTCCCTTCAGTATTTATGGAGATGCTGAGGGAGAGGCCCAGCAGAGTTCAACTTGTCTCACCACCAGACATAAAGGAAGGGTTTGGAGAGGCAGCAGCTATTTTACCTTTTGTCCATGCTGCAAACGAGGCCCTGCTCTTGGCTTTCAAACCCTGTCACAGCGGGAGCTGGGTTCCCAGACCAACAGCCCCAGTTGAGGCCTGCTGAGGCCTCAGTGACCTGCTGGGCCTTCACCCCTGAAACACCCCCACGCTCCCCACAGTGACAACTACAAATCATGGCTGGGGACAATGCTTGGATTTGAATCCGAAGCTCTCCGTTTTTGATAAGTGCTTTGGCTGTGCCTGTAAGAGCTGCCCGCAGCCCCGAGCTGTGCCCAGGGCAGGGAGCAGGGGCTGGGGCCTGGAGGAGGTGCTGGGCTGCAGCACAGGCAGGGGTGAGTCCAAGGCTCTGTCCCATAAGGTCAGAAAAGCTTTTGGGCAGCCTGAGGCCAGCTGTGGGGAGACTGCACAACACACATGGCCGGTGCCACGTCTCAGAAGCAAACTGCCAGGCGGATGCATCAGGCACAGCGTGGGCACAGCCAAATTCTCCTCCAAGACACTGTAGCTGGAAATACCCATCATGATATTTCACATCATCTCTGAGTATCATGAGGCTCAGCAAGAGACACAGAGCTCACCCTGCAAACCGACTGGAGTTTAAGGTATTGATAGTGTGCAATGATCCAAAACCGGGGTAAAACACCCTCAGTGCCTTAAAACGAGGTAAAAACCTGACGCATCCAAAGTGCCTCTTGGAGGTGAACGCCTGCTCAAGGGCTGCTCCGCTTCAGACCTGAGCTGCGAGGTGCAGCAGCAGAGGCACAGCTGCTGGAGTATTTAACGCTGCCACGGAGTCGTCATTTATAAAACCACAGCAGAATGGGAATCAGGCATTGCGGCACCGATGGCCGCAGGCGATGCGAAACCACAGGCAGGGTGCATTAGCCGAAATGGACACAAGAAGCCTGCGGGACAGGGACAGCACGGGGACCAGGTGCCTCTCCCAAAGCCCTGGGGGTGCCCACAGAGGGCCAAGTTACTCTGACCACGTAGCAGTCCCCACGTTTCACTCCTTCTGCTCCATCTGAGCTTTCTCCTCTTTATTTATGAGCGTATTTATGATCATCTCCCAGCACACACTTGAGTGCACGCTGCAAAAACAACGTGCTCTGAGTAACAGGAGCCTTCCTGCAGCGCCTGCTGCTCGCTGCTGGCCTGCACACCTCTGGCAGGCAGCAGAAGCGCGTGGTCCAGCGAAGTGCAGCTGAAGTGAGGCTCGGCTGGTATCTTAATTTACAGCCCCTACAGCTCACGCTAACGCCGCACACAATTCTAGGTGCATTAGCAGCTTGCTTTGACTCAGATCCCGTTATTGGTTATTCGCCATTTCTCCCTGACGAGCTGTTATTGAACTCCAGCTCCCTGCAGCAGGACCCGAAGCCCTGTGGAGAAAAAACAAAGGCCAACGGGTTCCTCAGCAGGGCTCGGCTCCGCCTGCTGCTCAGCACCTCCAGCTTGGTACTGGGCGGCTGCCGAAAGAAGAGCAGCCGCTAGGAAAATAATGGGTATGGTGCTACAAAACCGAGCAACCAGACCCAGGTTTCATTTGGAAAATCACCACTTCTTCCTGAACACTGAAAGGAAAACAAAGCAGCAAACCCAAGCAAAGCCTCGCCACTGTGGTCAGCGCAGGGAGCTGCCAAAGAAACTCGCTCCTGACCAGCCCCAGGGAGTTAAATCCGGACAGTCAGGCAGAAAGCTCCCACTCCTGCTGCTCCCAGACCCTGTCTAGTTGGTAACGCTTCCTAAAGTGCTTTCAGAGGTTGCTGTTACATGAAGTTGTGTTAATGAACAGGGCTTTCTGTTGGTGTGGCACAACAGCCCTTCTCTTGCTGCCACGACACCGGGACACACGGACACACCTCAGCGCTGCTCACAAGGGCCAGCCACTCCAACAGGCAGGCCGCGGCAAATTGCGATGGATTCATTCCTGTAATGACTCCACCGAACAAGAAGAATGGCTGATCCTGACCTGGGTGGGCTCCATGGGATGCAGTCAGACAGGGACACAGCCTGCCCCCAGCCCCATGCCCATGCTGCAGAGCCATGAGACGAACCCCACGTGCGATTTCCATCGAGCTGACACCCAGCGCACGGAGCTCGGCCTCAGCCAGCATTCACCCGAGGGAGGGGTTGTGTTTGGGACACTCGTTGACCTCAATTTACAGAGAGGTCAAAGCGATGCAGCCCGTGGCCTGCACCAATAAAATAAATCAGGCCAGGTGACAGCCGCTCCTCCCCAGCACCTCTCATTATGCTCTGTAAAACTTTTGTGGCACTAAGTTAAGCACAGAAGAGACTCCAGGCTCCTTTCTGTTCCCCGCTCAATACATTTATTTGCCCTTCTTCATTATTCAGAGGTTTTAAAAGTTTTTTTTTTTTTTCTTTTTCCTCCAGTATCCTCATGAAAAGCCTCCAAATTGTTTACATGCCAATGTTTAGTGTGTGGCTTAGAGCACAAAGACTGAGCTGATCGCACTTTGTCTCAGTGGGAAGTTAATTTTACTTGTGGTGTTACAAAAGGAAGAAGCAGTTAGCAGTTTCGAGGACACCATGCATGTCCTAAACAGATTTTGTTCCCGAATAAAAGAGGCTGTTTAAGAGGTTAGATCAGGATTAAGATTTAAAAGCTGCTGGGATCAGGTTTAGCCTCCCCGTATTTATTCTCTCCCCAAGTATCCCTGCCTTTAAACAAAAGTCACCTCCCAGAAAATTACACACACACACACACACACACACACGGCCCCTTGACATTCACGCCTATGGCAAAATTATTTGTGATTTTCCTTTATTGCACAATTGTCTCATCAGCAGTGCAGAAAGAAGGTGATGACTTTTTCCCTCCGTGCCACCAGCCTCACCCAAGAGCCATCCTGCCTGCCTGGAGGTTTCTTTTTCACGTGGACGGGGACCCAGGGTGGCTCTGGGGACTGAACTGCCACACGCGAGTGCTGGCATTTACCTATAGCCCTTCAGGGGGATGAAGCCAGTGGGCCAGGCTGCTTTGGGTTTGTTTTTGTTTTTCCCTCTCTCCTTGCTAAGCATAAATACTCACATTCAAATTGATTTCGGATATATTTAAATCAACAAAAGTTCTGGGTGATGGGCAATAGGGCAAAACACAGCGCCAACTTTTTAAACGCACAGATGTAGTCCATACATTAACCATGAAACCTGGCTAAAACACAGCACTATTTACTTTATGCTATTCAGAAACGTGGCTTGGCAACTAAAATTAATAGAACTTGTCTGGAGGACAGTGTAAGCTTTCTAAGGGCTCTTTCAGCCTTAACTTATGCCCCTGTTTTCTCTTTTTTTTTTTTTCCATAACTCCAATATATGCAGCAGCACGCTTGCCCTGCTCCCAGTGAGTGGGTGAAGCCAGCATTCCTTCCAGGGCTCCGAAGTGGAAGCATCAGAAGCCTGTCGATGGATCTGATCTGGAAAAGAGACTGCTCGGACAGAACAAACAAACAGCACGTCTCCTCCTCACAATGACCAGCTCTGTGTGTGCAGGCACGTGTGTGTGTGTGTGAACCTCTCCTGACTTCCCCCGCCAGCCCGTCCTACCCCGTCCAAGAGGAAAGCCTCTTTTTTGGGGGATGCACGTGCCCTTCTTCCAAACAATGTGAAAAGCTTCTACCTCTCTGTTCTGGTTTGTTCCATTGTTATGATGGGAATGGGATAACAAGGAGGAAATCCCAGGCTAAATCCAAATACAACCCGCAGAGTTACCTACTGGAGTTCATGTTGTGCAGAATGCTGTACGCTCAATGCAGCTGCGCTGGCGAGCCCTCCAACCTTCACCTCCTGGCTTTGGGGGTAAGCTATTAATCGGTTTTCAGATAGCTAAGATAAGATAGAGCCCTAATAAGTCTTGTAAGAGGGCGGGAAGGATTCTGTGTAATTCGTTGCTATTGTCTTATTCTGTCATGAGAAGGCAAATAAGCACTTTTAGCTACAGATTGTGTTTCCATTGCAATAAATAAAATTTATGCCAAATCGTCTGTTAAAATTTTAAATGAAAATCTCGTAATCAGTGAATGTTACAGGGAATAATGTCTGCATGCAGCCATGTGCTCCTGGTCTGGGTGTAACCCAACAGGAAGCCTCAGCACCCCGTTCCAATTAAGCAAAGGCTGATTTCTCATGGAACATAAATTTTCTGTTTTTCTCCCAGAACAACCTTCTGCTGATGCTTTAAATAGTGGTAAAACATTGGTTTTAATTTCACACCTCACAGAGCACAGTCAAATGCTTCGTAACAACATAAACAGAACTTTAGGCAGAGCTTTGCAACTGAATTCGAACGATGATTCCCCCCCACAATAAATATTCAAGGTTTGCAGGGTAAATACAGAAACTGGTTGGCTAAGGCCACAGAAATGAGTTCTCTGGTGTTTTGGCTGCTGCTGCCAGCCCCAGTCGAGAATGCATTACGAGTGGATGCATCGACCCAAATCCCATCACTCCCACCACCCACCAGGTGAGGAGCCATTTATTCTATTTCTGTTCTCCTTTTGGTCGTATCGTAGGACCGAACAACCTCCGACTGGGAGACAACGCCGTGCTCTTCCTGGGAAAACGCGTACCCATCTGAAAAAAGCAAAGGAAGAGGAAAAAAAAATCACTGGAGTGCAGCTCAAAGGCACCCCTGGTTACACGACAGGCCACAACGATCTTCATTTCTGTGCTGCACTTCTGTCATTGACAGCGGCGCCCACAGGGCACTGGAAGGACAGCTGCCAGCTCTGCCTTCCCAGGCCACATCAGCGTACATGGTTGACTTTTCCCTCCGAGCTAACCCAACTAATAACTTTCAGATAGATTTTGGATACCAGGTTAACTCCCACAGTGGCAGAGCTTTAAGGACTTAACACACAGATTTGCATTTTTGGCTGACTCTGTTTGCTTGGCCTGGAGGAACATGGAAATGTTTATGCTACAACTGTCTCTGAGTTACATCTTAGCTCCATTCAGGATTTTTTTTTTTATACAAGTTTCCAGGTGTCATCCGACAAGTCACACTGAGAAACCCTCGATTCTCTTGGCCAGTCACCTACATCTCCAATAGGGTAAACTTCAACATACGCTGGAGGTCTCTGCTTTGCACAAGGGAATCCTGTTAGCTAGCACGGTCCTGTGGTCTCCCTAGAAATTACTCAGGTGAAAAGAGCAATGAGTCTGACTTCTTTCAAAGTACTGTGGACAAGGTAAATGACATTTTGGACCTCACCTGCAAAACGCCGCATTACAAAACAACCACAACAGCTAAAGGGCTGAGGTGCTGAAACACCAAGCAATACTTAAACCAGACATGAGCCTGCAGAAAAATTCTGAACAGGAAATGAGAGCAAAGTATAACAGTCCCTGTGACATCAAGGAAAGGCATTTGTCATTGAAAATGGGTAATCAGAGTGGAAGAGAAGGGGAGATTTGAATAGCTTCAAAATACAGAGAAAAGGGAAAATCACAGGCTATGTAAAACGTGGTAAGGCTTTGCAGTAGGAAAGAGCTAGTGGGTGTGAATTCTGCTTGGGAGAACCCAAGAATGACACCACGGCTCAGGGGTGGGGGACTTGTCATCTCCCCCAGGCAGCCCTGGGAGTGGGAGCTGGTGAAATCTGCAGTCCTGCCCCAGGACTTTTGCTTTCCCAGGATAAGTGGAAGAGGGTTATCCCTGGAAAAGCCAGGGCCTTTGCCGCCCGTTTGTGCTCACAGGGCAGACCGTGCACCCCCTTAGCACGTTCTTAGCAGAGGGGCACGCTAGCAGTTAGCTGACCTGACCCGCAAGCACGGCAGGAAACCTTCACCTCCAGCCGGGGGGGATTCCAGCAGAAACGCAGCACCCAGAGCTAACTGCGGTCACACTCCCCTCCTGCAGCCCTGTAGGAGCTTTGATCCGATCGCAAGACTGATTGCAGCACTTCGTTTTGTTTTCCGTGAGCAATTCCCTGCCGATACACATAGGGCTGCAGAGGTACAGGTTGGGTTTTCTTGCCTCTGGCTGAAGGTTCATGAAATATATTCAGAAAATGCAAACACTTCTGGAAAAATGTAAGTGCATGCTGGATAACTGGAAGGGAAATATTTACAAAACAGGCTTTCATTGAAAAAAGGGTGGGATTCACACCTAAAGCAGTACCTCCAGTGGGCTTGTTCCACTCAAGGGGCCAGCACGCTGTTAGCTTTTGGGCAAAATTCTCCATGGAAAGTCAGTCTGGTAGTTTTTCACCAAATTAAGCCCTAAAAGACTGACAGCCGTGCCCCAGAACCTGCTCTGCATCACGGAGGTTTGCTGTACGTAGGTCATTCGGCAGAAAACACCTTAGCCCGAATTTTTTTGCTACATTAGATGACCACTGGTTAACAACAGCAGTGGCACGCGTACGCTCTCACGTTCTCGATCCACTCCGAAATACCAGCAGGGAGAGTTTTGGGCACACATCATGGGAAAGGCTGCGACCCCCAGACTTGCACGTCGCCTCCATTCAGTCAAAGCTCGACATTTGGCAGCGTGCTGAAAACTTTTAGTGTTGATCTCCAGGCAGGAAGATGATTTCATATTATGCTTTTTGATTTGTATTACGATTGAGCTGGCGCTTCGGGCTGCTCAGGCAGCTGCTCGTGCCTCGCAGGATCAGGACACGCTGGGACCGCTCAGCTCCCAGCCAGGCTCCCCGAGCAGCTTCTCCATTTCCACTGTTTTCAGACCCCATCCCAAAACAATGCAAGCTTCCATCTGCCAGTTACCAGGGAACTTTTTTCGGAAGTCTGAACTTTTCCCCCAACTCGGGTTTTAAAACCACACCTAGGAGCCTGCCCGGGGAACAAGGCCCTCATTGTTCCAGCCCGAGCAAGGAGCACGCTTCTTGGGGGCTTTGTGGGCACGACCCGCTCCCGGCCCTCGCAGAAGGAAGCAGCTTTGTACTCGGAGCCTTTCTGTCAGTGGGGAAAAGGAGCACTCAGATATCTGTCAGTGGGGCTCACTCGTTCCGAGGAGATTCCCATTCTCATCAGATCTAAGGTTTCACTGGTACCAGATATTATCGGGCAAGCTGCTGAATTTTAAAAGCATCCTTTTTATTTTATTTAAGCTTTGATATTCTATTAGCAGATCAGAATCTGGTGTCCGTCAGGTTTCTGATTGAACAGGATCCATTTCTGTTCCCTGCAATGCCTGTTCTGGTCTGTACAACGCTGGGTTAGAGAAGCTGCCTCCCCGTATACGCCCTGAGCACGCTGCGCCATCCCAACAGCTTGCTGCCAAGATCAAAAGATCCCAAAATCTCTCCGACAAAGTGAAAATCAACGTCAGGGAATTACCTGGCCAGCCAAATTCCTTCTCTGGCCCAGCACTGGACTCTGCACTGTTTTTAAGGAGACTTCATGATGCCGCAGTTCACATCGACCAATTAAGCAGTAAATGCTAGCTCAGCTTTGACTTCTCAGGGAACCCTCTCCCACTTACCCTGGGAAAGCGAGAGCTGCTTTAAATCTTGAATGCTCTGAGTAATGCTTACAGAAATCATTCATTTCCCTGCTGATAAACTATGCCCATGTTTTCGGAAGGACCCAAGAGGGATTCCTAACAAATGGTCCCATCTCTGTCCTCCCAGACGCTAATTTATGGGTGTTTCCTCATAGCAAACACAGCTCGATGCCACGGCATTGATTCTAAGCTAATTATTCCAATTTCTTTTTCAATCGATTTTAAAAGGTTGCAACTCCACTTGATATTCACCAAATACGTGGCTGTCTTGTAAAAAAAAATACAGAACGTGTATTTCAAACACATGCAAGGTAAGAGGAAACGGAGCTTAAAAAGCATCTCAAGCTGCTACCCTGTTGTTTTTCAAATCAAAATGCACCAGGAGAAAAGCGAGAGGAAGAAGGTGTCTGCTAGTGGAGAATAAATGGTGGGATTAGAGCCCTCAGCATGAACACATTATTATTATTTATTATTTGCCAGCCCCCATACTGCGAAACGAACCTCAGCTGTCAGGTGCTTTCTCTCCATTGATTAATAAGGTGCAAACCATACGCTCTGCGTTCGGGCTTACCCTGTGCAATCACCGTGCTCTGTCAAGGGAAGGGGGATTTGCTTTGCTAGCCTAGGGAATCTGGGCCAAGCCCAGCAATCCTCGTCCAGGCACAGCTCTCGGCACTTTGGGGGGAGCTCTGCCAGAGCAGAGAGCGGGACTCAGCTCTGCTTTTAAGAGCGTGCGGAGACACAGGACGACTGAACGCTGCTGGTTGTTCTGAATTGCAGGAGTGAAACTGCGCTGCAGGGATTGTATCAGGCATCCCTTAGGGCCAGCCAGGGAGCAAGTGGGAGAGCATCACCTTCCTGTCCTGCTGCGAGGCTCTGGGGACACAGGTGACAGAGGCCAGTCGTGTAAGGAGGTCAGGGGCTCAAGGACAGCCTCAGGTATTGCACCAGCTCTGGCTGGGATGGAGTTAACCTTCCCTGCAGCATCCCAAAATGTGCTGTGCTCTGCACTTGTAGCTCGACCAGCCCTGATATCCCACCAGTGTTGTGTCTATCGCCCAGCAGAGCTGGCACAGCACCAAGACTCCTTGCAAGGCCCCAGAGCCCCAGGCTGGGGGTGGGAGAGAGGTGGGGAGGGGACACAGCCAGGGCAGGTGGCCTAAAGCAACCAGGGGGATATTGCACACCGTGTGGTGTCACACTCAGCCACAGAAGCTGGGAAAGGGCAAGGAGAGGGGGAGCTTTTATTGTGAAAACGTCTGTCCTCCCAAATCACCACCGTGGGTGCTGAGGCCCTGCTTCCCCGGACGTGGCCAAGCATCGCTCATGGATGGGAAGCAGAAAATTATAGTGCTTTTCTTTTTTTCTCCTTTTTGCTTCCTCATGGCCTTTGCTTGCTTTTTTGCTTGCTCTTTAAATGAATTATCCCTATCTCAGCCCTCGAGACTTTTCCTTTCCATCATACCTTCTTCTTCCCCTTTTCTTTTGAGGAGGGGAGTGAGAGAGCGGTTGTGGTGGCGTTCAGCTGTCCGGCAGGGTAAAACCACCCCAAGTATTCACAAATTTTGCCTAAAGGAGATGCTACTTTCACAAAGTCAGAACAAAAAAAGGAAACATTAACTTGGATGGAGATTTGGAAAAGGTTTGCCTGGAGAAGAAGCCATTGCCATCACCACCGCCAACAAGACTCCACTGCCAAGGTCTGGCCTCAGCACGTGGGCTGGACAACCATACACAATTCTTCCACTGAAAGCCCCACGGCAATGCCATCAAGTCTCGTGTTGTGCTAACGCTTTTGGGTAGGGGATGGCTCCAACAGCAAGCCATGAGGCACACCAAGCAAGCTTCTATCCTCTGACACAGGGCTGTGCAGGCTTACCCCCACATCTTTCCCCTCTGACCCTGTAAACCACTAGAAGTAGCTCTGAAACTCCTTGTGATGTTTTTCTAGCACCTAACTAATCTCCACGTGATTGGAAATGAAGTTTTATAGGTGTCGCTTCCTCACCAAAATCCTGGAAACTGTTGTTGTCAACAGCAAAATGAAGTGAATCTCAAGCTAGTGCTGCATCTTTACAATCTGTTCTAGGAATTTTAACCTCATTTTTCTTCCTCACTGGGACCAAGGCAGCTGATTTGCTTAAGCCTTTGTCAGCTCTATCTAAACAAACCATTTTCATGTTTTATATGCAAGTGTCAGATTCTGAGTTGAAGTCACACAAGCAGTTCTTGGAAGAAGTGGCCTTCGCAGGCTGGGAACTTGGAGCCTGGTAATAACACACGAATGATTCAAGACTTCAAACGGAGTGCGTGTAGTGTGATTTAAGATATTGGCCCAGCGAGTCAAGGCAACTGCCCTATTCATCAATCCTTTGGCTTTGAAGATTTCTAGCATTTAGTAAACACTTTTACAATTTAGGGCTGTGAAAACAGCACACGTTCCCTGAATTTCACATGGCCTTGTACATGCAGCAGCTATGCAACATTTGAAAATAGCATTTGACAAGAGATGACAGAAGCTTTAAAGAATCATGGATACACCATAAAAAGAGCCTTTCAAACCTAGCAGTTTCACAATCAGAATCTACATTCATGCGAAAAGCAGACGGCTGACTGTAACCTGTCCCAACTCATTTAGCACTTAATCATTTGCATTTAATAGGGAAGCTGGTTATCCAAATTAGGGCTTATTTTGATATCCCGTTTTTCTTTCCCAGTAGCTATTCACTTGCTTACAACCCGATGATGTGTTCTACCAAACTAAAAGCAGATATCAAGCCTGAGCTGTCACTACTGGTGCATCTCCTTTTTGCACTGTGGTAAGTCTCTACAGCAGACTTCCTCGACAGCAACTTATTTATGTGTTTTACTGACTTGCTCTGCCAATCATCTCCTGTGGAATTTCCTCAAGGAGCGTGTCTGTGTGCCCACAGCAGAGCTGCAGTCAACATCCCTGGCTTCTTGACACAAAGGATTAAAACCTGGAAGAAGCAGACGGTTCACAGGGCTGCTCTGCTCATCTTTGCCAAGAGCAATGGGATTGATTGCTAAAGACCCTATATCCCCCTGACAGTAACAGCCTTACAGCTGCTCTACAAAGGACAAAGACGAGCAGATCCGTCACTGTCCCACCCACTCCGGTCTAATTCCCCGTAGAAAAGAGGAACACCTCAGGCATCTGAGTTCTCAAATCCCAGCCCTGCTTCCATGACCGAACCACAACATTTCTGCCACGGAAAAGGACGCAGCCAACAAGTGAGTGTGGACTCCAATTAGCTTCATGGGAGTCTTAAACA
Source organism: Aythya ferina (assembly GCF_964211825.1). NCBI lineage: Eukaryota > Metazoa > Chordata > Aves > Anseriformes > Anatidae > Aythya > Aythya ferina. Next base: position 20,964,816 of record NC_140296.1, read on the forward strand.
GTCAAAGGTGTAACTCACTGCAACGGTGATACAAAACCCAAATCCTGCGTGCCTGCCCCTTGCCCTGCGAGCAGCAGTGCTGCATGCTGGGGCTATTTCTTTAGTCAGCTGAGCAAAAATACCTCAGGTCTAGCAGGTAAAGGCCTGTCTTGTTCCTCCAGGATGATGAATAAATGGATGACCTCAACGTGCAATTTATTCCAAATAGCAGCAGTGAAAAGGTGTGAGGTTGCCTCTCTCCTCCCAAAGGATGACAAAGAGGGAGAGGAGCGAGGCAGCTCTGCACGCCTTGGCTTTCCTCGTCAGAAACATACACAGCTCCCAAGTGGCATCCCCAAAATATCCCTGTATTCTCAACTAACCACAGCTAATGAGACTGGATTCATAAAGAAGCCATTTCTATGTAGGCTAGGCTCTATCACAACATTTATTTTATCCTGCAGAGTTTTTGGTTTTACAGCATTCTTGAGACCATCAGGATTTTGCACGTTGAGAATCTGCATATTGGGATTTTGTCATTTGGGCCTGCTGATTGGATCCCAGGGAATTACCCGCATTTGAGCTCTGCTTGCCTAGGGCCAAATACACTAATTCCACTTCCAAATGCATGTCTCTTGGTTGGCAGCTCAGCCTCTGCACTAGATTATCTCTACCTACAATTTAATTAAAAAGTAATCACCCTTTGCTTCACTCATCTGGGACTGACTGCTGTGAAACACACACGCATACGCCAACCATTACTTACGTGAGACACTTTGCTGGACAGAATGAGCACGGAAAAGGCTCGGAGGAGTTTTCCTGCCGAGCCTTTTTAACAAATGATCACGTTCGTTCACACTGAGGGAGAGAAAAAATAAATACATCAGTGAGTAACCAGGTAATTTCAGGATAAAAGTCAACTATATTCACAGTACTTGGCAGCTTCAACATTGTCAGTATTTGAGATGGTTGCAGCATGATATATTTTTTGTAATTGCACACTACCAAGAGTACTCTCCAATAATGGAAACGCCTCCTTCCTAAGGCCACTTTTTAGAGTTTTTGTTTAGTTCATCCATCCCTAATATCATGACCATGGTGATTTCTGAATGCGTGATGTTGATGAAATGTTACAAGCCATATCAAATTTCTGACATACCAAGCAATATGGAACATTTAAAAGGAGGTCTTTGAGTATTATGTACACAAACCAAAGCACCCACAAATTGTCTTAGAGAGAAAAAGCAACGAATTGGGGCTTAACACATGGTAAAAGGCTTCTATCACACCAACAAAACGTCCCCACACAAACAAAGGCGGCACCGTTGTTAATTTTGACTTCTGAAGAATGTTTTCATTTTCATTTTCACCTCCAGCACTGGAAAGAAAACTTCTTATCTGGTTTTTGGTTAAAAGCCCTCTTTGGTTTACACAGTTCATGTTAAAGGCTTGAATTTACCAAAAGTAAAAACATAAACTTTGGGTGAAAAATAGAATAAGCTTTTCAATCAGTTGAAAGAGAAAACTGACTGGATTTAACACACGCATACGAGTCATTAGAGGTACTGTCCACTCTGCTTTTTACAAAAACTACTCATTTCAAGAACTTTAAGCCCAGAACAGATGGACAAGAGCTAAGGTTCTGACCTTTCAAAGCACGTAACTACCTATGCAAGTGGCATGAAGTGCCATAGGGTTTTAAATAGTGCAGGTATCCAAACCTCTTTGAAATGGGGCCTCCAGTGACTGTCGTATATCAGATTACTAAGAAATGCATATTAGTCTATTTTAGTTCACAGTCTGAGGGACTGGGATGTTTTTTTCCCCCATCTCACACCTATTCCTAACACTGAGGTGGAGATAGTACACGGAAGGGATCTGCCTGCTAGTGCCTCTATCCCATTCACACCACATTTACACTGCCCGCTTCCATTTCCAGAATCTGCTTGTTCTTCTCATGCCTTCATTCACAACTAATTCCTCTGGTTACGTGGCTCATGTAGATACACATCTGAAAGGTGAACGCTGTTTTTTTTTTGGGTTAGATTACAAGTTCACATATATTTGGTATACAAAATGGAAATCCCAACAAGCACAGCTGCTGCTGCCAACAAGCTCACAACAGCTTTCCACAAACAGCTCCCTTTCATTGAAGCAATTTGCTGACTTCAAACAAGAAAGTAAGCAAAGAGTCTCCGAGACGTCTACAATGTGTAACCCAGCCACGCAGGCTTATATGCCACTTAATATTCCATTAGGTTAATATCCAGACTCGCAATCCCATGCTCAGTGTGTAACTAGATGCCCATGAAAGAAAGGGAGGAATCCTCCAATCCTCCCCCATCCCCCTCTTTTTTTTTTTTGCTGTGGTCTCTAAGCCCAGCCACCCAGGTTAGGAAATTGTACATCCTAAGGACCCTTCCTTGAAAATCTTTAAAAGCTGTCAGTATTTTCAGGCACTTGGTCTCTCCTCCTTCCCTTGCCATAGTAGGATCACACCTACAACAAATGCACCAGGTTGCTTTCCCTGTCTGAAGTCAGTAGTATTTCCTAGGTAGTATTTTCCTTCAATAGAAGTTGATGACAGATTTGGAAACAAAACTACAGATACCTACTGAAAGCATCAAAAAAATTTTAAGAGCTCTTGGATCCTAAGCTCTGCATGCACTCAAAGAAGAAAGGACTACAAGTTTCATCTAAAAACAGGGTTACAGTGTGGAAGCTTCTGAAGATCTTGGAAGATCCAACTTAGGAAAGAAAAAGGCTGTCCGAGTAAAAGAAAAAGCAGGCAGAATAGAAAGTGTGTACTACAGAGGACAGGGTCCATCAGGTAGGCACAAAGTGAGACACGAGGTTTCTCTAAATTTAGACTTACAGGGTTGACCACCTCCAGCATCCAGAGTTACTGGTGCATGTACTAACCAGCAGTGCTCTGCTGAGCAACCTGCTGACTGCAGAGGACTGCTGGTAGGTTGGAAGTGCACAGACGAAGCGTAGTGAAACAATCAAAATTGGCCTGTGAATGACACAAGTGGCATACTTGCTCATCTTCTGCAGGTAAAGGAGAACATACAGGCTGGGTCCACCCATCTCAGCAGGAGAAACAGAGGCTACTTAAAACAGGGATCTTGCACCGATCAAAAATGGTAGCTCTAAGGGACAAATAAATAACTTCTGCCACAAAATTCGGACACTGAGAATTGAGTTAACCAAGCCAACAAAAGGCATGATGGATATTTGCTTCTCAGCCCATCTACAGCACCAGATGAAGCACCAGATGTTATCTGCTACAGGCCGTTCATGGTTAGCTCCTTGGGCTTCTACGTACAACGTGGGGAGAGACGCGTGCTGTCAGGGGACCTCTGACCATGAGTGACACGGGACAGCTCTAAGGAAGCCAAAGCCAGACTATCTTTGATATCGCTAATTACAAACAGCAATTCCAAAAACTCCAGTCACATCTGTTTCTCCCATTTGGGAAATTATATTGGATCTCGTCTAAGCAGAGGAAGAAAATCTCAAGGCAGAATTAGAGCATTTGTGGCTTAAGTGCAAGCGGTGATTAAACACGCTGCAAGTCAAGACCAGTCAAGCAATATCAAATGAGCTCTTAATACAAAGTAGTAAATGCAACACAGCTCTTCAGAAGCGGGTAAGTATTTGATTTATTAACCGATATTAGATCTCCCAATGCAAACCCTGAAAGGAAAAAAAAAATAAAGTGAAGTTAAGTGGATTACTTAACCACACCAAAGTGTTTGCACTGATACCAGTCGAGTCCCTGCTTTCAGAAGAGGTTTTCTTCTTCTGCCATCAGGTTAACAACAAATTAAGACTTCTCAGTCATCCTCCACTATGGTGCAAAACTAGTGACGACCTCAGAATCCCACGAAGGCACAAGATTAGTCCTTGCCCACAAAAATATTGCTTGTAAATCAATCCTGAGCGCAAGCTGTGACTCTAAGTGTTAAATCTGCTCTCCAGGCACTGCGAGCCAGTGCCTAAGTCCTCCCAGCAGGGTCTAAGGGTGTCACCTTCAGACGCACCACAGCAAAAGAATAAAAGTTAACGGGATCACGTGCCGAATATTGGATGTAGTTGTGTTTATACTCAAGACCTAAAAATGGTGTCAGAGGGAAAGAAATCACAAACCCAGACATCCTGATGGGAGCCAGTGACCTGGAAAGTGACAGTGAAATATGCTGAAGTTGGCTGGCTGGTGACCTCGGAAGGGGTAAGGGAGAAACATCATCTATCTGTGATTACACCAAGGACACAGCACATGGACAAAACGCTTGGTACTAGAAAAAATAAACAGGAGCTCAGAACAAAATCTAGGAAAAATGGCCCAATTCTGAGGGTTACTATTAAAAAATGATTAAAGAAGTAACTATTCAGGTAATCTAAAACCAGTTATCATTAATAAAGAATACCTGGTGCAAGGAATATCTTTCAATGGCTTCCTCAGAGGGCCAAGATGACTTGAGCCCACAAATTCATTAAGTGGGTAACAAATTAAAAGGTGAACTAAAAGCGTCATGTTAATTCATAACAAACAGCATTTTCCATTCCATGAATAAAATAACTCTTCCATTTCGATATCTGAGTTGCTCTGAGGTGTCAACAGGGACCTTCATTTTATTTCTGTGTGTTCTCTTCCCGCTCCTCACAAAAGCTTAAATCCAGGCAACAAACATCTGGCTTTGCACATTCAAATGAGGAGCATCAAAACAAACAGAATAATTCAAAGCTGACCACAAGGTCCCGCTGGCTCATTTGCTCAAGTAATTAAAAAAAGATGAGCTTCACCACCAATTAACCTACTGAGCACTAATTAGTGTTAATGAGGATTTGCCATACTTGGTAGAGCTTGACCCAGAATGTCCTCCCCGGTTCACTAATTGGCTGGTGGCAAAAGCAGGACGCACAAAGAAGGGAAGGTTAAAGTGGATGCAGGTGTCTCTTAAAACTGGATCTTCCCTGAGAAAACATACGCAGAGCTTAGCTTAAAAATAAATAAACAAATAAAAAGTCAAGCCCCCCTCTTCTCTCACATGAACCTAACTCTTACGAAATGAGTTGTGGTTCTGTGATTCTGAGTTTGCACTTTTGCTATGATGTACTAGTGGAGATATAAGGCACAGGCACACCAAATGGGCGAAGATGCTTAGCTGCTGTTGTTTTTAACTTGCTGCCCTTCTGGATCATTCAGAATTCGGTCAGATACATCTGAAATGACCTGGTTTTGTTTCCTGCCTTTCCACTTTCTTGAAGGCAGACTTGAGGTATTACTGAAGCCTCGCTAGGGCTGCTGAAAACTATACAAAACACAGAAATGTTTACATCCCAGCTGCTGTCCCTCCACCTTATTAGCACCCAATGAACCAGAGGCACAGCTGTTCAGTTCAGCACACCCAGTGTTAGCTTCATGGGTAAGCCCACAAGACGTGGAAGTTTTCCCCATCATTTCCATAGCTATAAATCCCCTTGCCCTGCTGCCTGCAGGTGCTGTACGCCTTTTCTTCTGTCCTATGCTCCTGCCATGGCATCAGCAGCAGATAAATCTTTGTACAGCTTGGTTGAAACCAGAAAACCCTGCAAAGCTCAGGCTGAAATTCTGCCCTTAATTCCACGGTGTTCCTCCTACCCATATACACCTTCAAATGGCACAGAAGACAAACCCTTATTTAGCAGCTTTCTTCCCCACTATCACATTCTGTTAAGCATCTCATCGTCCATGCAGCCCTAGCTGCTTGCATTCACCTCCTGGTGCAGGTAACGTCCTGGAACCTGCTGTCATTGCACTGCGACAGCAGGGAGGAAGGGGAGAAGAGAAAAAAAATGCAAAACATCCAGTGTGGCTGAGCAAGTAAAAAGATCAGAAGTTTCTGTCCCTGACATCTTTAACTGGGGATTTGATTTTGAGGGGCGAAGAGGATGCTGCTCTCTCCCTTTTCAGAATTTAGAAATAAAACATAGTAATTAATTTCTTCCATACGTTCTGTACAGTAATTTACACGAGTTTGCTGTTTCTCTGTTGACACGCTTCTGTCTCTGAAAGCTGCATCACCGTAAAATATGAAGAGAAAGAAAAAAGGTCTGACACAACCAGACTCCTCCAGCTTTGATCAATCAATCACCGAGCCATTTACAAGCAGATTGTTGATTTTCATTTCAATCTCTTGCTTCTCAAACTCCATTAAGTTTCTCCTAGAGGTTAATTAGAAGTTCAGGCGTGATGAATTTTACATCAGGATGACCTGGCACGGGGGGGGGGGCTCGCAGACCCCTCCCCAGCTGCTAGAACACAGCAATTATTGCTGAGGATGCATTCACTTCTCACTAGCCCCATCCCTCACCTTTAGTGCTCCATAACACTGCTGAAGCAGTGTCAGTCACGGCTCTGATGGACAAAGGGCAATGTGAGCCAGGCAGAGGCTGTGCCTGGAGCTGTTAAACTGGAGTTATGCAGCAGGCAGAGAGATGACAACGAGAGCAGACTTGGCATAAGGAGAGTGGAAAAAACAACTTGCTTACAGACCAGGAGCTCAAAATCGAGCAAAATGCAAATATGCTCAAATGTGAGTCACACCAAAGCTGAGGATTTGGCAAAACTCTGTACATTCACATACCCAGAACAACCCCAAGGCTTTGGAAGAAAGGGCTGTGCACGTGGAAGTTGCACCCTGAGCAAATAGGCCTCCAAAGTCCAGAGGATGGAGGTGTCACAAAAAGAAATCGCCCTCTAACAGAGCAGTTAGAGGAGCAACTGAAGTCTTCTGCTGGTTTCTCTGCCCTGATCCACAAAGGGGAGATGTTATTTTTGGTTATCTGTCATTGGATTGCAGGAATGTTTTACTATGAGGTCAATCAGGGTAGGAGGTCTTTTTAATTTACAAGGCAAACAGGCATTCCTGATAATGAAGCTGCAGTGTAATCAAAGGAAATCTCCGGAGCATTTCACAAGGAAGTGTCTGAGATTTATAAGTGGCAAAACAAAATTCAGCATTTTCTTTGCCGAGCCAGTGTCTGCACACACTGCTTTATCACTCAGGATGCAGCTGAAATAAGGAGACATCCAAATCCAACTCCCTTCTGCCTTCTTCTGTAAATACTTGGTGAGCCATCAACAAAAACCAGGCCGTGGCTAGAAGACCAAAGGGTCTCCAAGACCAAGCACAGGGAAGCACGGCCTGTACCACTTGCAGGCCCAGAGCTGCCAGAAGTTACCTATCACAGGAGACTCCTGCACCAACACAGCCAGGCTCTAGGGAGTGCCGAGTCCTGGCTACGGGTTCAGCAAGAGCTGACTGCCCAGGGAAGCTGGAGGCATTGCGTCCTGCCATGGGGTAACACCTCCCGGTGGTGTTACCTCAGCAGCTCTCTTCATCTGCTTCCCAAGTACATGTCTGCCACAGGTGAGAACTCCCTTTCTTGACACAGAAGGTGACTTTTTAAGGAACTTGCCTTCTTTACGAGTTATTTTTGACATTATCCAGCCAAGCATTTAAGCATCAGATGTGTCCAGATGCACAGCTTCTCAAGGCCAACTCAGAGCGGCCAAGCAGTGGTGACTTCCCCAGGTCTGCAACGCGTGGCACCGAGCTCTGCTCACAGCCACTGCAAGCTGTCCATCCTGCCTGGGTGGGAGGAGGTTAAGTAGTGTCAGGCAGCTTTGGTGGAAGCTCCGAAGACATCCTTTCATCCGTTCATATATCCTGTGGAGCCACGATCAGTTGAGATGATCCAGCTGAGGAGATGTGGCAAGGATGGGACTGTATAACCACGGTCGGTGGAGAATGATTTGGGAACCACACCAGCCCTGCACCTGCAAGGGCACACGAACCCATAGCCCTCTCAAATGTCATCACAGCTTGTGGTTTGGTAGCGTGATACTCTACCAGAGCAGAAGCTCTCCTTTCCCATCATATCTCAGAGGTTTGCACACACAGAAGCCAGCCTGCAGCAGGCCCCCAGCCAGGTGCACGTGGGTCTATCCATGGGTCAAACCCCTTGTGCCAGCACAGAACCACCTCGCAGCAGCAGATGAGCCAAGACACATCATGGGTTTCTGCCAGCCCCATGTGCAACACCAGGGCTGTATGCTAAATTCTGGGGCCAAATTCTCCACTCCAAGCCCACGAAATCCTCTTCAAGTTGGTCCTTAGAGTCATATGGCTAAAAGAAGAACAAAGCTTTCCTTTGGGGGGCAAGCAAGAATGATTTATATTTTCTTTCGTCATTACTGACGAAACATTACATTACATTTCTCCTAAAGGAGAAAAAACAAACAGATTCCTTCCTTGACTTCCAAGATCACTTGGACAATGCAGTCCAGTCTTCATTTTCAAGGCTGCTGTTCCTAAACTTTCCCAACCCTCCTACTTCAAACAGAAGGTGGTATTACCGAGCACGTTTTAAAAGCACCATTAAAAAAACATCAGACATAAAACATTACACGCCTCTCTGAAAATCAACAAGCCCAAGAAAATAATAAATGAGATCTCTCTCCTCAGAGTGCCTTCCATTTGGAAGCACTGGAAACATTTAGCACGTGTTTATGCATTTCATAACCTGGGGGTAGGGGCAGGCCTAGGCCTCACTGTCAACTGTCCCAAGGCAGTTAACATAAAGCTGAAGCTGCTCAATTTTGCCTTCAGCCTTTCCAAAACGTGGAAATTGACTCAATTTAAACCTCTGAAAAGCAAAAAAGGCTCAGTATGACTTGCTGCTTTTCGACTACCCTCCCTTCAGTATCAGTGCTGTTTACTTCTCATCCTGAAGTGCCTCACTTTGCACTTACTCTAGTGGGTGCTCGGTCGTATCCTCTCCAGATAAGGTGGCAATACAGCTGCAATCGTAACATTCTTTTCCTCATCACTCATATTTTTTCAGGAGCAGTCACCCTGGAGGTTGAAGTTTTCCATGCTTGATCTTTACACGCAGGTGTAGTGTTTTGATTCATTTTAAAACACATTTTTAGTAAACATAAAATAACTTGTGTTCAAAAACTCTAAACCCTAAACTCTGAACTACAATTTCTATTATTTTTTTTTTTTAAAGAAAAGGAGAATAACAGATTGCAGCAACAACAAAGACTGATGAGCTTTGAAACTGTCTGGATACAATTTAGAGCAAAGCCCAGGACATTTGGTGGATTTGGAAAAAAACAAAAACCCAAACACCAACCAAATTGTTTTTCTTTAAGCTTAAGTATTTTGAAATGGTCCACTAAGCATTCAATATCTAGTACAACTTTTTGTCTTCTCGTCCTTGCTAGAAGTAACTCGGCACTTTAATCTTTGCCACAACTGCCTACCTTCAGAGGAGGAACGCTGCTGCCCTGCCTCTCCTCAGAGATGTGTCAGCCAGGGCAGGAGCCAGGGCAAGACTGCTGAAGCCATTACGCTGCAGTAGTTGTTATGGAGCACGTCTCCTGCTGTGCAGCCTAGAGGGAAGATTTCTTCTCTCCCCTGCTGAGATCCCCGATGCCCAACCCAGTAACTCAGGATTAGGCATCAGAGAGACTGGCCCCTTAATCAGTTTTAACTTGTCTTGTTATGTTCCTTTTTTTTTTTTTTTCTTTTTTTTTTTTTTTTTCTAATCTTCCCTTTCAATTTACAGCTTCATTTTGGCCTTTGTGCTGATACTGTACCTCCGTCAACTTTGACTTTGCTAGCAGATTTGATCACAGCCCTAAATCCTTCTCCAGGTCACCAGGTTTTAACCTTATTTGTGCGCTGGATCTCCCTCACGGTTACGTGATAGGCACAATCAGGATGTGAAGTAATTAATTGCACTGGAAAAGGGGCACGTCAGCTCCAACTGGTTTGTGCTAGCACTTGGGTCCCCGGTGCCAGCAGGAGCATGGTAATCCTTCTTTTATGCCCCCACCAGATCTTGACATGCTCCCGGCCACCCCTGCCCCACTGCCCCGCTCAAAGCAGAACCAGTCCTGGTAACTTGTAAGTGCCTTGCACATATGAGGCTTAAAAATGCCAGAAATTATCAGTACTTATTAAAATGAGGAAGTAATGTGGCAATTCTTTACTGCCACGGGGCAGGCGGGAGAGGGGAAGGGACAAGTGTAAAATAAAATGAAATTAAGCATTTTCCATCTACCACACATGAACGTCTACCATATGGAATCAAAGAATTTAACAGAAAAGCACTGATATCATTTTATGTGCGTTTTGCTAGTAAAAGGAGTCTAATATCTTTTTACTAGTAAAGCTGCAAGGAAAAATCGTAAATATGCCAGTCACTTTGTTGCGTATGCTGGTGGAGAAATCTCGCCTTTCCTCTCCAGAAATGGTGTGAAGACCATCTGGAAAAATTGATAAAAAAAAGCCCCTGAAACCTCAAAAGCAAAACATACCTCTCCCCTCTTCAACCTCGTTTTACGCTCAGCTGCACTGATGGGCCCGATGCAGATCGCAGTCCTGCATACCCACACACCAAAGTCAGCGCACTCGCGAAGCGAGGACGTGGCTCCAAACATCCAGTGCTGCTTACCCAGTTGAAAATGCAAGACTGAGTTTGTTTTAAGTAGGATTTGTTGTACCTGCTGATGCGAAGGGGCCTTGCTGGCACGGTCTCCCTGTTGGAGGGGATGTAATTTGGACTGCAGCACTGAAGAGATGAAGTGCTTTGAAACAGAACGAGCCCACGCCTCATTCCTCTTGATGTGAATGAAAGCACTCGCCTCTTCCTCAGCAATGAGGACATGAGGTCCTCAAGCTCATTCACAGGTTTGTTAAAAGAGAAAAAATAAGTCAATTTTAGCATTACTGCTCCCGCCAAGGCAAGGCTGGAGGCTCCATTGCCCTCAGCGGTGTGCGCAGCCCCAAACCCACGCCAGGCTTCCCTTCTCCTCCTCCCCATGGACCCACAGGGTGGGCAGCTCTCCACGAGCTCCTGTGCCAGCTGAGTGAGCGACTGCCCACCCCATCACACCGCTACTGAAATGAGATAGGTGTCTGCCCTCACCCACCACATAAAACCTGGGCTGAGATCACTACAACAGCTTGCACTCGGGGTGAGAGCCAGGCACACGCGTTTCACTCCAGCAACGGGCAGCTCTGGTGAAAAGCACTGAAGCGAAAGAGGATCTCCACCAAAGGGGACAAACAGCAGAGAAACTAGGGGGGGAACTGCAGTTTTGGGTACTCTGAAAACCAGCATTTGTTTTACAAAGTGGAAATAAAGGAAAGAGGTGGCGAGCTATCGAGTAAAAAGGCATCCTGTGAAAAATGCTGTGCAAAAGCATGATGTTGGGCTTCCTTGTCTGCTGCAGCTCTACCAGTTAGTTCAGCTCTCTGTTAAATGAAAGACATTGCCTCCAAAATTTCCAAATAATTTGAAGAAATTGCTCCCAATACTTCGCCGATGTGAGCACTTATCCACAACAGTGCAGACGGGCCTTCAGCTCCTCGTAGGGCATGCCGCATCGCTCAAATATCATCAATATCAAATACTCTCCTAATCCCAGCCACCAAATGATTACAAAATGGAACAGAAAAACAACCAAAAAGCTACTTTCAAAAGGGAGCCCAAGGCAGAGAAACCCTCCGCAACTGTAAAGCTACTGTCACAAAGACTGTGCTGCACAGCTTTGTTTGCTTGCCATTCGTGGGCCATCGGAGCACTGAAGTGATGTGGGTTTCCAAAATGAAGTTTGTTTTGGTCACTAATCGGGCTTTACTCCCCCTGAACTCCTGCTGACTTCAATGCGAGGTTAGATGGAGTGAAAAGTGAATGAAGACTTGAAGATTTGGCCCTTTATGAGCCAAGACTTAGTTGTAAACTTACCTCAAGACACACACACAAAAAAAATCCCTGCAGCTGAGCTCAATGCCACTTTTGAACACAAATCTGTCGAAAACCTGTTTGTTTTCTTTGTGTAAATCTCGCATGTTAACATGATTAGCTCTGCTGGGCAGGTGTCTCCACATGTCCCTGTTTGCTTTGGCACACGAGCTGCCCCTCTCACCTCTCTGAATTCATGTAAATTTGGTGCTAAATCCTGCCCTTTGTTACATGAGAGTGCCAGGCAGCCCTCTCCCCTCCTGCACCACGGCTCGCTCACGTTGCAGCCAGGCTGGGTGCCAGCCCCGCTCTCCTGGCTGCCAGGCTGGGGAGGACCAACGCGGGCACTCATCTTCCACAAGCTGGCATGTGAGTGTGGCACGGGGTCCCTCACTGCATGCTCCTTCTTCTGCTTCTCAAACAATTTCTGGAGTTGCTGGTTTTCAAGGGATTTTCCCCTGCTTAAATCCCCCGCTCCTGGGAATCTTCTGATTTTGTGATCATTGCAGCTTCCAAGGAAAATAAAAGGTTTTAGGTGTCCAGATGTGATACAGAGAAAAAAATGAGATCATGACCCCACATCTCAGAACAATGCACTTAATATCATCCCTTCAAGCATCACGCTAGTGTTATTTGCAAGGTATTTGGGACCCAGATGTAGCACTCAAGTTATCGATGCTCTTCCCTGCTAAAACCATCCCCCCTCTACTGTTTGCTTCCTCACTTACCATTCCTAAGACAAAAACGTGCACCTGCTTTTAGAGATCAATAAAAGCAAATACAAACTTTCAGGAACTGCTCGAAGTTATTACCAAGATTCAGGATATAACTGGCACTAAGAGTAATTTTTTTTTATTATTAACCTAGAAAAATGTCTCTAGCAAGAACAGTTGCCAGGGTGAAGACCTTCTGAAGCGGGACGTGGGTATTTGGGTACCAAGAGGCACCAGCAGATCTCCCAGCCCTCCTACCCAAATTGCAGGGAGGACCCAGGTGCTGTCCCCCTCCTGCTTTACAGAAATTTGGCTGAGCCACTTCAAGTGCTGGTGCCCTGCTGAGCACGTCTCCATGCACTCACTGCCTTCCGGGGTTCGTGAATCCCTTTTTGTTTAGCAGAATAATCCATCCCCATCTTGCACCTCATTTTTCCCCAGAGGTCTAGGCAATGATAAAAGCAATTAGCTCCCTAAATCCCTCTCTTATCTGTAATTGGGTGTGATTTTTTTTGTTGTTTGTGAAAAACACCGCGCAAAAATAGTGTCCGCTACGTGTGACAGGAAACCAGGCCCTGACGACAGCCAGCTTATCTCCCACAGCTGCCTGACCAAACCAACACCTAATGGCTGTGGTTTCGGGAACACTTCCAGCCCAGAGCTAACGCTGGCACTTAGAGGTGACGGACAGACCTGTGCAGTTTTAGTACAGCTCTCCTCTTTCCATCAGAAGTGAGGGGACTGTGGTACCACCCCCTTCCTGCTGAATGTCACACCGCCAGAAATACCCTGAGAGCAGCGGGTCTGCGGGCAGCAGGGGAGAGCAGGGCACGCATCTTGGCACTCCTCCTTCCTACAAGGATGCTTGTAGAAAATAATACGAAGCAGAGATGCTGTAAGTGCAGTAAGGTCCCTCTCTGCCTCTTTCCCACCCTCACCCGTCCCTTTGGACAAGCGCAGGATTTCAAGCAGGTGTGAAAGAGCCAGGAGACAAACAAAAGAGATAAAAGGCAGTGCAACTCTGAAGAGCACTCAGGAGGCCACATCACAAGCACAGCACAGCAGCTCCTAGCAGGCAGAAGCATTCTACCATTATCTAGTTCGCAGATGGACCACCCAGAAAATCTGGGAGCAATTAGGAAGGAGAACAAACAAATGCGTGGAAAGAAGGGGGGGAGGGAGAAGGGGAAGGAGGGCCAGAAGGGATTCCTTACATCATCTCCATGCAAGCGTTGCGAGAATGAAGTGAAGCTATATGGAGGAGGAATGCAGATGAAAGAGTTTGCAGTGAGAATGCAATAAAATAAAAGGCTATGAAAACACACAGGGTATGAATGAATTACAGCGTGGCCATTAAACTCACAAAAAGTCAGGACAGTGTGTAAACAGAGCAGAATCCCATCAAGTTCTAGGGGACACGTACACGTGCTTATAGACAGATTAAATGCCAACTGGCTCTGTCACTGCTAACAGCGCATCAACCTGCCTTCCAGCCCACGGATCCAGCGTGCCAAAAGCAGATTCGCTTTCCCACGTGGCTGTCAGCAGCTGGCACTTAACACCGGCAGGAAAACACAAACGCAACTTCGTCCTACATGTGGATAGGAACCACAGCAGCACCAAGGAGCTCCTGCCATCAGAACCACGTGTCTGGGAGCAGCCGGTGCTCAGCATGACCAGATCCCACTTGCTTGGCATCCGAGCGGCCCAGCCATCAGCAGGTCTCAACACAAAGCTGCACTTTTTGTGCATTTTGGCTGGGAGGCTCACCTGGTCTTGGTAGCAAGCGCTTCGGCTTCAACTGGCTTCAAGGGGTCTGCTCAGGCCTCTAAAAGCAAGGCCCGTTTTTAATTAAATGGTGGATTTCAGGCAGCTTTGTTGCTTTTAACTGTGGCGTAGAACATTGTCTTTGTTGAGGAGCACCGCAAAAGTGCTCCTTTTTCTTTTTTTAAATGATTTGATACGCAGTTTGTGACTTCTGCAAGTGAGTACAACTTAAACACCCTGTTCTGCAGTACCCAAAAGGCACAGCAGAGAAATAACTTGAAATAAAACCTGAACACACCAAGCATTTTGGAGTGATTTTAATCAATAACACTGTGTTTACTTTGTCTTGGCTTGTGAGAAGCGCACTCTGATCACTATGTCCATCTTACAAACATACTGAAGTTCACAGAAGCATCTTTTTAAAACTTTTCAGTTTACCACAGTCTTGGTCAACTCACTCCCTGATAATTTTCCCTAAAAAAAAGGGCTTATTAACTCAAAAGTTCAGTTGAAAAATCTACTATCCACTCATCTTAGCAGCAGCTACAATATGGCAATTAGTTTACCTTAGAATAGACATCAAAGGCTCAAAGGATGACCCTGCCCTGCAAGAACAAAATCTTTTAAAAGCTCCATTCCACTCAGTTTGCTAGTTTATAAGGTTTGCTAAAATCCAGTTTAATGATCATGTAGTTTCTTAGCAAGTCATGTGGTGCCATATTGTTTAGGGAACAGAAGAGTTAGTTCTAAAACCTTTTTGAACTCGGGGAGCTTTTCCGACTAGCTGATGCAGAACCACATTCTACCATGGTAAATGAAACTGTTGGATGCAAAAGCCTCACTGTGATTTTCTTTGGCTTCTTTCACAAGAGACAAAAGTTCCCACACAACACAAACTCTCCCCTTACAATGAAGGATTCAATAATAGCAATATGTTCAAGTCCATATGGTGTGGCTACAAGGAAGAGGCACAACGAGAAACTGAGAACCCTGAATGCAGGGGCCTGTACACTGCGGCGAAAAAAAGCAAAAGCAGAAAAAAAAACAAAAAACAAAAAACACGATCCCAACCTTGAGGTGAGAATGAATGAAGTTGTAGGGAAACACCGGATTAGCCAGTTTTCCTTTTAGGTACAGTCTGACTCTCCTCATATCCTGTGTCACCAACAGTTCCCTCCCCTAATGTGGTTATCAGATTGGTTTGTATTTTTTTTTTTAAAGGCAAGGAAAATACGTGCAAGAAACTCCTTACAAAACCAGTCTAGCCCAGTGGTCAGGTAATAGCACTACGTGTCACCAGGCGAGAGACTGAGCTGCAGTTTCCAAATGCGGGCCCCCAGCAGTAATGCAGGAGAACTGAAACTGGAAGGGCTGGCTTTGGTGGGGGCAACAAGCAAATATGAAACAGAACAACGACAACTGAATAATATAGGACAGAAGCCTTCTTACCCTGGCTGCAATCAGATTTGAATGATGAATGAGAAACAGGCAGGGGAGAATAGTAATTTTTTTTTTAAACATTGGCATAGAATTGCCCTACCTCTTTCCATTACTGTCACGAAGCATGGCTTTTCCCAGCTCTCTCGTCTTCATCTCCAACTCCTGAACTTGCTCCAGCAACGTTTTATGGTAGGTGTGCTTTGCTCTGTACCACAAAGACAAGAAAAACATACAAAAAGCCAAATGAACATTGTGTTGTTACAAAAGCCCAACTTTACTTCTCTGAAGATGGGAGCAGGGCTCTCCCTTCGTAGGATTTTGGAAATAAGGCAGTGGATGCGTATGAACAGTCAGCCAAGGTTCACAGCAGGAAATATTATGTAAGAAATGAGAAAGCAGATTGACTTCAAATTTATCTGAGCTTGCCTGCTTCAACACAACTCTCAAGACATAACCAGCTAGCAATGCTATCAGGCTATGCAGCGCTGACACCGCTGCTGTGGGACTGCTCAGGACCTGGGCTCTCAGACAAAAGGAGGGGGATTCATTGAATATTCATGGCAGTAAAGCCTGATTCCTCTCTGTCTTTTGAGCTATGCTTTGCACTGCTCTGAAAACCCAAGAAGAGTCTCAGATGATAATTGCCATTCAAGCCCCTTTATTTTCATTTATCAGTCTCACACGACTTGGAAAGGCACTGATCTCCCCACCGAGCTTTCAAGATGACAGCACCAAGCCTGGCTGTGACCTATTTTCTCAGCCTGGGGATTCAAAGAGGAATGTATGTATAACATATGTAACCAAGATTTGGAAAGCAATGTTACCCCTGTAGCGATTAGGACTCTTTTTTCAGTTTCACCTCCTACCCCAGTACTATTATTATTAAATTACACTGGTATAAGGAGAACCCAGTCCCCTCTGTCTTGACATTTACAAAGCACTAATACAAAACGCAGGGATCTTTCTCCAATGGGTAGTTTTTGAACACCTTTCTCTTTGTGTCACTTAAAGGAGGACAAGTATCCCATGAGATAATATTGATTTGCATGTGACTGCACCATAACCCTGGAAACAAGATGGAAAGCAGTAGGCTAAGACACCCCTTGCTTCACTTCACGGCACTAAAATTATATTCTTCCACTCTAGAGGTGACAAAAATGTCTTTAATTTTTATAAATTCCTGCATGCAGATTCTATAACCCTTAACCAATGATGCAAAACACAAATGTCTACCTCCCTCTAGCAGAAAAGTAGTAACTGGTGTATATGTAATTAAAGTAGATCGAAGGTGCATTTATTTTTAAAAAGCATGATTCTTATCACTCCTTCCATGAGGAATAAAAAACAAAGACCACAAAATCTTTTGAGTCTACTGTAGATGACAGTGGCTTGATATTGAGTTATCCAAGTACTTTGGTCTTTGTGGTGCTGAATTAGGCCTCAAATGTCCCAAAATGACAAGCTAAATTGAAAGCCACTTTTCAAAACGTATCTAAATTTAAGAGGGAAAAAAAAAGAGACGACAGCCGAAGATGAAGCATTGAAAAATCTGGAGGCAAAAGTGGTATCAAGGATGTACTTAGATGAGCACCCAGTTGAAACCACCAAAGGATTATAATTTGCAAGGGAACGCCAATAAATTATGGTAGGAGAAAACACAGCAGCAAGTATATTTTAAAACCCATTCTCTCAAGAATGTGATTACCCATAGCTGCACAAAAATTACTTAGATTCGAGTTGCTATAACTAGTTAGGCTAATGATTACTCTTTGAGAATGGGAAACTATAGGCATCTTTTCATTCTTACAGCCTTTACAGCTGACTTCACTATCGCACTCACTCTTTGAGTCAATACATTAAAACAGTGACCTTGAACACGTCTTTTGCCTTTTAAAGAGGCCATATCTGCTAGTGTAAACTTGAAGACTGAGTATGTTTGGAACTTATAAAACCCTTTAAAACCTGTTCTCTCCACGGAGAACGCAGAAACCTGCAAGTTGTTCAGTCTCTCCTCCCTCAAGGTTTCTTGTTTATCTTGCCACCCAACAGAATTTGGGATGATTTTCTTTTCCCCTAGAGTGAATGCCAAATTCAAAATTTAACCAAATGGAAGTTGAGCAACAAAGCATATCAAAAGCAGCCGTTGAATAGCCATTTCACAACATGGAAAAAATGTTGCCCTGAAGTCAGGGGTACTGAAGCATTTTATAAGCAATGTGAAATGGTGGAATACACGGACTGCCACGGCTGGGTATCCATATAGCAGCCATAAGCACCCAGGTAATTGTTATGCACTGAGTCACCCCTTCACTTGGAGCAAGAACAGCCATGGCAGACTCAGTAATTAAGTATTTATAAAAGGGCCTGAGCTGACCTATCCACATGTTTCCCCAGGAACAAATACTAAAATAAGGCATTACAATTGCCTCAGAGTTTGGGCTTGCTCCCATCAAAGTCAATTGCAAATATTCCATGGACTGCTGGCACCAGGACTGGATACTTCATGATTTTTTCATGATAGCACATTGTTAACTTTTGATACACAAAAATACAGGTAGAAGTCTTAGCTTTTATCTTGTACTTTACAAGTGGCCCTAGATACGTGATTGGCCCTCAATAAATTATGAGCTCTTGTATTCAACGTTACCGTTCATCTGAAATGTGATGTGTTACATAAAGACAGACTCACCTTTCCCTCACACGCTGTGGTATTAAGATCATAAGAACAGCTAAAGGGTTATCTCTGCATTTTGGGTGGCTCTCCTCCTTCCAAGCCAGGGAAGCACATAGCTTTACATCACAGCCCTAGGAGGCTATTTAGGGGGTTTGGAGACCAGAACTTGCCTGGGAGAAGCGTGGTTATATTCACAAGCTTTTCTCAAAGCACGATGTCACCTCTGTTGGGGCTCTTCATCATCATCATCATCATCATCAATCATCATCATCATCATCATTTTAGGTATCTTGTGTTTCAGGGAATGCAGGCATGGGAAGAGCTCCCGTACCTTCTCATTTATTTATGCTGCTGGAAACGGCAAGTACAACATGCTTCTTTCCCCAGCCTTACCCCACAGGCAAAGAAGAGGCACATCAGGACTTTGGTTGGAATTGGAAGGCTCAGGAAACTTCTCACTATAACACTAACTGTCAATACGCCATTTACTAATGAATTCTTGCCCTCTTCCCTAATTTTGCTGGAGTAAATTCTGCATTTTTATGATTCCCACATAACTTTGTGGCTCAGACATTTCAAGA
The DNA here is from genome assembly GCF_964211825.1 of Aythya ferina. Lineage (NCBI taxonomy): Eukaryota > Metazoa > Chordata > Aves > Anseriformes > Anatidae > Aythya > Aythya ferina. Next base: position 20,983,778 of record NC_140296.1, read on the forward strand.
CTTCCTAGCACCAGTGTATTCAAGTGATGTGCCAACTGCAAGGAAACACTCACCTTATAAAGCTCTGTTCATTTCAATGGTAAAATTTCAATTTCAAGTCCACAACTGGGACTTTTATAAGGCAAAAACCAAATCCAAACAAAGCCACTGAATTTTGGGTAGTGGACCAAAATTAACAGTGATGTATTGCAACCAAGTATTAATAATAAGTGTCCTTCCTTTTTTTTTTTTTTATAAGAAAAAAAATTTCCACTGTTCCTTGATTCAATTTAAAAGAAATATATATATGTACACACACATATTTAAATAAAAAGCCTGGAGCTGCAGAGAACATGGGAGATAAGAGGTGTGTTGACAACTGTAGCCTGTGCAACAAAGGGAACATGTAAAACTAACTCATGTTTGTCAGCATTACAAATTTTGACACTGGATACAGCACAGCAGTTTAGGAACAAATATTTGCATGGCTCTTAAACACACATTCTGATCCCTTTCAGCCTTCTTCCAGATGAAAAAAAAAAATAAAAATAAAAAATAAAACACAAACACCTCTGTACTGTGTTTTTCTGGCAATATTTTGTGCTGAAATTAGGTGTGTATCTTTTGGGTCACGTGGATGCTCTTTCTGTGGACACGTGCTTCATGCCCAAAAGAAACTGAAAGGGACAAATTCCATGAGCATGAGAAGAGAGAGCTGATGGAATTTTATGGCCAAAACCAGATTCTGCTGAATTACCGACAGCAATGTGGTGTAACCACTGCTGTGGAAATGTGCTGTCTGATTTCCAGAGGCCTTGGGCTCAAGTTTTGAATGGCAAGCCTCTTGGAAAGGAAACAGACCTTTACTCCTTCCATATGGCAGTGCTGATAGCTGTGTCATTTCATTTATCCTAGTTAAAATGCTAATGGTGTTAATTTTTCAGTGATAGGTTAAAAAAAGAAGTCCTGCTTAGAGAACAGATTTTTTACTTAATGTTGATAGGAGCCTCCTGTTTAAAATCTGCTGGGAAAATATCCAGCGTATCAATCACACACGTTTGTCTTGAGAGCTTCACAATCTTTGTACATTCTTGCTCTGAACCACTGAGAGGATTATGTTGCTGAGACTTCTCTAAGAAATATTAAAGAACAGGCTGAGTCAGTAACAGTTTTAAATGAGTAATAGCTGAGGATGAGCCTGCCACAGTCTGGCCTCTTTTACAATTCTTTAGTCATTTTTGCCAAGAACTGATAAGAACTGAAGACAATTTCAGGACATTGAACATGAAAACATCAGAAAAACTAAAGCACAGTCTTGGGCACCTAAGTACATATTTGATCTCTTATGCTGCGAACAGTTCAGCTCCTTTCTGGCTTTAATCACAGGAGCAGTCCCACTGACTTCTAAATATGTCATTTTAAATCATGCCTGACACAGGAGCAGAACCTGTTACGCTAAATGAATTCTAAGATTTTTTTCGGAGCTTTCCAAAGCAGTTCAGTGACACAGCAAACTTAAGTATCCAAATTCAAACATTTTGGCCTCAGCTTTAGAATTTTTAAAATGATTTTCAATTGGAGAAGCTTAAGGAATGCAACAAAAAAACAAACAACAAACAAAACCTAGTGTGCTAGACCATTAATTCAGAGTTTGGCCTTCACAAATATTTTACGTTATGATACCTAGTTTTAATTTTAGCTGTGTAGCTCACAAAAATTAAGCTGAGGAAGAAAATATGAAAGCATATAAGAAGTATTTACTGATGGGTGGATTTGCCAAAGAGTAGCTTAATTTAACTGTGCTATCAGCCCCAAAGGAAGAAAAAAAGATGTATGTCTATTACCTGACTTACCCTTTTATGCTGACATGTGAAATGTACCTGTGTTTGGCAAACATTCTGTTTTTATCAGTATTTGCTGTATTTCTCCCTAAATAAAAGAGGGATTTTCCTTGGCTAATTGACAGCTCATTCCTGGAGCTACGTGTTACATATCATTAAGCTTTCACTTCGGGCCTTCATGACAAGTGACACACTAGCCTATATTCCCTCTTCACAGCAGCTGGGCTCTCTGTTTTTGCCTGAGTTGGAATGGCCTGGGTCCTCCTTGTACGAGGTTAGGAAGCATAGCACTGCCCATGGTTAAGAGAGCAAAGGCAATGCTTTCTTTGCCACTCTTCTAATGCAATGGGAATTTCTAGTCACTAGAAAATAATTTCAGCAAGACAGTAATTCCTTTAGGCTACAGAAAACCATTTCCATAAAGAAAAAGTCTTGGTTGTAACTCAGCCTTCCAAGGGAAAGGATGAATGCTTAAGGCGTTTAAAAAACAATCTAAACAAAACATTGACAATTGTATCTGCAAAGGATTCTTGTGCATTTCGAATTCCAGTGGTAGAGGAGGTATAAGTAGCCTCCCTTTAAATCAAAGTTCTTGAAATTACTTATTTTCTGCAGTGGTTTGAAACTACAGAGTTTTGAGAAGCTTTGGGGATTACACAGGATTGTATTTCACAAGGTTTGTTCCTCCTCTCCAGGCAGGGAAGGAATCACTAAGACTGACTGTAGAGTCCAGTGAGTACTGCTCTCCTCACAGCTGAATCTTGGAAGACCCAGTTAGGTGAACTGAGAAAGCAGCTGACAAACTGGGAGCTCACAGGGTATGGACTGGAGAACCAACTTTTTTTTTTTTTTTTTTTTTTTTTTTTTTCCTTGGGTCTCCCCACATAACCTTAATCTAACTGAACAAATTATTGGCTCCCCTTCAGGAATAAGAGATCTCACGTCTCAATTAAATTTGTCTTTACCTATAGAGTAGACAGTGCATGTCACTTAGATAGAAATCTTAATTACTAAAGGAAAGCTGCCTCCTTCAGATTCAGGACTCGTGCCCTCACATTGCTCATTGAATTGGCAGGTGAGAAAAGGCTCCCACTTTGCTCAGAAGTCTTCCAAATGAGTATCACCATTTTGTATTCACTAGAAGGCTTCACAGTTCTTTACAGAATGACACAGACTGAACTGGACAACACGTGCATGCAGAATAATTGCCACAACACAGAGAAGACTGGTTTGGGACTTACGCTGTCCATGCCACATCTTTAACAAGGCACGCAGTGGGCACAAGAAACAAGCCAAACCAGAAGTATCCACATCTCAACACCATTCCAGCCTATGAAGAAAGCAAACAAATTGTGAGCATTTTCAAGCCATCACACACTAACTGGTTGTTTTCAAGGAAAAGGTGGACTGCTGGCATCAGGCACTGCATCCGTGATCTGGATGACGTTGAAATCTGTGGGGGCAAGACAGAAGGGGAGTCTCATCAACTCTTAACAGAAATTAGGCTTCTGACTGAGAAACAACAACAGCATTTCTCACTAGGATCATTCCTTATGATCCCATGTTCCCTAGAATTTATGTTATGTTAATGTTAGGTTATTTATATCATGTTTCATGTTATGTTTCGACCATATCCTTCACTGATATCAGCTTGTGGATCCATGCAGACATAGTTTCACTCATGGAGAATTGCACCATAAATGTTTAGCTTGCATTTTTTGGCTACCTTTTCTGCCCTTTGCTTGTTCTCTTTCTACCCCGCTGCTCCAGACCTCTGAGCAGCATCAAACTGACATGGAAAAGAAATGGATGTCTCATTAAAATGTTTCAGTCCCACTGCACTTAAACACAGGACTTCCTGCTCAAATTACTGCCGAGACCCAGGGTGGGAAAGATTCACTCTTGTCCTTGCAAACGGATTTTTACAAACAAAGAGCTCAAAGTTTATATTTGCATTTCATTCATTGTTATAATGCTTGAAGAAAAACCTTGGTAGGATTTGAGAAGGAAGACATCCAGAAACCCTGCAGGTCCCAGCACACAGATACAGCTGCGGAACAAAGCTGAAACACGGCACTATTTACAGAAATGCTATTTATTTAGAGGTCTCTTCAGGACCTTTTAAAGACAAATTAATGGTAAGAGCCGGCTTGATATACAGAAGACTGCAACCTCACCACCTCTTGCATCAGCATGTGCGCATACACATGTCCCAGAAGAATCATTTAAGTTTTCTACTACACCAGAAGTAATATTTTTCTATAAATCACGTGTAGCACACAACTAAAAAATGGGCTGAAAGATGTCAATAGCATTCCCAGTGGCTGGCCACGCTTTGCTCTCTTGCCAGTGGATACTGCCACGTCCCTTCCCCAAAACCTTGACTTCTCAGTAGCCTGTATGCCACACACAAGGCACATGTGTACCAAAAATGTTTGTGTGTGATGCAGCCAAAGGCCCGGAGGCACACACCCACGGACACAGAGACAAAGCAGCTGACTCAGTGGTGAAGTGCAGGTTTAGCTGTGCTGTACTTGCAGCACCCAACAGAAGAGCAGCCCGCACGGTGGGAGCATCAGGGAATTTTACAAACACGAGGCTGAACTACAGAACGGGAAACTGAACAAAATGCCTCCGAGCCTTTAAAATGTGCTGTGAAGACAAAATGTGTAATGAGACGCTTTGTTAAGACAAAGGGGGTTGGTCTCAAGGGAAGGACCCACCACCATACAGCAGAGCTTGAGAACCGAGGACAGCAGTCACACTGCGTTGCCAGATGTCACCCGCAGCACCCAGCATCTTCTCCCTGCGTTGTTCCCTGTTTGGAGTTGTCCACCCCTCGGTCCAGTCACATTCAGCTAGCAGCAACTTGCCCTTGGATGGCTAAGCACTGAGTACTCCCCAAAACATTTTCCACTTCTGAATGTGCAACCCTCCACGCTGCTGCTGGACTGACAGAGCAGTGGTAAATCTTGTACCGAAACCGAGAGCAACCGAGACTGTGCTAAAACATTTATGGACGTTTTGCCACCCACACGGACAGTAAGCAAACAAATTCCAGTCTGAGAATCAGCTCGCAGTTATTTGGGATCCCTCACGCCTGCTTTCACAGGAGGATGCCAGAAGCACGCAGTCAGTTTTGATACATGCTTCTTTAAAGGAAAGGATGGGCAGGAATTAGAGGGGAATCTTAACTTCATTGTTAGCCAAAGGACTGATCTGTAATAACACAGTGGCAAAATACGATGAGATTTATACTGCTGCTTTGCTTTTCCTTGGCTGTGACCCTCAAAGTGCTAGCATTTTAATCTCATCAGCATTTCCACTGCCCATCCTTCCACTGCTTGTGCTATGAAGGCTAAAACAGGCCCATCGTACCCTATATGCATTTTCTGGTACTAGAAGCAAAAATATTTTGCATTCTCCTTTTTGCTTTCCTAGCTGAAGGAAGCTCAAGGCACTTCTAATGCGCAGACCAATCCAAGTATGTGTTTGGTAGAAGTTTAAATGCTATTTATTTATTTTTTTATTATAATGTTGTCAACTCAGTCAATAGCTACAGGCTTGGCTATTTCACACGTTCAGCTCTCTGCCCTGAAGAAGCTCAGGCCAAATACTTCTTGCCTGCAGCTATGCATTTTACTTCAGCACTAGTCTGTCGGCAAACGGCACCACAACAGTGAACGCATTCATCTCAGCTCACCCTCTGCAGCCACTCAGGGTGCTACCGGCAAGCCTTTTTCCACAAAACCTGCTCCAAGTTTTGCTCTGTTCCTGAGCTCATCTGGAAGGCTCCTTCCCTGCTCATTTCTAGCTTCCTCCTGCAGTTATACATCTGCTATGCTGCCTGGCTGCGAACTGGTTTGCCTTGAAAGCACAGAGCTGAGCTCTGCCTCCCCTCCGGCAGGGTTACCCCATCCCCTCGCCCAGCAGGAGCTCCTCCACAGAGGATCCCCTGGAAGCCACCTAACGTGGGGTGGGCACATCCACAGCCAGCATTTTCGGGATGTTCCCCAACAGGGCTATGAAGAGAAGCGATGGTCAGGACACCTATAGATCGCACCAAAGCCTTCACAGCCCTTCTCGTGTTCCCCTGCGAACAGGAAGGTCACGGCGAAGTTTGTTTTTTAAACACAATCAGAATTTGACCGCTTCTGTCATTACACAGGCCCCACGACAGGCAACCAAGTCATTTTTAGCCTGTCTGCTGGTGTAAACATCAGTGCCTAGCACATCCGAAGGCAACTACCAGAAGCCATTTATCACATGGCACCCCCCCAACACTCCATACTGATGCCTGTCTCCTGCTGGAGACCCTGAAGCTTAAGCTGCTGCCAAGCACTGCCGAGGCTGCCGCGGTAAAACATCTCATTTTAGAGGATGTAACACTTGCTAAAATGAAAGAATGGGAACGAGAAAAGAAAGAAAAAGTTTAGCTCTGGTTATTTCGGCTGACGAGCAAATCGTTTAGCAAATAATGCCTCTAACCAGTTGCAAACTTGCTTTTTAAGGATGGGTACCTTTTTAAATCTTTAAATCCAACAACAATAAAAGTGACAGTACTGGCTGGTAAGAACAACTAGGAAGATCTCCTCTATACCACTATTATTTCAGAAAGCACAGACTAAGTGGTTGTTTTTTTAACCAAGGACTACATAAGGATACCAAATAAGCAAACAGGTTGTTCAAAACAAACCTTACGTTGCAATGTGGAATACATTTCAATCTATTTTCTCCATTTTACTATTTCTCTTGCTACTCAAACGAGCATTATTCATACTTTTACTTCTCTGCCAATAGGTGGTGCCACCAATTTCGACAATTCCTCCCAGCCAGGAGAGAGATGCCAGGAAGAGCTCAGGTGTGGGAAGGCGTTCAGACTGCTTTGGTACTCACAGCATGGCTGGGCAACAACCAGGGACCAGCAGAGGGTTCAGACAAACCAAACGAGAATCTCATCCACCTTAGGTTGCTCAAGAAAAGTGAGTTAAAATTTCCTTTCACATTACGAATAATAAAAGCTTTTTATTGCTTCATTTCCTCGTATGCCCAGGCATCCTAGTTCTGATTAAAACAGACAGCAAAAACATAAGTTCACTGTGCAAACAGCTGGCTTTGTATTTACAGTGCCACAAAAATTATTACTGAAAGTGTGCCTGGATCCTGTTCATAACCGTCTCCACATGGCATGGATAAGGATCCAATAAGTCACTTGATTTTGGTTTCACATTCATTCAAGTGCCAGCATCCCACGGGGATCCAAATCCAGTCTGCTGTCACCTGCACGGTGACAGTCGGATCACTTCGGTCCTCACCAGTCAAACGAGGGCGATGGCACAGCCTTTGGCAGCACTTGGGAAAGGAGGAGATGGGGAGGGAAGGGCCACGTGATGAATGTGAGGGGTTCATGTACCATGATAATGGCATGGGAAATGGTCACCAACATCACTAAGATGCTACTGATCCAGATGCCTATGGCGCTGAAGGATCCAGCTGATGAGCTGCAGGTGCAATTCCAGAAGCGTTGGCTCTACAGCTCCCATCTCACTGCCTCTGCAGCTAATGCAGGAGGCAGTGCAACCACGAGCAGGCAGCCAAGCTCACCTTCAGGTCATCAGCTGCATCAACATCTTGTTTTTTAATGCTTTCCATTAATAAATCTGAATCCTAGCTTCAGTGGGAGCAGGAACAGATCCCATGTACGAAAAAAAAAACCAAACAACTATCATGGATTATGAACAGTATCACTGTGCAAACTCTCCTGCAAACTGATGCATTTATACAGGTTGAGGACCAGTGTCCAAACACATTTTCCCTAAGAGAACTGTACCATGAGGTCTCTGCATGCTTTGGATCCTCTCAGGACTGAATGTTTCACTGCCAGCACTGAGCACTGGTTAGTTTTATTTTTTTCAAAAGACTTCATCTTGAAAGGGTAAAAATATTAAATGTTTATCCATCAAGTGGCTGAATTGGTCTTAAGAAGACACAGGAGTTGCCACATGTTAACACTGCAAGCACATGCCATGCAAACAGCTGGGAGATTGTGGCATTTTCATAAATTACTCTGAAGGCACAAAGTAGCAATGGCTTTCTCCCACTTCTGTGACAGAAGAGCAATTGTTAGGTTCAGACAAAACCTTTTACTATTCCTATTAGCTCATGTGGAATGAGCAGCATCTCTACCACGTGCAGTTATACAAAACACAAAAATCACATTGTAATTATTATACAGCAAGATCCTTAAAGTGCTACAAATAGCAGCCCCGCTTTAAAGCCCATACACATTAAAAATCGAGTGCGGAGAGATGACATGGTTTGCTCATGGTCACACAAATCAATTGCAGAGCTGGGCAGATTGCCCAAGCCCCTCAATTAAATCGTACTATGCAGAGACTGAGCCTACCAGAGCCTGAGTCTGAAATATAATCAATATCCAAGAATGCAGTCTCAAGGATTTTCCCTCTGCACGTTGGAACATAATCTAGCCTCAACATGAGTCGGCGCTTAAGAACAACCCCCCAAGCCCGCAGTATTACTGTAGCCAGCTCCAGGCTGGACAGATTTACTGGATTCAGGGCTGACAGGTGTGATCAACAGATTTACCAACTCCCTCCTCAACAAGCATCTCGGCTGGAAGCGTGCCTAAAGAATAACCCCCTTTGGGTTAGTGGCAAAGTGTTAAAAACGAGGCAAAAGAATTTGCTTTCCCCTCCTTCTTACACCGCTGGGAGCCAGGAGTACCTCGAATGCAATCAGCGGAGCTCTCCTCCTGAAAGGCTGGCTGGATGTTTCCATGGCTGAACTAGGGATGTGCAATGTTTTCCATAATGTAAGAGGTCTCGTTCTGAAATGACTCAGATGAAAACAATGACCTCACTGGCTGGCTGGCTTTAACACAATGACACATTGGTCCAGTCTCCAACCTATTTCCTCCCTCTCCCAGTCTCCGCTCATACAGCCACTTCCCCCTGAGAGCAGTAAAAGGAGCGAAGGAAAATCAGATACTTCTCTCAGACATTTTACCCCCTTTTCTTAATTTTGCCAGTCATACTTGAAACCATCTGGAAGACTAGAATAAGAAGCCTATCCACTGTCTAGCTTTCGTGCCACAGTGATCAAGTTTATTGCTAGTTTCAATTTAAAGCCTGAAGAAAAATGTGTTGATGAAGGATAGGAGAAGTACTAGGACAGGAACAAAAAGGCCAACACTATCACAAAGTTTGGTACTCCTACTAAAGCCCAGGAGATTTTTTTATACAGGTGTCAGAAAAGAAGTTGTTAGCTTTGATGGTTAGAAGATAGTATGAAAATAGAGGCTAAAGTACAGAAACCCCAGAAAATACAATTGCAACAACAACAAATTGCTTGTTTGAGCAACACACTGTCCTTTCACAGTTAAAAAATGCCAGGAGCTGGTGATACAATACCAAAGCTTTCACAAATACTCCTACCATTTTGGAGAAACTCAAGTTAAAACACCCTATGAGCACGGTGAAACCCTCAGATCTTCTACTCTCTTCCATTTTCTAGCTGGGAACTATTTTCCATAATGGAGGAATATCACCTTTTTTTAGTTCTACTTTTTAATGTAATTTACAGAAATTAATATTTGATACATAAATGAAATTGCCATGAATATTATTGGGCAAACACATCCCAAAAGGTGTTACTAAGCTGTTTTGTGTCAATTAAAACATAGTCTACATAGGCAGCCTTGCCCAAGAAAAGTTACTATATCTCATTCCTTAATTAGTACACAACACTGCCAATTAAACAAGGAGCCTGCCCAAGTTACTTTTCATTATTACTCTGATAGTAGAGAATTAAGGAAATTAATCAGATGGTGTTTTAATTTGATTTTATGGTTCACTGGCAGCATAAACTCTGATGCAGTTTCATGCGGCCTATCATTCCTTTTTTCATGATTGGTTCTATTAAGCTAAAGAAATAACGTAAATGAATGTTTCTTCAGAGTTATTTGGAGAAATTTCTTGGTTAAAAATTGGTAGTAAAATCATGTTCCACATAAAGCGATATCAGTGGATTGCTGAAATTTTATTAGAGAGCACACATCTCATTAACAAAAGGGCCTTCTCCTCAAAGTGGATGAAATGCCTCAGTAAACCTTTAGGTAAATGGCACTAGGGGCTAATTATTCTTCCTGGTTAAAAAAATATTAAAAAATAATAATTCTGTATAAGTCTGAGCTCCCCAGCACAAATTAAAAGTTACTAATTAGAAGTCATTCCTTCCTTAACGTGAATTCTTGTGGACCCTGAACACCTTGAAGAAAAAGAAAACAAAAACTGGTGCAGAGGATGCTGAGGATTGCATCCAAGCTTTACTTTCTCTTGTCTGAGTCAGGCATGATATTATCCTGAATCATAACCCAGGCTGAGTTTTCTTAGATGCTCACAGTTGAGGATGCTGTGTAGAGAGACCTGCCATGCTCCCGTAATTTCACTGAGCCCAAATGAAATCTGTATCGAAGTGTGCTTCCCAGTGTGAAGCCAAGTCACTCCTACATGTTTTTATCTTTCATTTTTCAGATTACTTGCAGTTTCTTTCCTTCTTCCCTCCAAATTATATTCTTTGTATTTATGTCTGTGTTTAATGTAAATCTGAAACA